>NC_087276.1:20912500-21537500 GCF_015220805.1 Pogoniulus pusillus | reverse complement strand
GCTGGTCCAGGAGGTGGCTAGAGGCTGGGAGAGAGGGGCAAGGAGATGGGTGTGCAGCTCTGCTGGTCCAGGAGGTGGCTAGAGGCTGGGAGAGAGGGGCAAGGAGATGGGTGTGCAGCTCTGCTGGTCCAGGAGGTGGCTGGAGGCTGGGAGAGAGGGGCAAGGAGATGAGTGTGCAGCTCTGCTGGTCCAGGAGGTGGCTGGAGGCTGGGGGAGAGGGGCAAGGAGATGGGTGTGCAGCTCTGCTGGTCCACCTTGTGGCTCACCCAGAGCATGGGTGTGCAGCACCCACCCTGAAGGTGGGAACACACCTGTTGGAGGAGAAGTTGGTGGCCTGCAGCCCCAGTGCCACCTCCAAGCCCTGCTGTGCTCCTGCAGGTCTGGGACATAGAGACCAAGGAGCAGGTCCGCACGCTGACGGGGCACGTGGGCACCGTCTACGCCCTGGCTGTCATCTCCACCCCGGATCAAACCAAAGTCTTCAGCGCGTCCTACGACCGGTCCCTGAGGGTAGGTGTGCAGGGCTGGCTCTGGGGCTCCGCTAGAGCACGGCCTCCTGTGCCAGCCGCTCGGCTCATGCCCGCTGTGTGCCCGTAGGTGTGGAGCATGGACAACATGATCTGTACTCAGACGCTGCTGCGACACCAGGGGAGTGTCACTGCCCTGGCAGTCTCCAGGGGCCGCCTCTTCTCCGGCGCCGTGGACAGCACTGTAAAGGTTTGTGTCCTGTGCTTCTCCTTGGCGGCTTGGTCTCTCCCAAAGCTAGAGCCAGGGCCTTCTGGGAACCAGAGAATTGTCTCTTGTTGATCCTTGAGTCTGACCCTTACCCCACCACTGCCAGGTCGCCACCAAACCATGGCCCTCAGCACCACATCTCCATGGCTTTGAAACCCCTCCAGGAATGGGGACTCCACCACTGCCCTGGGCAGCCTGGGCCAGGCCTTGACAACCCTTGTGGGGGTGATATTGTTCCTCATGTCCAACCTAAATTTCCCCTGGGGCAACTTGAGGCCATTTCCTCTTCTCCTGTCGCTTGATACTAAGGAGGAGAGACCAACCCCCACTTGGCTCCAGCCTCCTTTCAGGGAGTTGTGAAGAGCAACGAGGTCTCCCCTCAGCCTTATTTTCTCCAGACTAGACACCCTCAGCTCCCTCAGCTGCTCCTCACCACACCTGTTCACCAGACCCTTCCCCACCTCCGTTACCTTACCCTGGATCCACTCCAGACCCTCCATGTATTTGCAGCAAGAAGACCAGAACCAAACCGATTCAATGAGCTGGGAGCCATCTTCAGACAAACAAGGGGGTGGTTTTGAAGGGCTGGGAGGTTAACTTGTGTTGTGGCTGCTGGGAGCCCAAAAGGAGGCTCACAATGCTGCTCAGAAGTCCCTGCCATGGGTTCCTTTTGTTTCTTCTCCACAGGTCTGGACGTGTTAGCAAGAAGGCCACACAAGCCCTGCACACAGAAAGACCAAAAACTCCTCCCCGCCGCTGGCCTGCTGGGTGACTGCCACCACTCTGAGATATCTGCTGCAGCTCCTCTCCACACCCACCACTGCCTGCTGCTGCCCACCCACTGGCTCCCTACCCACAGTGAGCCCAGCTGGCAGCCCTCAGGACCGCTCTGGCCCACGGATGCTCCAGATGTTCCCTCAGATCTGCTGGATAGGATTGGAAATGCAGAGGAAGTCGTTCTGGTGCCTTCCTCACTGCTGGGTGCCCTCCTCTGCTGTGTCCCCACCAAGCTGAGGAACAACTTTTGGGGTCTCCAGGCTGGACCAGCCCCACCGTAGATGCAGCGCAGCCCTGGGACAGTGATGGGATTGAATGGTTCAGCTTGTCACAGGTCGGGTTGGGGGCAGTGAGAGGCTGCTCCCCTTGTAAATGGTAGAACTGAACATTAGGCCTTGCCCCGGGTTGGGACCCCCCCCCACCCCTTTTCTGTCTCCAGGATTTCATTTTACTGCCAAGATGTTGGGCTGATCCATCTGGGATCATCTTGAGGTCTTCTCTTAAGTAGCCAGGTACGATTTTTACGCCACAGCAAGTTCTCAGATCAAGTGACACAAGCCCCATTGTTCACCACCCTGTAATGGTCTCCATATTAAAGAGGACGAAGCCTCCGTTGCGTTTTTACTCCCATTTTCTACTGTTTTTAAGATTGTGATAGAGATTTGATTATTTCTTCATTGACAATAAAAGCAGAAAGAGTTCTTCCTGCCCAGCGTGACTTATTGCTAGCTCTCGGCAGGACCTTGGTGGCCAGCACTCCGTGGTGGGCACAGCCACTGGGCACCTCATAAGGTAGGGCAGTTCCTAGGCTGCTGCACCCTTCGGTGTTAGCATCAGCAAGGCAGGGGCACCATAGGGTAGCCTTTGACCATGTACCTTATCCACCCAGCAAGACACAACCTCGGCAACCCACAGCTCCCATCAGCCCAACTGGAGTCACCACCCACAACGGCTGATGGCTTTATGGAGCCATCACCCACAATGGGCTTTTGGAGCCTCTACCTGCAGTGGACAATGATTTTTTTTGGAACCACCACCTGCAGTGGCTTTTTGGAGCCTCTACCCACAGTGGACAATGGCTTTTTGGAGCCACCAGCAATGATGGTTGATGGCAATTTGGAGTCACCATCACAATGGTGGCTTTTGGAGCCTCTATCTGCACTGGCTGCTGGCCTTTGAAGCCACCAGGTGCACTGGTTGCTGGCCTTTGGAGCCACCAGGCACACGGCTTACTGTCCTTTGGAGCCACCAGGTGCACTGCTTGCTGGCCTTTGGAATAGAATAGAATCATAGAATCAACCAGGTTGGAAGAGACCTCCAAGCTCATCCAGTCCAACCTATCCCCCAGCCCTATCCAGTCAACCAGACCATGGCACTAAGTGCCTCATCCAGGCTTTTCTTGAACACCTTCAGGCACACTCATTGCTGACTTTTGGAGCCATCATATGCACTGCTTGCTGGCTTTTGGAGCCACCAGGCAAACAGGTTGCTGGCTTTTGGAGCCACCAGGCGCACTGCTTGCTGGCTTTTGGAGCCACCATATGCACTGGTTGCCGGCTTTTGGAGCCACCAGGCGCACTGCTTCCTGGCCTTTGGGACACAAACAGCTCTGGCAGCTCAGGAGAGGGTTTATATTTTTATTTTCTCTTTAAATATTTGTTGCCAGACTTCGTATAGGAGCAAACTTCTTCACAGCACCACGAGCCATCTACTATTGAGAACAGGAAGAGTAAGACGAGTAGAGAGGTGAGAGCAAAGCACAGGAGAGCAAGGGAGAAGCACCAAGATGCAGAGCTTGACAGATGGGGGCTACAATACAGAGTCCATAACTTAATCATAAAAAATATATATATATATATATGTATATATCCATCATGGAGAACTGCAGGGAGTTCAGGGGTGGGGGGGTTTAGATACATATTTATCTTCCTTTATTTTTTTTTCTCTCTCTTTCCAACATATTTTCAGGCTGTGAGTTATAGAAATTTTTTTTTCCTTTTTTTTTTTTCCTTTTTTTTTTTTAAACTTATTTTAATTGTTTTTTTTTTTTCTTTTTAAAGTCTTTATCATTTTAAAGTCTTTTTTTAATTATCATTTTAACCTTTCTTTTAAAGTATCATTCTTTTAAAGTCTTGTTTTATATTTTTGAAGTCTTTGCAATGATTCTTTTAAAAGTATCTTTTCATTATTTTGAAGTCTTCTTATTTTAAAGTCTTCTTATTTTGAAGTCTTCTTATTTTGAAGTCTTATTTTAAAGTCTTGTTTTAAGGTCTTCTTGTTTCAAAGTCATCTTAAAGTCTTCTTGTTTCAAAGTCATCTTAAAGTCTTCTTGTTTCAAAGTCATCTTAAAGTCCTCTTGCTTTAAAGTCCTCTTGCTTTAAAGTCCTCTTGCTTTAAAGTCTTGTTTCTTTAAAGTCTTCTTTCTGAAGTCTTTCCAAAGTCTTCTTTCCAAAGTCCTCTTTTTAAAGTCTTTCCAAAGTCTTCTTTTTAAAGTCTTTTTAAAGTCCTCTTAGAATCACAGAATCATAGAATCAACCAGGTTGGAAGAGACCTCCAAGATCATCCAGTCCAACCTATCTGCCAGCCCCATTCAGTCAACCAGACCATGGCAGGTAGGTTGATAGGTTGGACTGGATGATCTTGGAGGTCTCTTCCAACCTGGTTGATTCTATGATTCTCTTTCCAAAGTCCTCTTTCCAAAGTCCTCTTTCCGAAGTCCTCTTTCCGAAGTCCTCTTTCCGAAGTCCTCTTTCCGAAGTCCTCTTTCCGAAGTCCTCTTTCTGAAGTCCTCTTCCTAAAGTCCTCTTACCAAAGTCCTCTTCCTAAAGTCCTCTTTCCAAAGCCTTTTTAAAGTCCTCTTTTTAAAGTCCTCTTTTTAAAGTCCTCTTTTTAAAGTCCTCTTTTTAAAGTCCTCTTTTTAAAGTCCTCTTTCCAAAGTCCTCTTTTTAAAGTCCTCTTTCCAAAGTCCTCTTTCCAAAGTATTTTTTCCCCCTGTTTTTTGAAGTCCATTCTCCAGGTTTTTTGAAGTCTTGGGTTTGAAAAGTCCTTTTCTGTCCTTTATTTTTAAGGCCTTTGTAGAACATTTAAAGATTTTTTTTTTCCATTATTTTAAATTTTAAAGGTTTGAGGTTTTTGAGTTTTTTTTTTCTTTGTTTCTTTCTTTTTGAAAGTGTTTCCTGGGTTTGGAACTTCTGAGTTTTTTTAAGGGTGTTTTGAGGTTTTTTTTAACATCTTTCTCAAAAGTTTTTTAGAATTATTTTAAAGTCTTTTTTTTGGTTTAAAACTATTTTCAGTTTTAAATTCTTTTCCCTTTTTAAAGTCTTCTTTCTTTTTCATTGTCAAAGTCTTTTTTATCATTTTTAATGTCCTTTTTTTTTCTTCATTTTCAAAGTCTTTCTCATTTTAATGTCATTTTTTTCATTTTAAAAGGCTCTTTCGTAATTTTTAATGTCTTTTTAATCATTTTCAAGTATTCTTGTCTTTTTTAAAGTCTCTTTTTTAACTTTTAAAGTCTATTTAATCATTTTAATGTCTTTAATCATTTTAATGTCTTTAATCATTTTAATGTCTTTAAACATTTTAATGTCTTTAATCATTTCAACATCTTTAACCATTTTAACATCTTTAACCATTTTAACATCTTTTTAATCATTTTTTAAGTCTTTTTAAACAATTTTAAGGAGTTTATTTTCATTTTTAATCTTTTTTTTATACTTAAAGCCTTCTTTTTCATTTTCAAAGTCTTTTTAATACTTATTTATGTCTTTCTAATAATTTTAAAGGTCTTTTTTTCATTTTAAAAGTTTTTTTTCATTTTTAAAGTCTTTTTTTCCTCATTTTGGAAGTATTTTTCATTTTTAAGTCTTTTTCATTTTTGAAGTAATTTAAAAGTGGTTTTTTTTCATTTTTAAGCCTTTTTCCTCGTTTTTGAAGTCTTTTTCATTTCTGAAGTAATTTAGTCTTTTTTCATTTTAAAAGCCTTTTTCCCCTCGTTTTTGATGTCTTTTTCATTTTTCAATTTTTATTTCATTTTAAAGTACTTTTTTCATTTTTAAAGTCTATTTTTCCTCATTTTTAAAGTCTTTTTTCCATTTTTAAAGTCCTTTTTTTCATTCTAAGTCTTTTTTCCTCATTTTTCAAGTCCTTTTTTCGTTTTTCAAGTCCTTTTTTCATTTTTCAAGTCCTTTTTTCATTTTTAAAGTCTTTTTTCCTTATTTTTAAAGTCTTTTTTCCATTTTTCAAGTCCTTTTTTCATTTTTTAAGTCTTTTTTTTCCCTCAGTTTTAAAGCCTTTTTATGTTTAAAGATTTTTTTTTCCATTTTAAAGTCCTTTTTTTATTTTTGAAGTCTTTTTTATCATTTTTAAAGTCTTTTTTTTTTCATTTTTTAAGGTCTTTCACCCACCTCACCCCCGTTTTTAAAGTCCTTTTTAAAGTTATTTTAAATGTCTTTTGTTGTTGTTGTTAAAAGAAATTTCAAAGTTGTGCCAAACACATCTGGATCAGCGACCACAGCAGGGAAGGAAGAGAGAGGAAGGGGGAAAGGGAGAGGGGGAAGGAGGGAGGCGGAGGAGAGACCAACTCTGTACATCTCCAGGAAAGAAAGGAACCAGCAACACTTTGGAGCTTTGAAAACCACAAGCCAGAAAAAAAAAGGAACAAACCCCCCCCCCCCAACCCAAACTGAACCCAACCCAACCTGCGTTCATCAGGACTGGACCAGACGGGTTTGTACAGGAATCTACAGCGGGGCGCAATGCCCGCAAGCACGCCTGCCCACACCCATCAGGGGACCCAGCAAGGCCCGTGCCCAAGATGCCAAAGCAAGACCCTTACCCCAGATACCAAATCAAGACCCATGCCCAACAGATGCCAAATCAAGGTCCTTTACCCAACAGATACCAAATCAAGACCCTTACCCAAGATGCCAAATCAAGGCCCATGCCCAACAGATGCCAAACCAAGACCCTTACCCAAGATGCCAAATCAAGGTCTTTACTAAACAGATACCTAATCAAGACCCTTACCCAAGATGCCAAATCAAGGCCCATGCCCAACAGATGCCAAAACAAGACCCTTACCCAAGATGCCAAATCAAGGCCCATGCCAAATCAAGACCCTTACCCAAGATGCCAAATAAGGCCCATGCCCAATAGATGCCAAACCAAGACCCTTACCCAAGATGCCAAATAAGGCCCATGCCCAATAGATGCCAAACCAAGACCCTTACCCAAGATGCCAAATCAAGGTTTTTACCCAATAGATGCCAAACCAAGACCCTTACCTAAGATGCCAAATCAAGGTCTTGACGCAATAGATGCCAAACCAAGACCCTTGCCCAAGATGCCAAAAATTGAGACCCATGCCCAACAGATACCAAATCAAGACCCACACCCATGAGATGACAAATCAAGACCCACACCCAACAGATACCAAAAAAAACCCTAAAGAGTAAGAAGCCAACCCACCCCTTCCCAACCTGAAGACATCCCAAAGGAAACAAAACACACCTCCAGGTGAAGAATTACCAAAGTAACCCAAGCAAACCAAACCAAAACCCCAGCCCCAAACGTCCCTAAAACAAGGCACATCCTTTTGAGTTCTTAAGGGTGGTAAAAAGAAAAGACACCAAGACTGAATCCCAAAGGAAAGGGAACCTCTTGCACCCTACCTTCCACCCAGAGACCAGGTGAAATATTGTGCTACTCTCAGAATGAGTTTGCCACGAGACACACAGCTTAGTTATACTCTAATAATAGTTGTTTTCTCTCTCTTTTTTTTTTCTCTTTTTGTTTGTTGGTTTTTTTTTTTCCTCAAGCTAAAATCCACTTTTCTCTTGAGTTCTTTTAAACTTCTTTATATATTCACTAATATTTTTTTAACTCTTTTTAAATATATATTTGTTAAAGTTTCTCCTTTTTATTATTTTGGTGCTAAGGGAGGGGGGAGAAAAAAAAAATCTGCTTTATTATCTTTGCTTTGTGTTATTTATTTTTTCCCCCTCCTCTCCAATAAATTAATACTTTTTTTATAGCTTATCATTGTTCCCCTCCTACCCAGGCGAGGAGGGGATTGGGCAGGGGCACATCCTGCTGCCCCCCCCCACACACACACATATACACCTGCCCCAAAACAATGCACTTGCTCCCCAAAGTTGCAACCAACACAAACGAAACTCCCTTCCCCAGCCCAAGGCAAAGTCTCCACCATGGGGACCTTCCCTGCACCCCATAGCCAGCAGACCCCCTTCAAACCCGGTGTGATTTCCCCCATGCCTGGCTCTGCCTGCCCCCAGCCAACGATGACAGAGAGAAAAATAAAGGGAGGGGGTGGGGGGAAGAAAAATTACCAAGGAAACTTTAAAAGAAAGGAGAAAATAAACCCAAGTGCAGTTGCCCACCCGGACCTGCCACCGGCGTGGCCATCGGCCACACGCAGCCACCGCCAGGGCCACCACATTGGGTAGGGCTTGTGCTACATTCACAGCCACCCGTGGCTCCGGGGCCAGCAGGGGCACGGGCTTGATGGCCACCGGACAGGTAGGGAAAGAGGACACCCCCACCCCATCCTGGAGCCCCAGCAGCTGGTGGGGGCCGTTTCGTGTTGCTTTGTTTCGTCTGGTGTTGGAGCTGAAGATATTTCTTCTGGGGTTTTTTTGCTTCTCAGAGGGAGTCCTGCCGGAGCCGAGAGTCCGTGAGCACAATCCTGAGGTATCTTCTTCTTTGTGCAAACCCCGAGGGGATGTCCGGGAGGGGACGGTTGTACAAAGGGGACAATGAGGAGGAGGGCAGTGGGGCGGGGTGGGGGTCGTGGATCGTTGTGCCCTTGTGCCCACGTAAGCCCTGAGGTTCGCGGGGCCCTGGTGCCCCTCACTCCAGCATGGCATCCAGCTGGTCTGCCAGGTCGTCAAACATGCTGCCGATGTCGTCCAGGATGCTCACGGTGCTCTTCGACTCCACGGCTGAGCTGAGAGAGCGGCAGGGATGGGTCAGGGCGGTGCATGGGATGGTGACACCGCACGGTCCCCTCTGCCCTGTGCCACAGCCTGAGTGACCCCTTCTGTCCTGCAGTGCTCAGCAGCATGTCACCAGTGCCACCTCCTCAGTGCCACCACACAACTCCAACATGCTCTGGACCAGCATCTCCCAGACTTGTCTCTCCAAGTCAGTTCCCAGTGCACCTGCATGCCTGTATCCCCCTGCTTGTGCCACTCCAGCACGGTGCCCCCCAGCATCACTTCCTCAGCTCAGCTCCAGCTGGAGCCCCATACATTCCCAGAATCACAGGCTGGTTGGGGTTGGAGGGCACCCTAAAGATCATCTAGTTCCAGCTTCGCCCAAGGGGAAGGGACACCTTCTGCTAGACCAGCTTGCTCAAGGCCTCAGCCAACCTGGCCTTGAACACTTCCAGGGAGGGGGCATTCCTGGAACATCATCCATGATGCTCCAACATCCCCCAGCACAGTCCCACTCCCACCATGATGACACAACCCAACAACTGCCCATGATGCTGGTGTCCTCCTGACCCACTCCACCCCATGCATCTTGGTGGCACAGCACGTCCCTGCACCATCACCAGTGGCCACAACCCAGCCCGTGCCAACCACTCCATGCCCACTTACTCTGCCGCCTGACTGTCCTCTTGCTTGATCTTCTCCTCCACAGCCTGCAGCGCAGCAGCCAGGGATGCGCTGGTCTCCTCCAGCTTCTGCTGGGCCAGCTCGGGGCCGGCGGTGTCAACGGAGGGTCCAGCGATGGCCGAGCGCGGCGGCTTCACCGGCACCTGCTGGGGCGGGGGGCCGGGCGAGAGCGGCTTGGCGGGGCTGGAGCAGAGCGAGGGCGGTGTGCTGGACGGCTTGGCGGCGGTGGTGGCACCCAGCTGCCGGGCAGGGGATGGGGCCGGCGTGGAGCTGGCGCTCACTGACTGGATGGCAGCGTGGGGCTTGGGGGGCTTGGGTGCCGTGGGGGGCGGCGCCGGCTTGGGCGACACAGGAGGTGGCGTGCCATGGACCCGCTTCACCTCTGCAGAGAGAAGGGAAATAGGCAGCAGGGTAGGAGGGCCAGTGTCAATCCAAGGGAGGTCACATCCCGGGGGTTGGTGGGGCACCTACCTGGGCTGCCAGGGCTTGGGATGGGCACCTTTTTGGGGATGGGTGCTGGTTGCCCAGGGACCTTCTGGGGCGGTGGCGTCAACACGGGCTTAGGGGACACCGGTGGCTTGAAGGGCTTCTTGGGCTCGGCAGGCGGCGGGGTGTAATCGGGGCCGTCGGGGCGGGTGGCAGGCGGTGGGGTGGAGGGCGGCTCGGCCCCGCTTAGCTCGGAGGCTGGGCGCCGCTTGACGGTGCCGGTGCCGTTCTGGTAGACAATGATCGGGGCCGGCTCCAGCGCCGGCTCCTTGTCCTTGGCCTTGGGCCGGCGCTTGACGGTGTCCGACTCGGTGAGGACAAAGCGGACGCCGTCCTGCTGGCTCTGCCTGGCCCGGATCCGCCGCTTGAGAGTGGCGCTGGCCTCCACTTTGGCCAGGTCCCCGTGGCGGTGGGTTGGGGACAGCCCCTCTCCCGAATCTCCCCGGGCTGGGCCCAGGGGCCGCGGTCGCTGCTTGATGGTGAGGTTACCCTCCTCGGCAAAGGGAATGCCATCGGGGGAGCCACCGCGCTCGACCCGCAGCCGCTCGCCGGCGCCGTCGGTGCCCGCCTCCGACCGCACACTGTCGGCTCGCTCGCGGCGAGCGGCTGCTACCAGCCCGGTGACAGGGCCGCTGATGGTCCGGCGCCGGTTCACCACCTCCCCGTCCAGCCCTATGGCCTCTTTGTGCTTGACGGTGGCCAGGACGGTGGCCACACGGGCACGCTCGGGGCTGCCCGCGGGAGCGCCTGGCTGCAGGTAGTAGCCGTCGGGTGCCTTGGCCGGGCCTGGCCCAGCAGCCACGTGTGGCTTCTGCAGTGCCAGTGCCCGGGCTCCACCACCGATGGAGGACATCTCCAGCATGGCTGCAATGCTGCGCACGCTGCCGGCGCTGCCCGTGTCCACGCTGCCACCCAGGTCACTGGCACGCCGCTGCTCCCGCCGACCCTCCCCCTCGGCGGCGGGCGACCCTGCGGCCACCTCACCGTCGCCCTCCTTAGGGAAGTCCTCGGCCATGCCCGCGCTGGAGATGGCGGAGCTGGAGCGTTTGGGAGGGGGCGGGGGTGGTCCCTTCTTCTTGGGGCGGACGGCAAAGGACTGGCTGCGGTTGACGTTCTTGTCGCCGCCGGCAGGTGCCCGCACCGAGTGGCTGCGGCCCACGCGCCGCTGGACGGTGGCATAGGGCCCCGCGTCGGGCACCAGCAGCTCGTCCCGCTCCTGCTCGCTGTCCGAAGCGGCATAGCGGTTCAGGCTGTGCGCCCGCTTCTTCGGTCTCCCGGGCTCCTCCTCGCCCTCGCTCGCTGGTGGTAGGCACAGCACTGGCACCGAGACAGGCAGGACGGGTACCCCCGCGGCTGTCCCCTCACCCTCAGCAGGCTGCGGCAGAACATAGGCGAAGCCGCGGTGGGTGGGCGACTGGGGCAGGGAGCGGGGCGAGGCGGGACGCTCGCCCGGTGGCAGCAGCTGCGGGGTGGGCTTCACCTTGGCGGTGGCGTGGGGCACCACTGGGCCCTGCGGAGAGGGGGGCCGCGGCTTGCCAGGGGTTGGTGGTGGCGTCAGCTGGCCGGCGGCAGGTGGGAAGGGCTGCCGCGGTTTGCCAGGCACTGGTGGCACGCTGGCACGCTTCACGGGGTGGCCGTGCCGAGGTGGGCGTCCCTCCTTGGGTGGTGCAGGCGTGCCCTCGCCAGCCCCCTCTGCCAGGTACTCCTGGCTTTTGGAGATGGCAGCGGCTGAAGGTGCCCGTGGGCCATCACCCAGCAGCTCCTGTGAGCTGCTCATCAGCCTGGCACGGCCACCCAGCCCCGGTGGTGAGCGGTAGCCTGGGGCTGCCGAGTTTGCCACCTTCTCGGGGGGCTCCTCGGGGGCTTCGCCTGTCATGGCCACCTGCAGCTCGCTGCTGAGCTCGCTGTCCTGGAAGGTGGTCATCTTGGGTGACTGGCACTCGGGTGGCTCTGGCGGTGGGGACTCGATGGTCAGCACCTCTGGGCCTGCTGCCCCCTTCCTCTTCAGTGTGCCCGGCTCGTACTTGCCCAGTTCTGCACGCTGCAGTTCTGCCAGCTTCTTCACTGCCAGCATCAGCTTCTTCTGGTGGCCTGGGGATCATGGGATGGTGGCATGGGACATCAGCACTGCCACCGGGGGCTGGGGCCATCACAGCCAGAGCCTGGCACGGGACCTTACCGAGTTTGGTGATGCCAATCTCCTGCAGGTCCTCCCAGGTGATATCAGTGATGAAGTCGATGTTCTCGTAGCCGTTCTCCACCAGTACCTTGTAGTACTGGGACAGGCCGATCATGGAGAGCCACAGCGCCAGGTTGGCCTGGGGAGGGAGCACAGGGCACAGCTCAGTGCCAGCTGGCAGCAGAGGCTGGCTCTGGCACCTCAGTACCTAGGCCATGCAGGGATGCCATCTTGTTGGGGTCAATCCCAGAGGACTCCCCTTGTCCCCGTGCTGTTTCAGTGCTCCACAAGCACCTGGGGTCATGCTCAACCCCATTCCCACGGGAAGCCTGTTGATGGGGCAGGAGGGATGCCATGTCGTATCCATGTGGTGACAATCTGTACTAGCCTGATGGTCTCCAAGCCGTCAGGAGGGGACATGTGCAGGTGGGCATCACCTGGCAGCAGAGTACCAGCTCCCACCCCTGCCCCCTTGTGTGGACTAGTTGCACCCCAGATGTGGCTTTGCTGTCCCCAGCTCCACGTGGCCCTTACCGGCTTGTACTCGGGCAGCCACTCAGGGATGTTGAGGTTGTTGATCTCAGAGGCAATCTTCTTCCTGTGCCCTGGCTTGGTGACACCGATGGCTGTCAGGTCCTGGGGGCAGAGAAGGGAGTCAGTGCAACCCTGCACCAGCTGTGCCTCCCTTACCGTGGTACCAGCCAACCCCAGTGTCCCTGTGGGAAGCTTAGCCGCAGTCGTGGGGTTGTGAGCTCTGGGCGAGTGGTTGGACTTGAAGAGGTCCAAGGTCTGTTCCACCCTGAGCAGCTCTGTGGTCCTGTGGCCTCACCTCAGGTGTCATCCGGCTGATGGTGGTGATGTCATAGCCGGCGTTGATGAAGTTGGGTGCATAGAGCTGCAGCTGGAACTTGCAGAGCCACTGATACACAGCCTCCGAGCTCTGGGGTGAGAGGGATGGCAGCTTGGGGTGACCCTGAGGGCAACGACCTGTCCCTTGGGCTGTCCCCATACCCATCCATGGGCCACACATTGGACCATGACCCCCCCATGGCTTGGGGCACCCTGTGCATACATCCATCCCCTGGGGAATGCAGGGAGCTGGTGACATGAAGCTGGGAGGGGCTGTCAGCTGTAGGGATGATTCATGCCACCAGATCATCACATCACAGGTTGCCCAGGGAGGTGGTTGATCCCCCACCCCTGGAGATATTCAAAGTGAGGCTCAACAGGGCTCTTGGGCAGCCTGATCTAGTTGAGGATGCCCCTGATGACTGCAGAGGGGGTTGAACTGGATGACCTTTGAAGGTCCCTTCCAACCCAAACTATTCTATGAATCCATAGCACCACATGCCACAGGCACTGCCATTGTGGATAGCACCCAGAACCATGCCAGACTTGGTGGCCATGGCACAGGGCTGAGGCTATGTCTGCAGAGGGGTGGCCCCACTGCATGGCCATGTCTGTGCCACTGCCCCAACACCACGCTCCACCGTGGGGGTTCCCAAAACCATCCCAGTGCTCCCCGCACCATCCCAATGCTCCCACTCACCTTCCCCTCCGATGGTGGCTCCATCTTCTTCAGCTGGGGCTCAGCAGGGGGCTGAGGGGCATACGGGGAGCTGGCCACACTCTGTGATCGTGAGGAACCTGCTGGAGGGGCAACAATCAGCAGGGCACAGCCATGGCCTCCAGGCTGGCAGGGCCAGAGCAGGCATGGGAGAGGGACACCTGCTCCAGCACAGCAGAGTGGAGAGCCCTTGGGTGCCCTAGATACCAGCAGTGATCCCCTGGGATGAGCAGGGGTAGTGCAGGGCACTATGCCCAGGCACATCCATCAAGTCATAGCCCCCCATCGCTGAGTCCTGGTGAGACTGGCCACACTGGCATGGGGCTCTGCTGGGTTTCCAGCACCATGGTCTACACAGCTCCTAGATGCCATGGCACTGCTGGGGTAGCCTGTGATGCTGCCATGCTCACCCACACAGAGCCTGGTGAGCTCCCAGCCCAGCCAGGGTGCCATAACACCCTCCCTCCAGTGTGGCCTCAGATGGAGGGACCCAGCCAGATCTCTCCTCTGGAGCAAGTTTCCTGGCTACTGCCCTTGCCAGGTAGCAGCCAGAGGGGTCTTGCTGCCCAAAGCCCTGTCCCCACTCTTACAGCTGTGCCATCAACCCAGGCCAGGACTCATCCACCTGCTGTGCCCAGCAGGGAGAGAACCAGCTGGAGTGGGAAAGCTGGCATGAGCTGCCTCATCCTCTGGGACTCCCACACAGGCACCCAGACAGGTGCCCATCCTCCAGCTGATGCCTTTGTGAGCCCTGCCAGGGGTGGGTGAGGGCTGCCCAGAAATTTCTGCCTTCTATTTCCGATCAGAATCAGTGGGAGCAGCCTCTGTCCCCCTGCCCTACTGCATCCTCCAACCGTGTCCATCCGACGCATGTGTCTGTGTGTGCCCCCTCTCTGTGTGTCTGTCTGTGTGTCTTCCCCCACCCTGTGTCTGTGTACATCCTCCTGGTGTATGCATCCTCTTGGCATCTGCAGCCTGCTTGTGTGGGCATCCTCCTCTCATGTGCATCCCTCTGCCATGTGCATCTCCCTCACATCTGCAGCCCACTTGCATGTGCAGATCCCCTATTTGTGTCCCCCACACACACCTTCCATCAATGTGTGCAGCCCCTCCCCACCTGTACATCGCCCCCTGCCCCCTTTCCTGTCTGCATCCCACTCCTCCCTGGCTGTGCATCCCCCTCCTCATGTTTCCATCCTCACCGTCTCTGCATCCCCACAGCCCAGGCACCCCCTGCTATGTGAACATCCTCCTCTCGTGTGCATCTCCCATCTGCCACCCCCCTACCCAGAATATGTCACCCCCTCAGCACAGCCACCCCAACAATGTGTCCGCCACCCGCAGCCCCCTGGATGGTGCTGGTGGCGGCGAGGGGACCCTCAGCTCAAGCTCCGGTGAGGCTGGCAGGGTGCCAGGGAACAGAAGGGGCTGGGGAGGAGCGTCGGCGCCCCCCTCCTCAGCTGACCCATGCCAACCTCCCTCCCTCCCCCCACCCCATCCCCACACCCCCTCCGTGGGGTCCCCACTAACCGAGGCAGGAGAAGGCCTGGCAGCAGCCGAAAGGCGAGAGAGTCATTTTTTACCCCCGCGTTTTCCTCTGGCGCCGGTGCCGTGGCAAAAATAAGGGAAAAAAAAGGACAAGATCCCTGGATCCGCGGCTGGCCCCGTGGCAGTGCCAGGGCTGCTCTCCGGCTCCCGGCAGCCGGCCGGTGGCACCCACCTGCGGGGATGTCCTGCGCCTTGGCCGGCCCATCGCCCACGGAGGACTCTTGCGCAGAAGCCTTCTGGGAGAGAACCGTTGCCAGCAGCTGAAAAACACCCCGGGAGTTGGGGGGGGAGAGGGGGGGAAGAGAGAGGCGGGTGGCTGGTGGGTGCCAGGGTGCCAAGGTGCTGCGGTGCGTGCCGTGCTGCCAAGCCAGGCGGCAGATTGGGGTTGCAGCACGCAGAGCGGGAGCAGCACAGATGGTGTTTGGCCGGCAGCAGGAGCCCGCAGCACCGCGACACCCCAAATCCAGCCTGGCGCATGCCCGGCATAGGCTGCCAGGCCAACCTGCAGAAGTAGAGCACCCACCCGCCCACAAAACAAAGCCCCCCGTGGCCGTCAGCACAGTGCTTGGTTCGTGGGGAGCCCGGTGCCCATCCTGCGCTGGCTCAAGGCAGGCAGGATGCCAGGGGAGGTGGGCTCACGGGTGCTTCAGCCTGCGCACGGGGCTGTGGGTAGGGCATGAAGAGCAGAGGGGTGCAGGGAGCAGTGGGCAGGGTGCAGGGCATAAAGAGCAGGGGTTGCGGATTGCAGCAGGGAACATGCAGAGCATAAAGGGCAGAGCCGTGCAGGGGGCTGTGTGCTGGCCGGCAGCAGCAGGCAGCATGCTGGTGGCAGCGTGCAGTGCAGTGGCACCCTGCAAGCAGCAGCAGGGACACTGGCACACAGACTTGGCTGGACCACGGACATGCTCATGGGCAGCTTGCACCTTGCCCTGCAGACTGGCAGGACACTGTGCCATGGGCTGAACCTAGGAGGGGACATTCTGGTGGCCACCATCAGTGACAGCCACCAAGGTGACACACTGGGTGCTGGGAAGACCTCACAACATGTGGCACATCATCGGTCCCGGCAGGAAGTGGGGGCAGCTGCCAAGGCAGCAAATGCCTGCCCCAGAACCCTGTGCCAGAGCAGGACCCGAGTGTCACCAGAAGGTGGCATGGCCACCTCAGGGCTCACCTTACCTTGACACCTTCAGAGCCAGCGTGCAGGGCATGTGCGCCGCTGCCCGCGCTCTGCCCACTCCCCGAGCTGCGGGCAGAGGCCACGCTGCCCGTGCTGCCCAGACTGCTGCGGTCGCCACCTATGCAGAGAGAGGAGATGCCATTATGGCACCCAGCCCCGTGGCCATGGCTGGAGGATGCCTTGGTGCAGCCACAGCCCACCGGAGCCACCACTGCCTCCTGATGTGACTCCAGGGCACAGGAGGGTGCCAGCAGGGTGTGCCAGCCCTACCTGCGAAGGGTTTCCGCAGCACCCAGATCTCCTCGGCGGGCGCTGGCACTGCCGATCCGCCCTGCGACGGCGAGAGGTGGGAGGGGCTCATGTCGGCCCCGCGGGATCCTTGGTGGCAGAGCAGAGAGAGCAGCCGTCAGGCGTGGGGGCTCTGCAGCAGGGTGGCACAGGGCAAGGTGACCCACAGCCCCCAGGGCCTGTCACTGCTGCAGGCAGGGAGAACCCTAAGGCAAAGGTGTAGGGTCCCCCATCCATGCTCAGGGATGCCAGCACTGTCCCAGAGGTCCCGAGCAGCTGGCACAGGGTGACAGGGTCCTTGTGCCTGTGTGGAGCAGGATGGGGACACAACCCAGTGTGGGGGAGCAGAAGGAGCTGGGCAAGCTCAGGAAGTGAGGACCAGGGTCCCCACCCCACTGCGCCCCATCCAAGGCAGTGCAGGCCATGCCCATCGGCTGCTTGCACCCATCTGGGGGAAGACACAGGGGCCATGTGGTGCCAGGCATGTGGTGCTGAACCTCCCAGGCTCCCCAGAGTGGCAAGTGGGTGACACAGCAGTGGGTGAGGGGACCCAGCCCTCTCAGTGGGGCACAACTTGAGGGTAACCCTTGAAGGCACTGCTCCTTCACCAGCTCACCGTGCTGCCCACCACGTCCTGCTCCTGCCCAGCACTGAGCACAGTGCTCAGAACAGCACCAGATGAGCTGGACTACAGCCCTGTGAGACCTGGCACTGCCACTAACCACCATGGAGCCTGGCTTAGCCACCAGCTATGAGGCAACGCCATCAGCCATGGGGCACTGTCACCTGGTATGGGGCATTGTCAGCTCGCTGCTGCCCAGACTGTTTTCATCCTGTTAGTGGCTGGGTCGTAGCAGAAGGTGGATGAAGCAAAGTGATGAGTTCCACCACAGGAACAGCCACACCACCATCGTGCTGGCATGTCCCCGTGTCATACGTGCCACGCTCACATCAAAAAGAGCCCACGCTGCCCGGGCATGTGTAGGGTTCTGAGTGACCCAGAGAAGAGAGACAGTCCAAGGGAGGTGTTCTGCTCCCCCATGCCCATCACCAGTGTGGCCAGCCCAATGCTTTCCAGCACAACTCACTGCCCCATCATCACCAGGGCACATGCAAAGACCCCAACCCAGACAGCTCGTGGCAGCCCCTGTGGGCATGGCACAGGCTGCACCCATGCCAACCCCCCGTCAAGTATCTGCTCTCTGGGCACTCCCAACACATAGACCTGCAGCATCTGTCACCTACCTGTGCCATGGGGACAGTCCACAGAGTTTAGCTGGGCACTGCCAGCCCCAAGAGCATTCCCCAGGAGAGCATATCTGGCACCCCAGCCCCTTCCTGAGCCCCAGCCCAGGTTGGTTGTTTGAGCAGCTCACTGGGCATCAAACCATCAAGTGCTGACCAGCCCTGCCCCCCTGGCATAGAGCCTAGAGGGTGTTTTGGGGGGGTCCCCAGTCAGATAGAGCAGGAAGAGCAGTGGCTGTAGACAGAGCACAGAGCACCAGCAGTATGGTGCTGCCCCACAGCCAGGGACAGCAGGGTGGTGAGGGTGGGATGTTGGTTGCCCAGAAGTGGGAGATGCCACATCCTTGGAACCATTCCAGGTCATTTTTTGGGGGGCTCTGAGCAACCTGCTCTAGCTGCAGATGTCAAAAAGGTGATACAAATATGAGTAGATGTGGCACTTTGGGGCATGGTCTGGTGGTCATGGAGGTGTTGGGTAAAAGGCTGGACTTGATGATCACAGAAGTCTTTTCCAACCTTAATGATTCCAAGATTCTGTGTCCCTGCTCACTGGACTAGATGACCCTCAGGGGTCCCTTCCAATACAAACCAGTCCTTCCCTGGAGGTGTTCAAAGCCAGGTTGGATGAGGTCTTGCACAACCTGGTCTAGTGGGAGATGTCCCTGGGTCCAGCAAGGAGCTGGACTCAGGTGATCTGTAAGGTTCTCTCCAACCCATTCTAGGATTCTATGATTCTCTGATTGCAGTCTTGCTCTAGATGACCTTGAAAGGTCCCTTCCCACCCAAACCAGTCCATGATTCCATGATTCTGTGATGTGCTGGTGGCAGAGCCATTGGTCACACAGCTCTAGAGCAGCATGCAGGGCAGGGGGCTGATGGCATGCAACATGTGCATGCTCCTGCCCACCCTCTGTGCCCAGAGAAGTGGGAAATGTCCCCATTGCTGGAACCATTCCAGGTCAGGTTGTTTGGGGCTCTAAGCAACCTGTCCTACTTGGAGATGTCCCTGCTGACTGCAAGGGGCTGGACTGGATGACCCTTAATGGTCCCTTCCCACCCTAACCAGTCTGTAACTGCAGGAGGGTTGGACAAGATGAGCTTCAAAGGTCCCTTCCAACCCAAACCAGTCCATGATTGCAGAGGGGTTGGACTAGATGAGCTTCAAAGGTCCCTTCCAACCCAAACCAGTCCATGATTGCATGGGGGTTGGACTAGATGAGCTTCAAAGGTCCCTTCCAACCCAAACCAGTCCATGATTGCATGGGGGTTGGACTAGATGAGCTTCAAAGGTCCCTTCCAACCCAAACCAGTCCATGATTGCAGAGGGGTTGGACTAGATGAGCTTCAAAGGTCCCTTCCAACCCAAACCAGTCCATGATTGCATGGGGGTTGGACTAGATGAGCTTCAAAGGTCCCTTCCAACCCGCCCCAGCCCATGACTCCATGGTTCCATGCACACACACGCATGCACACCCTGCAGCCAGACCACGGCAAAGGGCGAGGGGGTGAGGGATGGGGAGGGGGGGGGAAGGCAGGAAGAAAAGACTAAGTAAAGGCAAAGAAAAGAAAATGCCTGGGGGCACGAAGCGAGCGGTGAACTACCTTGTCCGTAACGCGGCTCGTCGGCACTGCTAGGGGAGAGCCTGTGATAGCCAAAGGAACTGAAAAGAGTCTGATGGGAATGTGGTGGTGGAGGTGGAGGTGGAGGCAGGGAATGGAACGGATGGGACGAGGCGTCACCGTTTAGCACAGCAGCCCCGTAAGCCGGGAGCGGGGTCTTTTGGTAGTGGTGGGGGATTGTTACAGTCTCCCATGAACCTGATAAATAAAACAAGAGACAAAATGAAAAGGGTCCAAATGATAAAGAGACAACGCTCAGCGCCACCGAAAAAAACAGAGAGGAAAAGGAAGAAGAGGAAAAGGAGAAAGACAGGGGCGGGGGAGGGAGGGGGGAAGGAGGAGGGAGAGGAGAGGGACGCGGGAGAGGAGGGGGAGGGAACGGGAGGGAGAGGGGAAAATACAATAGAAAAGAGGAGGAAAGAAGGAGGAAAGCAAAAAGAGGAAAGAAAAAGAAAAAAAGGAAAAAGAAAAAAGAAAAAAGAGAAGGAAAAACGAGAAGGGAAAAAGGGAAGGAAAAAAAGAGAACAAGAAAGGGGAAAGAAGCAAACAAACAAACAAACAAAAAAAGGCAACCAAAGGAAGGTGGAGAAGCCAGAGCCGAGACCCAACCAATGCGGAGCCGTGGAGCAGCAGCGGGAGCTCAGCGCAGCCTGGCACAGGGTACAGCCCACGGGCACATCCCACAGCCCCAGCACGGCACGGACGCGGGAGCAGCCCCATGCCGGAGGCAGCAGCAGCAGCTTGTGAGGCTCCCGCAGCCAGGCTGCTGCGGTCCTGCTCCCCACCAAGGCACCTCGAGGGGCTGCAGGCACAGCTGAGTTGGGAGCTGCAGTGCCAGCAACCCCCATGCCCAGCTGGCCAAGCCCTGGTGTAGCCTCTGCTTCCAGCCCATGCTGTCACCTTGCTGCACGGTGCCCAGGGCTGTGGAGGATGGGATGGCAACCAAACCCTGCACCCTGGCAAGCACCACTGAGCAGCCACAGATCTCAGCCCTGTGCTACCAGCACAAACCCCACACCCGGAGGGCAGCTCTACTCTTGCCCATCTGGCACATGGCACCTCCACAACTTTCACAGCCAGTGTGGTGATGCCCAGCAGCCAGCAGGCACTCGTGGGATCTTGGGATCCCTTGGGATCTTATTCACAAGTGCTGGATTCCCTGCCTGTGGCCCAGTAACACGTGGGACCAGGCAGCACGTGGCTGCCAAGGACGAAAGAGATGGGTCAGTGCAGGCACCAACACAGCTCCTGGCACTGGGCACAGCCATGGGCCACCCTGGGGGACCATGCACCCCACTAGGAGCCCACAACGATGGGATGGGAATGGTGACAGGGATAGGCAGCCATAGGGCAGGGAAGCAGCACCTGATTCCTGAGACAGCCCCTGACAGGAAGAAGGTCCCCACAGGGCCACTCCTGGTCCCTGGCATGGGTGCCCAGCCCCCTTGCTCAGATCCCAAGCACCAGGTCCTGTGGCCCCACCATTGCTCCATCCTCCCCAGACCACAGTGACACCCGCAGCTGTCCCCATGCACCAACCTCCCAGCACCACAAACACCTCCCCCAGCCCAGCACCAGCCTGGCTCCAGGAGTGCCTTGTGAGCACCCTGGGGCTGCTGCCACTGACCCCGGTGGGTACCAGGTAGGCACCAACCTCGCATGCACAATGGGAATAGTGACCTCATGCACTTGACAGGGACACCGGCCCCACATACTTGATGGGGACACCAGAGACACCAACCCCACATGCTTGATGGGGACACCAGCCCCATGTGGACACTACAGACACCAGCCCCACATGCTTGATGGAGACATCAGCACTATGTGGACACTACAAACACCAGCCCCATGTGCCCAATGCAGACACCAGCTCCAGGTGGGCACTACAAATACCAGCCCCACATGCTTGATGGGGACACCAGCTCCGTGTGGACACCAGAGACACTAACCCCACATGTTTGTTGGGGACACCAGCTCCATTTGGACACTACAGACATCAGTCCCACATGGACAATGGAGACTCCAACCCCCTCCATGCCATGGGGGCAGCAGCTCCACACAGAAACTGGAGACAGTGTGACCCTCCATGCTTGATGGGGACACCTGCCCTACGCAGACACCAGGAACACCAACCCCACATGCTTGATGGGGACATGAACCCTGCACACTCCACGGGGACAGCAACCCCACGTGGAAAAAGGGGAACAGTGACCCTGCATGCTTGCTGGGCCCCATGCACAAGGACACCACCCCGTGTGCTCCGTGGGGCACCAACCCCACACACTCAATGCCCATGCCCATGGTGAGGACACCAACCAATGCGTGACAAGGGCATGACATCAGTTTGGCTTTACCCCCACTGACACCCTAGACCAAAACGGGGGGCCCTGGGGGCACAGGTTAGGGAGCAGCCCCACGGGAGGAGGCGGGGGTGGGGCAGGATTATTTGCCTGTTCGTTTGCTTATGGCCTCCACCAGGCTGGAGGGGAAGTAGCCCACGCGGTCGTTGCCGGTCCGGTTGTCGTGGATGCAGCCCTTCCAGCGCCCGTCTGCGTGCTGCTCCAGCACCTGCGGGCAGGGGCCGGGGTCAGGGGCTGCTAGTGCCAGCGGGGTCTGCCCGGTGTCTGTGTGCCCCCCCCGCCAGCTGCACTCACGGTGATGATGTCCCCAGCTTTCACGTTGAGGCTGGTCAGGTCGTAGTTGTTGCAATAGTCCTTGACAGCCCTGACCTGCAGAGCGGCCGAGGCGTCTGCGGGGACAGAGCGGGAGCGTCACCGGTCACCCTCCCCTGGGGGAAGGTACTCCCCAGCCTGGCATCCCCACCCCAGCTTCCCCGTGCCCCTCTGGCCCCCCTACCCCGCAGCATCTGCTTGATCTCCTTGCTGGCTTGGCTGGTGGTGAACTGGTTGACGATGTCCAGAGCTGTCTGGTTGTAGGTGTTCCTGACATGGGCATTGATCCCGCTCTGCAACGGCGTGGAGAGGGCTTGGGAAGAGGCTGCCACCCGAACCCCACCACCCCGGGACCCCCAAGGCCACCCCAAACTCAGCAGCTGAAGGGCACAGCTCGTTGCCTTGGTGTGCACCATCCCATGGACCCTCACTCCATTTGCTGGAAGAGGGGCACATGCTGCTCCACAGTCCCCACCCACAGGGTCCCTCCCTTCCCACAGCCTCTCCCTGGTCTGGGGTGTCTGGAGGGGTCTAGGGGTGTCTGGAGGGGTGCCAGGGGCAGGCTCTTACATCCAGCAGCAGCCGCACTACGTCCGTCTTGCCACAGAGAGCTGCCTCGTGCAGTGCTGTGCCCGCCTTGGTCTGCCGGTTGATGTCGATGCCAGCCTGCAGCAGGAGCCTGCGGGCAGCAGTTGAGTCGTCAGGGATGGGAGGCTGGGGGGGGGGTTCCTGGCACTGCCCACCCCCCTGCCCGTGGTACCCACCGTATGATGTCAATGTGGCCGTTCTTGGCAGCGAGGTGCAGGGGGCTGGTGCCGTTGGGGTCGGTGGTGTCGCCCGGCTTGGGCTCCAGCAGCGCCGCGCACATGTTGCTGTTCAGGAGCAGTTGGACCACCTGGCTCAGCAAACACAGACGGAGCAGGGCTGCAAGGGCGCCTCTGCAGGGCTGTGCCCTCCACCTCCTCACCTCCCCTCCCTGCTCTTGCCCCTCCTCCAGCAGCTGGAGCTTCCCCGCAGCGCTGGCACTGCAGGTGTCCAATGCCAATTCTCCCAGCAGCTATCCCGTGCCCACCCTGGGCTGCTCCAGGAACTTCGCTGTGCTCCCAGTCCCTTCCCAGTCTCACTCTTGGGTCAGGGTAGAGGTTTCCTGGCACGGTGAGGACTTACCCCGACCCGTCCAAACTCGCATGCCAGGTCCAGGGGGGTCTTTCCTGAATTGTCCATGATGCAGGGGTTGGACTGGTGCTGCAGGAGCATCTCCGACTGCGGAGGAGGGAGAGCCCAGCTCGGCGAGGGCAGGGGCAGGGAGGGTGGCACAGTCCTGCCCAGCCACCGCTGCCACCAGCCCCTCCATACCACATCATAGTGCCCGTGCTGTGCTGCCAGGTGCAGGGGGATCTGCCCCTCATCCGATGGGATGTTCACAGAGGAACCTGCTTTCAGCACCATCTTCATGGGCTCCTTCTTGCCTTGCCAAGCTGCGTAGTGCAGGGGCCGCATGCCTGCAGGGGCACAGAATGGGGACACCGTCAGCCGCTCGGGCACACCACTGCAGCCAGCCAAGGCCTGTAGAGGGGTGGGGGACCAGAGCCAGGACCCTGGGACTCACCTTTGTTGTCCTTGATGTCCACCGCAGCCTGTGCCTCCAGCAGCAGCGCGATGAGCTCTGTGTTGCCGTTGAGCGCCGCATGGTGCAGAGCTGAGAACCTGGGGACCGGCCATGGTGTCAGGGGTCTCATGTCCCTCTCCTCTCCAATAGCATGGCCTCAAGCCTGCACCCACTACAACACCCCAGGGCACCTACTCTGCCCCTGCAGCTCCCCCGGGTGCCATTATCCCTAAGATTCTGGAGTAACACCACCTCTACATCCCTGCTCCACAGGCAGAGGATCAGCCATGGCATGCAACAAGGGCCAGAGGGTGGGATGTGACAGGGTGGATAGGAGGTTGCTCCCCATCCCACCACTTTATCTTTCCCTGGGATCTACAACTGCAGGGTAGACCTTCCCCATTCCTAGCCTGTGTTGGAGGAGGCAGGGCTGGGCTGTGGCACAGGCCCTGAGATGCTTTTTCTTGATGGTGGTGCTGCCACCCTCAAGCTTCCCAGCCTGCCTCACCCAACCAGTTCCATCACATCCCTTTGATCATGTTCTTGGGATGGAGATGGCCCCAAAGGACCCTCAAGTTGCACCAGGAGAGGGAGGTTTATATTGGACATCAGAAGAAACTTCACTGAAAGGGTTCTCAAACCCTGGACCAGGCTGCCCAGGGAGGTGGTCGAATCTCCACCCCTGGAGATGTTTCAGAGGCAGAGATGTGGTGCTGAGGAGCATGGCTTAGCACCAGCCTTGTTAGAGCTAGAGGATGGTTAGATCAGATGATCTGAAAGGTCTTTTCCAACCCAAATCATTCCATGATTCCACGAGCTGGGAGCAAGTGCTGACCTGGGGATGCTGGAGCAAGATGGATGCAGGGGTTGGGGACTGGGTGATCTCCAGAGGTCTCTTCCACCCTCCACCATTCTGTGATTCTGTGAAATGCTCCCTGGAGATGCTGGGACTCCCTGGGGCTGGAGGTGATGGGATGAGCAAGCACTTGGTGGGGTGTTGCACTGAGGGTGGGGGCATGCCAGCCTGCTGCTCCCCCCAGTGACCCACTTCTCCCAGCCTGGCTCCAGCAGTGAGACCAGAGGCACCAGCACAGGGATACTCAAGCTGCCAGATGGAAGCCCCCAGCCCCACACCCCACTCTGGGATGGGCCAAGCCAGGAGGCTCATGGCTGGGAAGCAGGCCAGGAGCTGACCTACTTGCTGCTCCCAGCAGTGGCATCCTCCACGTGGCTGCACTTGTGCCTGTCACCCCACTGCTCTGGGCCACAGTCATACACAGCGTCCCTGTCCCATCCTCAGGGCCACCTCAGTGTCACCAGAGCATGGGAAAGGGGCTGCAGACCTTAAGTGGAACGTCCCACACCTGCCCCATGCCCAGGAGATTGAAGGTGGGGTGGTGATTCCATCTGTCCCCCGTCACCAGGGCACACAGCTGGGTTGGGGGCCAGGTCCCAGGCGGGGAGCAGGCTGCAGCCACCAATGCTCCCCTATCCTCCATCCCTGGGACATGCAGCTGGGTTGGGGGCCAGGTCCCAGGCGGGGAGCAGGCTGCAGCCACCAATGCTCCCCTATCCTCCATCCCTGGGACACGCAGCTGGGTTGGGGGCCAGGTCCCAGGCGGGGAGCAGGCTGCAGCCACCAATGCTCCCCTATCCTCCATCCCTGGGACACGCAGCTGGGTTGGGGGCCAGGTCCCAGGCGGGGAGCAGGCTGCAGCCACTCAAGTTCCCCTATCCTCCATCCCTGGGACTCACAGCTGGGTTGGGGGCCAGGTCCCAGGCGGGGAGCAGGCTGCAGCTGCCACGTTCCCCATGATGCTGCCTGGGCTGGCGCGCCGGGGAGCAGCGATGTGAGCAGACAGCTCAGCACAGGAGGCTGATCCCCAACGTCTGCCTGGGAAATGTCAACGTTTTCTGCTCCAGCGCCCTGCTCAGATCCGCTCAAGATGGTGCCAATTGCAGCCCTGCCCCCGCTGGGCTGCCTCAGGGGCTTCCCCTGGCACGGCACAGCCAGGCATACAGGCCAGGCGTTGTGCAGGGCACCATCCCTCAGGCAAGTGTGGTGCTTACCCATGGCATCCACTAACCAGCCCAGGAATCAGCGAGCAGAGTAGAGGTAAGGAAACTGAGGCAAAGCCCCAGGGACGGCTGAGCTGGCACAGTGGTGGTGGGTGGTAGAATGGAGCCCACGTGGAGTGCCCCACATGAACCCAGCGTGAATCCTCTCTGGGAGCAGCACCAGAGATTGCTCTCCTGTCAAAGAGCTGCTCCTGCACCCCCAAAACCACCCAGGAGCTGCAAGCAGGATGCAGAATCCCAGCATGGCAGGGGTTGGAAGGGACCTCTGAAGATCACCCATTCCAACCCCCCTGCAAATGCAGGGGCAGCCACAGCACCTTGCCCAGGATCTCAGTGCCCAGTGGGTTTGGAAGCTCTCCAGACAAGGAGACTCCACAACTTCCCTGGGCAGGCTGCTCCAGGGCTCCAGCAGGAGGTACAAAGATGCCAACCCAGCTCCAGTCTGTGACTCTCACCTCTTGATCTTGAGACACTCACCTCAACCCTTCCTCAAGAGAAGCTAAGCCCCAGCAGAACTCTGCTCTTCTGGTTTCCTCTGGAAGCCAGGGGGTCACCTCTCTTCTCTTGATACACTTCATAGAACCCTGGACGGGTTTGGGTTGGAAAAGACCTTGAAGATCACCCAGACCATATGGGAAGGGACACCTCCCACTAGAGCAGGTTGCTCAAAGCCTCATCCAGACAGGTCTTAAACACTTGCAGGGATGAGGCATCCACAACCCCCCTGGTCAACCTGTTTCAGTGTCTCACTACTCTCACAGGAAAGAATTGCTTCCTAATGTCCAATCTGGATCTCCTCTGCTCTAGTTTCAAATCATTCCTTCTCTTCCTATCACCACAAGCCCTTGTCAAAAGTCCCTCCTGCAGCCCCCTTCAGGCTGCTCTAATGTCTCCCAGAAGCCTTCTCCTCTCCACTCAGATCAGCTCCACCTCGCCCAGCCTGTCCCCATAGCAGAGCTGCTCCAGTCCTCTGATCACCTTTGTGACCTCCTCTGGACCCTCTCCAACAGCTCCATGTCCTTCCTGTGTTGCGGGCCCCAGAGCTGGACACAGGCTCCAGTGCAGAGCAGAGGGGCAGAATCACTTCCCTTGACCTGCTGGCCATGCTGCTTTTGAGCACCCCTTGGCACATGCCCCCTTTTCGTGCACACCCTGGCACAGGGCTCCCACTCACCCGTCGGTGTCTTGGAAGTTGACATTGACTTTCTTTGCTGATCCGAGGAGTTCTGGAAGTGAGGGAAGGGGACAGCAGATTAAGAGTGGCACCAGAAGCAGCCACAGCACAGACCTGGAGCATGCCAGAGAGGTGACAATGCTGCAGTTCCAGGTCTCTCTCCCCACCAAGGATTGGTCTCCTTGCAGCTGTGCAGCCAGGACAAAACATGGTGCTATGTAGAGCTGCCTGAAGGAGGAGGGCTTGGGCTGGAGGGTTCCTCCTGATGGTGGCAGGGTCCAAGGGCCTCTCTTGGCACCAGGGTCCTCATCTACCCAAGCTGTGGTGGGTTTTCTTGAGGTTCCCTTCCACACTTTTGCCTTGCTAGAGCTCCAGTGTTGCCCCAGTGCCACACCAAGCTGCCACACCAGGCTGTTTCAGCAGAGTGGGGAGCCCCAGTGTGTCCCTGCGCCCCCTCGCCTGGCACTGCCATGCTCCCACCCCACGTTTGCCACCGTGGGAAAATAAACCTCCTCGGGGCAATCCAATTAGCACCAGGAGGAAGAATGGAGCCAGATTTACAGAAGATTTAACCGAAAAATGCCACTCAGGCTTTGCAGGGAGCCTGAGCTTCCTCGCAGCGGGGAGCCTGAGCAGGAGGAACAGGAAGGTGGCAGCAGCACGGCAGAGCCCCGGGCTGGGGACTCATACAGCCGCCCCTGTGCCTACCACAACGAGGTGGCATTGTCACAGCCCTCAGCCTACAGGAAATAGCCTGGCAGGGGGCAGAGGTGGCCATCCTCACCCCCACTGCTCAGCTGGAAGTGTGCTGAGGATATGAATGTTGGGGACAAGTATGCTGGGGACAAGCTGCTTGGAAGGGGCTACTTCAGGCAGGGAAGGGAGGTTCAGGACCAGAAGGATGCTCTTTGTGTACCACAGCCATGGCCCTGCTCACCCGCCCTGTACCGTGTCTCCTTGCTGGCATCCCACTGGGATACTCAATTGTTCCATACAATAACAATGGACACAGAGTGGGCAGGGAAAGGAGGTTCAGAACGAGAAGGATGCTCCTTGTGTACCACAGCCATGGTCCTGCTCACCCACCCTTTACTGTCTCTCCTTGCTGGCATCCCACTGGGATACTCAATTATTCCATACGATAACTGAATGGGCACCAGGACTCCAAGGCTTGGAGATGGACAGGGCCACCACAGGGTCTCCAGAGCACAAGGGAAGACAAGGGCACTGCAGGGTCCCCTGGGCACGGGGAGGGGCAAAACCACCGTAAGATCCCAGGGTGTAGAGAGAGAGATGGCATCATAGGGAGCCCTGGGCATGAGGAGGGAGAGGGCCACTCTAGAGCCCTCAGGTCACAGGGAGGGCCAGGACACCACAAGGTCCCCCCCATCCAGCCTCACTTGCCCTCTCTTCCAGCAAAACAAACCACCAGCAGCCCTCACCCCACGTGCCAGGCAGCCTCCCGTGCCCTGGCACCCTGCTCCCTTCATTTGAAGGCATTAACACACCACCCCAGCAGCAAAACCCCATCGGGGCAGCCAAACCCAGGCAACAACCCCCCCACACCCCACTCCAGAGAGGGACTGGATGTTACTGGTGGGCAGAACCCTCCATCCCCAGCACTGACCGCAGCAAACGGTTCCAAGCAGGTCCCCACCGTCCCCGAGCTGTCACCAGGATCCCCAACAAAGCTGCCATTCAGTGGTGGTGGAGAGGAGCCCAGGGCTGCTTCCGCTTCTACCCAGTGCCAAGAAGCAGCTCCCAGAAGGGGGTCGAGCCACCCCCCAAGGATACCAAAGCCCAGTGGACAAAAGGAGCCAACGGGCGCAGGAGCGGCACCGTGCCCAGCACTGGCACTGATCTCCGGCCCCAGAACGGGCCCCGCTCCGGCTAGCAGACGGACAGACGGATGTCAGCAGGTCTGCAGTGCTTGGCCTTTCCCACGGGTTGCTGTTGGGATGGGACAATGCCTGGGGATTGGCATTGAGGGGTGCAGCGGTGACGCTGCTGGCATCACCGCTGCACCCCTCGGTACGGATCCCCGAGGGCACAAATAGGCATCAGCAAATCTTTCCTCCCTGCACCTGCAGGAGAGGCTGAGGCTGCCAAAATCTCTTTAGCACTTCCATCACTGCCCGTGCCAAGTGCTTAGTCAGTGACTTCCAGCCACGAAGAGGTTTTGACTTTCCTTAAAGCACTGGCAGCAGCCACCAGCCTGCTTGGTGCCCCAGGTGCAGTGAGCCGGGTGACCATCCCCCCTCCCCCCCCTCAGCACGGCCTCAAACTTCTGCTAGAGATAGGTTTTTGGGGTCTGATGGGGTCAGCTGGGTGGTCTCATGGCTTTCTGGGGGCAGTGAAGCGAGGTGTGAGTGGTGGTATGGATAGGGGCATGGTGGTTGGCACCTCCATGGGGTGAGGTCAGTGTCCCAGATGGTAGGAACTGCTGTGGCACCAGCAGAGATTTGACCCCATAGTTGTACCAGCACCAGGGCCACCAAGAGGTGGTGGCTTTGCACAGGCAGTGAGTAGGGCAGAGAAGGCAGCAGTTGCCATGCCAACCAGCACCACCAAAGCTTCCGAGGGGCTGCATGCAAAACCCTCATGCCATGGCCCCAGTAATTAACCTCCTCCTGTAATGAAGCAGCATAGTGTTGGCAGCCTGGCAAGGGGCACAACAGAACTAGTTGTTCCAAGGGTGCAGTGCCACATCTGGAGCCTGGAGACCACCTGGGCCTTCGGCACAGCCCTGCTGGGCGCACATAGTATCCAGGACAGGGAAAGCAGGATGGGTATCCCAACATGCCACTGGATCCAGAGCCATCTTAGCCCTGCTGCTGCTATGTGGGACTTGCAGCCTGTTCGGGGAAGCTTGGGAAAGGCTGGGAAGTACCAGGAAAAGTCCTCCACTAATGAGGGAGTGAGGGAAGGGAGATGAGAGTGCTGCCAATTAATAATACCAGCCACAAAAGGAGACTGGCACAGCAGGGAGGAGAGGAGGGCTCCTGCACTGCCACGCTGCCAGTAGGCACTAAGCACATCCCTCCTTGCTGTCGGGATCACCAGAGGGATGATGGAGAACACCGAGCACCATCAAGCACTGAGCACCATCGGACACCCACCTGGACCAGACAAGAACCGTCCTGCCATACCAGGGCCACCAGGCAGGCATTGCAGGCATTGCAGGGTAGAGTAATGGTGGCATCCCTGGCACAGAGTGCTTTGCTCAGACCACCTGAACCTCATCAGTGCCTTCAGTTCCACCCCCTGAGCACGGGCAGTGACACCTTCCACTAGAGCAGGCTGCTTGAAGCCTTATCCATCCCAGTCTTCCAGGGAGGAGATGTCCACAGCCTCTCTGGGCAACCTGTTGCAGTATCTCACTACTCTCACTGGAAAGAATTTCTTCCAGTCTCAATTTCCCCTGTTCCAGCTTAAGTCTATTCTCCCCTGTCCTGTCCCAAGCCCTTGTCAAAAGTCTCTCCCCAGATCTCCTGTAGCCCTCTTCAGGTACTAGAAGGTTGCTCTAAGATCTCCCTGGAACCTTCTCTTCTCCAGGCTGAATAACCCAAACTCCCTCAGCCTGTCCCCACAGCAGAGGTGCTCCAGCCTTCTGATCATCCTTGTGGCCTCCTCTGGACCCTCTCCAACAGCTCCACATCCTTCTTGTGTTGGGGGCACCAGAGCTGGAAGCAGTGCTCCAGGTGGGGTCTCACCAGAGCCGACGGTCAGAATCCTCTCCCCTCTTTGCTCTCCACAGGATGCTCAGGTATTGGTTGTGCCACACGGGAGCACCACAGCCCCGTTCACAGGGTTCCCCGTGGCTCCCGGAGCACCCTGCACTCACTAACATCCACAGCACCCCGCTGGTGCTGAGCTGGGTCAACCAGAATCACGTCACCAGGCAAAAGGGGCCCTGCTGTGCTGTGGGACCCACTGAGCCCCAGCACTGCCAGCTCTGGATCCAGCTCCTGCCTGCCGCAGACACCGAGCAGAAGCCGCTTCTGCCACGGGCGAACGCCACTGCAGGCAGCTGGGCAGAGCCGCTGCTCCCAGCAGAGCCGCCCCTGGAAGGCAAGGCGCGGAGCGCACGCTCGAGTTCCGCCCAGCGCAGCAGCTCCTCGCTCGCTGCCTCTGCCCCTGCCGCGCACCAGCCCCGGGCGGGCATCGCCACGCAGGCGGCGCACGAGCTGGCTGCACGTGCAGGGGTGGGCACGGATCCGGGAGTTGCTTCCCGTGGCCCCAGGGTCTGGCCACCCTGACCCCCCCCCCCCCCCGTAACGCACCTGCTTACTGCTTTGGGCATCCTGGGGCACACCACGGGGAGACATCCCATGCCCAGCTATGGCTCTGGGCATCCAGAGCATGCTGTGGGGAGACTTCAGCGCCCAGATGTGGCTTCAGGCATCCCAATGCACTCTGAATGGAGACTTTTGTGCCCAGACACTGCTCTGGGCACCGTGATGCACCCCATGGGGAGACATCTCATGCCCAGACACTGCTCTGGATACCCTGGTACATGTCACTAGGAGACATCCACGCCCAACCATGGCTCTGGGCATCCCAGTGCATGTCCCATGGAGAGTTCATTGCCCAACTACAGCTCCCAGTGCCCATTGTGAAAAGATCCCCGTGGCTAGCTATCCCAGCCCTTCTGTTGCACTCATGCCCAAGGCCACAGCCCAAGGGACCACTCCTCAGTACCTCCATCAGCCCTGGCTGGGGGCTCCTCTCCCCTCCCAGCACCGAGGCCAAGTGCCAGCCCCCAGCATCTGCAGCCTGCATAGCGCCAGCAGCAATCGATGCCCGGCTGGGGCACAAGGGGCTCCTGGCCAAACCCCCGCTGACGAAGCACATCCTCGCCCGGTTCCCCCCCGGGCAGTGCTGTGCCAGCTCAAAGGGAGCAGATGGCTCCAGCCTCCACAACATCAACATCAACTTAATGAGGAGAAAACCATCTCTGCCCCCCGCCCTTCCCTCCAAGCTTGATGTCATTGAACGAGCCAGGGCAACCTCCCCAAATGCTCCTCCCCACCCCACGCATCTGCATCCCAACCACTCCTGCTGCTTCCCCTATCCCTATCCCATACAGGCTGCAGTATCCCTGTATGTGCCCTCCCACCCCAAAATCTTGGTGGCATTGAATGAGCCAGGGCAACGCCCCCAGAATACACCCTCCCCATCCCTCCCATCATCCCACACATCTCCAGCACCCCTATCCTTTCTCCTTCCCTCATCCCATATAGGCAGCAGGATCACTGTATGTGCCACACTACGCTCCCCAAAGCTTGGTGGCAACATGAACAAGCCAGGGCAACCCTAACCCCACCCCTAAATGATCATCATCATCATCCCACTGTGGTGACTCCTTTTCTTTCCAGCCCCATCATTCCCATCACATTCCTCACCTCAAGCCCCATGTAGACAGCAAGATTCCACCACCAACCCCCAACAAAATTCAACTGGGACACACACACACACCCCCCACCTCAGCAACTAGGCTGACACCATGAGGAAGACTCTAGAGGAAGGCTTTTAGAGGAGAAAGGAGGGGAGGATCCTGCAGTGGCATCGCCGTGAGCTGCCGGATAAAGGAAGCATCCAAAATAGCTGCTCTTAATTATATCCTTGCTGACGAGCTCCACACAAATGATGGTCTTGTTCCTCTCAGTGAAGATGTTAGGGGGGAGATCTCCATGCTTTGGGGGTCACCAGGGTGGCACACGGGTGGGCAGAGCGTGTGGCCACACGCTCTGCCCACCCGTGTGCCACCCTGGAGATCCTCTGAGGAGCCTGGGTTGAGCACCCAGTGCCCACCACAGATAGTTGGTTTCAGTGCTGAGTAGAGCTGGATACTTACTGCCCAGCACAGCTGCACACCCTGCAGCTGGACAGCCCAGTGGCCAGCACAGCTGGACACTCGTCACAGCTGGATAGCCCAAGTGTCTAGCATGGCTGGACACATGCTGCTCAGCACAGTTGGGTACCCAATGTTAACCTCATCTGGGATATCCCAGAGTACATCACAGCTGGATACCTGCTGCCCACCACATCTGGACACTGCAACACCCATCATAGCTGAAAATCCACTGCCCAACACATCTGGATACCCCAGTGCCCATCACAGCTGAATATCCACTGTCCAGCACAGTTGGGTACCACAGTGTCCATTACAGCTGGATCACATCTGGATACTCTAGTACCCATCACAGCTGGTCACTCCATCAACCCATCACAGTTGGACTCTCACATCTGGATACTCCATTGTTCAACACATCTGGACACACTCTGCTCACTGCCAGTGCTCATCACAGCTGGGTGACAACTATCCCATCACAGTTGGACACTTCTTCACCCATCACATTTGGACACCCATTCCCATCACAGTTGGACTCCCACAGATTCCCACTCCATTACACAAGACAGCTGGACACACACTGCTCAACACATCTGGACATCCATTCTCATCACACCTGGCTATCTCCTCACCTACCACAGTTAGACTCCCATTCTCATCACATCTGGGCAACCTCCCCTCTGCCATCACCACATCTGTATTCCCATTCCCATCACATCTGGGCACCTCCTTGCCCATCGCCACGTCTGGACTCCCATTCCCATCACATCTATCACCTATCATCATCACATCTGGGCACTCACAGCTGGCTGCCCCACTGTCCATCACCAGCCGCTCCCCCAGACCCAAGGCTGGTTTTGAGGGTGCTGGCCCTGGTCCCAGCTGGTGCTGTGGACACTCCAGACACGTGCCCCTCATGCCCAGAGCCTTCCCAGGGGGGAGCAGAGAAACCTGCATTCCTGGCTGGCTGAGCAGGCTGAGGCAGCCTGAGTCACGGTGCTGCAGCAGCGTGAGGTTGTCCCCTGGGGCCAGCGTCAAGCCACTTAAACGCCGCTTTCAAGAGGCAATGGGGACTCCTCTGTGATTTCTGCCTTTGAAAAACATAAAGAAACTTCTCCAGCCCAAAGGAGGGTGAGGGGCTGACCCTGCAGGCTGCAGGGGACCACAGAGTCAGAATGGTGGGGGCTGGAAGAGACCTCTGGGGATCAGCCAGTCCAACCCCGCTGCTAAAGCAGAGGTGCATACAGCAGCTTGCCTAGGCCCACAATGTCCAGGTGGGGTTGGAAGCTCTCCAGACAAGGAGACTCCCCAACCACTCTGGGCAGCCTGCTCCAGGGATCCAGCACCCTCACGCCAAAGAAATTTCTCCTGATGTTCAGGTAGAACTTTCTGGGTTCCAGTTTGTGCCTGCTGGCCCTTGTCACAGGATGCCACTGAAAAGAGACTGCCCCCTCTTCTTGACACCCACCCTTCAGATATTTTTAAACATCTCAGTGTTGGCATGGGGACCTGGGTGCGCCTTGTGCAGAGCCAGCTGGGGGCAGGAGCTGGCCAAGGAACCCCATGGTGCTCATCAGCAGCCTCCATGAATGTCCCTGCTTTCTGTATCCTCACCTGACCTTTGCCACATGGTGCCCACTTGAGCATCAGCCAGAGTCCCTCAGTGCAGCCCCAGACCCCCAGCACTGTGGGGTCTCCCCCAGCCCTGGTCTGGGCTCACAGCCCCCCAGCTCTGCAGAGGTGAAGACCCCAGAGCCTCCTGCCAAAGCTGCTGATCCCTGAGGAATGCCATGCTGCTGTGCCATGCAAAGGCTGTGGGTGACTTGGCCCCTGCAACCAAGGATGCAGAGAAGCTGGCAGCAGGGATAGGCCTTGGCTCTGGCCCCACAGGTGGGATCAAGGCGCCATGCTCAGCCACACAGCACCAACCCCAAGCATTGCACCAGCCCCACTGTGCCCGTCACCGCTGGCCCGGTGCCAGCTGTACGCCCACCCTCCTTCGCACAGGAACGCGTGTTGGTGCTGCTCTCGCTGAGCATTAATTGGCAGCTGGCTCTCCCGTGCCAGGGTGGCAGCAAACAGGTAATTTTCAGTCATGCCTGTGGTGCCTGGCTGGAAACAGGCACCACAGGCATGGCAGGCGATGGGGTGCAGCTGCTCAGAGCCATCACCAACCCTGCATCCACCCATCCATCCCCAAATACCAGTGTGGTCAGCACTGGTGCCCAAGCAGAGAGATTCTGTGGTTCTCTGTAGGGCCAGGGAGCCCTGAGAGGACCAACCCCAGACAACTCTGTCCTGCCAGGAGGCTTTGTGTGTCTTAAAGCATTGTTATTTAACGGTTAGCATCACCTGGGCAGCAGTGAGCAGAGTCACACAGTCCAGCATCACTGGGAAGGGGCAGAGAGCTCCCAGCATGCACACAGCCCGTGCACACGTGGTCAGGGGTGGCCATGGGGGGCTCACAAAAATCACTGTTTCAGTTGGAGAAACCCTCTAAGTACCAACCACCAGTCCAGCACCACCATGGGCATCAAACTACGTCCCAAAGTGCCATGGGCACAGGTTTCTTCAACACCTCCAGGGATGGGGACTCCACCACCTCCCTGGGCAGCCTGTTCCAATTCCTGACCACTCTTGCAGCAAAGAATGTTTTCCTGATCTCCAGTATAACCTTCCCCTGGCACAACTTCAGGCCATTTTCTCTCCTTCTATCACCCGATACTAGAGAGAAGAGACCAACTCCCACCTGCATCCAGCCTCCTCTCAGGCAGCTGTAGAGAGCCAGAAGGTCTCCCCCCAGTCTCCTTTCACCAGACTGAACAACCCCAGCTCCCTCAGCTGCTCCTCACCAGACCTGTTCTCCAGACTCTTCAGCAGCTTGGTTGCCCTTCTAGGCACCAGAAGGCATCAGGAGCTGCTGCAGTGCTGGCCCTGAGCTCCCACACCCCAATCAGCCCCAGGGCTCTATTTTAGCCACAGTGCCTTTGGTGCCATCATGTACACAACAGCCTGGCACCTGTACATGTCCACCCGCACTCCCTCTGCACGCTGGTGGCTTTCCCATTGGTGCCCACAGGCAGGATGGGCATAGTAATGGGCAGCAATGCAGGTACATATTCTGGCAGCACAGTGATGTCATGGTCACTGCCAGGATGGATGAGGAGTGCAGGGATGTGCAGCCAAGTGATGCCAGCGACCTCACACTGCTCCTGAAAGCATCGCTGCAGGGGAAGGGCAGGGCTGACAGGACCCATCTCATGGTGGGTACAGGGAGGGGACTGACAGGGCAGCACAGGACCACCTGCCCCATCACTGTCAGGAGCTGCAGCTTGAGCAGAGGCAGCCCCAGGATCAGCAGCCAGGAGAGGAGCTGCTGCAGAGCTCACAGCCCGGGAAGGTGCCACAAGCAGCCCAGCTGCAATGCAGGAGCTGGGCAGCCACTGCTTTGTCTGCTCCATCAGCCACCCACCAGAACCCACAGAGGCCTCAGTGAGAGACAGCACCGAGCTGGGCTCCCAGCAGCCACATCTGGAACATATCAGCCAGCTGCTGCCACTGCCACTACCACCAAGAGTCATCCCAGCCCCACATCAGGCTGGGCGGCAACGGTGTGTGGAGACAACCACTGGCATATGGATGCACGCAGGCACACACACGCACACGGATGCAGAGGGCACATGGGCACACACATGCACATGGATGCACACAGGCACACACACGCACATGGATGCAGAGGGCACATGGGCACACACACGCACATGGATGCACACAGGCACACACACGCACATGGATGCAGAGGGCACATGGGCACACACATGCACATGGATGCACACAGGCACACACACGCACATGGATGCAGAGGGCACATGGGCACACACACGCACATGGATGCACACAGGCACACACACGCACATGGATGCAGAGGGCACATGGGCACACACATGCACATGGATGCACACAGGCACACACATGCACATGGATGCAGAGAGGCACATGCACAGGGCACATGATCCACGTGGGCACATAGGTGCTGAGGCACACAACACATGGGTGCTCAGGGGTACACGCATGCACACGGGCACACGGGCACACACGTGGGCTCGCGGATGGAGAGGGGTACACTGGCAGAGCAGCCAGCCACCAGCATGCACAGTGCTTGGAGAAGCTGTGCCCGTGGCAGCCTCTTGGGCACCACCTCCAACCTACTCCATCTCCAGCTGATAGAGACCATGGCAGGGCATGGAGATGGGGTCTCTTCATCCTGCTGTACCCCAGGGACACCTCAGTCCCACAGCCATCTTGATCTGCTTGGCTCTCACCACACTGCCAGCAGTGACCTTGTGGTGAGACCCAAGGAGACCCTGACAGAGCCAGTACTTCCCCCAGCCCCTCTCCTACCCCATCCCAGCACCATGCTGCCCTGTCTGGCTGGTGCTGGGCACCAGCACTCATCTATCAGCAGAGCAGGCCCAGCAGCACGGGGCTGTCTGGCCGTGCCAAGGCGGGCACTGCATCCCTCAGCTCCCATTTCTCAGGCTGATTGTTCCTGTCGCTGCAGAGCCCGGCGTTAAACACCTCATTTTCTACTCCCATCTTCGGTTGGGAAAATACTATTAACATTTCATTAGGGCTTAAAGATCCCTCTCAGCTTGGCACCAAGAGCTGGCTCACCGGCAGGATCGCTCCTGTGCCAGGCGGCATCGCTCCCGCTCCAGGGAGAGGGGACCAGGATGATTGTGGGACAGGCTGGAAACCTGGGCTGGGCATTGGTGCTGCATTCACCTTGGTGATCAGCCTGGCACAGCTCATCCTCATGGCACACCTGGCCACAGCCAGGGCACAAAGCAGTGATGGCACAGTAGATTGGCACAAGCCCAGATGGGTTTTGCTTCCCAACACCTTGCCCTCACCCAGCAGGAACAACATCAGCCCCTAAACACCAACTGCCCTCAGAAAGCCACCTTTAGCTGCCAGCTGATGAGGGCAGCAGGGTCCTGGCCAGGGTTCAGCCAGAAGCTCACCAGCCTCAGCTCTTCAGTGCCCAGCCCCAGTGCAGCACCACACACAGCTCCTGGCATATACCATTTCCACACTGGCACCAAGATGGAGAGCACCATGGAAAACGCAGCCCTGAGCACTGCCCCCTCCATTTCTCACCCCCAAAGAGAAACCACAGCTCCCACCTGCTCAGGGCTTAGCTTCACTGAGGACCTACCACCACCCAGGCCCTGGCACAGCACTACATAGTTGCCATGCACGGGCATTGCTGCCACGGGTCCAAGAAAGCTGCAGCCTGTGCAGGCTGAGAGCAGGAGCAGGAAGGGGCTGGGGGCACAGAAGCACACCAAGCTGGGGGCTGGGACTGGTCACAGCATTTCCCAGCATCTGGAAAGGGGAGGGAATGGTTAATAGGAGCAAAGAGCAGGGGAAAGGAGCCAGACGCCAGCTTGGCTACTGGAAACCACCATGGGCTGGCAGCGGAGGCAGCTGCAGAGAAGGGCTCAGAGCTCAGCACCCTGCTGCACCACTGGCACCCTCAAGTGCAGCCTAGCCCTGCTCCACTCCCTGGGAGCATCACCCCATCACAGTGCATGAGTAGCAAAGGAGCACCCTAAAATCTGGCAGCAAGGTCCTCGTGTGGGAAAAGGCTGGAGCTGATGGCACCAGGAGAGCCCTGGGCACTAGGGGCAACCCACTGCTGGCAAAGGGCTGTTTGATGTCAAACCAGGCCAGTTCAGGACTACCAAGAGAAAACCAGGCCAGCAAGGCAGTGTGGAGCTGGGAGCAGAGGTGTCAGCCCAGAGCCCTGCTGCTCCTTGGTGCCGGTGCCAACAGCTCTGGGTCCTCTGCAGCATCTTTCAGTGGGTATAGACCTTATGGCTGGGGTGGCAGGGTGTGAAGAAGGGTTCTGCACCAACTGCAGCCCAGTTTGGAAAGAGAAACTAGAAAACATAAAATAAGGGGATGTCACCCCAGGCTGAGCAATAATCCCCCTCTGGAAGGAAACTTGGCACACGCCAGCCTGTGCCAGCCTGCCAAGTCCTGCTGGGAGTGAGCTTCACATGCGGGCAAGAAACTCCAGTAAGAAGTTCAGAAGGGACCTGCTGAGACACCGTTCATTAAGCATGGCAGTGGTGGGAGCTGCTCAGCCCTGACCCCCACCACAGACAGCCCTCAGGCCCCGTGCCTGGGACACACCAACATCGCCCCGTGCCAGCATCGCCCTGTGCCAGCATCGCCCCAGCCCATCCCCTTGGCATCGAGCCATTAAACCATGCCAAGAGGATCGAGGGAGCTGCAGGAGCAGTGCCTGACATGGGATGGGGCATATATGTGGACTCAAAACCCCTCTGCAGCCCCTACAGCCCCTTCCCCTGACTCCAGCCACCCTGCCTGGCACTGATAGCAAAAGAGGCTGATAGCACCCTGAGGTTCCGGTATCGTAGTGAGCACCATCTGCTCCCTTGGCTTTCCTGGCATCAAGGAGGGTGCTGCCCCAGCTCTCACAACCATGGCACAGCAACAAGAACCACGAGAGGTGGCTGCCATCCGGGGAAGTTTGCTGCGTTAGCAGAGGACCTGGGTGAAGCGGGCAGCTCCGGCCGCTGCCGGCCACGCGTGCCCTGGGCACCGCACCACAATTGGATTTGCAGCTGCCCTGCCTTTTACTGCATGGAAATTGAATTGTGAAATGTCAAAGACATTTCCTAACTGCGCCATATTAGCCCTGTTTTATTAAATACTGTTATCAGAGGAGATTATTAATGTAATCAAGAGCAGGCATAAAAAACAACAGCCCCAGAATGAACTGGGCACTGCGTGGGAGGATGCACTGGAGGGCAGGAGGTGGCCAGCAAGGCCCTGGCCAAGGGAGTCCGTGGCCACTGGGGTCTGGTTCCTGCATCCCACTGTCCCTGCACCCTGCTGTTCCTGCATCCTGCTGTCCCTGCACCCTGGAGCACTGCTGAAGCAGAGAATCTGCCCGGCTGCTTTGGCTCTGCTCACATCCTGGGATGTGGCCAGGTCAGTGCCAGTGGTGCCAGGGGGGCTGGGATACCTCACCGTGAGGAGCAAGACCCACTTCCCTGAACACAGCAGCAGGGCCAGGGCTGGCTGGGATAAGCCCCAAAATGTCAGAACTGCTGCCAGCAACACTCAGGATGCAGAGCACTGTGCAAGTGGCAACCCAGGGCAAGGGTACCCCTTGAGCTGCCCATGTCTTGGCACTCAGACCCCCTTGAGCAGTGGAGCCAGGCTGAGGTGGGTTACCTTGGCATGGCAGGGTGAGAGGGTGCAGAGCTCCATGCCCAGCTCCTGAGCCCAGTCAGGCAGTGTGACTCACCCAGCTCCAGGCACCTTGCAAGGCACCCAGAGCTTCAGTGGCACATGAGGACACAAACCCAAGCCACAGCCTGGGATACTAGGACCAGGCACAGGGTGGGCAGCACAACCCCACAGGACACAATCCAGCTCCCATCTACATGGCTGGACTCTGCTACACTGGGTGCTCACCTGGCACCATGGTGCCACATGCTGGGGCAACTCCTTTGCCTCAGGAAGCCACCATGTGTGGAAGCACTTTGCAAAGCCCTTCAGCCCGGCATGAGGAGAAACTGGGGCAGAAGGTCCTGGCCCTTGGCTTGAGGTCCCTCCCGAGGCACCAATGGGTGCCATACAGAAGCCATCTCCAAAGCAGACAAGCCAGTGGTGGCACCAACCTCACTGAGAAGGAGCCTGCTCACTCCAGCACACTACACCCGAGGAACTGTGGTCCCGCTGAGCGGCACAGTGAAGCCCTGGCACCCGCTGCCCGGGATGAGGATGGCACATCAAGTGTGGGTGCTGCCGAGGGCAGGGGGGAAAACGCCAAGTCACTACAATTCTTCGAGGTAGCACCGGGGAAGGAAGGAGGGGACAGGGGTGGAAAGAGTTTGCTGCCAAATCCCTGCATCTGATTTGCGTAACTTTCAGACAACCTCATCAATTATGGATGCCCGGGAAGCGGGCACGCTGCGCGCTGCGGCCGGCCCGGGCCCCACAAACTCCCTACTCCACAGGCTAAATTGGGCCCCACGTTGCCATGGCAACCCCGTGGTAATTCACGCAGGGATTTTAGTGTTTTTTTTTCCCCCAATCTCATTTCTGAAAGCCCACATGAATAGGATATTATCCAGATAACACAGCTAAGATGCCAACCCTCCTGGCACTGTGCAGCAGGGGGACGGCCAGAGGCACGCGTGGGATCGGGATGAGGAGGGGACATGGGGACAGTCCCTGCTCAGTGCTCTCCTATCCTCTCATGCCACATCGCTTGTCCAGCCCTCCTGTCATAGCTGGAGGTGCTTGCGCACCCAAAATCAGGAGCATGGGACCCATTGCCAGGCAGGAGAGGTGGATCCTACGAGGAAATGGTGCCAGAGCAGCCTGGCACCAGTACCAGGAGGTCTGGCAGAGCTGAGGATGAGCAAACCAGCTGGGACACAGAGCAAGCATCCAGGTCCAATCTCCTCAGTGCCATGGGAATCTCCCCAGTGCCAGGCTTAGCCACACTGGGTGTCCCTTGTCCCTCACTTCAAGACTGGCACAGAGAGCACTGCTGAGTCCCCTGGCAGTGTCCTGGATCTGGAGGGCTCTGCAGTGGGAGATGCAGCAGAGCAGGGTTGGGAAGGAGGGATGCAGGAGGAAGTGGTGATGGTGGCACTCCAGCACCACTGGCCGTTGCCACAGCAACCCCAGCTGTGCACCCGGGCCAGAGGGAATGGGAGAGAGGTGTGTGGGATGTCACTGGGCACAGCCCCGGTCTCATCCCTGTCCCCACGCTCTGCTCCAAGAAGTCATTGAAGTGGAAGTCCCCAGATCAGGTGGGGATGAAGAAGGGGGTCCATGCTGGAGCCACTTCCCCCCCTGCAAAGGCTCTCAGCAGTGACAGTAACGTGGCACTGGGGACACAGGGCACATCATGCTGGCCCTGCACAGCACCAGGATGTGAGGGACAGTGTGCCAGCCCTGCACAAGACTGGGGATATGGTGAACACCACACGAGGCCTGCTCTACAGTGAAGACACGGGGGATGCCACACCAAACATGCTGGGCACTGGGCACCATGCCAATCTTGCACAGCACCACAACACAAGGGACATCATGCCAGTCCTGTATGGCACAAGCGACACCACGCTGGCTGTCCGCAGCACCGAGGATGTGGTGGATGCCATGCCAGCCATGCTGGGCACCAGGACATGCCATGCTGGGCACCAGGACATGCCACGCTGGCTCTGCTCAGCCGGGAACACTCCTGCATGACCAGGGATGGGGGCCACCACAACAGTGCTACTCAGCTGCCCAGACCCAGGGGGTGCCCACTTTTGGGGAGCACAGGGTCCCGAATGGGGAGCACAGGTTCCCGAATGGAAAGATGTGCAGTGCAGTGGCAAAGATGCCACACAAATCTTCTCCATGGTCCCTGCCCGTGCCCAGGGACAGTTCCCAACCCTCTGGGTCTGCTTCACATGAACCAGGCCTGAAACCTGGGGCTGCATCAGCACCATGAATAATTCAGTCCTGGGCGGAACACCACAGCGGAGCAGCTAAATCCTACAGGAGGGCAAGGCAGATCCACGGGCAGAGCCACACCGGCAGAGCACCACAGCCTCCCACCCGGGTACACGCAGCTGGCAGCGGCCACACGGAGCCGTGCAGAGCTCGCCGCAGCGACGCACCCGGGGAGATACCCCGGGAGCTTCATCCAAACACCCCCACAGGCAGGAGCCCGGGCACTGCCACATCCAAACACACATATGCCAGGGTACACACCGCCACGCAAACACCACCACGCACCCAAACACAGCCACCACACACGCACACCCGCCACGCACGTACACGCCGGTGGGTGCAGGCTCCCGCTGCACGCCCAGGGGCCAGGCACACACGCTCCACGCAGATGTCCCCCAGCTTTGCCCACCCCCAGGCCCATGCCCTCCCCTGTACCCATGTCCGTGTCCAGGCCCAGGCAAAGCTCCCCAACACCAGCCCGCACCGGTCCGGCTCCCCGGGGTTGTTCCTGAGTGCAGGGCAAGGGCAGCCCCGTTGCACCGGGGCATTGCACCGGGGCATTGCACCGGGGCATTGCACCGGGACCGACGGGGTCATCCTCTGCAGCACCGAGCACCCCATCAGCGCCCAGGGATACACTGGGGCCGGCGGTTTGCCCCTACCGGGCTGCTCCCCCTCCCCGGGGAGACACCAGGGGTCCCCGGCACGTCTCCAGCCCCCACCCGCATCGCGCCGCACCAGGGAAGGGCCGGGGGATGCTCCGGGGCCGGGCAGGGCTGCATCCCAACCGGGCCCCGGGAGCGAGGAGAGGGATGCGGGTTCCCAAACTGCCGCGCCCGTTACAGCGATGCCGGTGTCCGTGTTCTGCCCCTCTGAGCCCTCCTCCCCATCTCATCCCGCCGTTACCGGCAACCCCCGGCCCGGCCCGGCCCTGCCCCGCCGCCGCCACACTCACTGGCTTTGCCGGGCTTGGGCCTCTGCAGCAGCTTCTGCACGGCCGCGATGTCCTCCGCCTTCACCGCCTGCACCAGCTCCTGGTCCTTGCCCATGGCTCCGCGGCGCCGGGGCTACCGGCTGCGGGCTCACGGCCCGAGCATCCTCTGTGGCGCGGCGAGGGACGGGCGGGAGGCTCGGTACGGCACCGTGAGGCTCTCTACGGCTCGGTGCAACACGGTACAGCTCGGTACGGCACGGCTCGGCGCGGGCCCCCCCGCCCAGCCCGCTCCGGAGGCGGGGGCGGCGGCGGCGGCAGCGGCGGCGGCGGGCGCCCGGGGCGGGGCGCGGCGGGGCTGGGCTGGGGGGGGGGGGCGGCCGCACCGGGAGGGCAGCAGAGGGAGGAGGAGGATGAGAAGAAGGAGGAGGAGAGGGGGCCGCCCCCCTGGTTGCGGGCGGGGCACGGGGATCTCCCTCCTCGGTGCGGAGGAAGGTGCCGGTGCCCCCAGGGGACGCCCCGGAGGGAGCTACGGCCGTGGTGTGTGTAATGAGTTGGAGAGTCTCAGCGGAACCGAGAGCTGCAGGGAAGAGCGGGGAAGAAGGCTGTTCATGGCCTCTTCTTCCTCGGGGAGGATCTTGGGGGCGGCAGCGGTCCTACCCCCCGGGAGAGAGAAGATGGGGCTAGGGCACCCAGTCCCCCAGCTGAGAAACCCACATCCCCATTTAGGTCACTCAGACTCCCACTCAGGGCACCCAAAACCTCACCCAGGGCATCCAGACCATTGGAAGAGAAACTCAGACCCCCATCCAGGTTACCCCGACACCCACTCATGGTGCTCAGACCCCACTCGGGGCACCCAAAACCTCTCTCAGGGCACACAGATCCCTACTCAGGGCAGCCAGACACTCACCTAAAGCACCCAAACCCCCACCTAGGGCACCCAGACTACCCACACCCAGGGCAGCCAGTGTTCCCCAGCCCAGCTACAAAGTCCTCTTCATCAGTCCTGGTCCCAGTGCACTGCTTGGTCCCTCGAATGCCCAACCACCTCCCCATGGTGGCTGACAACTGGAACCAAGAGGCAGCAAGTTTTCAGTTTCTTTAGATACACCCCTTATTGATGCCCCATTTTCTGGTTCTGTAGCACAGTGGCAGCTGATGTTTGTCCCCTTCCACTTTTTCATGGCTTAAAGGAGCAAGATACTGAAGGTGCCCATCTGGCCACTACAGCGTTGGTCACTGCACTGATGGATGCAGTGGCATGGGGGCAGGCAGCTACAGTGCACTAGTGGGTGCAGTGACATGGGCACAGGAAACTGCAAACCCAGGTAAGTGCCAGTGGCAGAAGGAAAGATGAAGAGAATCAAGCCAACTCCAGACAAGCACTACCCAAACTCCTCCTGATGTCCTCTGCCCATCCCATGCTGACCTGTGCCTGCTGAGCCGGACCCCAAGGGTGCCCTGTGCAGCCCCCAGCTTCCTCTGCAGCCCCCAACCCCTTCCAGAGCCCCCATCTCCAGGCTGAACCCCAGCTCAGAGCCGGCGGGGTCTGTCTCCTCTCCCCACCCCCACTTTCCAATCCAGGACATTTGGGTTGCCAGCGTGAGACGCCGCCTAATCTGCCCTCTAATCCCGCAGCCTGGCCGTGTGCGGCTGCCCGGGGGGCTGAGCTGCTGCGGGGCTCGCTGGGCTGGGGGCTGGGGCTCCGCAGGCGCAGGTCGGGGGCTTCCTTCACATCTGCCACCACTTAAGAACAAATGAAGCTCCTCAACAAAGATCCCTTTGTGCCCCACTGCTCCCTCCTGCTGGGCTTCCTCACCCAGTGCCAGCACTCGGGGACCCAGCAGGGCCGCGATGGCCTCGGTGGGCAGCAGGACTGCTGTGACCGTGCCAGGCCGTGGGGCGGCAGGACTGTGTGGGGCTGTGTGGGGTGCACAGCCGCTGTGCCTCCTCCCTTCTTGCAGAAGGAGCTCCAGCCTTTCATTTCTGTGGCTCTCTGCAGGCTGTTGCCAAGTCGGGTTGGTCTTTGCAGAGCAGAAGAATGTGCAGTGAAACGTCCCTGTCACTGCCCTGCTCACACCGAGAAGAAACCGGTGTCTTCAACGGGCAGAGCCGTGGGCACCGGGCATTGTGGGGGGCAGGGGCATAGTTTCACCTCTCCTGTCCACGAGGATGGGCCGCTGAGGAGTGGGCACACAGAAACCTTCGCTTACAGGAGCTGGAGGCACCAGGAGCAGCAGGAATGGGGCTTGCCCCACACAGGGATGCCCCTCATGTCCCCCACCATGGCTGCCTTTCTGATGGGTGCAGGCAGAGGACCCTGCCCAGGTGCGGGAGGCAGGGTGGGGCTGGAGGCACACAGGCCCCCAGGTGCTGGGTTAATGGGCTGGATCGAAGAGATGAAAGCAGCATTTGGAGGGTAGCTCAGCTGAGCCCACTCCTAGCTATCAGAGACTTGTGGTGGCCACTGCTGGAAGCAGACACAAGGCTGGGAATGAGTGGTGGCTGAAAGATGGCAAGACACCTCCCTCCCCATCCCACTGTGCATTGCCCAATCCTGGTGCCAGTGTTATGCAGCACCCAGCATCCATGCCAGGCTGGATCTCGTCCTCCATGTAGGGCACAGACACTCTCAGGGGCAGCATGAGGCTCACAAACGTCCCCACAGGCACCAAAGGATGCAGGCTGCCCTCACCATGCACCCCATCATGGCTACTAAACCCTCCATCTCCTGCATGGCAGGAGCAAGGGCCCCAGGAGCTGCTGCAGGACAGACCGCTCCAGGCAGCCCCTCCCTGGCAGGGCAGAGCCTTGGCCCCCTCCAGCACCCAGCAGCATCTACGAAAATACTTTATTGAGGAGGTGGGGAGTGCAGGAGCCCTGCCCAGCACAAAGCAGCAACACCGCGGTCACACACGCAGACACATGATGGTGGCACTCGAAGGCCACCTTAGAGGGACAGTGGGAGCTGGGGGGACCGCGGCCCCTGTGCCACCTTGGGCCGGCCGTTGAGGCGGATGATAGCCCGGTAGTCCTGCACCAGGTCCCGCAGCTGGTCCAGGTAGGGGCTGACGTTCTCCTCCATCCACTCCTCCACCGTGTCAGGGAAGTAGACCTTCTCCAGCTGCACACGCAGGTCGTGGACAAAGCCTTCCCAGTCCTCGTGGAGCCTGGTGAGGGGAAAGCAGGGGTTCCAGCTCCCTCCTGTGAGCCTGGGACCTCTCCCAGCCCCTCAGAGGCACCCAGGGGAGCTTTGCACCTCCAGCAGCACCTACTTCAGCACCTTGCTGCCGAAGCTCTCCATGTTGCGGGGGTTTCCAAACTGGCGCTTCCGATGGTAGGGGCTGAACCAGCCCTTGATGGCACTGGAGAGGCACGAGGAGAGTGGGGGGCACGGGGGCCACCCAGGAATGGGGACCTGCATGCTGGGCAGGTCCCCTTCCTGTGGAAAACCTTTCATTTTTGAGACAGTCAACCCCACTGCCCCACACTGTTACCTCTCCTCCTCCAGGGCTTTAAGGATGCTCTCCTTTAGATGGTCATTAACCTGCTGGACCATGTGGTAGATCTCTGCACCAGGGAACACTCCCCTGCCCTCACTGGGGAATAAGAGGAAGAAGTGAGAGCCCAGCATGTGAGCCATGCCCAGCACTCAATCCATCCACACTCCAGGTGAGTCTGGGACTAAGGCATTTGGGTAACCAACTCCCTTCATCCCTTCTGATGCAGCTGGAAAGGCAGTGCCATCCATGGCTGCACCACTGCATGGCCAGGTTGTGCCACACACCATGTGCTTTGCTCCAGATGCATGCTCTGGAAGCCTAGTGAGTCCAGGACCTTCCTCTTTGTCTCTTCAGTGAAGCCCCCTAAGGAGGACAAAGAGAGAGGCAGAAGGAGTCAGGCCACCCCACAATTAGGAGTTTGCCTTTGGCTTCACCACACCCCTAAAACTGAGAGAGATGAAGCTCTCCTTCTCCTGCCTCCCACCTCTCTCCCAGTATCCCCAGGGACCAAGCTGGCCCAGCATGACAGTAGGATGGTGGCTCACCATTCACCAGAGTCTGCAGGCAGATGGCCAGAGAGGGGATGCCAACGGGCAGCAGCTCACAGAGCACTGAGTAGTGATCATACCTGCAGAGCAGGGCCAGCCATGCCATCATCAGCCAGGCCACACAGGCACTGAGGAAGGCAGGGCTCCCACCACCCCTCACCTCTGCCAGCCAGTGAGGATGATGCCCTGGAAGCGCAGTGGGGCCAGCTGTGGCAGGGCCTCCATCACCTTCAGCCAGCTCAGGTGGTTTTTCAGGTGGTAGCTCAGGGGGGGCCAGGTCTGCGCCGGTCCCGTGGTGCCCTTGAAGGCGCTGGCAAACCACACCGCCTCGAAGCCACTCTCTGCATACTTGGTGAGGAACAGCCCTGCAGGACAGGCACAAGCCACCAGTGCTATTGTCCCCACGGGGATTAGGCAGAAGAGGGGGGGAGGAAGGGTTTGGGGAGGGGTTTCCCTGCCAGCCTCAGGAGCCTGGCACATCACCTTACCAATCTGCTCGGCATCAAAGTCCGGCGCGTAGAACCACACCACAGGCGAGACCACCTTTGCTATCCCAGACTCTGCGGGGTGAGCAATGATGGCACTGGTGCCAGCAGCAGGATGCCTCACAACCACCCCTGACAACACCTGTGTCCCCTCAGGACCAGCCTTGGGCTCTTGCTAGCCACTGGCCATGGCACCTGTCAGGGTGGCCACGAGGATAGGTGCTGCCAAGGCCCCCAGCTTAGGTGCCACCACTGCTGTCCCCAGCCTCTCACCCCGCAGAGCTCCCACGCTGATCTTCCTCAGCATGTCGTCCCACATGAGTGCCCGCAGCCCCCAGTACTGCGTGGAGATGAAGCCCAGCACCTCCTTGATGTGATTCAGGTACATGGTCCCAGTGTCACCCTTGTTGCGGCTCATCCAGTTCTTGGAGTCCATCCCCTCCCCGAGATGGAAGACCTGGATTTGGGGAAAGAGGGATGCTCAGCACCCCTGGGAGAATCCCTTGTGCCTGGGGTGAGGGCTGGGGTCCCTGCACGGCTACCACCCACCTCATCTGCTCCGATGTGGATCCAGGTGGAGCGCCTGTGCTTCTCAATCACCTGGGACAAGATGCTCTTGAGCAGGGCCAGGGTGTCGGGGATGTGGGGGTTGAAGCTGTTGGGGAAGCGCTCAACCTCCCGCAGGTGCTGGTACTTCTGGTGCTTGAGGATGAACTGCATGGGAGGAATCCTCAGGGGGACTTCCAGAACGAAGCCCCCACCGAGATGCGGGGTGAGGAGCAGGATTGGGATCTCCTACCTCCACGTGCCCAAAGGTCTGCACCAGGGGAACCACCTCCAGCTTGTGGAGCTCGGCCAGCTGTTGGATCCGCTCGATGTCCTCCTCGCTGGGAGGGCAGGGACAGGCTCACCAGGGGATGCCAGAGGGAGCAGAGGGCGGGGCACGAGGGCACTCCCTCCTTTCTGCTCTGGCACCCTGCCTGCATCGCCCCAGCCACCCCACGCCTGTGTGGATTTTACTACGGGGACACAAATATTGACCAGGCGGGGCAGGACGCTGCTCTGCCAGTGGCACAGCTTAGCACTCTGACCACGCTTATCTCGGGCATGGGTCCAGGTGGGTCACACCCAGCCTCTGGCACTGCTACACCTGCTGGGCCCATAGCCAGCTCAGCACACGGCCCCGGCTCACCTGTAAGCAAAGGGGGACTTGAGGATCTCCAGGTCTCCCTTGAAGGGGAACATGTCCTCGTACTCGATGAGGATGCCATTGGCTCCCAGCTGGGACAGGAGGGGGAAGACCTGTGGCGAGGGCAGGGTGGGTTCAGCTAGCAGGGACAACACAGTCCCCAGAGGCTGGTGGGGAAAGTTAGCAGGATGATCTTTGATCTGTTCTCTTGGTGCATCCCACCCCAGCATCTTTTTCCTGTCGTTGGGCATCCTTACCTGCTCCAAGTAGGAGACTCTGGGTGCAGCTCCCTTGAGGTCCAGGTGGACTAGCCTCATCTCAGTGGCACTGAAGTCCCTGGTGATCTGCTGGCTGGGCTCTCGTCTCAGGGATGTGATCTTTGCTGCAGAGAGCTCTAGAGCCTGGCTCTGGGGGCCGGTGTCCTGGCTGGTGTCCCTCGTGTCCCCCCAGAAGCTGCTGTCCTTGCTGACGTGTTTGTGCAGCTCCAGGGTAAGGCTGCAGGGAGAGCAGCAGGGCTGGGGGTACCGCGGGGCACCAGCTGCTCCCCAGCACTAGTCCCCTGCATGGGCACAACCAAAGGTGTCCCCACACACCCCACCCCCACTGAGTCCCCAACCCACACCTGGCATCCTGGTGTCACCTCACCTGTCACGGAAGAGGAACTTGATGCCAGCCAAGGCTACAAGGAGCAGCACGACGAGGCGCAGCAGGTTCAGTCTGTGGCTCCTCTGGAAGGCCATCTCTGGAGGGCATACACAGGGGGCTAGCTGTGTGGCAGCACCCTGAGGTAACTGAGTGCAGGTGACCCCACACAGCTCCACAAACCGTGCCCTGCTCCCCTGAGCAGAGCAGCAGGAGACCCAGAGAAAGAGGGCACGGAGGAGACCCCTCCCGACACCCTTATCCCCACTGGGGACATGGACATAGGTTCCCCATGTGCCCTCCTACCTCGTGTGCCCCAGCACAGGGGCCTGTGGCCGGACCTGCCTCTGCCTCTGCCTCTGCCTGTAAGGGTGCAGCCTCCACAGACTCTGCCAGAGCCAGAGCAAACAAGGCGGTGGCCAAAGGGCAAGTCCCCAGAGAGGGAACCCCTCGAGCTGCTGTGTCACAGGATGGCTGGGTGGAGTGGCATCACAGGGCAGGCACAGTGCTGGTCAGGCACAGGAGGCAACGTCCTTGTGAGAAGAGGAGAGGTAGTTAGGGACCACTTGGGGTTGATAAAATCCATTTGAAGTCTTTTATTCCTAAACCAATTTGGAGAACTCCTGAGATGGAGATTTACCAATTTAGATGGAAGTGAGTCCAAAGCAAACCAAAGGCCATCTCTGTGGAGCATGAGGTGGCAGTGTCCCTTCCCTGGTCCCCACCATAGCCACAGCTTGAGGGATTGCACCCTCTGTGGGGTACAAACCAGGTTTGTTGGGTGAGCAGCCTCAATGCCAACACCCACATCAGATCCCATGCAGCCAGCAGGGATCTGCAGCCACCACTCCTGTGAGCTCCAGGGAGCCACCAACCTCTGGAGCTCCAGCACAACCTCCTGGGAAAACACCAAGCTGAGTGGAACCCCAAGGACACCCCATATGCCCCTCCCCTGCAGCACTCTTAGATCTCCTCCTCACTCACAGCCCTGCTCCTAGGTGACCTGTGGTGACATCAGCTCCCACACCAGGACCTGATGCCACCCTGCCGTGAGCAGTACCACTGCCATGGCCCAATGGGCAGTACTGGAAGGAAGGAAGCTGCACACAAGAAGAGCCACCCCCATTTCTGCCCTTTCTTCTCCTTTTTTGGGGTGTGTGTGGTGGGGCAGGGATGGGGAAACACATCAACACTCCCAGCCTCCCAGACTAGCACGCTCTGTGAGCCCTGACTCAGCTGCCATCAGCCCTTCTGGTGAGTTGGCACCAAAACACACCAAAGTTCAGGGTTAATTTCAGATTTGGGAGCTGAAAAGCAGCTTTTGGTGGCTGCAAGGCACACAAGCGGCTCAGCGGAGGGCAGCCGGAGCAGTGGCACCAGGGCAGAGCCACCCCTTGCCCCCAGCTCTCAATTAGCCCTTTCTCCAGACGGGGCCCTAATCCCTCCCAACACGCTCCTCTCACACCCTGCCACGGGGCACAGGGCAGGCATGGTGCCTGGGACCCTGGCACGTCGTTCAGGCCTAATGTGGCATGTGACGTCGCCAGAACACGCGGTCTCAGCCATGCCACATCATGTGGCAGGGCAGTGCCACCCCAATCCCTGCTCAGTCACCATGTTTGCCCCATCCTCATCTCTGCACCATTCTCATCCCTGCACCATTCCCATTCCTGCTCTATCCCCAGCCCTGCTAAACGCTCATCCCTGTTGCATTGCCAGCCTTGCTCCATCCTCAGCCCTGCTGCATCATTGTTCCTGCATCATTCCCATCCCTACTCCATCCCCAAGCCTACTCCATCCCTATCTCTGCTCCATCACCTCCCCTGCTCCATTCCCATCCCTGTTCCATCCTAGTCCTTTCCCCTGCTACCATCACCCACTGGTACCCAGTGCCCCAATGCTCATGGACTAGAGGTAGGGCAAGAGCCTTGCTCTAGGGACAGGTTGTGCCCATGCTGTCCCCTGTGCTTGTGTCCCTGGCTGGACAAGATGCCTGGCACTCACACTGAGACTGGCAGCATCCACTCCATGCCATCCCTGCTGTGTTTCCACCCTGCCTAGCCCTGGGTGTTTCTGACAGAGCTGGCAGAGCCTAGCAGCTACGAACATGCCAGGCTGGGGACAGCTGCCAGCCCAAGTCTGAGAGAAGGGTGCTCCATGGTCCCTGGGCACAGGGCACCCAGCAAGGCCATAAATATGTCAAGTGCTAATCAGGCTGCCATGGGCACACAGCACATGCTTGGAGAGGGGTAAATATTTGGACAGATGCTGCCAGTCTGCCAGGACCTGGCACTTTAATATCTGTTATCTTCTTTAGATAGAAAACAGGCTTCCAGGGCATCCCTGGCACAGCTCAAGAGAGGCAGGATGAGCACAAACTGGTGATGGGTACAACACCAAAGGATGACAGTGGGAAGCCACAATCCTGTGCTAGTCAGAGATCCCCTCACAGTGAGGGCTCAGCTGCTGGATGCTGCCCCTTGTACTTGGCATCTCACTGCCTGCACCAACTCTATTTATTAATGTGGCATCTTCCTCTGTCACCCTTTGGAGATGGCACTGGCCACAGCTTGTCACAACCAGCCAGCCAGGCTCAGCAGCTGTGGGGCAAGGAGGGGTCTGTTCTTTACCCCCCTTCCTGGCACCACACATCCTACATGGACTCTGCTGCCAGATCCCTGAAGCTAGTTCAGTTCCCTGGAGGGTACTGGGCACACACCAGGCAAACCCAGACCTGAGCCTGGAGCAAGCAGGATCATAGGGATGGCAAGATCCAGGTGCCCCTGGCGTGGCAGGTGCCACTGCAGGCCATGAGCCAGGAACGAGGGCTTTGGGTGCCACCATGGTGTTTGGATGCCACCCAACTTTGCCCACCACCCTGCTCCCGCATTCCCCAGCTGTTGCCATGCCAAACTCTCCCATTGGCACGGCCATGGGAACAGTGATGCTGCTCCATGCACACTCCTGGGCATGTCTCTGGGCACATTCACATGCTTCCAGAGCCGCCTTCTCTCAGCCTAAGCAAGGCTGTGCTCATTCCTTGCACTCAGGATGTGTCACCCCCTGGGCTGAGCTGCCCCTTGGCACTGCAGCCCCATGGCTGAAGGTCCTGCATGGGGCAGCTATGGACACCCTCCCTCCCCACTGAGAGGCTACAGAGCCCAGCCCTGGGGCAGAGATGGCCCCGTGCCCTTCCTGGGGATGTTTTGGCACATGTGGGGCACACCCTGGGCAAGGTGGGGGTGCTTTCCATACCCCACTCAGCCCACTGTGCTGTTGGGCACCACTGGCACCCCACAAGCTCGGAGCACCTCATTTTCTCCTACACTCCCGGGTACTCCTCTGGCATCCCTGGCACCCTCCAGGCCCTGCTGGGCAGCCCTGTAGCAGCGGTCCCCACTGCGACACCCGGCATCCCTGCACCCCCCTGTGCATCCCTGCGGCAATGAGCATCCTCTCTGGCAGCATCGGACATCCCTGCATCCCTCCGGTTATCACCGTGGCACCGGGCATTCCCGCGGCCCTGGTGCCCACTGCAGCACCGGGCATCCCACCAGATATCCCTTAATCCCCGACCCCTCCCGCGGCCTCGAGCATTCCCGGCTCCCCCGGCCCTTACCGGCAGGTGCAGGGCCGCCGCGGGCATCGCCGGGAGCGGGCGCGGGCACGGGCACGGAGCGCTGCCGCCGCTGCCGCTCTTAAAGGGCCCGGGCGGTGCCGGTACCGCGGGCACTGCGGGGCCGGAGCCAAGTGGGAAGCGCGGGGGATACTCCGGTTCCTGGCAACCGCCGGGCGCCTGGGTGGCACCTGCCCCGTCGACCTGGCCGTGCCCGCTGTGTGCCCACTGTGTCTTTGGTGTGTGCCTCATATGCCTGTTGCTTGCCCAGTGTCCACTGTGTCCTTGGTGTCCCTGGTGTGTGTTCGGTGTGTGACCGGTGCCTGGCGTGTGCTTGGTGTGCCCAGCGTGTCTGGTGCCTAGTGTGTGCCTGGTGTGTGCCCGGTGTATGCCCCGTGTGTCCCTGATGTGTGTCCCAGTGCGCCTGGATTGTGCCCAATGCCTTGTATATCCCCGGTGTCCCCAGTGTGCGCCTGCTGTGTGCCTGGTGTGTGCCTGGTGTGTGCCCAGTGTGTGCGTGGTACCCATTGCCCGGCGTGTCCTCAGTGTCCGTGTGTCTCTGGTGTCTCCAGCATCCCCGGTATGTGCCCAGTGCATGCTCAGTGTCTGCTTGCTGGCACGCCCAATGTGCCTCCGGTGCCCAGTGTGTCCCTGGTGTGCCCAGTGCTCGTTGTCCTTCGTGTGCCTCCTGTGTGCCTGGTGTCTGCAGAGTGTTCCGTGCGCCCCTGGTGTCCTAGATTTGTGCCTGTGTCGAGTGTCTGCCCAGGGCCCGGCACGGCCCCAGTTCCCTACCGGTGCTTGATGCCCGGTGTGTACCTGGTGTGTGCTCGGTCTATCCCCACTACCACCCATGCCAGCGCCTGGTGCCTGATGTGTGCCTGGTACCCGCTGGGTCCCCAGTTCTCGTTGGTGCCTGGTGCTTGGTGTGTGCCCAGTGTCCCTGGTGTACCCAGTGCCCGGTGTGTCCCTAATGCCTACCCCGGTGCCCCCCTCAGGGTGCCCGGTGCCCGGTGCCCGGTGCCCGTCTCTCAGCACCCCGCAGTGCGCCCCCTGGCGGACCCGCTGGGATCAGGTTCCCCCCGGTCCATCTCCACTGGTCTCAGCGGCTTCCCCCCTCGTCCCCGCACATGGTAGCGCCCTTCCTGCCGACCGCGCATGCGCTCCTGTCGGCTCGGCCCCGCCCCGGAGGGGGGCGCACTGCCGCGGCCGCTTCGCGCATGCGCATTGCCAGCGCCGGCCGCCGGTACCGGGAGCGAGTGGGGACCGGGCTCCGCGGCTCCCGTGCTGCTGCAGGAGGGTCGGGGCGCTAACAGGAAGAACCGGCGTGGGACTGGAAGCGGGAGGCCTGAGCCGGCCCCGGCGGCGGGACCATGAACGCGGCGCAGGGCACGGTGGGCAGCGACCCGGTCATCCTGGCCACGGCCGGCTACGACCACACGGTGCGGTTCTGGCAGGCGCACAGCGGCATCTGCACCCGCACCGTGCAGCACCAGGACTCCGTATCCCTCACCGCCGGGCCAGGGGACTGCCGGGACCGGGAGGGATGGAAGAGGCCTACGGGGAAGAAGAAAAGCCTGAGGAGGCCGAGGAGGGATGGAGGGAAGAAGGAGGGGTGGCGGAGGGGAGACCTGGGGGGCCAGGGGAAGCCTACGGTCACCCCACAGGCACCGTGAGCTCGATGTCACACCACGCATTTGGGAGCCCTCGGTACTAGCGATCGAGCCTCGGCTGTTGCTTCCCCTTACCGACCTTAACGAGCCCCGGCAGCAGGTGAACGCTCTGGAGATCACGCCGGACCGCAGCATGATCGCTGCTGCAGGTGAGACCCCCCCCAGCTCCCCGCCGGGCCAGGCATGAGTGGCCCTGGGCACGGGCTGGGGGACACGGGGTGACTCTGGTGACCCCGGTGGCTGCTGCAGGCTACCAGCACATCCGCATGTACGACCTCAACTCCAACAACCCCAACCCCGTCATCAACTACGACGGCGTCAGCAAGAACATCACCTCCGTGGGCTTCCACGAGGACGGGCGCTGGATGTACACGGGCGGGGAGGACTGCATGGCCAGGATCTGGGACCTGAGGTGGGCAGAGGCAGCAGCAGCAGCACCCCAGAGGTGGTGGAGCTGGTCACCCGTGCGCCATCCTCACTCCTTCCTCACTCTTTCCTGACAGGTCTCGTAACCTCCAGTGTCAGCGGATTTTCCAGGTGAATGCTCCTATTAACTGCGTCTGCCTCCACCCCAACCAGGTGAGCACCAGCCTCCTGCATGGCCTCCCTTCTCCCCCACAGTCCGGCTCTTCCATGATCTCCCACCCTGTGCTTTACTGTGGCTTCACCAGGTAGACCTGAGGGGCTGCAGAAGACTCTCCTGGGAAAAGATCTGGGGATGGTGACCTTCCTGGTGGCACAGACCCACAAGCTCTTGGTGGCATTGCTGGATGCACCCAGGCTGCCCCTCACCAAGCTGCTGGTGCTGCCAGCTTTGGGTTGGTGTTGGAATACCCCTACATGGCTGTGCTGGCGTGGCCTGTAGGAGGGGACAGTCACAGAGTCAAAGAATCGTTTGGGTTGGAAAAGACCTTTGAGGTCATTGAACTAGATGATCCTTGTGGTCTCTTCCAACCCTGACTGATTCTATGACAACTAAGCACAGATTATCACTACTGCATGATCATCCACTCCAGTGATTCTCTAACTAAGCCTGGTGCTAAGCTCTGTCCCTCTCCACCACATCTCTGCAACTCTGAAATGCTTCCAGAGATGGGGATTCAGCCACCTCCCTGGGCAGCCTGTTCTAGTCTTTGAGAACCCTTTCAGTCAAGAGTTTTCTTCTAAAGTTCAAGCTAAATCTCCCCTGGTGCAACTTGAGGGTCCTTTGGGGTCATATCCATCGCAAGGGATGTGATGGGAGTGGAACTGGTTGCACGGAGCAGGTTGGGAAGGTCGAGGTGGCACCACCACCAAGGAAAAGAATATCTTTTGTCCCTCTTACCTTCAGGGCTTGGGTCAGTTTTGCTGGAGATTCAGCATTTGGCTCCAAAGCTGCCCTTGAGAGATGAGGCTGAGGAGCAGAGGTATGAGGATGAGAAGCACTGAGATGAGGCTGAGGAGCAGTGATTCATAGAATGGGCTGGGTTGAAAGGGACTTAAAGATCATCCAGTTCCACACCCCCAGCCATGGATGGGGACACTTCCTACTAGTCCAAGCTGCTCAAGGCCTCATCCAACCTGGCCTTGAACACCTCCAGAGAGGAGGCATCCACAACCTACCTGGACAACCTGTTCCAGTGCCTCACCACCATCCCTAGAAAGAATTTCTTCCTAGCCTCCTGTCTCAGTCTCCTCTCTTTCAGAGAGGTTGGTGTTTACTTCTCAGCCCATCAGTCTAGCTCACTGAAGTCTTCACCTGAAGGCAACCTCAAGGGTTGAGGCAGTGATGCTATTGTTGAAGCAGAGACTTCAGTCTGAGGGACCTCCCCTGCAGAGGTGGTGCTAAACCTTACTTTCACCCACAACCTTTCCAGGACTTGAGTCACTCTGCAGTCTCTCTGCAGCAACGCTGATCCAGTTATCCCAGTGGGATTTCTCCTGGCTTCCATGATGTCTTTAGCAATTGCATTTAACCCTAGGGGTGAAGCCTTCATCTCTGGAGGCATTCCAAACACACCTCACTGTGTTCCTGTGTGACCCTCTCTAGGTGACCCTGCCTTGGCAGAGGGGGTTGGACTGGATGATCTCCAGAGGTCCCTTCCAAACTCTAAGATGCTCTAATTCTGCTAGGAGAGGGGAGGTGGGGGAAGGATTGAGGTGTCCAGAAGATGCTTCTGCATTGTGCAGGCAGCTAAATATATCAAGTGGTGATCATCTTCCTCAGAGGCAGCCTTTGCTCACAGGTACAGGATTAGCTCTGCCTGATGACCTGATCTCCTCTAGGGACCCTGCTAAAGTTATGGACAGCGCAAGACAGTCGATAAAAGCCCTGCTGCTGGTGGAGAGCTGCCAGCATTGTCTTCTGCTCTAAGCATGGGATTGCAGCCAGAACTCCTGCCCTTCAGCTGGCTTTTGTCCTTCCCCTAAGAAGGGAAGAGAGAAAAAAAACATTTAGGCTCCTGGTTTTCAGGTGTCTGTGCACTCTTGAGTGCTTCAGTTGTTCACTGGCCAAGTTGCTTCTTAATGCCAGCTTCTCAGATGTGCTGAAAACCATTTGGCTTCTGTGGGTGGTGTTTGGAGCTGGAGATGTGTGGTGATGCTGGAATCCAGGCAGCTGCTGCCTGCTCTAGGCTTTAGCAAATGCTTGTGTGAAGGCAAACAGAGTTTGGGCAGAGCCCAGAAGGAGATCAGTTTTGGGCCCATCACTCCAAGAAGGGCATTGATGTGCTGGACTAGGTCCAGAGAAAAACTGTGAAGCTGGGGAAGGGTCTGGAGAGCAGGGCTGGTGAGGAGCAGCTGAGGGAGCTGGAGAAGAGGAGACTGAGGGGAGGCCTGGCTTTCTACAACTCCCTGAAAGCAGGCTGGAGACAGGTGGGTTTGGTCTCTTCTCCCTAGTATCAGGTGATAGGAGAGGAAAAGGCCTGAAATTGTGTCAGGGGAGGTTTAGGTTGGAGGTTAGAAAAAATTGTCCTGCTGCAAGAGTGGTCAGGCATGGGAAGAGGCTGCCCAGAGAGGTGGTGGAGTCACCATTCCTGGAGGTGTGGCCATGGCACTTTGGGACATGGCTTGATGGCCATGGTGGTACTGGGTTGATGGATGGACTCAATGATCTTAGAGGGCTTTTCTAACCCAAACCATTCTATGATCAGGACTCTGTACATGAAGCTGCTCCTGCTGGAGACCCAAACCAGCACAGTGCAGAGGAGACTGAGACAAAACAGGACCTTGAGTCTTAAAACCACAGCAAGGCTTCAAGTGGTGCTCCACAGGCACCCACTTGAGGTGCTGCTTGGAGTTTCTCCTCAGAAAGATGCAGCTGCTCTTTCTTTGCAGGCAGAGCTCATTGTGGGTGATCAGAGTGGAGCCATTCACATCTGGGACCTGAAGACTGACCACAACGAGCAGCTGATCCCAGAGCCTGAGGTGTCAGTGAATTCAGTCCACATCGACCCTGATGCCAGCTACATGGCAGCTGTCAACAGCTCGGTGAGCTCTGGTGGCCTCCAGCCTGCCATGGGCTTTGTGGTGCTGGGCTGTGCCTGTGGGCAGAGCCAGCTGCTCTGCAGCCAACAGCTTGCCTGTGCTGTGGGTGGATGTGGAAAGTCCAGGCTGCTTTGAGGTGGCTGAGCACCACCAGCCCCAGCCACAGATTTGCCCTCTTGCTGCAGGGAAACTGCTACGTGTGGAACCTGACAGGTGGCATCGGAGAGGAGGTGACCCAGCTGATCCCCAAGACCAAGATCCCCGCACACAACCGCTACGCCCTGCAGTGCAAGTTCAGCCCTGACTCCACGTGAGTGCCTGCCAGGGGACAGACTGGCACTGGGGGCCAGGTGTGCCTCCAGCTGTTGATTCATGCTGTCTCCACACTGCCCTGTAGGAGCCGGAGAGAGCAATGAGGTCTCCCCTCAGCCTCCTTTTCTCCATTGAAAATCCCCACTTCTCTCACCAGCCCTCCAGACCCTTCATCAGCTTCACTGCCATTCTGTGGACTGTCCTTCTTGGAGTGAGGGCCCAAAACTGAACCCAGGCTTGGAGGCATCAAGGCAGAGGACATTCTGGCACTGGGGTGCTGTCAGTGACATCCCACCCTCATGCTCTGTGCTCTCAGCAGACTTTGCAGCCATGAGCTGCTCTTAACAGCTGGGATTGAATTGATCCCAGGGAGCAAAGTGCTCTTGGTGTGCTCCTTCAGCAAGTCTCTTCAGCTCTAATGTCCCAGAGCCAGATGGTCCAGGTGGAGATCAGTGTGATTATGACAGACTCTCCACTTCCTTACTGTTCCACACTAATGAAGCCCTTGGGCACACAGTATGACTAATAAGGTTGCCCTCACCCTGTCTTTTCTTTGCAGGCTCTTGGCTACATGTTCTGCAGATCAGACCTGCAAGATCTGGAGGACTTCCAATTTCTCTCTGATGACAGAGCTGAGCATTAAGAGCAATAACCCAGGGGAGACATCTCGGGGCTGGATGTGGGACTGTGCCTTCTCAGGGGACTCCCAGTACATTGTCACAGGTGAGGCACCACTGCTGTCCTGCCCTTGGCCCACCACTTGGTGTGGGCAGCAGCAGCATGGCACCTGCCAGTTTCTCTGAGACACTTCCAAACCCTCCTGCACCACTGGATGTGAAAGCAAAGCACCCAACCTCACACACATGACACAGTTCATCAGCTCCTCCAGCATTTTGCCTGAGCTGCAGTGGGGAGTCTCTTGGAGCTGGCAAGATGATCTCCCTGTGCAGGTTATGTCACCTGTGAGTGATGTTGCTCCTGTGTGCAGCCCAGCAGTCCCTTCAGAACATCCAGGCTGTCATTTTCACATTAACTTGTCTCTGAAATAGTTAAAACCTTACTTAACGCAGAGCTGCTGCTCTGCACAGCTCTTCAGCCACCCACAGCTCTAACAGTAGTTGAGGCAAACAGGAGAAAGTCTTTGTGTGACCAGGAAAGGGGCAAAGAGGAATGAAAAATGTCCTGCTCTTCTGGAGGAGAGAAGGCTGAGGGGATCTTACTGATCTTTACAAGTATCTGAAGGGTGGGGGGCTAGGTGCCAGACTCTTTTCAGTGGTATCCTGTGATAGAACAAGGGGCAATGGACACAAACTGGAACCCAGGAAGTTCCATCTCAACATGAGGAGAAACTTGTTTGATAGGAGGGTGCTGGAGCAGGCTGCCCAGAGGTTGTGGAGGCTCCTTGCCTGAAGGCTTTCAAAGCCCACCTGGATGCGTTCCTGTGTGACCTGCTTTAGGTGATCCTGCTTTGGCAGGGGGGTTGGACTGGGTGATTTCCAGAAGTCCTTTCCAAGCCTTACTGTTCTTTAATTCTTTTCACTCTGTTCCAGCCTCATCTGATAACCTGGCCAGGCTTTGGTGTGTGGAGACAGGAGAGATCAAGAGGGAGTACAGCGGCCACCAGAAAGCAGTTGTCTGCCTCGCTTTCAATGACAGCGTGCTGGGATAAGATGGTTGGGAAGGAGAGGACCTCTGCGTGTTGTCCCTTGTCTTACAGTGGCAAACACCTGTGCTGGAGCCTGAGACACACACTTGTAGTCACTCCCTCTGACAGAGAGGGCTTGGGCTGTGGAGGGAGCAGCTGACACCAGGCTTCAGCTCCGTGCAGAACCAAAACGTGTGTGGCCTCTAAGGGAGGACAGAAGGGAAGGGGAGAGGGCTGCACAAGCCCACTGAAGGGAGCAGGGTAGAGTTCAGCTGGAGGAATCCCTGTGGCAGGGCTGCTGCCAGCTTTGTGATGTTCTTATACCCCTAAAGTGGGGACAAAACAAATCAGCCTTTCTGAATGGCGGGGAGAGGCTAAGCAAGGAGAGGAAAGGCAGCAGCTGCTGTCTTGGTTTGCAATCCCTTTATTCAAAGTGTATGTCACTTGGAGAGCTGCAGCCCTACAGAGCCACCCACCCCCACCAGGTTTCACAGCTGTGTGTGGAAGGGGGCAGGCAGCCACGAAACAGGAGCTGCTCCACACGATTCCTCTAGGCCTGGATCTCCTACTACCTACGGACAAGGTGCAGCCCTAGAGCAGAGCTGTAAATAAAGTGTCTGGACTGACAGTGCCCAGCAGAGTCCTGGTTTTCCTGAAGTCTGGTTCAGGAATAATGTAGCTGTGTTACCTTCCTTGCTGAAAAAAGAGGCTTTCCAGGAATCCAGTTCAAGTATGTAGGGCAGCAGAGGGCACCTGTGGTGGCAGGACTTACTCGGGGAGGTAATAGAAGCAGATAGAGACACAAATGTTGCTTGGGAAACAGATGTCAATGCACAGGTAGATCAGGCGCTGCTTCCCGGGACCTGCCAAATGAGCAAGGACAGCAGCAGGGTGTGAGGAAAGCTCTGCAGTCCCTGGAGAGCCTCAGGGAATGACCGTGCTCATTAAAGCTGGAGTAGGAGAGAGCAGGGTGAGCTCAGCAGGCTGCTGAAGGTGACAAGTGTTAAGCCAACAGCGTGACGGGGAGCTGCTTGGTGTTGGGGTTGTGCCGCACTGCCCAGGGAAGGGAGCTCACAGCCTTTGCCAGGTGGCATCGTGGGGCACTGCAAGACTGTGGGTACAATCCAGGCTCAGGGATGACTGAGCAGTGGTTTGACACTGAAGTAAAGTCACCTGTCCCCTGCTCCTGGGACGTGCAGCAGAGCCTGCTCTCTACAGCTGTATGAAAGAAGGTTGGAGTGAGGCTGATGTTGCCCTCCTACCCCAAGTGACTAATGACAGGACAAGAAGAAATGGCCTCAAGCTGCACCAGGGAAGGTTTAGGTTGGATATTAGGAAACATTTCCTGCAAGAGGGGTCAGGCATTGGAAGAGGCTGCTCAGGGGAGTAGTGGAGTCATCATCCCTGGAGGTGTCCAAGAAACAGGTAGATGTGGCTCTCTGGGACATGGTCTGGGTGGAAAGCTGGACTCGATGATCCCAGAGGTCTTTTCTGACCTTGGTGATTCTATGACTCTATTCCCTTTTGCCGAGGGACACATCCAACTTACCCTCCCCTCTCCTGACCCAGAAGATGGATGTCTGGTCACACAGGGTCTGCACAGCCTCCCCCAGGCTTTTGGGGTCCACCTCTTCCCCTGCCAGAATGCCCAGGAACTCCCGGTAGTACTTGGTCTGGTTGTTCTGAGGCAGCAGCTGATGAGCCTGAAAGAAATGTCCCTGTTAATTCCTCCCGAGGCTCTTTGACCCTCCTAGCACTGCTCTTCAGCCCTCTTCTCACCCTCAAGGCACCCAAGGAGCACTTCCCATCCCAGCAGTAAGGGCTGGTTTCTCCTAGCAGCTGCCCCATCCTACCAGGCTCACTCTCTGCCCCAGCCATGGTGACCCACAGCAGCCCTGTCCCCTGCAGACACAGCACTGGAGGGGTGATGCAGGTCAGCATCCTTTATCCCCATGGTGGCTGGGACAGGACAAGGATGAGCTGAGGTTCTTCAGACCCTGTTTGATGGCCACATGGACTGCTGGTAGCCCTGGCACCACCAGCTCATTTACTTCCATGAAGGAACCTCAGAACAGGGCAAATGCTTTCTCTTTGCATCCCCTTTGACAGCCTCCTGTGGGTGCTGTGATCTTGCACTCCTCTGCCTTAAACCCTGCTCACCCTTTCCCAGCTGGGTGGAAGCAGCAGCAGAGGGACAAGGAACCTCCAGGAGCCCCCGAGGAAAAATGGAGAGCAGATGGCAGGTGAACAAAAACCAGGCCCTTGTTTCCTTGAAACAGAATCTGCTCCATGCATCCATTAACATTTTGTTCAGAGGGTCCTGGAGAGGTGGTTTCCTTCAACCTTTTCCCCTGGGAACTGCTACTAAATCCTCTTTGTTTTTTGTTTCTTGGGTTTTTGAGCAGGTAACAGAATCCAGTGGGAGCAAGTCCCGTGTGAGTTCTGCTATTCACCTCTGTGGGACACAGCCCCCTGCCCTGCCCTGCAGCCCTGCTGGTTCTCACAGCAGAAAGGATCTTAGCTGCTTTGAGACCAGCAGAGCTCTGCTCTTACACGACACCAACCCCCAGCAGTGAACTCCACGTTCCCTCAGCTCCTAGTGCCCAGCTGGAAGAGCCCCTGCCCTCCTTTAGCCATACTGGAGACGCTGGTGTTAGTCACCAAATCCAGGCAGCAAAGGGCCTCCAGCGAGCCAGGGCTCTGTGCAAAGCCCAGATCATCACCCCCATCCTCTCAGCCAGCCCAGGGAATGGCCACAGCAGCTGCTCACTCTCTGCTCAGACATGTTGAGTGGTATCTGCAGGGTCTGGAGGTCCCAGGAGTCCATCCTCCTCAGGTAGCATGCATGCTGCTCCACAGGCTTGTAGCACACGTAGCCCTGCAAAGCACAGCATGGCCTGTGAGAGCAGAGCCTCCAGATGGGACTTTCCCCCTTCTGCCAAGTGCTAGGCCCTGTGCTTGGGTCACAACCACCCCAAAGATCCTCCAGGCTTGGTGCAGAGTGGCTGAAAAATGCCTGTCAGTAAAGGACCTGGGGGTGCTGGTTGAGAAGAGCTGAAGATGGGCAAGCAATGTGCTCAGGTGGCAAGGAAGACCACCAGCACCCTGGCCTGGATCAGCAATGGTGTGGCCAGCAGGAGGGGGGAAGAGATTGTCCCCCTGCACTTGGCACTGATAAGGTCACAACTCAAATCCTGGGTTCAGTTTGGACTCCTTACTCCAAGAAGGACATTGAGGGGTTGGGAGCTGGTCCAGAGAAGGAAAACAAAGCTGGTGAAGGGTCTGCAGAACAGGGCTGGTGAGGAGCTGCTGAGGGAACTGGGGATGTTTAGCCTGGAGAAAAGGAGGCTGAGCAGAGACCTCACTGCTCTCTACAACTCCCTGAAAGGAGGCTGGAGCCAGGTGGGTTTGGTTTCTTCTCCTGAGAAGTACAGAATGAGGAAATGGCCTCAAGTCGCCCCAAGGGAGGTTTAGATTGGACACAAGGAACAATTCCTTTACTGCAAGAGTGGTCAGGCATTGGAAGAAGCTGCACAGGGAGGTGGTGGAGTCCCCATCCCTGGAGGTGCTCAAGAAACCTGTGGCCATGGCACTTTGGCACATGGCTTGATGGCCACGGTGGTGTTGGGCTGATGTTTGGACTCAATGATCTTAGAGGCCTTTTCCAACTAAATCAATTGTATGCTTCCACCATTCTATGACCTTCCTTTACTAGAAGTACAGAGAGAGGAACCAAACAGCAGCTGGTTGATGTTTGTCCTGGTCTACACTTCCTGCTCCCACCCCAGCAGCTCTTCTCTCAGCAGCTTGGGCTCCCCTGCTCATTCCCATGCTAAGGAGGCAAGGAACTGCAGCAGCAGACTCACGTTCCTGCTGTCATACAGCACCACGGCGCTCTGGTTACTCTGGGAGGTTATGTAGTAGGTCACAGTGCTCCTGGCCTTGTCCACCAAGGCTGTCTGGTTCCTCAGAGGGTCCTGCTGGCCCTGGAGCGTTAACCGGACAAGCTGAGAGCCAGCCTGGGCACAAAGAGAGAGAGGAAAGCACCAAGCATCAGCTGCTCAGTGCTTGTCTACAGCTGGTGAGGGAACTAGGGCTGAAAAGGAGGCTGAGGAGAGACCTCATTGCTCCCTACAGCTCCCTGAAAGGAGATTGGAGTGAGCTGGGGGTTGGTCTTTTCTCCCAAGGAACAAGTGACTTGCACCAAGGAAAGTTTAAGTTGGACACAAGGAAAAATTTCTTTCCCTTCAGAGTTGTCAAGGCCTGGCCCAGCCTGCCCAGGGCAGTGGTGGAGTCCCCATCCCTGGAAAGGTTTCAGAGCTGTGGAGGTGTGGTGCTGGGGGCTATGGTTTAGTGGTCACCTGGCAGTGCTGGGTTAAGGGTTGGGATCAATAACCTTCGAGGTCTCTTCCAACCAAAACGATTCTATGATTCTCTGATCTCCCCACCAGTATCCACACCCAGACCCTTCACTGCTTCATCTGTGTTACTCAGCAGCAGAGGATCAACCTCTAACCCAACGGAGAGAAGCAGATGTGACAGGACAAGGGCTGATGGCTTAAACTAAATGTCAGATTCAGACTGAAGGGAAGGAAGAGATTTTTCACAGTGGTGAGACCCTAGCCCAGGTTGCTCAGAGGTTGGGAGATGCCCCAAGCCTGGAACCATTGCAGGTCAGGTTGTTCAGGGATCTGTGCAACCTGGTCTATCTGCAGATGTACCTGCTAACTGCAGGGGGTGGGAATGAATGGGCTTTAAAGGTTCTTTTGTCCCAAACCAGTTTGGGATCCTATGATCACTTACCTGGGCAGAGCTGGGGGAGAAGCTGAGAACCCCTAGGATGCTGATGCCAACCACTGCAAAGAACAAAGCAATGGACAAGATGATCCAAAAAGTGCTGGTCGGAGCTGTGGGGTGAGCTGCAGCCCTCCTGTCCTGGAAGCCAAGGCAAGAGGAGGAGAAAACAGGAGTTAGACCCAACCCTTACCCTGGTTATTCTTTACCATCAAGTGCAATTCCTTCTCATGACACAAGTAATTGTGCAGACTGCTGGAGTTTGGGGGCAGAACACTGCAGCAGCCCTGGAATAACAGCACTTGGATCCCACACTGATGGAGTTTCAGATCCAGCATCCCAGTAACCAGCACTCCCACAGCCAAGCACTTTCCTTCTGCAGCCAGAGAGCCACATTAAAGCCACCAAGAAGACCAGGGCCTGTCTCTGCTGCTCTCAGGCACCAAATTATTTTGCTTTGTAGCAGGGTTCCTCAGGAGAACCATCAGTATTTGAGACAGGCTCTGGACAGCTTCTTTGCCCCTTCCTAGTTTGCTTTGCCCCTTTGGCTGCACTTTATTTGCTTGGACAGGCTGTAAGAGTCGGGGCTGTTCCTCCTGAAGAGAAGGCTCTGGGAAGAATTTAGAGCAGTCTCCCAGCACCTGAAGGGGGCTGCAGGAGAGCTGGGAAGGGCCTTTGATAAGGGCCTGTATTAGGCTGAAGATTAGGAAGAAATTCTTTCCAGGGAGGGTGGTGGTGGTGAGACACTGGAACAGGTTTCCCAGAGAGGCTGTGGATGCTCCCTCCCTGGATGTGTTCAAGGCCAGGTTGGACAGGACCTTAGCAGCCTGCTCTAGTGGAAGGTATCCCTGCCCATGGTGGGGAATTTGGAACTAGATGATCTTTAAGGTCCCTTCCAACCCAAAACATTCTATGAATCTTGGCAATTTGTTCTCCGTGCAGACCAAGCTGCCGCTTGAAGCAAAAGCAGCTTGGCAGTCCTCGAGTGGCTCTGTTAAAACTGAATTCTGACATTCAAACAATGAAATGTAAAGGAATGGCACATCAAACCACGTTTACAAAGCAGAAACAATGTGCTTTCAGGCAGCCCAACTGCACAGTCCACATTGAAAAGGATAAAAGTTTCTCCACCCTCCGAACACAGAGAAATTTGATGCCCACGGTTAGATCTGCTACAGCCACAGCAGGAAGGAGCTTCTCAAGCCTCCATGCTGAGGATCTTTTCTAGTTAGTGGTCTTTATTTTTTTGATGTTCCACAATTTCCAGATACATTCCACCAGAGAAGCAGCCAGTCTAGCAAAGTGAAAAGTGCCCAGCGCTGAGCTCTTAGCAATTCAAACCAGCAAAGTTCAAGCCCTACAGCAAACAGAACCCTAACAAGATCCTCTCAGGTGGGAAAGGTGCAAATAAAGCATTCCAGTGAGTTTTACCCCTCAGCAGCTCATGCTGCTGAGCTGCTCTGCAGCCTTAAAAGTCAGGGCTCTCTGGCATCTCTGACCCACCCACCCTGCCCTGCCTTGCTGCACTGTGGGTTGATGCTGTAGAATCCGTTGGGCTGGAGAAGACTTCCAAGATCATCAAGTCAAACCTTCAACCTAACACCACTATGGCCTTTAAACCTTGTCCCAAACTGCCATGTCCACAAGGTTACTGAACACCTCCAAGGATGGCAACTCCACCACCTCTCCCTGGGCAGCCTGCTCTGATGCCAGACCAACACTGCATCAGTCCAGGCACTCACAAGAAAATCCAGCTGAGGATCAGGAGCTGAGCTGTGCGGTGATGAGGCTAGGGGGGAACAAAACCTTACCAGGATCCACAGGGACAGCAGGAGCTCAGCCCCCTCAAAAGAGGAGCCAAGCAAGCACGGAGTAGGGTTCTGCAATAACTGGGGGCCCAGATACTCACTGCAGAGGCATCGCTGGTGCTGCTCCCACCCTCCATCCTCCCCTTCAGACCAGGACCCGGCTGCTGCGGCTCTGCCTCCTGACAATGCTCTCACTGTGCATGATACCAGCTCCAGCACGCCTGGGACACCTAAGTGTGCATCCCTGACACATAACCCCCTGTCCCTCACAGCCAAAGGACTTCCCAGCCAGCAGCTCCTCAGCTCAGACCCACAGGAGGGTGAAACTTTAGAGCTGCCACCTGCACAGAGGAGAACTGGAGCGGGGGTTGAGGCCCCAGGCTGCTGAGACATGCTGTCAGGGCACAAAACTACTCTTCCTGCTCACCTTGTGAGATGGATGAGGGGGGTGGGTGGGTGACAAAGCGGGACTTTGTCCCAGCCCTCCCTGCTGGCAAGCCCCAAGAGCAGGAGCGGGTGAGTCTCATTAGGAGATACAATGAACAGAGCAAAGTGGCAGCCTGCCCTTGTCAGCAGTGATTTCTGTGTTTCCACACGGGCTGTGTTCTGCTGGAGCTCCGTGGGCTGGAGCCAACTGTGGAGCCTGCAGAGCTGCCCCACAAGCCTTGCTGTGCAGGCAAGTTTGTGTTCCACCTATGGACCTTGTTTTCTTCAGAGCTGATCCCTACTCCAAGGTCACAGCCACAACCCAAGCATCTCTGCTCCAAGGTCACGGCCACAACTCGAGCATCTCTGCTCCAAGGTCACAGCCACAACTCGAGCATCTCTGCTCCAAGGTCATGGCCACAACCTGAGCTATACTCTTGCTAACACCCATGTGCTGTAACAATAAACACCTGATGGGGAACAGCACTTCCATATTGCCAAGTGTGCTTTTCCTGAGCAGCCCAGGAGACCCCCAGAGAGAGCTTTGTGGTTTTGAAACTTGCCAGGTAGGTGTAACCTGGAATGGAGGTGAGGAGAAGCTCAGCAGAATTCCCTCATGTTGTGTCTACCAAGAGAAAATTCAGCTCTCAGACATCCCATCAAGCAAAGCCCAGGACTGATCAACTCAGCCAAGAGCAGCTCATCCTGGAGCTTCTTGACATCAAGGCATGAACAATTCCCTTTCCCACTTATTTTCTCTAGGTCAGAAAATAAACTTTCAGGAATCACAGAACTGTTTTGATTAGGAGATGCCTTTAAGCTCATTGAGTTGAACCCTTAATCCAGTATTGCCAGGTCACCACTAAACCATGGCCCTCAGCACCACAGCTTTGAAACCCCTCCAAGGATGGGGATTCAACCACTGCCCTGGGCAGCCTGGGCCAGGCCTTGACAAGCCTCAAGGGCAAAAAAAATTTTGTGTCCAGCCTAAACCTTCCCTAGTGCAAGCCGAGGCCATTTCCTCTTGTCCTATCACTTGTTCAGTGGGAGAAGAAACCAACCCCCACCTGGCTCCATTCCCCTTTTACAGTTGTAGAGAGCCAGGAGGTCTCCCCTTAGCCTCCTTTTCTCCAGACTAAACAACCCCAGTTCCCACAGCTCCTCCTCACCAGACCTCTCCAGAGCCATCACCAGCTTTGTTGCCCTTCTTTGGTCACGCTCCATCACATGAAGATCCCCACCATCTTCTAGTTCCCATGTGACATGAGCTCAAACCCTGGACAAATACCAGCAAGAGTCAACCAATCATCACAGCTGAATGAGGATTGAAGACTGCAGCACCCCATGGTGCAGCTCTGATCAGAACAGAGCCATCTCAGAACCTTCTGCTTCTGTGAACAGAGGTTGCAGACCAGGCAGTACTCCCTACAGCACAGCATGGCATCTGATGCAGCAGTGCTTAGCAGAGGGCACTCAGAAGACAAGTTGGAACATGCAGACGGGGTGTTGTCCCCAGGGGCATTTCAACAGCCACACCTCATTGTCACAAATTTAAGCCCTGCCTCATCTAAGGCACAGGAAGGAAGGAAACTCTTCTTTCCATGAAAGGATTTTCACAACCTGCTCGGTGCTGTGCTCAGAGAAGCCAATCCCAGCCCCACACAGCTCTGGGTGCCCAAATCCAAGGAGTATTCTCCTGATCCTGTGTGTGAAGATTAAAGCAGATAAAACACAAACTGCATGCCTAAACTGCTAGAATTTCCACCCAGTGCAGCAGCAGCAGCACGGCTCAGAGAAGTGACTACAAAAGAGCAGGTGAAAGCAGGTTTCTAAGTTTAATGTGAATTCAAGTAGAGGTTGATAAACCGTTTGGAAGTGGATACAGAGATCTGAAGCATGATTGACACCTTTGCCGGCATGTTTCAGCAGATGTGGACCAAGGTGACAGTCTCCTCACACAGTGGGAAGGACCTGGCAGGAACAGGAGATGCTGGAACAGGGCTGGACACCTCCTCTGGCATCTTCTGCTATAGTTGACACACTGTAAGCACCAGACACAGGAACTGGATCAAAGATTACAACATCAAGTCAGCCCCTACCTGCCCTAGACCCATAATGTCCATTTCCACATCACCCAAAGTTCCACTTTGTAAGAATTTCCGTGACTTGAGTCACAGCCTTCCAGACAGGAGCAGTGGAAGAGATTTTCCATGTTCCTCACACAGCTCTCGAGTTCCAAACCAACAGCCCTTGACGAGAGCAGCAAATCCTGTGGGCTAACACCAAAAGACGACACAAACCACGAGGTTATTGCTGCACAAAGAAGGTGGCAAAGTCCAGCTCTGAGTGTCCAAGTGGAAGGCAATGGCATCAGCACTGATAACAGCTCTTGAGGAAGCTCAGGAAGAGGAAGGCAGGCCAGTGTTTAACTGCTGAGAGTGGGATCTGGGGAATAACATGTGTTACTTGCATATTCACCTAATTCTGTCAAAAGCTTTCAGCTGTGCCCTTTGATTGAGCCAGCAAGAAAATCTACCTCACAGTCTGCACTGTGCATCATCCAAACCCACGCAGTAAGCAAAATCATCACCTGAGGGAGCAAGCGCTGCCCACTGGACAAACAGCTGGTGCCAGGCCAGGCACACATGGAAGATCTCACCCTCAGGTATTTAAAGGAAGCACGTGCCACCATCACATCCAGCCAGTACCCCTACAGGACTCAGTGGAAAGCTGTACTACAGTTCTTCTACATCCACCCCCCTGGACTGGGCACTAATCCACGTTCTGCAAAGCCAAGCAGCTGCTGTGATGCTGAAGGGAAGAACTAACTCAGTACTGATCCATCTGGTTACTTCTGAGAAGCAGTGGCAATCAGGGACAATTCTAAGTGGCTACAGACCTTCTGCACTGCCAAAGGCAAGAGCTGAGAATGAAACCTACTGAGTGCCCTGAAGTCCATTCCTCTCATCCTCCCTTCTGGGAAACAAGATATATTATCATATACTCTATTTAAAGTTATAATTTATATAAATTCTGATAGAGATCTAGGATCAAAGTAGCTCTTGTATGTACAGAGGGAAAGCTTTCTATGCATTGAAGGTGCCGGAGCCCTGCAGCAGGCTGCCCAGAGAGGTTGTGGAGTCTCCTTCTCTGCAGATTCCAAATACAGATGGATATTGTGATCCTGGGCAAGCTGCTGTGGGTGACCACGTGCCTGGACTAGATGATCCTCAGAGGTTCCTTCCAGCCCAGAGCATGCTGGAATTCTGGGATGTGCATCCAACACTTGGACAAGAACAATACAATACACAGCAGATACTGCTTGTATTTTTTGAGTGGAATCATCCTAATCTGCATCTCAAGTGCAATTTACTAGGGTTAAGTAAATGAGGTGGAATTTCACTTTCTATGCCCTGAGGTCATGCTCACAGTGGATCTACTGCTACATAGGATCTGTCCAGAAATAATTCAAATCAATCTAAGGCCAAACACCAACCCTGCCAGCCACCATGTCTGCAAACACAGCCACTGCATTACTACACACTCTAAGAGTCATTTCCCTGAATAAACCAGACTGAGCTGCAGCCTGTTGGGGCAAGGACACATCACAAGGTGTTGGATTCTTTTTCCTTGGATCAACCAGCTCAACTTAGCTCAGCTCAGTCTAGAGGACAAGGTGACATCACAAACACTTGGATAGATGTGCTGCTATCGTTGAGAAAGAAGGCCCCAAGATGGGTGACATCACGATGCCCTCTTTGATCAAAGTGCATTGAGAGACCAAGGTAAACAAAAGCACATTGCAAGGACAGGAAGGTTAAAAAGCTAAGGGTTGCTAATTCCAGGTAGTATCTCATGAATATGTTACTGTCTCAAGGTGATTAATAGGGACCTTCCTCGGCCTACTGGTGCAGAGGCTGCAAATACTTTGCTCTCCTATTCCCCCAGAGCTGGGAGAAGGTCAGCTATGCTGTCAACGTAGTAATGGGGCACCAGGCTCTGCCTGGTAGGACAGTCACTCTCTTGGTGGCCCTTCACTTCCTCCAGTGTGGTGACCCCAGTGAGGGTGAGCAGAGTGGTGAGGCCACAGCTATTGCCCATCAGGATGTCTGTGTCCAGTCGATCTCCCACCATGATGGTCCGGGCTGGGTCGATGTTGAACTCACTGACCACGCAGTCAAACATGTAGCGGTTGGGCTTCCCCACGATGAAGGCCTCACGCTGGGCTGCCGTCTCCACCGCCTTCACGAGACAGCCAGTGCCTGGGGAGGAAAGAGAACCATGGAATCAGTAAGGTAAGAAAAAGCCTTTCAGGTCATAACCTAACCAGCATGACCGCTGAATTATACCCAGAAGCATATCTACATACTTCTTGAACACCTCCAGGGATGGTGACTCCACCACCTCCACGGGCAGCCTGTTCCAGTGCCTCCATTAAAGACTGCAGGAGACTTCAGGCATTAACAGATTAGTTGCTGAGCTTAAATAAGCTTTAAATAGAACAAACCACATTGCATCCTGTAGTTGCTGTTTGCTTGGCTTTGCTTCCAGCAGAAGAGCTGGATTTGCCAAAGCCCAAGGCCATCAGCTCTCAGTTTCCACCAGGATTTACCAAACACAACTCAAAACAGAACCTCCATAACCAGCCTAAATCAGAAGATAAGGTGGCTCCAAGGCTACAAACACCAACAACACCCACAGCTAGACAACAGCCTGCAGACAGCAAATTAATTCAGTAAGGAGTTGGAAGGTGTTGGGAGTCTCAGGCCACAATCATCACTGGACCAAAGGGCACATAAAGGTCACAGGAAGGTTCAATGTGCAGGCTGAAAAAGTATGAACACCCAGAGATTTCTGTGTTTGGGACCCCCCTCTGGAGACACCCTGCTTGATCTGATCCTGCTGCTGGACCAGTACATTAAATATCACTTTTATGAGATTCTGTGCTTGAGGCTCTGTTCTGGGAAACTGAGGATTCAGACTGAGCTCCTCTAACACCCAATATCCACACAGCACTCGGGGACGATAACCCCTCAGCTTTACCCAATGAGAGGGAAAGGAGTGGGTTAGAGATGGTGCACAAAACCTGGAATACTGCCCTATATGGAGATAAAAAAGTAATCACCAGTATCCGAATAAAGGACTAACAAGGATTCTCCCTATGTCAGGGGATGGAGTGAGAAGGTGAAGCTGCAAGCCTAACGCAGTGCAAGAATGTGCAAGCCTAATGCAGCACCAGATCCGGGGGGACCTCCTGATTCTGGGGCCTTGCCAAGGGCAGTCACCTCCCTACTCCCAGCAGACCCCAAGCGAGGTCGCCGACAGCCTCCCGGTCCCCTCCCTTGCCCCGCGCACCGGGGATGGCGGTGCCGCCTTCAAGCGGGAGGCGGTGGTCGCGGTTGGTGCCGACGAGGAGGCAGTCGGAACCGCCACGCAGGAGGTAGCGCAGGGCCTGGCACAGCTTGGCGTAGCTGAAGTGCTCGTCGAAACCGACGAGGACGGCGCGCACAGCGGGGTCGAGCGGCGCCTGGGCCCAGTCGGCGGGAGCAGGGCCGGGCAGGGCGGCAGGACCTGGCCCAAGGTGGCGGATACCGACGGCCTCTAACTCGGCGGCGAGAGCGGGGCTGCCAAGCACGTAGGCGGCGGCGCCCGGCGGCAGGGCCTGGCGGAGGTAACGGGCAGCGCAGTAAGCTGAGCCGAAGATGTGGCGGGTCTCGGCGGGCGGAAAGCCCAACCGCCGCAGCTTCTCGGTGTAGGCCACACGGGTCCGGCTGCTGTTGTTGGTCACGTAGCAGAGCCGCTTGCCCGCCGCAGCCAGCCGGCCCAGCGCCGCCGCCGCGCCGCCTACCGCCACCTCGCCCCGCCACAAGACACCATCGCAGTCGAAGAGCAGCGTGTCAGCGGCTGCCAGCACAGCCCGAGCTGTCTCAGCCTCCAACCGCCGGCACCGCTGCGATCCACCGCCAGCCACCGCCGCCATCGCCGCGCCTCAGCAGTGCGCTCGCCCCCGGGCTGCTCTGATTGGTCGCGCCGCGGCCTCCCTGAGCTCCCATTGGGTGGCGCTGCCGTGCTGACCCCGCCCATCTCCCCGCCTGCCACACTCTCCTTTCCCTCCGCACGTCTCCACAGAGGGGCGGCCGGGTCGCTGCGCTCTCATTGGTCATCCTCGTCGTAGTCTCGCCCCCTAAGCGCTGCTATTGGCCAGAGGAGCGCGGTCACCTCCGGCGCTCAGCGACCCATTGGGCCGTCCAGCGGCCCCGGGGGCTCGTTAGGTAACTCGCTAAGCTCCGGACCTGGGCACTGAGGTCGGAGGTCACTGGGAGGGGTGCGTGGGGCCCGGCGCTAGCGCTGCCTGCCGGCACTCGGGCCGTGCGCGGCTCCGTTCGCGGGGGACTCCCGCGGCGGCCCGGCCCGTGGCACGCTGCCCGTTGTTATGACGACACGGCCGTAAAGCCGCCATCTTGGCGGTGCGGCTCGTTGCGACATGGAGGCCGCGATGGCAACGAGCGCGGGGCCGGCGGCGCTTACGGCAGCCGCGGCCGAGCAGCGGGAGGAGGCGGCGGCGGAGGGTTCCGGCTCTTCCGCGCCTCCCGCCGGCCCCGCCGCCTTCCTCAGCCTCCCGGCGCCCTTCAGCGAGGAAGGTACCAGGCGTGGGGCGGGCGGTGCCGCCGCGACAGGGCAAGCAGGGCCTGGGGGACGCCGAAGAGGGCTTGTCCCGGCGGAACAGGCGTTTGGCGCAGGGTGAGGGAGGTCTCAGCTGTGCCGGTTCTGTCAACAGGCATCGGGAGGCGGCTGACATCAGGGTGTCCGTCCCCCGCTGCGCCCCGTTCCCCCTCCGGGCGGCGAAAGCGGAGCCCCACGGTCTGGCCAAGCCGGGGAAACCGCTCCGCATACCGGCCCGCTGAGGGAGCAAAAGTGCCCGTCGGCACCCCGGGGTCCTTTCTCTCCGGGAGTCGGGGTTCGGCGGGCCACGCAGAAGTTTTCTGTCTCAAGCAGCTCTTTAAGAGGTGCCGAATTGTCTTGGTTTTTCAATCGCAGACGAAGATGACGTCCACAAGTGCGGCCGCTGCCAGGCCGAGTTCACCTCCTTGGAAGAGTTTGTGCAGCACAAATTGCAGAAGGTCTGCCAGCGAGCTCCGGAGGCTCTGGCTGCTGCATCAGCAGGGCTCTTCAAGCAAGAAGTACAAAAGGTGACAGCAGGCTTCTCCTCAAGCCGTGACTGAAAATAATTAGGATGCAACGGTCTGTTGGGTTGGAGGGGAGAGAACAGAGTGCAGTGTTTGTCAAGGTAATAAAACCTCTCTGCTCAAATGTCATCTGTTACAGCAAGTGGTTCCTTCTGTCGAGGAGTCGATAACTGTTGCTCATATAGTTGTTGAAGCATCTTCAATAGCAGAGGAAATCAGCAACGCATCCGCTATAGTAGGTGAGCTCCGAGGTGCTTGCCTTCATCCCCCCACTCAGGCAGGAACTGGGGTGTGCAGCCAGGCTTCTCTTTGGTGTGTGTTGCAGTTGGGATGCACAACACCTTGCTGTTACTGAGCTTTGCTGCTGAGTGTTACCTTGGACGTGGTGTCCCTAGGCCAGCTTTGCAATTTTCTCCACATTACTGCAAATTAGAGCTTAAACTCCATTCCACAAGTGTCCATTTTAATGTTTATGCTGCAATCGTGACATTGCAGAGACCTGTGTTCCACATTTAAAGTACCTGCTTCTTTCTACCACATGAAATACTGAAACATTAAATTGTTCTAAAGCTCTGTTCTGTAAATGACATCACTGTCTTGAGGCCTTAAGCAGCCTGATCTAGTGGAGGGTGACCCTTTCCATGTCAGGGAGGTTGGAAGTAGGTGATCTTTAAGACCCTTTCTAACCCATACCATCCTATGAATCTTCCTGTCCTCTCCCCAGGCAGTGGGCACATCAAAGAAGTCATCGTAGCAGGAGACCATGTTTTTGAAAACCCCAATGGCCACATTGATGGGGAAGCTGCTGAAGAGCAAAGCCACCCTGTGGAGCAGGATGTTTCCACAGAGCTGATAAAGGTTAAGCTGCTGATTAACAAAGAAGGGAGATACGTGTGTGAGCTGTGCCAGAAGACGTTTAAAACCGTGAGTGCCACTGCTGCTGTGTTTGGGTTAGGGAGTTGTTAGTGCTAGCTGCTAACAAAGACTTGAAAGTGATGGGCTGCACTTTGAAAGCAAAGTTCTGCTTTCAGAAGGTGTGTTGGATGCTCTTCAGAGTTGAAATGTAAACCTTTTAAGCACTTGGCACGTCTTTTAAGATGGAATTCTCTCCCCAGGCCAGCATTCTCAAAGCGCACATGATCACGCACAGCAGCAGAAAGGACTATGAATGTAAACTCTGTGGGACATCTTTCAGGACAAAAGGCTCTCTCATTCGACACCATCGGTGCCACACGGGTAAGGCAGTGCTCCAAAACCAGAGATGCTCAGCACTGGAGTTGGGGCTCTTCAGCCTGCAGAAGAGAAGCCTCCAGGGAGACCTTAGAGCAGCCTTCCAGGATTTGAAGAGGGTGGCAGGAGAGCCAGAGAGGGACTTTTGACAAAGGCATGGAGTGACAGGGCAGAGGAGAGTGACTTCGAACTGGAAGAGGCTGGATTGGGATTGAACATTAGGAGGAAATAGAGCAGACTGCCCAGGGAGGTTGTCTTCTCTGGAGACATTCAAACCCTGCCTGGGTTGGAGTTGGAGGATCTCTATAGGTCCCTTCAGACCCCTAACATTCTGTGATTCTGTGAAATTCTTCCCCCTGAGGGTGGTGCACTGGAACAAGTTGTACAGAGAAGCTGCTGGAGCTCCAAGCAAAGTTGAATGTGGCCACGAGCAGCTGGTGTAAGAGGAGGTATCTCTGCCCGTGGCAAGGAGGGAGGTTGGACCTAGATGATCTTTAAGGTCCCTTCCAAGCCAAACCATTCTGTGATCCAGCTCACCTTCAGTGGAATTCACTGCTGCTTTCCCCCTTCTGCTGAACTCAGAGTGGAGCATCCTGGGAGGCCAAGCAAGGTGTGGGATAGGCAGTTTGCTGGCTGTAGAAGCATGAAAGTGTTCTTCTGGCAGCCAGTTGCATGCTGGCCATGCTTAGTTTAATACTGTTGTGTCCATTCTCATCATTTCCAGATGAAAGACCTTACAAATGCAAGAAATGTGGGAAAAGCTTCCGGGAATCAGGAGCTTTGACTCGACACCTGAAATCTCTGACACCTTGCACCGAAAAAATCCGCTTCAACGTGAACAAAGAAATCGTGGTCAACAAAGATGATCTGCCAACAGGTCAGTCATGCTCTGGCTTCCTGCTGTGTGTCTGAGAAAAACGTGCTCCTGACATGCTTTCTCACTTCTGAAAGGAAATACCTCTGTGATAATCAACTTATATTTTTTAGGTAGGAGAAAGGAATTCTTAGAATGGTTTGGGTTGGAAAGGATCTCCGAAGGTCATCCAGTCTAACTCCCCTATAGGGACATCCTCCACTAGATCAGGTGGCTCAGAGTCTTGTCCAGCCTCAGCATGAATAGCTTCAGGGATGAGGCCCCAACTCCCTCCCTGGATAACCTGTTGCAGTGTTCCAGCACCCTCATGGTGCAGAACTTGTTCCTCACATCCAATCTAAATCTGCTCTGCTCTCGTTCCAAACCACTGCCCTTGTCCTGTCACTGCAGGCCATTGCAAACAGTCCCTCTGCAGCCTTCTTGTAGCCCCTTTTAGGGAGCTATTAGGTGTCCCTGGAGCCTTCTCTTCTCCAGGCTGAACACTCCCAGCTCCCTCAACCTGTCCTCATAGCAGAAGTGCTTCAGCCCTGTGATCATTTTCATGGCCTTCCTCTGGACCCTGCTCCATCCGGTTCATGTCCTTCCTGTGTTGAGGGCTCCAGAGCTGGATGCAGTACTCCAGGTGAGGTCTCCCCAGAGCACAGCACAGTGGCAGAATCACCTCATTCTGCTGGCCGCTCTGCTCTTGATGCAGCTCAGGCTGCCATTGGCCTTCTGGGCTGCAGATGCCTGCTGCTGTTAGAGCTGAGTGATAAACCTAAAGTGCATGTGGCCAAATTCTGTCTGTGAGGATCTGCTACAGACATGGCTTTAGCAGGCATCTGGTCCTCAGGACACAGAAGATTGCTGAAGGGTGGCAGTACAGCAGGTGACTCCTTGTGCTTTTTCTCTTGAAGGATCCTGTAGCTCCAACACAGAGCCTGTCACATCCTTAGCCAGTGAGCCCATCGAGTCCTCTCCCATCATTCACCTCATGACAGATGCAAAAGGCAACGTTCTCCACGAGGTCCACGTCCAAATGCAGGAGCTTCCTGTTGTGGAGGCGAAATCTCTGGACCAAGATGTGAGTGTAATTTCTCTTGAATTCCCTGCATAGTTTAGGCAAAGAAAGAGTTTGAGGTATTTCACAGAGTCACAGAATTGTTTGGGTTGGAAAAGACCTCTAAGATTATCAGAGTCCAACCTTCAATGACTACCCCATGGCCATTAAACCATGTCCCCAAGTGCCACGTCCACATGTTTCTTCACCTCAGACAAAACATTCTAAGGTGCTGAGATGAAATCTATCTAGAGTAAATGCTTCATGAGCTGCTTTTCCATCTGAGAATGTAGAAGGTGGACTCTGGCTGTGGCTGAGGCTTGGCAGTGTGTGTATAGCACATGGGCTGGGGTAGGGTTCACCACCATGCATTGAATGCTACAGGAGGTGCTTCTCTTGGCCATTTCCTGGTTAGAAGTATAGAACTGTTGAGGTTGGAAGAGATCTTTCAGATCAAGTCCAACCACTTGCCCAGATCTCACTGCTGCTGCTAAACCACCACCACTAAACCTTGTCCCTCAGCACCACATCCATGCATCTTTTAAAGGCCTCCAGGGATAGTGACTCCACCATCTTCCTGGGCAACCTGTTCCAGTGCCTGAGAGCCCTTTCTGAGAAGAAATTGTTGTAGTATTCATTTTTTCCCCTGATACTTCTTGCAAAGCCATTGCTACTTGGGTTTTACAGCTGTACACCTCCCACCTCTTTCTCCAGTGTTGCACTTATGTCAACCAGCAGTGACCTGTCCTGAGGCTCTACTAAGGTCTGTGTGCTCCTTGGGCTATATGTTTTCAGAATACAGATTCACCTCCTCTTCTTCCTCAGCCCAAGATCATCTTGGTAATCTTTCAGCTCTCTATGACATTAATGGCACTGGAACAGGTTGCCCAGGAAGGTGGTGGAGTTGCCATCCCTGGAGCTGTTTAAAAGAGGTACAGATATGGTGCTGAGGGACACGATTTAGTGGCAATGGTGGGGTTGTGGGCTCCAGGTGAGAGGTTGGACTTGGTCATCTCAAAGGTCTATTCCAACCTCAACAGCTCTACAATTCTAGTTCTGTTAGACACCTCAGAAAGACAAATTCTTATAGCAATATGACTGTAAAAAAGGGGTAAACTCTGTTATTTGCTGCACTAGTGAATTGGGTTGTTTCTCCCTTCAGCAGCCACATCCTGAGGAGCTGCCCTGTGAGGGCGAAGTGAACAATGAGAACCTGCTGAGGCAAGCCATGAGGAATTCAGGCATTGTCATCGAGAGAGTTGCTGTGGAGGAGGTGCAGAAGCCCCCTGAGCCTGCTGTGGCTGCTCCAGAAGAACTAGAAAATGAAGTGGTGGAAGCAGAAGAGGAGCCATGTGGGGAGCAGCAGTGTGTTGAAGTAGAGCAAGCAGAGTCTGTATGTTTGTATTGGAATGGTCTGCCCAGGGCAGTGGTGGAGTCACCATCCCTGGGGGTATTCAGGCAGTGTGTGAACCTGGCACTTAGGGCCATGGTTTAGTGGTGACCCTTCAGTGCTGAGTTGAGGGTTGGACTGGATGATCTTGATGTCTCCTCCAACCAGATATATTCTGTGATTACATATGGGAAGGTTTTCATCCTGCCTGCACTGAGGAGAGGTTGTGCCTTAACACCCTGTGCCTTCTCAGCATGTCTCTGCCTGTGCCTGGGGCTTTGTGTCAGCTTTCATGATGTCTTTTCACATGTGCTCTAAGTGTGGTGGTAGCACACATCTGCTCTCTTCTGCTCATAACAGGCCTGTTGCTTGGCAGAGCTGGAGGAGTTAGCGGGGAGTTTGGGTGGCAGTTCTTAACTGGTGCATGCACCAGCACAAAAACATTTATGTTGTTCCATTTTCTCCCCAGCAGACCAATGTGGAAAGAACAAATGGGTACAAAAGTTACATTTGTCCTCACTGTAACGAAGCCTTCAGTGAAGCTGCTTCCTTTGAAACGCACATCAAAGGTCATTTAGGTAAAGCTCTGCTGCTTATGCTGTTGTCTACAATGTGCTATGTCTTGCTGTGACTTTGTTTCAGATTCCTTGCCTTGATGTGGCCACTAGCTGTGCATGCTCAGTTGATGCTTAACAGAGTAATAGAAACAGTTGAGCTCTAGAATAGAAGGTAAAAGAAATGCTAAAAGTCCACCAAAGTTTTCATGTTTCAGGGCCAGCAGTGCCTCTTTGAGAGCAGAGTTTGTTGAGGAGGCCAATAAAGAGGTTAGCAATGCAGAAGAGGGTGGTAAGCTGGAGCTGCTGCTGCTTAACAGTCACCAAAGAACAACTTTTGAGCAGAATTCTCTTGAGAGCAGGTCTGGAGGAGGTCATGAAGATGATCAGAGGGCTGGAACACCTCTCCTATAGGCTGTGAGATTCAGGGCTTTTCAGCCTGGGGGAGAGAAGGCTCTGGGGAGACTTGAAAGCAGCCTTCTGTCACCTAAAGGGGACTACAAGAAAGTTTGTGAGGGACTTTATTCAAAGGCTTGTAGTGATGAGAAGATGGGCAATGGTTTTAAGATGGGAGAGGGGAGATTTAGACTAGAGATTAGGAAGACATTCTTGTCTGAGTGGTAAGACCCTGGCACAAGTTGCTCAGGGAGGCTGTGGATGCCCTCTCCCCGGAGATGTTCAAGGCCAGGTTGGATGAGCAGACTGGGCTAGAGGGAGGTTTCCCTGCCCAGGGCAGGGGTGTTGGAATTAGATGGGCTTTAAGGTCCCTTCCAACCCAAAGCATTCTGTGATTCTATGAGTCACAAAACGAGAGAATGCCTGAAGGTGCAGCTGAAAATCTGATTTCTCTCCTCTGGGATAATTTCTTTGTAGGAATTGTGCTGCAGATGCTAGAAGTTTGTTCCTAGATGCTTCTGCTGGCTGTCCTGTGTCATCCATGTGCTCTCCCTCTCTCTCTAGATTACAAACCTTTTAAGTGTGAGGAGTGTGGCAAAGAGTTCACCAAGGGCTACCTGCTGAAGAGGCATCAGGAAGTGCACGTGAACGAGCGGCGCTTCCGCTGCGGAGAGTGTGGAAAGCTCTACAAGACCATCTCCCACGTGAAGGGGCACCGCCGGGTGCATTCCGATGAGAGGCCCTACTCCTGCCCCACGTGTGGCAAGCGGTACAAGACAAAGGTGTGCCCCCCTGCCCCAGCTCCCTGCCCTTCAGGTTGTCTTTCCCAGAGCCAGGCTTTGGGAGAAGTTAGGTTTTGCTCCTAAAAGAACAAATGTGAGTGCTCAACCTGTCTCTCTGATCTTGAGCTCCAGAAGGAGCTTTTCATTCAGTGGGCAAAAGAGGGATGGTCTTGCAAACAAACCCTTTGTGTTTGGGAAGAGACTGTGTCTTCCTATGTGGAAAAAGTGATGTAGTGATAGAAGGGTTTATGTTGGCAAAGAGCTTTCAGATCATCCAGTCCAACCATTCTCTAACTACTGAGTCTGGTGCTAAGCCATGGCCCTCAGCACCGTGTCTCTGCAAATCTGAAACACCTCCAGGGATGGGGATTCAACTACTGCCCTGGGCAGCCTGTTCTAGTGTTTGAGAACCCTTTCAGTCAAGAAATTTCTTCTAATGTCCAACCTAAACCTGCCCTGGTCCATCTTAAGGCCATTTTCCTCTTGTTCTGTTACTTGTTCCTTCAGAGAAGAGACCAACCTCCACTCAGCTCCAGCTTCCATTCAGGGAGTTGAAGAGAGCCAGGTCTCCTCTCAGCCTCCCTTTCTCCAAGCTAAACAACCCCAGGTCTCTCAGCTGCTCCTCACCAGCCCTGTTCTCCAGGCCCTTCCCCACCTTTGTTGTCCTTCTCTGAACCCGCTTTAGCCCCTCCATGTCCTTCTTGGAGTGAGAGGCCCAAAACTGAACCCAGGATCCAAGATGTGACCTCACCTATATTGTGTACAGGGGCACAATCCCTACTCTGGCCCTGCTGGCCACACTATTGCAGATACAGGCTAAGAAACTGAAATCAAGTCTCTATGAGATGGTGAAGGGAGACCTGGCTCTCTACAACTCACTGAAAGATGGTTCAGGCCAGGTGAGGGTTGGTCTCTTCTCCCAAGAACAAGTGGTAGGACAAGAGGAAAGTGCCTCAAGTTGCACCAGGGAAGGTTTAGGTTGGACACAAGGAACGATTTCTTCTATTTGAGGATTGTCAAGGTCTGGCCCAGGCTGCCCAGGGAGGTGGTGGAGTCCCCATCCCTGGAGGGGTTTCAGGGCAGTGGAGATGTGGAGCTGAGCGCCATGGTTGAGCTGTGACCAGCAAGCGCTGGCTTAAGGGTTGGACTTCATGATCCTAAAGATGTTCTCCAGCCCAACTCAATTCTCTAATTCCAAAGTCCACCCTGCTTTGGTCTGTCATTGCCTTGAGCTGCCCTTTGCTGGGCTGTCTGTGCACAGAACGCCCAGGATGTCCATTTCCGTACCCACCTGGAGCACAAGCCCTACGTCTGCCAGTACTGCAGCCGCGGCTTCCACGAGAAGGGCTCCCTGGTGCGCCACATCCGCCGCCACACGGGCGAGAAGCCCTTCAAGTGCTACAAGTGCGGCCGGGGCTTCGCGGAGCATGGCACCCTCAACAGGCACCTGAAGACCAAAGGTGAGCTGGCAGAGCTTGGTTGTGTCAAGGTGGCCTTGGCAGAGTGTGGTTCTACGGCTGGGCGCTGGGGAGGGGTCACAGCTTGAGTCCTGGGTACGAGGGTGCCAGAGCGCTGCAGCCAGCTGCCCAGAGAGGTTGTGGAGCCTCCCTCTCTGGAGGGATTCCAGTATCTGAAGCGGGGGGCTATGGGAAGGCTGGGGAGAGCCTGTTTATAAGGTCATGTAATGACAGGATGAGGGGTAATGGGTTTCAACTGCCAGAGGGGAGATGTAAACTAGATGTTAGGAAGAAGTTCTTTACAGCAAGGGTGGTGAGACACTGGCACAGGTTGCCCAGGGAGGCTGTGGATTCTCCCTCCCTGGAGGTGTTCAAGGCCAGGTTAGATGAGGCCTTGAGTGACCTGTTCTAGTGAGAGGTGTCCCTGCTTATGGCAGTGGTTTGGAACTGGGAGATCTTTGAGGTCCTTTCCAGCCTAAACCATTCTGTGATTCCAGACCCATATGCATGTGTACCTGTGTGGCTTGCCCTACATGATCCTGCTTTGGCAGGGAGGCTGGACTCAATGATCTCAAGTGGTCCCTGTGATCCGGTGATGACCACTTGGCCTGGCTTAGTGGGATGGCTGTTGTCTGACTGCTGGTGACTTGTCAGCAGCATCCTCTTAAAGAGGCCTTGTTTGTACTGCATGTCTTTTTGCAGGTGCTCCTGTATTTGAAGTGGTTATGGAAAATAATCTCTCTGTGTTGTCTTTGGAATCCAGGTGGCTGCCTCCTTGCTTTGAAAGATGTGGAAGAAGTGATAGTGTCTGAGGAAAGTCAGTCAGCTGACAATTTGGCTGCAACTGTCATTTCTGAAGATCCTCACACTGTGCTGGTAGAGTTCTCCTCTGTGGTGGCAGACACTCAGGAATACATCATTGAGGTAAGGTGAGGGGCAAAGAGCCTCCTTATGAGCTCAGCACAGGACTTTGGCAGCAAAAACTCCCCTTGAGCATGTCTCTTATCAAGAAGAAAATAGAGTAGGATGTAGCCAGCACTGCTTCTGCCTTCATGATTCTAGGAGTTGGACTTGTCATGGGTTAGGGCTGGGCTGGCCCCTAAATGAATGTCAGATGCTCTCTTGTAACCCTTCTTCCCTCCCAGAAGGGGAGCTGGTGCTTTCTGCTACAGGTCCAGGAAGGACCAGTACCCCCAGCTGCAGTGCAGAACACATTTGTAATACCCTCTTCTGTCTGGACTGGGACAGCCTTGACATTTAATTTCTAAAGACTGCATCTTTTGTGCAGGTCTCCCTGGGTAAGGGGAGTTGGAGTAGCTGTGGTGTGTGTCAGAGGGGCGGGCTCATGGAGCCTGAGTAGCTGTGGTGTAGACACCAGAGGAATTGAGGTAGTTGCACAACACCTACACCTGCCCCAGTGTCTGATCTGACACCCCCATTCAGGAGAATCAGTAGGAGAACCAGTGCTAAAATTGTGCTGTTCCAATACCAACCATATCTCCAGTCTTCAGGATTTAGTGGATCAGCTGGGCATGGAAAGGAGTAGCATTACCCGTGGTGAAACTGGAGGTGTAATTAGTAACAAAATCCACTGTGTGGTGCATGAGTTGCCCAGCTCAGTCTCTGCCCAGCAGAGATCAGTGGGAACATTTGCCCAAAAGAGATAAACCACGAATAAAAGAAGGGAATGACACCAGAAGGTACTCAGGAGGCGAGGCAGCAGCACCCAATTCTCAGCTCCTCTCACAGAAGACCCAGCGTGATGCTGTGCTCAGCAGTGACACGATGTGAGAAGTCTGCTTGAATTTCCAACCCGTGGAGACTCAGAGGAAGCAGCCTGAGCCTCTCTCAGCTGAGTGGGCCAAAATTCCAGCTCCACAGGCAACCCTAGCCCCGGTTTGGGCCACACTGGGCACCAAGTAAATCTGTCATGAGTGGAGGTTGGTCTGGTCACTAAATGAATGACAGACTCTACAAAGCCTGCTCCCTTCCCAAAGGAGAGGAGAAAGAGAACAAGGGAGAGAAAATTCCTTATTTTTGGAAGAGTTGTGGAGGCTCCAAGCCTGGAATTGTTCAAGGCCAGGTTGGATGAGGTTTCGAGCAACCTGGTCTAGAAGGAGGTGGCCCTGCCCATGGCAGGGGGTTGGAACTAGGTGAGATCAGGTCCCTTCCAACCCAAACCACTCTGTGACTCCCTTTTAGTTCTGCCATCATTTTTCTCCTTTGGTTATTTGTGAGCACTCTGCATTAAAGCTGCTCTTGATGATGGGATTTGGAGGGAATTTCAGGGAGATGCCTTTGAGGGAACAGAAAGGCTTTTGTAAAACATCATAGTGTCTTACATTTTGGTAAGAAAAAGGTGTTTGGGTTTGGTTTTTTTTGTCATAACCTATAAAGGGAATGATCCTATTATCTCCTTCCAGACTGCTACTGAAGACATGGAGACCAGTGAAGCTACTGAAATAATAGAGGGGACAAGACATGAGGTAAAGCCACCACATAAACTGTTATTTTGAGGACTTGTAGATAAGTTGAGCCACTTTCAGTGAGTGAAAGTCATGGTAAATAACCTAACTTCAGATTATTCATTCACCTGCCTCTGTAGTGCAGACCTGTCTGTGTGAAAAACATTCTGCTGGTCATACTGGGTCGGTTGGAGCTCTGTTAACCCCAGATCGCCTCCATGGTTGTGGCCTGTGACTTGTGTGGTGACATACAGGGGAGCACCACTGCTAGCTGAGGACACTTTTATGTGTTGCTTGTACTGTCCTGCTGGTCACCACACCTTGTTTATGGTGATGGTGGCACTGGAAAGCTGCCCAGTAAAGAAGGACCTGGGTGTGCTGGTCAGCAGCAGATGAAGATGAGCCAGGGTGTGCCCAAGTGGCCAAGACTAACAGCATCCTGGCCTGGATCAGCAGTGGTGTGGCCAGCAGGACCACGGCAGTGATCTTACCCCTGTATTTGGCACTGGTGAGGCCACATCTCAAATCCTAGGTTCAGTTTTGGGCCCCTTGCTCCAAGAAGGACACTGAGGGGCTGGAGAAGGTCCAGAGAAGAGCTGGTGAAAGGTCTGGAGAACAGGGCTGGTGAGGAGCAGTTGAGGGAACTGGGGTTGTTCAGCCTGCAGGAAAGGAGGCTGAGGGGAGACCTCTTTGCTTGCTATAACTCCCTGAAAGGAGGTTGGACTGAGGTGTCTTCTCCCAAGGGGCAAGTGACAGGGCAAGAGGAAACAACCTCAGGTTTAGGTGAGACAGTAGAACAAACTGCTTACCTGAAAGGATTCTCAAACCCTGGAGCAAGCTGCCCAGGGGGGTGTTTGAATCCTCATTCCTGGAGGTGTTTTCAAATCTTCAGAGATGTGATGCTGAGGGTCGTGCCATGGCTTAGCACCAGACTTGAAAGAGTTAGTGAACCATTGGACTGGAAGATCTGAAAGGTCTTTTCCAACCTAAAGGACTCTGTGCTAACTGTCTGTGCTTAGAGGACAACATGCTGAGAAATAACCTGGCCTCCTGCCCTTCCTGTAGGTCGACAGCCACATTATGAAGGTTGTGCAGCAGATTGTAAATCAAGCAAACTCTGGTCACCAGATCATCGTGCAGAACGTCACCGTGGCAGAGAACTCTGAGGTGAGCACAGACACAGCAGACACCATCACCATTGCCACCCCTGAGAGCCTGACGGAGCAGGTGGCCATGACGCTGGCCTCAGCCATTGGAGAAGGAGCTGTGCTGACCACGGAGGGTGGCATCGAGACAGAAGAAGCCACAGTGACAATGGTAGCCTCTGAGGACATTGAAATCATGGAACACGCAGGAGAGTTATTGATTGCCTCCCAGGAGGGGGAAGTGGAGGTGCAGACTGTGATTGTGTGAGCAGTAGCATGCAGCGAGCCCCTGATGGCTGTGGCAAACTCCACAGGTTTTGCTCCACTCTGGGGAGCTGACCTAGAGAAGGGATGGAGAGGAGGCTTCTGAGGGTGAGTGGGGATGGTACAACTCCAGGGGTTTTCTGCTTAAAATGGAGGTGGCAGGAATTAAAAGTCTGCATGGTTACGTGGTGGGAGTGCCTGAGAAGCCCCTACCCAACAGTATTTTGTACAGCTGCTCCAAGAAGGGCAGGTGTTTGCAAAGCACTTACCTCTGAGCACAGGACAGCAGCCTTCTGGTGCTTCAAGGCTTCAGAAAGTGAAGCAAATCTGCAAAGTCTCCTCAGAGACAGCTTCATCCTCTGCATCTGAATCCAAGAGAACCAAACACAGGGAGCTCTGGTGTGTGCTCACCACCACTCCACAGCTTCCAAGCCTTTAACCTCACTGCTCCAGTCCTCCTGAGGCATGGTACTGCACTGTTTCCCCTTTGCCTCCTTTCTTTCACTCCCTGCCTTTCCACCTCTCCCCTGCCCTCCTTTTCCGTTTCCCCCCTCTCGCCCCTTCCCCCCCTCTCGCCCACTCCCCCTCCTCCTCTTGCCCCTTCCGCCCACTCTCCCTCCTCCTCTCACCCCTTCCGCCCTCTCCACCTCCTCCTCTCGCCCCTTCCCCCCTCTCCCCCGGACAAGTAGCCTTACATGCTGGTCTGACAGAAGGCACCCCTAGCCCTTGCACTGCCAGACGGGCTGCTCTGGGAGCCAGTCGTTTGGTGAAGCCATACTGTACAGCAGTTCTTTTTTATTTGAAATCAGAGGTGGGTTTTTAATGGGAGATTGTACAGACTGGGCCTGTAAATAAAGGCATTTTTTCCAAATAAAGCTATTTAAAGTTCCTATGATATTTCTCTAATTATTCTGCTCTGTTAGCCCTCAAACAGTACAAAGGGTGGAGAATTGAACGTTATACTTAAGAAACCTTCAGCTGGAGTGAGTCAAACACTCTAGGTTTTACCCCAACAGGGGGGCAGTACAGCCATGCTGTAGAATCTTTCAAGTGAGGCCTTCAGAGGGATTGCAGAAGGCCATTTAATAGCTTTGGGTTTACTTCTATCTTCTGATATTAAGGCAGAGGGTTTTTCCTGAGGGACGCTCCAGAAGAAGACAACATCACCCCCTTCAGGTACTGGCAGGCTGCTATTAGGTCTCCCCAGAGTTTTCTCTAGGGTGAAAAATCCCAGCTTTTTCAGCCTGTCGTTGTAGCAGAGGTACTCCATCCCCCTCACTGTTTTATGCTCCATCAGGTCCACATCCTCCTTCTATTGAGGTCTCCCCAGAACAAAGCACAGTGGCAGAATTGCCTCTCAAGCTGCTGGCCACACTGCTTTCGACGCCGTTGGCCTTCCAGGCTGCAGGTACCCATTGATGGCTCATGTTCAGCTTCTCACCCACCAGCACGCTCAAGTCCTCACAATCTCATCACCCTCTAGCCCTGTACTGGTATCTAGGATTGCCCTGACCTAGATGCAGGACCTTGCCCTTCGCCTTGTTCAAGCAGGTGAGGTTCTCCTCAGCTCACCTCTCCGGCTTGCCCAGGTCCCTCTGGATGCCATCCCCATCCTGCAGACTTATCAACTGCACCACTCAGCTTGGTGTCAATCTGCAGACTTGCTGAGGGTGCTTCAACCTCACTGTCTATCATTTCTGAAGTTATTGAATAGCAGTGGCCCCAATACAGATCTTTGAAGAACAGCACTTGATCACCTCAACTCAGTTTGCCTGTATCACAGTGACAGGTATTGTGCAGTATATAAACACAAGAAAATGAAGAAGTTTACAAAAAGTTCAAAAATGCACATAGCAAAACCCCCTATTTTCATGTTTTCTTCTTTCCTTCCAGCACTGGAGGAGGCCTAAAGATTTCCTTTAAATTCACCCAGGCTCCTTTAGAATAAATGTTTTTGTAAACAGCTTCTCTCAGCTGAGGCTGAAAGGTTAGGTGGTGGCAGCACTCCCCAGATCTTCTGGATTTATACCATTCATTGGACGTTTGGTTGGTTAAGGTCAGGTAGAGGATGAAGCAGCAGTAAGCTCCCAGCACAAGTGTGAGGAGAAGAACAAATCCCAGCATGAAGACAATCCTAGGAAAAGTCAGGAAGAGGTGCTGCAAAGAAAGAAAATAACAGAAATCACAGAAGCACCTGCTTGGAAGAAACCTTAAGATCACTGAGTCTAGAACCTAACACCTCCCTGTGCATGAATCTTAGGCTGTACAATAGTTTGGGTTGGAAGGGATCTCCAAAGGTCATCCAGTCCACCCCCAACCCCTGCAGGCAGCGGGGACATCATCCAGTAGAGCAGGTTGCTCAGAGCCTTGTCCAGCCTCACCTTCAATATCTTCAGGGATGGGGCCTCAACTCTCTCCCTGAGCAACTTGCAGTGTTCCAGCACCCTCACGGTGCAGAACTTGTTCCTCACATCCAATCTACACCTGCTCTGTGCTCATTTCAAACCATTGCCCTCATCCTGTCACTGCAGACAATTGCAAAGAGTCCATCTGCAGATCTCTTGTAGCCCCCTTCAGGTACTGGCAGGCTGCTACTAGGTCTCCCTGGAGCCTTCTCTTCGGCAGGCTGAACAGCCCCAGCTCCCTCAGCTTGTCCCTTTAGCAGAGGTGCTCCAGCCCCCTGAGCATTTTACGTGACTCTCCTCTGGTCCATGTCCTTAAGCTCCTCATCCAAACTTCATTTAAACTCCTCTAGAGATGAGGACTTCAATGCCCTGGGCAGCCTGACCCAGCACCAGCTGAAGTCTTTTTCCTAATAATAACAGTAACTTAGTCTAACAGCTGGAGCATTAAATTACAGAATCCTCAAATCCCAGCATGGTGGGGGTTGGAAGGGACCTCTGGAGATCATCCAGTCCAACCCCCCTGCTATAGCAGGGTACCCACAGCAGCTTGGCCAGGATCACAACACCCAGCTGGGTTTGGAAGCTCTCCAGACAAGGAGACTCCACAACCTCTCTGGGCAGCCTGTTCCAGCACCCTCAAAGTGAAGAAGTTTCGCCCTATATTTAGATGGAAAAAAAATCAATCTCATGGAGCTGTGTGAGCAATGCAATGCCCTGCTGACATGAACATCCACCTGCACATGCCCTGTCCCCATCTAGCTGAGGGATGGTCTATGCTGACTCATCCGAAAATGTGCCAGTCTATGTTTTAATTCCTCAGCAGTGAGTATTTTCTACACCCATTGATCCCAGGATGTATTTCAGTTTGGAGTTTTGCTTGGTTGGGTTTTGTTGGGTTTTTTAATTAAAATAGCCCATTAATGCAGCTCATCTGAGAACAAACTGCCAAATGATGAGGCTACAATCTGGCACAGCTTCATGTTTTGCTGACGTGATCCAGTTGAAGCAGCTCTGTTCTGAGGTAAATTCCAACACTGGTAACAGTGCTGCTCAAATATGAGACAAGATTCCCTGACCAAGATCCCTTCAGAATGGCCCAAGGCTGAAAGAGTTGTTGCCTAGGATGAGGAAAAGAGAAAGCATTTACTAGTTATGTCCTTGCTGCCATGGTAAAAGAAAGGATGAGGGGACTTAGCTCTCTACAGCTCCCTGAAAGGAGGTTGAAGCCAGGTGGGGGTTGGTCTCTTCTGCCAGGTAACAAATGATAGGACAAGAAGAAACAACCTCAAGTTGTCCCAGGGAAGCTTCAGGTTGGACACGAGGAACAATTTCTTCCCTTTGAGGGTTGTCAAGGCCTGTCTTAAGCTGCCCAGGGAGGTGGTGGACCCCCCATGCCTAGAGGGGTTTCAAAGCCACGGAGGTGTGGTGCTGAAGACCATGGTTTAGTGGTGACCTGGCAGTGCTGGGTTAAGGGTTGGACTCTGAGCTTGGAGGTCTCTTCCAACCTTAACCATTTTATGACTGAAATGGAAATGACTAGAGAGACTCCAAGTCAGCTTTTGCTTGTATGTGAGAGAAAATATATCCCAATTTCAGGGTAGTACAGTCCTGTTTTAACAGCCCCATGAGGATATCTTAAGGATTTGATTCCTAATTGTTCCCTAAATGTTACTCTAAGACATCACAGAATCATAGAACAGTTTGAATTGAAAGGGACCTTAAAGATCATCCAGTTCCAACCCTCTTGCCATCTGCAGGGACATTGGGTGGTCACTGAAATGTGAAAGGCATTCTATACGAAATATGTGAGAAGAATGTGAGAACCCCTCAGATTTTCCCAGTGCTCTGCAGTTTAGTTCTCCAAACTGGATTGGCTGTAGGAAGACAGCAAAACCCTGCAGTCTGTCCGTGTCCTGCCTGGGAGAACAAGTGAACCTACAAGATTCCTGAAAGCTAAGATTGAGATCAATCTTTTTTGAAAGTAAATACTCCAGACACCATAAACTCACCTGAACAATGAAGAGGAGCCCCACAGCACGCTCCTGTCCTTGCTCATCAATGTATTTCCCATGCAGCATGTCTGAGAGCAGCACCACTTGGATGAGCAATGCTGCTGAGATGCTGGTGATGGCTGCAGCCATGGCAGTGAGCGTGAGGAGGTAGAAGAAGAAATGCTTGGCATTGGAGGCACCAATGCAGTTGTTGACCCACACACAGTGGTGATCAAATCGATGCACACAGACACTGCAGATACCTGAGGAGCAGTCAGCAACAGGACAGCTCAGTTACTTTCTGAAGTCATCAATTTGATTTTCAGACAGTTTAGGATAGCTTTTCATCTGAAAGACTCTGCCCCAAGCCTGGAGCATCCATGGGGCTGTTGTGACCCTAGGAAGTTATCAAGGCAGTGATGGTTCTTACTGCAGTGTTTTGACCTGGCTGGCTTCTCCATGTGGCAGGTAGGACACACAATGCCCCTCTGAAACAAGACCCCATCATAGGCATAGATCTTCACCAGTGAGGAGTGATTAGATGTTGTTATTATACCTGTAAAGGAAACAATAAAGCCAGTCAAATTTCTGGTGCTTGTAACATCATTCAGGCTCTTTTTTATCTCACAATCAGCAGGAGTTTACCCGGATCAGCCCAGGAACAGAGGATGAAACAGCCCATGTTGCCCACCAGCAGTAGGTAGGGCAGCAGCAGAAGGAGGAGAGGGAACTGCAGCTCCCAACAGTAAACGGCCACTTCCCAGGTGTACTCCCCATACACAGCAGCTTGCAGGGCTAGGTGCAGGGCCACGAAGAGGCAGTTTCTGCAACAGAAAGGGGATGGTCTAGTTAACAGCATCTTGCTTAACAGGTCAAGTACACTCAGAGGTGATCACCAAAGACATGTCTTTTAGGTTTTCAGGCCAGCATGGATTGCATATTAATAGTGTTTCCCTTGACAGTTGTCAAGGCCTGGCCTAAGCTGTCCAGAGCAGTAATGGAGGCCCTGTCCCTGGAAGAGTTTCAAAGCTGTGGAGATGTGGTGCTGGGGACCAAAGTTTAGTGGTGACCTGGCAGTGCTGGGTTAAGGGTTCGACTGGGTGATCCTAAAGGTTTCTTCCAACCCATTCTGTGAATGAGGTGACAGTCTAAGGGGGTGTGTGGAGGATCAAAGTGCCTCCAGCACACAGCAGAAACTAGTAAAGACAACTACCCCAGCGTCACCAGACAACTGCTCTGCTGCTGACTGAACATCTGACAGTGTCACCATTCTCTCCTGAACTGTGTCAACAGAAGAGTACAGGACAGCAGAACACACTGATCAACTGTAGGTGTTAGGTCCCTCAAGTGTCTGTCCTAGTGGAGCTGCTGTCCCTAGAGGAAAAGTCTTTCCATCACTTCTAAAGCACCAGGCTTTGCAGGACAGCACAAAATTCACCTTAACTCAGCAGGCTGCAGGTTGGTAGCTCTGCAGCTTGCCCTTGAGCCACCTGGACAACCGAGCTGCTGGGCTCAGACTAATGGGATTTGAGAGAGAGGATGGGAATCACCAGCTCTGTCTAAACTCAGTCTGCAGCTGCCAGAGAGTCTGTGGTGGGTGCTGTCTCCCATCAGCGTGACCAACATCTGTTCTACTGGGAGCTACTCAGCCACATTATCTTTGTGTTAATATATTCCAGTATTTCAGGCACCATCTTCCCAACAATGAGGAAGGAACAAAAGACACCAGTGTGGCAAACCTTAAAGGGAACCTGTCAACCTCTATAAGCATCCCTAACAAAGAGAAAATCACAGAATGGTAAAGGGTGGAAGTGACCTCTGGAGATCACCCAGTCCAACTCCCTGCTAAGGCAGACTCACCTAGAAAAGGTCACCCAAGAGTATGTCCATGTGGGTTTGGAATGTCTAAGAGATGGAGATTCCACCACCTCTCTGGGCAGCCTGTTCCAGTGCTGCATCACCACTAGACCAAAGAAGCTCCTCCTCATTTTAGACAGAACTTCTTATGTTCAAGTTTGTGCTCATTTCCCCTTGTCCTGTCACTGGGTACTACTGCAAACAGTCTGATTCCATGCTCCGGGCACCCACCCTTGAAGTACTGATCAGCACTGATGAGATCCCCCCTCAGTTCATGTTTTGTCCAGACTAAACAGCCCAAATTCTCTCAGTGTTCCCTCACAAGACAAATAGATGTGTCAGTCCTCTCAGCACATTTGCAGACGTTTGCTGTACCCTCTCCAGCAAGTCCCTGTCCTCCCTGAACTGGGGAGCCCAGAACTGGACCCAGTATATCTAAGGGTGACACTGAAAGCTTTGGTGGTGGCAGAAGGTCACCCAGAGTGGCCAGAAATACTTGTAAAAACTGCCAATAGCATTAAACAAAAGATGCAATACCTTGTGTGGAAGAGCCTGTGACACGTCCTCTGCATCGCTCTCTGGAGCTGTGCGGGGATTACAAGTGACAATACCTGAAGGAAATGAAAACACTGCGTTAGCTGAACTGCCATCACTTCTGCCTTGTGCAGCAGTCAGATCAAACCTCATCCCTCAGCAGTACATCTGCTGCCAGCTCAATGGGGAGGAAGCTGGTTTCCAAGGCCATCTGAACTCAGGCAGGCACATTGCTGGGTTTTTCCAAGTGGGAGTGAGGTTCCATATCCTCAGGAGCCCAAGAGGCACAAACAAACCTATCTGGGTTAATGTGTGAAAGTTCTAAGGAGCTTATAGTGGGTTACAGACTGGGTAACTGGTTAAGCAGGGGATAGAACTGAGCCATTTCCGAGCTGCAATATGCTTCAGCAGGACAGCTGACAGATGCAAGAGGAGATAAGTGAAGGGATAAAAGCCTCCCATACAATAAGAAAAGGAAAAAAACCCAAACCGCCTCACAACCTAACCAAAAGTCAAACAAACCCCACCAGAACCAACTTAATTCATCTTCTTCAACTGCAGCTCTCAGTCAGTCTGATAACTCCAATGTCAAAATTTCAAATTAAAGAAATCCATTCCTGTGAGGGTGCTGAGACACTGAAATAGGCTGCCCAGGGAGGTAGTGGATGCTCCCTCCCTCAAGGTGATCAAGGCCAGGCTGGATGAGGCCTCGAGCAACCTGGTCTAGTGGGAACTGGGACCACATGATCTTGAATGTCCCTTCCAACCCAAAACATTCTATCAATCTATCAACTCCACATCTATCTAACTGCTGTTTCAAACCCAGCTAGACACAATGAAGAAGAAAGCTGCCTGCACTGGTCTGTGACTGTGGAATTGTCTGCCACTGCTGTTTAGAAGAGAGATCTCTATAGCAACACGCTGCTCCATCAGCAGCCCAGGAACTGGAGCAGCTGAGCCTATTTCTAGCTGACATGGAAAGAAAATATGCAGCGAGAGCTTCTTGCCTCTGATGTGAAAGACCAGAAGGCAAAAAGCATATGGGGAGTTGGGAAGATGTTAAATATTTTCCTTTTAACTGATGTGCCTCAAATCAGCAGCTCAACTGACAAATCTTGTTAAGGAGGAGCTAACAGGAAACACAGAGCCAGGCAGAAAAGCAACCTGCACCCAAGTGACAATTCAAATTTGCATTAATCACAGAATGATGGAATAGTTTGGGCTGGAAGGGACCTCCAAAGGTTTTCCAGTCCAACCCCCTGCAGTCAGCAGGGTCATCTTCCTCTAGAGCAGGTTGCACAGAGGCTTGTCCAGTCTCACCTTGAATATTTCCAGGGATGGGGTCTCAACTCCCTCCCTGGCAACCTGTTCCAGTGTTTTGTCACTCTTGCTGTAAAGAATTTCTTCCTCATCTCCAGTCTAAATCTTCCCTCATGAGAGGCTCTCATCATGAAAGCTTCCATCCTTACTACTGACATGCACTGACTGCAGCCAGCCTGGCACAGGCAAGAAAAGAGATGTGAGACACAAAAGGCTTTTTGCTGCCTGCTTGGGCAAGATTTCACCAGCCAAAATGAAACTTATTTCGCTTTCTAATCCCAATGAGGAGTTGTCAAATCAGGATGAAATGTGAGACGGGATCCCAGAGCTGGGATTTACTTAGCCTGACGACAAGGAGACTGAGAGACCACCATGCTGCTCTCTACAACTCCCTGAAAGCAGGATGGCGTGAGAATCATAGAATCAACCAGGTTGGAAGAGACCTCCAAGATCATCCAGTCCAACCTAGCACCCAGCCCTATCCAGTCAACTAGACCATGGCACCAAGTGCCCCATCCAGTCTCCTCTTGAAGACCTCCAGGGACAGTGACTCCACCACCTCCCTGGGCAGCCCATTCCAATGCCAATCACTCTCTCTGTGAAGAACTTCCTCCTAACATCCAGCCTATACCTACCCTGGCACAACTTGAGACTGTGTCCCCTTGTTCTATTGCTGGTTGCCTGGGAGAAGAGGCCACCCCCCACCTGGCTACAGCCTCCCTTCAGGTAGTTGTAGACAGTAATAAGATCACCCCTGAGCCTCCTCTTCTCCAGGCTAAACACCCCCAGCTCCCTCAGCCTCTCCTCATAGGGTTTATGCTCCAGGCCCTTCACCAGCTTTGTCGCCCTTCTCTGGACACCTTCCAGCACCTCAACATCTCTCTTGAATTGAGGGGCCCAGAACTGGACACAGTACTCAAGGTGTGGTCTGACCAGTGCTGAGTACAGGGGCAGAATAACCTCCCTTGTCCTGCTGGCCACACTGTTCCTGATGCAGGCCAGGATGCCATTGGCTCTCTTGGCCACCTGGGCACACTGCTGGCTCATCTTTAGTCTACTGTCTATCAGTACCCCCAGGTCCCTTTCCTCCTGGCTGCTCTCCAGCCACTCCTCTTGTTCCAAGCAACTAACAACAGCACAAGACAAAAAGGCCTCAAACTGCACCAGGGGAGGTTTAGGTTGGATATTAGCAAAAATTTCTTTCCTGCAAGAGTGATCAGACTGCCCAGGGAGGTGTTTGAGTCACCATCCCTGGAGGTGTTAAAAAATCAAGTAGATGTGGCACTTTGGGACATGGTGGTCATGGAGGTGCCTGGCAGACAGTCGGATCTGATGATTATTTAGAGGTCTTTTCCAACCTTTATGATTCTGTGAGCAGTCTAACCACATCCTATCACTTTTCATGGAGAAGAAATACATCATTTGCACTGATTTTAGCAGAGGGAACTAGGTCAGATCAGCAGAACAGGGCACGGTCCTCACTCTGGAAGCTCAGTTCCTTACCTGGCTTGCACCATTGGCACTTCTTGTGAAGAAACTCTCTTTCCTTCCTGAGCAGATGCAAAGCAGAGCACCAGCAGCGAGAACAAAAGCCAAGTAAATCAAGAAGAGTGTCAGAAAGTCCATTCTGCGCCCTGCAATGGAACAGAAGCAGCTTATTAGTGCCCCTCAGCGCCAGCTCCCTGCAGTAGTGCTCAGGTCTGGCCATTCTTCACGCTACTTGGTCACTAAGCCACAGGCATGCGGCAGCTGGGAAGTGTCCCCCAGCGCTGCCACGACAGCCTGCGATGTTTCAGTGGGTTTTTTCTGTGCCAGGGCAACTCCTGGACAGGGGATGGGGGAGCTGGGCCTCTGACAGCACTCAGGGCTGCGTGTCTGAGCCCTGCCAGCAGTGAGGAGCTCCCCGGCCGGAGGGACGGCCCGAGAGGCCTCTGATGGCAGCGGGACAGGGGCCGGCGGCCTCCGGGGTGCCCGGCAGGCCAGGGGTACCCAGTGGGCCATAACCACGGCGCCGGTGCCCAGGACGGAGGGACAGGTGGCGCGGGCGCGGAGGCACCGGGACACACCGAGTGAGGCACAGCGAGGGGGCACCGGGAGCTCCCGCAGCGCGCCCGCGGCCGCCGCTCACCGCCGCCACAGGCCGCCCAATCGATGGCCGAGCTCTGCCCCGGCCACTCGGCGCTCGGCGGCGGCGGCAGCGCCTGGCAACGGCCGGAAGCGGCGGCAGAGCCCTGCCGCCAAGGCCTGGCCCGGGAGAGTTGCGGGGCTGCTGCGGCCCCCGGCGAGCCGCCGAGCAGCTGGTTCGGCCCCAGCCGTTCGGAACGGCTAAAAGGGCTACCGGCACGGCCCTGAGGAGCGGGGCCTGCCCCATGCTGAGGGGAGCTGAGCGGTTCTGGGACGGGGGTGCCGCCGGGAAGCGCCTCCAGATGGAGGAAGAAGCCAGCCGTGGCCTGCTGGAGGAACTGCCAGAGGGGGTTCTGCCTTCCTCTGCAGCAGGAAACGAAGCCCAAAGCAGGGAAAATAAAAGCCGGGTGATTTCCGCAGGTCCCGGAGGTTTGTGTTGTCCTTAGGGGCCCGGGCAGCTCCTGGCCGCGGGCTGTGTGCCGTCGGTGGGCTGCTCTCCTTGCCGGGGGCTGTGTGACACCGCCGAGTGGCATGGTGCGTCTTGGCCAGTTCCCCAGGAGCCTGCCAACGCTTCCTTCACGTTCGCTGCCTTTGGTGAAACCTCTATAAAGTGAAATCCTTAACCTCTGCCCTCCCCCGTAAATCTGTGCGGGAGCTCTCAGTGTTCTATTCCCTTTTAATTTGGAGCTTCCCCTCGCTCCGTCCCTCCCCCTGAGATGCTTCTGAAGGTAGTGGGTGAGTTTACTGCTGGGATCTCACCTAGAACCGGGTTAGGGTGGACTAAAGCTGCAGGAGATCACAGAGTCCTCTGCTGGTTCCTTGCGGGGTGGTTGTCAGCTGAAACCAGTCAGAGCTCTCCCGAGCACTGCTAATGAGTGGCCGATTGGGTTACGGTGCCTGGGTAGAGTTTGCCATAGAAACTTCAGCTGGTTGCTGCCACCAGGTAATTGATCCAAAAGCCTCCAAGCTGCTGTGATGGTTTTGCCAGCTCTGGGTCCCAGTCTGCCGCTGGCTGGAGCTTGGGCACGACAGGTAAGGCCCCTGAGGGGTTCTTGGGCTGTTTTGGCACCCAGAGGGAATTAATTAGCTTGGTCGAGATGAGGTTTGAGTTTCAAGAGAGGGATCTTTTCTTCCCTGGTAAGTTCCTGACCCCCAACACATCAAACCAGAACCCAAGAGAGAGAGGTGGAGGTAAAACAGTGCTGAGACACAGCTGTCCTTGGAGATGTTGTGACAAAGCCATTTTTTTCCCCACTTCCTTCTGATGAACAAAATTTCTGTGCTGCCCTAGGTACTGCTGTGGGGTTGTTTGGGGTGCTGGATGTACCCTCACAGGTTTGGCGGCATAAAAGGATTCCTGGGATGTGGGGCACTGGCAGGAGCATGTGCAGAAGGTGGTTTGTTTATCTGTAGACTGGCAGGCAGAGTTTGTGTGCTGCTCTTGTTGAACTACCTGGAGGAGCTGCAGCAAGTGCCACCAAGCACTGGCACCACAGAAGATCTCCTTCCATGCTATAGTGGCCTTGTAGGCTGTGCTCAAGGAGAAAACAGACAGCACATGCTTGACAACAGGCTGAGGCTGAGAAAAATAAAGCTCATTTGGCCCAAGTGCTGTGAAAATCAGTTGTAATGTCTCATCTAAGCTGAGCAGAAGGTTTTCAAGGAAACAAACTCTTCATTAGCTTGGAATCCTATGACTGATTTCTTGCAAGGGCTGCAATGTACTGTCAGTGTTTTAAGGTGCTCAAGTGGAGGGAAAAGATGCAATTGCTTTACTTGCCTGGGATAAAGAAAAGGAATTGCTATTTTGTCTATCAGTTTGGACAGTGAAGAGCACAGAAGTTGCCCTGAGGTGGTTTAGGAAGGCATGTGAAGTCTGTAGGGCACTGCAAGCTCCCCCCCCAGCCCCGGGTCTCAGGTGGTGAGGAGGTTTGTTTGTGCAGAGCCATGTCCTGTCACTAGCAGAGTATCACCAACACCAAAGCTGGAGAGGACAGGAGGAAGCCCAAGGTCTCCGAGTCCCTTGCATCACTGATATGTATGAACACGAAGGGCATGAACAAAAGGAAGATCTTCCACAGGCTGGGCAGAGCAGGTACCTGCACCTCTCCATCAGGCTTCACCCAGTCCCACCTTTCCTGGAGAGGTTGTTTCCCATCCAGCCCAACGCTGCCGGTGTTGGGTGGTTCGTGGTAGGATGCAGACAGCCCCTCGTGCTGATGCCGTAGCAGGACGTGTAATACCCTAAAACCTCTTAGTGAGCTAAGCCCTGGGATCCTTAAGTGCTGAGGAAGCAGAGAAGAAAACCAGAAACAGCAGCTTAACAACCAGCCTGTGCCAGCTGGGGGGCTGTGCTCTGAACCATCCTCAGCTGCTGCCCACCACAGAGCAGCCTAGCTGGGAAGAGCTACCTTGCAAGCCCCAGACAAATTGGTCCAGACCTTCAAATCCCTGCAGCAAACTGCCTGTTCTTTAGCAGACTCACAGTCCCCAGACCTCTGGTGTCCCGCTCACACCACCGGTGGTGGGGTTGGTGAGGTTCCAGCAGTCCCTCAGGAGCGACGATGCTGCTCTGAGTGCTGAGCTGCTCTGCAAAGCGCTGTCGCTTTAGATTTGCCCTGTGGTGAGGGATTTACCTCCTTTCAGCTCCTAATTCTCCCCAGATCTGCGGGCTCAGGTCAGCACCAGACTCAGCCAGGACCAGCACGGCAGCTGGTCTCTCCACGCTTCTCCTTGCAGTGGAAATGAAGTTCTTTAGGAAAGGAGAAAGCAAGAAGGAGTTTTCTGCATGCCTGGTGCTGGCTCCGAGTGGCTGAAAGGGCTCAGGGCTCCAGTAAGCAGCTCAGGAAGGGGCAACCACCCTCTGCCCCAGCACAGGAACTGTTTCACCCACTCCAGACCAGCGTTACCCTGAGGGCTGCAGTGAGGACATGGGAGCTGGGGAGATGCCCCCAAGGAGCCTGGTAGGTAGGTGGGACACACTTGCAGGAGTGATGGAGGAGAACCAAGAAAGCTTTCAACTGGGACAAACCTGTTGCTGGTGAGAGCCTGCCCAGCTCACTTGGATGGCTGCAGACTTCTGTAAGTGCTTGAGCTGTAGGTGTGGATGTGGAAGGGGGTGATGGAGCTTCCCACAGCAAGGTGGTGGCTGGTGCTCGGTTGGACTTTGACATGGAGCTCAGCACAGAGCACTGGGGCTGTCCCAGTGCTTACTGCGCTTTTCAAACTGATGCTCTGCAGCTCTGGGGATGCTCCAGTGTTTGGCCACAGATTGATTTCATCTGCTATTGCCTTCTGCTTCATCTCAACACTTTACCCTCTCGTCCTGGACATCTGTACCTGTTAACATGGTATCAGTTTTGCCTCTTCTTTAAATAATAACAATAATCTGATTTTTATGTATCGTCTTAATCAGTGCTGATGTTCAAAGGAGGACAAGAGGAAATGGCCTCAAGTTACATCTAGGGAGGTTGAGGTTGGATAATAGCAAACAATTCTACACAGAAAGAGTTGTCAAGCCCTGGAACAGGCTACCCAGGGAGGTGATGGAGTCACCATCCATGGAGGGGTTTCAAAGATGCTGAGGGATGTGGTTTAGTGGCAGTGGCTTAGTAGTAGTGATGGAATTGTGAGTTGTAGACAAGTGGTTGAGCTTGATCTCAAAGATCTCTTCCATCCTCAGCAGTTCTCTCTCTCTGAAGATGATTATACTGACAGTGATAGGACATTGCATGGTCCTTTTTCATATTTCCATCAGAAGGTGATGTTTTTAGTGCCCTCTGTACCACAGCCCTGAGTAGTTGTTTGCTGCAGCAGAGCAGACTGAGGTTATTAACACAGATTTCTTCTCTAATGCTGCTTTCCTGGCCTGTTCTTATGATTCAACTCCCAAAGCAAAGTGCTCTGTATGATCTCTGCTGAAAATGGACAGGAGAAGAGCTCCTTTCACCTCCTTAGGCTCTAAGAGGTATTAAAGTTTTTGGTCCTAGTGGATTTTGAGCAAGATTTCCCAAAGGAGCAGAGGAAATGTCTTTTGGCTGGGGAGGGAGATGCACCAAGAGCTGGCTTTAGGCTGCTGCTGAGCTCTGTGCTTGAGATTTTTTTTGATCTGAAGAGCCCAAAACTCAAGGTGCATCGGTGAGGATATTTTCTTGTGTGATTCTGAGCCCTCCTGGTCTGTGTAAGATCATTTGTCCGGGTAAAAGAAGCTGTGTTTCATTTTTTTTTAAAGTGATTAATTCAGTAACAGAGATGGAATAAACTTGGGAGTGAAAAACATCTTCACAGACAGCTCAGATCAAAGGAAGAGAAAATCTACACGTGAATGATGTTAGCAAGTGTCAGAGGATGAAGCAGGCATTTGCACATCATCAGAGTTGAAAGGACATCCCAGTGAGCTGTGCAGATCAGCTGCTCTGATTTACCTTGGGCAAAGACAGCTCCTGCAGATGGTCAGGGCTGATGTGTCCTGGTTCTCCTTGAGCATCCATGGGCTGATCCTAGTTCTTCAAAGGAATCACAAACAAGTCCTTTGAAAACCATTGTCTTTGTATTTCAGGATGCTGTGAGGAGGTTAGTGCTATAAAGACAGGAGAGAAATGCTCCTGGGAAAGCTGAGATGATCTGGGAAGTTCTAAGGAATCTGCTGGAATTTTGCAGCTGCAAACTGCTAAAATATTCAGTTTGGGGGACAGCTGATTAAAATAAGGCAGTCCTAAGTCATTGGATGATGTGTTCATTAATGGAACATGCCAGGGAAATGAAATGATCGTTTTGCTAGAGAAATAAATGAGAGTGGGTGCCCAAATGCTTGTCCTGTGGTTGGGAAGGTGCCAGCAAGGCCATGTTCTGAGTGTCACTGTAGCCCAGACGGTCTATGATTCTATGAGGAACAGTTTCTTTCCCACAAGGGTTCTCAAGGCTTGGCCCAGGCTGCCCAGGGCAGTGGTGGAGTCTCCATCCCTGGAGGGATTTCAAAGCCATGTAGATGTGGTGCTGAGGGCCACGGTTTAGTGGTGACCTGGCAGTGCTGGGCTAACTTAATGATCTTAAAGGCTTTCTCCAGCCCAAATGATTCTGTGATTGTCTGATTCTCCTGGTGCTGACATTAAGGATGGAAACTACATCTCCTCTCCTTTTTTCCCCCTCCTTCTTTTCCAGTTGCAGCCATGCCAGCAACCAACCAGGACTGGCCTGATGCTTTTGGTTTCAAGATCAGTGGGACAGGTCCATGCTACATCACCTGGGTGCAGGAGGGCAGCAGCGCAGCAGCCGCGGGTCTGCGGCCAGGTGACGAAGTGCTGGAGATCGAGGGTCAACCTGTGTCCTCCTTGGGCTACGAGGCACTGCTGGGGCTGGCCAGGAGCTGCAGCAATGTGCCCCCCAGCATTGGGGTGGTGTCTCGCCTCCAGCTCGCTGACCTGCCCCCTGCCCCGCGAGGAGGCTTCGGCTTCGAGCTGGCGAGCGGCAGCCCCCCGAGAGTGGCCAGCGTCAGGCCTCAGTCACCTGCTGCCGCCTGTGGGATGGAGCCAGGGGATTTCATCCTGGAAGTCAATGGCATGCCAGTGATGGTGCCAGAGGTGGTGTCTGCCCTGGTGGGGTCCTGCCACGAGCAGTCTCTGCGGCTGGGGCTGCTGCGGCCGCAGCATGGGGCCGACACGTGGGACCCTGTGGCCAGAGCCGATGCTGTGCGGCAGGAGAGGAGACAGAAAGCACAGGAATTCAGCCAAAAGGTGAGGCTGGGGCTGGGGTGAGTCATGAAGCTCTGGGAACTCCTACACTAACTCGTTTGGAGTTTCTCACATTCATCCTCTGGAACCCACTTGGGTGGGGGGATGCTCCTGGCTTGGTCCCAGGGCTGGGGAGATGATTCAGGAGTTTCACCATCCCAGAGAAGGGTCTGATAATCACCTGCATGTCAAACATCACTGGAAGGAAGCAAGCAAGCAAGCTAGCTTCAAAGAGCCTGGAGATACACTGGGAGGTAAGCCTTTGCACCACAGGAACATGAGGAAACCCTTAGGGCCAGATCACAGAATGATTTGTGTTGGAAGGGACCTTAAAGATGTCTAGCTCCAGCTCCCTTGCCATGGGCAGGGACACTTTCCACTAGACCAGGCTGCTCAAGATCTCATCCAACCAGATCTTAAATCTTTCCAGTGTTCATCACTTCTCTGGGCATCTTGTTCCAGTGTCTCACCACCCTTACAGTAAAGAACTTCCTCATGTATAATCTCAGTGTCCTCCGCTCTGGTTTCAAACCATTCCTCCTCTTTCTGTCACCACAGGCCCTTATCTTAGGGCCATGGTCTGGTTGACTGGACAGGGCTGGGTGATAGGTTGGACTGGATGATCTTGAAGGTTTCTTCCAACCTGGTTGATTCCATGATTCTATGAAAAGTCCTTTTCCATCTCTTCTGTAGCTCGCTTCATGTACTGGAAGGCTGCTCTAAAGTCTCCCTGGAACCTTCTCCTCTCCAGGCTGAACAGACCCAATTCCCTCAGCCTGTCCCCATAGGGGAGGTGCTCCAACCCACTGATCATCTTTGTGGCCTCCTCTGCACCCTTTCCAACAGATTCCTGTTCTTCTTGTGTTGAGGGCACCAGACCTGGATGTAGTGGTCCAGCTGGGGTCGCACCAGAGCAGGGTAAAGGGTCAGAATCTCCTCCTTTGACCTGCTGGCCAAGCAGCTTTTGGTGCAGCCCAGGGCAGGCTTGGCTTTTGAGGCTGCCAGTGCATGTCTTTGGCTCATCCCTCCTTGCTGTGTGTCTGGTTATCCCTCCAAAGTTTGGATATGTGATGCTGCAGACATTTCATCTCTGCTTTTGCTGCAAAGGGAGCACACTGATGTGATTACATCTTCATTGTGCTCCTGAAGGCTGCCTGGTGGGGAGTTTGCCAAACACATTGCCTCCTGCTAATTCTAAATTTGATCCTGGTGGGTTTTTTTAATCTTTCTCATTTCCATTTCAAAGTAGCCTTTTAAAACACTGTTATGAGAATAACCAGACTCATGTTTTTCTTGATCCCAAGTTAATAAAGGAAGGAGACACTCATGGAGAGATCCGTGGGTGCCAGCCCAATCCGCTCAGCCAACTTCTGCATCAAAGATGCACAAAGAGGCACTGAGGTTGGGATTCATCATGTGAGGAATGGATAGCTGCTGGCTCCAGGAGATTAGCAGCGGGGTGAGAGGTTGTTCCACTCTGTCTCCATCTCAGCAAGTTGCATTACACCAAGTCAGCATTTCCTGGATGATCCCAGGAAAGCACTCTGGAAGCCACCAAATACTGCAAGCTCCCTGCAGCAGCTTCTCTGCCAAACCCCTTCCTGCCCACCAGTGAGTGCCCACAGCAGCATATCTGTCACCTCTCTTCTTCCAGAGAAGTTGTGGATGCCACCTTCCTGGAAGTGTTCAGTGCCAGGTTGGATGAGGTCTTGAGCAACCTGGTCTAGTAGAAGGTGTCCCTGCCCGTGGCAAGGGGGTTGGAACTGGATGATCTTTAAGCTCCTTTCCAATCCAAACCATTTCAGGATTCTATGATTCCCAGTCCAGCAGTGCATGCCCACAACAGCAACTCTGCCATCTACCTTCCTGCCCAGCAAAGCCACCTGAGATTTGGCTTTGCCAGCCTGGGCAGAGGCAGGTTTGCAGAGCATGCATGCCACTGGTTCCTGTCACACAGCTTATCTAGCAAGGGTCCCTCCAAAGGGAGTTAGTGGTGCAGAAATTTTAAATGGCTTCATTCATTTTTACATGCTGCAGAAGAAAATAAAACCCAGCAAGGGGCTGTGCCTCCTCATTTATCTGGAAGCTCAGCTCTGGTGGGTGCTACTGGTACCAGTGCCACAAGCCCCTGGGTGTTCCTGCCCACCTACCAGAAATTTGGAAGATCAGAGGGGGCTGATATCTCAAAATTTGTGCCAGCACTGCCCACAAATTGCTCACAAACCCGAGGTATGGAGGCTTTTCCTACCCTCAGATATTTGGCAGAGCCCCTGTTAGAATCACACTCGCCCAGTAGACAGACCAGGGGCCGAACTGGTGGCAGTGGGGCAGGGTTGGAGCAGGGCTGTGCCAGCTGAGTTGTGCCAGCTGAGCATTCCAGCAACCCTAGGGCATCAGCAGAGAGTGATGGAGGTGATCAGGTCCCAGTTCCAGGTCAACATCTCTTCTTGTGCCCTGCATGCTGAGAGACATGCTGGGGACTGCAGTGACCGGAGGGGTGGCAGCACCCCCTGCTCCCACCCACCAAGCTCTGCAGCCTCAGCTCAGGCAAGCACATAACAGCACATCCTGGGATTCAGCCCACCGGGAGCACCACGAGTTTGTCATTTCTGTGCTGGATCTTGGGACCAGGAAACAAACAGATCTGCCCAGGGGACACAGCTGCCTTGACTGCCCCAGATTTGCTAACCTTGAAGTGCTGCTGCTGCCAGCCGCCCCCCTGGTGCCAACGCAAAGGCTGCACAAACCCAGCAGCACTCGCAGAGTGGGTACTGGAGGGAATCTCAGCGGTGGTGACATCCCTCCCTGGGGACATGCCAAGTGGGACAAGCACCTGGAAGAAATGTCCCTGCCCCTGCAGGGTTGGGGGGCAAACAGCAAAACCTGCTGCCAGCACAAACCAGCACAAGACGGTTCTGGGGAGTCTGCTGCACCCAGCTGGGCTGGGAGTACAGTAGCAGCACCCTGTACCCACCACCCAGCACGGCCCCAGGGTGAGGGGCAGCCCTCTGGCCTAGGAAGAGGCTAAGGAGGATGGTCTCATGCAGGGTATTTCCCGGGCTGGTGCTCATGTCCATGCTCCCTCTGCCTACTTCCCTGCAGTCTCCCAGACCTAAAGGCAGGTTGGTGCTGCCTGGCAGGATCAGGGCACGATGAGAGGCATAAATCCTTCTGGAAGCCTATTGTGGTGTTCTCTGCCAGGAAAGCTCCTGGTTGTGTCTCAGCAGAGTCTGGGGGTTTGGGGTCACGCTGCTGTCCAGGGCAATGTTTACAGCACACAGCACCACCAGGGATGTGCATGAAGGTCCAGTGGTTCTGTGAGCTTGGGTTGATGTTTGAAGTTTCTTCTTCCTCCCCATTGGATTCCCTTCTAGTTGGCTGCAATGAGATAGACACATTTTCTGCACCCACAGTTAACTGCTCTGCTGCTCAATGTCTCCTCTTCCTTCCTTCCTGGCCCTCATGCTGTAGGTGGATGACATCCTTGGTGACCAGCCAGAGGTCAAGGAGAAGGTGTTCACCATCCTGAAGCAGTATGCAGCGGAGCGGAAGGTGGAGTACTTGGCCTATGCCCTCTGCATGGTCCTGACCCAGGAGTGCCACCAGCATCTGATTGACAACATCAGGTACAGGGTGCCAGGAACCCCCTGTACTGCTGTGCTGGCCACTGACCCGCAGGCACCCATCTGCTTGGTGGTGGTGAGGTCTCAAGGGTGGGTCAGAAGGTTTCTGTGGGAAGATGGCAACCCCATTTCCAAATCAGCTGAGCTGAGCTTGGTGGGATCTCAGCCTGGTATCCATGTGCCCACCAGCCTGACTGGCTGGCCCGACCCGTGTGGAGAAAGGGGACCTGCACCTGCCTGTTGGCTAGCATCATAGGAACAGCTGTCCCTCCCCATCCCTGCAAGGTGTGGTGTTCACTGGCACCATACCAAACTCTGGGGTGTGGTGGTCACCAGCTCCATGGTGGCACCTCCTACAGCATCACAGGATGTGGCCTTTGTTTCAAAGGGAGATGGGATTAGCTGCAGAAGGGCTGGTAGCTCTCCAAGAACCTGTCCAGCAAATAAACCAAGCTCTGCAAGACAGAACTTGGTGGCAAGTGAGGAGTTGGCCTGGGCAGCCAGAGCTGCTGAGATAGGTCCTGCCAGGTCCAAGGGCTCCCTACAGCCCAGTACTGCCCACAGCATCCTGAGGTGCCAGGGCTGTGGTCACACATCCTGGGATGCTCTGGCAATGCTCTGCTTGGACTCAGGGCTCCCGGGCACCTCTTGTGCCAAGGGTGTGCAGCTGGTTGTGCTGTGTGGACTGGTACCACAGGCTGGTGCTGGCACAGGAACACGTGGTGGGGATTACAGCCAGGCTGAGACGATGACCATTAGGGAATCAGGTCTCCATCTGGCCCTGCTCTGGGTCCAGCTTTCCAGTTCCTGCTGTAATCAGAGAGATTGCAGATCTTGCAGTCAGCAGAACAATGGCCCTGGGCTGAGGACGGATGGGTCTGGCAGTGGGGAGCGTGGCAAGAGCAGGTCAGTGGCCTTTGCCATGCAGCAACCCTCTACTCTGCCATGGCTGCAAGTGTGGCACTCAGGACACCCCACACCTGAGTCAAGATGGGCGCAGATTCCTGCAGAGCCGGGGGGTGGAGGAGACCAGCAGCTCCCCACCTTGTCTGGGTGCCCATGTGCAGGCTGTCCTGTCCCTGCTGCACATCCCAGAGGGATCCACAACCTGCAAATAGCTGGGGCTGGGGTGGATGGCACTGTCACCCCCTGAGCCATCACCCCAAACTAGTCCTACTCCAAAAATCCCCAAACCCACCACTCACAGTTCATCAAAAATCCTTTCCCCACTGAGTTCCATGGAAATGCCCTGAACACCTCAGGCTCCTCCTTTAGCCTCATCACTGGGGTGTTTTATGAGATTCTTTCACCTCCAGAGGGGATTTGAAGGTGTCCAAATTCACCTCCAGACCCAAACCCCTCGTCGAGGAGCACAGCAAGTTCCCCACAGGGTGTCCCCATCCCAGTGACCCCCATGTCAGTGGAGGAGAGCATGGCTAGATCTGGCGCCATCATCCCCTCAGTCCAGAGCTTTTCCCATGCCTAGCCCTGTGGTGCCATGGGGCAGTGCCATATTACAGCCCCTCAAGAACAGAGGCAGACTGTGTGCCCACCCCATGCCCAGCTCCATGTGAAAGGTCAGTGGGGCATGAGATGCCAAAAATCAGGCAGCTAATCTGGTTTTAATGGAAATGAAATATTTGGCTCAGGGAAAGGCTTTAGTGCCTGAGCTTTAATGAAATGGAGTCAGGAAAATAAGGAAAGAAGAGAGAAAAAAAGGTGCTTTGGAGACCAGCAGCTGTGGGGGTGCTGGGGAGGGAAGGCAGCTCGGTGAGTGCTGCTGTGCGTGGTACCAGCTGCTTACCCATGGGTTCGCCCATCCAATGGGTTTGCTGCTGAGCAAGAGCTTTGAATAGCTGACTGCAAGGTGGGGAGGGGTTCCAGGGTGCTCTGTGGTTACAGGGTGCTGGGGAGTAGTTGTACAAGGGGAGAATCCTGGCTCCGGCGCTGGCTCCAGGGTTAGAGTCATGGAATTGTTCAGGTTGGAAAAGCCCTCAGAGATCATCGAGTCCAAACATCAACCCAACACCACCATGGCTCTTAAGCCATGTCCCTGAGTGCCACGGCCCCACATTTCTTGAGCACCTCCAGGGATGGTGACTCCACCACCTCCCTGGGCAGCCTATTCCCATCCCTGACCACTCTAGCAGGAAATAATTTTTTCCTAATACCCAACCTAACCCTCCCCTGGCACAATTTCCAGCCATTTCCTTGTGTTCTGTTGGTTGTACTTGGTTAGAAGAGACCAACTCCCACCTCGCTCCAGCCTCCTTTCAGGGAGCTGTAGAGGGCAATGAGGTCTCCCCTCAGCCTCCTCTTCTCCAACCTGAACAAGCCCAGGTTCCTCAGCTGCTTTACACCAGCCCTGCTCTCCAGACCTTTCATCAGCTTTGTCACCCTTCTCTGGACCCGCTCCAGCCTCTTGGCTTGACAGCCTCAGGCAAGCTGGCCAGCCCTTACCATGGGGTCCATGGTGGTGTCCTCCCAGGGTCTGTGACAGTGGCCCAACGTGGGTGACTGTGTAGCCACCACCATGCAGAGCCAGGCGACCAGTACGTCCCCGTCTGCCGCTGACCCTGGCGCTGGCCTGATTGGATCTTCCCTCTGCACCAGCTGTATTTATTTTCAGGCCCTTGCTGCTGCTGGCAGTCCTCCCTCCCCTGCCTGTCCCCTCCTTGGCTCCCCACGGGTTTACCATGTTCCCAGCAAGGTGCTGCAGCACCGAGTAACCCCAGACCCCCCAACTCGGATCGACCTGGCTCTGCAGACACCTCTTCTCCTCTCTCCTCCGGCTGAGCTTTTTATCCTCAGCGTGGGGCTGTTGTTTTCCTTTGGTTTGCTTTTTGTTTGCTTGTTTGTTTGCATTCTTTTTAGCTCCACTGGATTTCATCCCATTTGCCCAGAATTAAGCTCCTGCAGATTTTAATTTGCTGACATTTTCCTCATCCCTCTGGTTGTGGATAGCAGGGATAAACGCACGTGCCGCGCCGGTTCCTCCCCATTCCCATCCCCTGCCCATATGGCTGCTGTGTCTGTAGGAAAAGTGGACACCCTTAGTTCAGCTCAGGAAGGATGAGATCCAGCGGCGAGGGGGAAGGATGAGCTGTCTCGGGTGAGTAATGAACCGACCTTTCCTGGGGGGTGGGGGGTGGGGGGGGCAAGAGGGGCTGGGAGGGGAACAGCTTGAAAACAGCTTAATTCTGGGCTCCAGCAAACCCTGGCGCTGCCAAAACGAGATGTGCTAGAAGTTAATTAACTCTTAGCATCCGCATCCCGGCGTGGCTGCTCTTGTCAGGGGCTCAGGGAGAGGGGAATCTCTTTCTGTGTTGCTCCAGCTCTGCCAACGCCAAAGCCTGGCTTGATCCCAGGGGAGCCGGGGGGTTTGGCTCCTCTGCTCCCTGTGCCATGCCGGGCTGTGCGTGCTTGACACAGGTGTGGGGAGGGGAGCAGGTTATTTTGGGCAGGTTGGGGTCCCAGGAGCCTCTCAGCGTCGCTCTGCTTTTGGAGCTGTTTCCAAACCAGGGCAAAGGAATGGTGCTGGCTCTGCATCCAGGCTCTCTGCAGTGCTGACACAGAGGCTACCGGTTTCCCCCTTGGCTCTGGGGGTCACCCAGAGCTGAGCAGGACAGGGGAGATCCTCACCTTGGAGGCTCCAGCTCAAGTCACCCTTGGAGCTGAGCAGGACAGGGGGATCCTCACCTTGCACAGCTTTTAGCACTTGCACCCCACTGCGTACCAGCTGCCACTGCTTTTTGCACTGTGTCTCCCCCATCCCATGGCGGTGCCAGCACCGGGATTGCCCGTGCCAGCGTTGCACCAGCTGCCAGCAGCAGCGTTTATGTTCCAAAGCTGTCTGGGGTGGAATGGGGGAGTGATGGGGATACCCCCTCCCCACTGCCCTGGTGCATGCCACACCACTGGTGATGCTCACAGGGGACATCATGGCGTTAACGGGGACCTGAGCTGCGGGGACGTGCTCCGGAGCCCACCCAGCCGCTCCTTCTCGGCCGTGTTAACCCCTTGGGTGATCCTGGGGCTGTTTAGGATGCTACGAGCTGCCCTGAATCTCCTTTAGGTCATTGTCATGGGCTCAGTTTCATGCGTGAGGGTTAGTTTGGTGCTTTGCTGCTTCGGTTAGGGTCCGGGCGCTTCTCAACCAGCCACTCTTCCCTGGGGACAACCTGAAGGTGGTGGTTCTCGGTGGGGAGCAACTGCTCCGACTGCAGCCTCTTTTGATCCCCTGGCAAAGAGAAAATCGCTGCCCACCAGGGGTTCCCTTATCAAGGCAGAAATTCCGCCCAGTTCATTTTCATAATGCTGCAAATACGATCTATTTGTCTCGGCTTTTGTTTCTCGTGGCAATAAAAGCGCTTGGCATGGACCCCCTATTGCAACACTCCTGCCATCTGCGACTGCCTCGGGAGGAGAAATTTCATTTTAGCCACCGGGATTTAGATGTTGTGGATCGTGCTGCTTCCCCACAGCCATCCCCCACCCCTCACATACCCACTCCTCCAGCTCCCTCAGGTGCAATGCAGCTCGCAGCATGAATGACCCTACCTTCCCCCTTTTCCTCCTTCCCTCCTCACCCCCTCCCCCAGCCTGCATTGCTCTAGCTGCTGCCTGATTCGTAGAGTCCTATGGGTTGGAAGGGACCTTAAAGATGATCCAGTTCCAGCCCCACTGCCATGGGCAGGAACACCTTCCACTAGAGCAGGTTGCTCAAGGCCTCATCCAGCCTGGAGGATACCCAGGGAAGGAGCATCCATGACCTCCCTGAGCAACCTGTTCCAGTGTCTCACCACCCTCACTGTCAAAGATTTCTTCCTGATCTCCAGTCTCAATCTCCCCTCTTCCAGCTCAAAGCCGTGGTCCCTTGTCCTGTCACTACAAACCCTGTTAAAAGTCCCTTCCTGGCTCTCCACGCTGCCCATGGACATTATCCTCCTGCCCACGGTCAGGGCAGACCCACCATGAAACCACAGTGATGATAATGGAGGAAAAGCAGCTCTGGTTTGTTCTCTGTTAAAAAAAATCCCTAATCTGAGAGCCCAACATATGTTCAACTGCCTTCCCCCCACCCCAAAAGGAAAGGAAGAAGAAAAAAAAAAAGGGAATTAGGGCAGCAGGGAAAAGAGGGAAAAAAAAACCCCACAACAAAAAACCAAACCATGCCATCAGTGAAAAGAATTGGGAGCAGAGTTCCTTTTTTATTGGCTGAGTTCAAATAGGTCATGACCAAAAAGCCTTAGTGCTAAATCTCCTGTTAGGAGATTAATTCCTTGTGATGAATCAAACGGTGGCTGCGATGCTGATTAAATCAACTTGGTCTCTCTGCACCCCATCACTGAGCCCTCACTTTCAGTTTGGGAAATGGTTACTTGGGCTGAGTGTTCCAGCAGCTGAAGCAAGCCATGGAAAGCTGTGTTCATGCTGCTGTTCCCAGCAGAAGTAGGTTTGGGGACAGGACCTCAGCCTGAGGTCCACTGCTCTCTGTGGCTCCAAAAGATGGAGTGTGACACAAGTCCCCGTTCCCAGAGCAGATGTGGGCTGCTGGTGTGGGACATGAGGTGCCCAGGACCTGCTGGTGGCCTCATGTCTCCCTGTTACAGTGGCTGTTAGGGTCGCACGTGTGCTGGAGGGATCAGGGTGTCCATGAGGCTGGTGGGGCTGCATCAAGCAGATGTTTGCACCCACCCACCTGGCTGCCATCCCCACTGTCTACTTGGTGATGCTGGGCATGCTGAAAGCTGCAGAAAAAGCCTTTCTGGTGGGTCCTTTGAAGGTCTTCATGTCCCTGGCAGCTGTGGGGCTGCCTGTTCCTGCCACCATTTCTTGGTGCCCCCTGTGGTGTGGGCATAGGGACATTGGCTTTGGGAGAGGTGAAAGCACCATGGGGATGTGGTTGCTGATGGGGAAGGTGACCCCCAGCCAGGCATGGGTGGCTCTTACTGGCAGATCAATCCTTACTGGAGCTGATGCAGGGATGTGCCATGAGAGGGTGACCCACCCTCAGAGCTGCTGTGTGGGGCTGGAGGTTTGGGACTGTCCCCGGGAATGAGCAAGGGTGGCCAGGAAAGGGCTGTGAGGGACTCCTGAGCCCAGTGCATGGCCACTGCACCCCACCGTGTCTGTGCTGGCAGATGGCGAAGCACCCTCATTCCTATTTAATGAATGGTCACATCTGCAGAACATCTGCAGCCAGATGAGTGATTACAGCCTCCTCATTCCCGGGGACAATGCCCTAACAGCCCTGTGGCTATCCCAGGCTGGAGCAGGTCCTTACTCGAGCACGGGGATTTGGTGGTGCCACTTCCCCCCCAGGGCTGGTGGCCAGCACAAGGCTCCTGACTCCCTTACCCGTGCACAGAGGTGGATAAGGGATGGGAATTCTCTCGCCAGGCTCCTTAGCAGAAGCCTCCTTGGGTGGATAAAGCCATATAGGAGTCTTCTCACCCCAAAGGCTATGAATTTTAGAGTGCTGGCCTGCTGCCAGGACAGAGGTGCCACTCCAGACGGTGGCTGTTTGCCCAGCGCAGCTCAGATCTAATCCAAGTGTGGCTCAGTGTTTTAATCCACCCTGGGATGTGTTTTTCTGCACAACTGACAGATTCAAGGTCTTGTCTCTGCGAGTTGTTTTGGGGCTAAATCATCCATTTTTCATTCTTCCTTCCTTTGCTGCCCGCAGATTGTGTCTGATGTTGGCAGCCTTGGGAAAGCTTCACATCCTCTTCATCAAACACCAGGGCTGTGTTTAAAGATGGTGGGTTTGAGATGAAAGATGCTTTTTTAAATCTTCTATCCCATGTTACCCTGTGGATGCTCCATGTCTGGGTTTGAGCCCATCCCTCTGATCCTGATCCTGGTCCTGGTCCAGCCCGGGCGGCTCCACCTGCACCCAGCAGCCACACACCCGCCGCCGCCGTTTTGCCTTTAAGGTTTCTCACCCATTACAGCAGCTTGTAATTTAAACAGAAGCACTTTAGAAGTCAACTAATTAGCACCAGGGAGGCATCCCCCCGGAGTTCAGCGCCGAGCTGTGTGCCCTCCTTTTCTGCTACCAGATCCTTCCAGCTGCAAATTACAGCAGCTGCGGGTTTTAGGGGAAGAGACAGGCTTGGTGGCTGTGAGCAGGGGCAGAGCTGGGGGCATAGCTGGAGCAGGGGCGTTAGATCTAGAGCAGGGAAAGCAGAGCTGAAATGGGGAGCTTAGAGCTCGAGTAAGGTGGTTAGAGCTGGAGAAGAGCTGGAGCAGAACTGGATCAAGGTGGGGCAGAGCTGGAGAAGAGCTGGGGCAGAGCTGGAGAAGAATTGGAGTAGAACTGGAGCAAGGAGGGTAGAGCTGGAGCGAGAAGGGTAGAAGTGGGAGAAGAGCTAGAGCAGAACTGGACTGGAGAGGTTAGAGCTGGATCGGGGGAGGGGGGGGGCAGAGCTGGAGCTGAACTGGAGCAGGGAGGGCAGAGCAGGCACTAGATAAAAGAAGGGGACAGTGGGTAGATGATAAACCTCTGGCCAGGATTGAGAGCGTGGCGAGGAGAGGAGGGCAAGGGGAGGCAGGGGCTGAGCCCAGGTAGAGTTTGCCCATCTGGCTGCGGTCCCTGGGCACCACAGGGGTGCCAAGTGGCAGGGGGGGCACCGGCTGGTGCAGGGTTTGGTTGTTGGATCCAGCCATGCCGTGGGCGTGAGCCGAGGCTGGGACTCAGCTGCATGAGGATCTGAAGCGTCTCTCTTTTGTTCCCATCCCGGCCTGACAAATGGGAAAGGACCGGAGTTTCTCCCGGCATTTTCGGTAAGGTCTCGGCTCCCTGCGCGGCGTGCGTGGCCTTGGGTGTGCCAGGAGAGCCTCCTGCCCCAGCCCCGTGGCCTTGGGTGTGCCAGGAGAGCCTCCTGCCCCAGCCCCGTGGCCTTGGGTGTGCCAGGAGAGCCTCCTGCCCCAGCCCCGTGGCCTTGGGTGTGCCAGGAGAGCCTCCTGCCCCAGCCCCACAATGTCTGTGATGTTGCTTTTAGCTGTGGGCACCTTGGACCTTGCCTCCTGGCTCTGGTGTAGCCTTGCTACAATCCTGTACTGGCATGGGCTCTTGGCAGGGAGTTGAGCAAAGGTCAGCTGAAAAACTGGGGGCAGAGGGCTGGGGAAGAGCCCATCTGGGTCTGCTTTGTTTCTATGACTGATCCAGCAATGTGGTGGGAGGTGATGATGGAGTCTTTGGATGCTGCATGGTGAAGGGGGTGTGATGGAGTGAGCACTGGAGGCTCCTCACACCCAGCCCTGGCTGACTACCAGCACTGGGCAGACTTGGAGCTGGTTTCCTCAGGTCCCACTGGGGATGGAGCCACCACTGCTGCCCTGTTTGAGGGCATGCATCCTGCATTGGTGAGTCTCAGCACTCAGCTTGGGATGGGACTATTTGAGTGAGCTTGGTGCCCATCACAGTGCATGTGCCCTCATGAAATGTGGGCTTCCAGGGGGGTGGGCTGGTGGGAGGCAGCTGTCAGCAAGTTCAGGCTGCAGAAATGGGGCAGAGGGGAGCTGCAAGTGTCCACCTGGGAGAAATAAAAATAGTGATTATGACGAAGAGTGAGGTATGAGTCCCAGAGCCAAGGAGCTGGGGATGGGCTCTGGCTAGCTGGATTCCCCAGTGGACTGCTTTGAACTTGGACTTGGTGATCTTAGAGGTCTTTTCCAACATTAATGATTCTATGAAGAGGGAGTGAAGGAGAGCTTGCAGGATCTGGGGCCTCTCACATCCTGGAAGATGCCCTAAATTCACCCCAAAATGGACTAAACCTTCCCAAAGAGTGTGTGCTGGTGCCATGGCAAGGTCAGCACAAGGGTCTCAGTGCACCTCATGCCAGGGCTGCAGTGCTCAAGGATGGGGAGGTTTTTCCTATTGCCTTTCCAGCAGGGAACAGAGCCAGGGCTCACCTGGAGCACATGAAGAGGAGGAGGGAAAGGAGACTGGAGGCACAGGGTCAGCCCTGCATTTCTCCTAGGCCCTGTCACAAGCTGATGGGATGGCAGGGCTGCCCCTGGTCCCAGGCTGACCCCTGCTAGCAGGGTGGGTGTCTCTGTGCTCCCCTCCAGCAGGCAAAGGTGGACCCCTCCCCTGGGATGGCAGAGTGTTGCAGGAGTAGTTGTGGTTTCCTGCTGAGCACCAGGCACCATCCCCCCGGTGCTGGTGCTGATGCCAGTCCTGCACGGGTGGCATTACTCCGAAGCAGAGGACAGGCTGAGGCATCAACACTGCCTAATGCCCCCCTGTGTGCTGCCTTTGGTGGCTCCTTCATTAAGGATCAAACACGAGCACACAGCCTGGGGGCCAGCACCCGCTGAACCTCTGGGTATTGGGGAGCTTGGAGGGTGCCACCCCAGAGGCACTGAGGCTACCTCGGGTGTGATGAGGCCATGCTGCAAGCTCTCCCAGAGGCGTTTGCAGGGGGAAGCTGCTTTGCAGGCCTTCATAGGGCTATTGTCACCAGCCATTTGCCTCCTCTCCTGGGTAAGGCACTGTGTGAGCTGAGCCAATGCATGGTGGAAGCCTCAGAGCCAGTCCTTGTGCCTGGCTATTGAGCTGGCTACCCTTTGCTCCTCAAGCCTGATGTTTGAAGCAGCACTGAGTGCAAAGTGGGACAGCTCTGCTGGAATGAGCAGGGCCAGTTTAACTTGGCCAGCTGAAATGGGAGCGTGCTCCTTTTGCCTGAGGAACATGGAGTTCTCCCTGGTGGGATCCCAGTCTGAGACAGAGGCTTGGGGGTCCTGCAAGGACTCTGAGGAGACTGTAGAGTGGCCCACCAGTATCTGGAAGTGGCTACAAGAAAGATGGGAGAGGACTTTTTAAGAGGTTGTAGTGACTGGACAAGAGTAAATGGATTGAAGCTTGAGGAGGTGAGATTTAGGCTGGAGATGAGGAAGAAATCCTTTCCAGTGAGGGTGGTGAGACACTGAAATAGGTTGCTCAGGGAGGCTGTGGATGTCTGCAGATGTCTGCTCCCTGGAGGTGTTCAAGGCCAGGTTAGACAGGGGATCGACAAGGTCTAGTAGAAAGTGCCCCTGCCTGTAGATGATCTTCAAGGTCCCCTCCAAGCCAACCCATTCTATGATTCTATGACAGGACTCACTGCTGCAGCACAGCATCCCTGCATGGCACAGGGCTGCAGCAGCCCAGCTCCCCCAGGAGCTCCTCACAGCTGGGTCAGCTCTTTACTAGCTCAGTCCTACTCCTTTGGAGTTTCTGCTTCATCCTGAGCTGACTGAGTTGCACCAACATGTTTCTGGTTTTAAATTGTCACCAAATGCTTTGGTGTCACCCACAGGACAGCTTGGAGTTGTCTGCTCCTATCCAGAGCATCAGCCCTTGTTTGGAATCCTGTCTTTTGTTGGAAGGGGTCAATCATAAAATCATAGAATGATGGGATTGGAAGGGACCTCTGGAGATCATCCAGTTCAACCCTCCTGCCAAAGCAGGATCACTTAGGGCAGGTCACACAGGGACATGTCCAGGTGAGTCTGAAAGCCTCTAGAGATGTCCTGATCAATTTGGGATTTGAAGCCTCCTCCTCTTCCTTCTCCTCTCACTTCACCCAGGCTTTTGGGTTCCTTCAGAGAAGTTGCTCAAGCAGAGCAGGGGACCCCTTGGGAGCACCCCACGAGCCCCAGCCCTTCCAGACACACGTCATTAGCAGCCACCATCACCACAGCTGTGTCATGACGTCGCTTCAGGTCCTCTGGTGCCACCTGAAAGCTTGGCTCAGTTGGAGCCTTCCCGGAGAAGTGGTCTGTGGGTGGTTTGAAGTGACGCTCACACACACCCCCTCGGGTGTCAGGGGTGGTGTTAATGTAGGGAGTGCATTCTGCTGGCTGGAGGTGAGGAGCACTAATGAACTTCACAAGGTGAGTTGTCTAACGAGGCAGGGTGCAGGAAGGGGTTGCTATAGAAACACAGAGAAGTAACAGCTCCTCCAACAGCCCCCAGATGTGCCAGTGAGGGGGCAGGAGTAGGTGAGAATGGTGTTAGTGTCTCACTGTTGTGGTGGCAAAAGGAAAATGAGAAGGAGGAGGGAAAGGTGGAAAAGGGAAAAAAATGGAAGAAAAGGGGGGGAAAAGGGGGGGAAAAGGAAAAAAAAGGGAAAAAGGAAAGGGGGGGGGAAGAAACACAGAAAAAGAGAGAGGGGGGAAAGGAAAAAAAGGAAAGAAAAAATAACAGTGGAAAGGAAAAGAAAAAAGGACAAAAAGAAAGGAAAAGGAGGAGAAATGAAACAGGAAAAGAGGAAAAAGGTAAAAAGGGGGAAATTAAAAAGGGAGAAAAGGGGGGGAAAGAGGAAAAGGGAAAGGGGAAAAAGGAAAAGCATCTTCTCATGTTACAGGGGTGAACAGTCAGCTGGGGTGAGAGCAGTGCAGATGCACCCTCCTGGGACTCACTTTGTGCTCAATGCACATCCCTCGAGGGTCCCAGGGGGATCCTTGCAGGCGGCACAAAGATCCCTTGGCTGCTGGCAGAGTGAGGTGACCTGAAACAGAGCTAGCTCCCAGTGGTGTCTCCTTGCCTGCAGTGTCACCGTGCCCGTCCTCGTCCCTGCAGCACCAACATCTCCCGAAGGGTGCGAGGCTCCTGTCTGGCTTGGTGGGAGCTGCAGAGTGGTAGAAGCTGAATCTGGAACCCAGGAGAGCAGAGTTCAGGGCTCCCGGTCCAGAGCTGGGGCAGAAAATGGGGAACAATATTTGGGGGCTCCAAGAATGTGCTGGGGAAGAAGCAGGTTTGGAGGAGGCAGTTTGGCACCAGCAGCACAGGAGGCATTTGCACACTGAGACCCTCACCCGAGGGTATCACACAGAGAAGAGCAGAGCAGCGATGGGATGGGCACCGTGGGGGCAGTGGTCATAAATCAGGTCTCCTGCATGTGGTCAGCTCCCTGGTTGTCAGCGTGGGAGGAGGCAATGAGTTGTGAGCAGAACCTTGTCACGGGTGTACTGGGGCCAGCAAGTCCAGGCATGGAATGCATGAAGAGGAGCTGAGCTGTTTGGATCACTCTCTGTGCAGGGAATGGAGAAAGAGATACAGCTGGTGTCCCTGGTGTCCCCAGCATCCCTCTCTAGTGTCCCCAGCCTTGGTATTTGCAGTTCTGGGAAGACTGAGACCAAGAGCACGCAATGGGCTGGGGCTGCTCTGACCTTTCCTTTCCAGGTGTGGCTGGATCCAAAGCTCTGTCCCACAGCTGCCCCAGCCCCACTCTTCACTCCCCTGCCTTGTCTTCTCTGGAGAGATTCCAACCCCAGCTGGACATCCTGGGCCATCTGCTGTGGGTGCCCCTGCTTGAGCAGGGGGTGTGTTGGGGGGAGGGGCTGGACTGCATGATCTCAAAGGTCCCATGCTGGGCTTGTGGGGTTTTTGCAGGATTTTCATCCCCAAGAAGCACCGGCAGCGCTTCGACGAGGTGGTGTCGCAGAGCCTGATCAGCAAGCTCTGCCGCTCCAAGAGCGAGCACCACAGCAACCGCCTGCGGCGCAGCCGGAGCGAGGACCACCAGGAGAGGCTGCTGGTCTCCACCCGCGCCAGCTCCGTGCCCCGCAGCCACGAGGAGGTCAGCAAGAGCCTGAGGAAAACCACCTCGCTCATCGCCAGCAATGTGGCCACGGGGGCTGCCCGCAGGTAACACCTCTCCTGGGTGCCCTTGAGTTCGTGGTGGCAGCGTGGGTTGATCAGGGGTGGTGGCATGAGGAAGGGAGGAGGAAAGGGGATGTCTTCAGTGTATGGAGTGGGTGAGATCCTTCCTGGGATGCAGATGATGAGTGCCCATCCCTCTGCTCTGCCCTGGTGAGACCCCATCTTGAGTACTGCGTTCAGTTTTGGGCTTCTCAGTTTAAGAGGGGCAGGGATCTGCTGGAGAGGGTCCAGGGGAGGGCTGTGAGGATGATTAGGGGTCTGGAGTGCTGCCTGGTGAGGAGAGGCTGTGGGACCTGGGGCTGCTTAGTCTGGAGAAGAGAAGACTGAGAGGGGATTTATTTATGTCTATAAATGTCTGAGGGCTGGGGGTCAGGACAGGGTGAGGGGGAACAGGCTCTGCTCACTTGCTGCCTGTGATAGGACAAGGAGTAATGGATGGAAGCTGCAGCACAGGAGGTTCCAGCCCAACAAGAGGGAGAGCTTCTTTACTGTAAGGGTCCCAGAGCACTGACACAGGCTCCCTAGAGAGGCTGTGGAGTCTCCTTCTCTGGAGACTTTCAAGGCCTGTCTGGATGTATTCCTCTGTGACCTAAGCTAGATTGTATGGTCCTGCTCTGGCAGGGGGGTTGGACTCAATGATCTCTTTGTGTCCCTTCCAACCTCTGATCCTGTGATCCTGGAGAGGTTTCAAAGCCATGAAGACGTGGTGCTGAGGGCTGTGGTTTAGTGGTGACCTGGCAGTGCTGGGTTAATGGGTGGACTCCATCATGTTAAAGGTCTCTACCAAACAAAATGATTCTGTGATGCTATGCCCTCTCCTTCTCGAAGGCTGGGCATGTTTGTGCCCATTATCCTGGCTTTGGCCACCTTTTCTGCCCCTTGCTGTGGCAGGGACAGGTGTGAGGAACTGTGATGGGGCTCACAGGCTGTGAGGGGATGTCAGCTCCTGTGCTGGCTGGCTGCAAGGTGCCTGCTAGTGCCTGCCTTGCCTCAGCAATCGTGTGGCCAGCAGAGCCAGGGCAGGTATTGGCCCCCTGTACTGGGCACTGTGAGGCCATGCCTTGAGTCCTGGGTTCAGTTTTGGGCCTTTCATTCCAAGAAGGACATTGAGGGGCTGGAGCAGGTCCAGAGAAGGGCAACAAAGCTGGAGAAGGGTCTGGAGAGCAGGGATGGTGAGGAGCAGCTGAGGGAACTGGGGTGGTTCAGCCTGGAGAACAGGAGGCTGTGGAGAGACCTCACTGCTCTGTTCAACTCCCTGAAAGAAGGTAGGAGCCAGGTGGAGGTTGATCTTTTCTCACAAGGAACAAATGATAGGACGAGGGGAAACAGCCTCAAGTTGCCCCAGCAGAAGTTTAGGTTGGACATGAGGAACAGTTTCTTCCCCTTCAGACTTTTCAAGGCCTGTCCCAGGCTGCCCGGGGCAGTGATGCAGTTCCCCACCCCTGGAGGGGTTTCAAAGCCATGGAGATGTGGTGCTGAGGGCCACGGTTTAGTGGTGACCTGGCAGTGCTGGGGTAAGGGTTGGACTCCAAGATCTTAAAGATCTCTTCCAACCAAACCCATCCCATGACCCCATGCTGCTGGGTACCCAGCCGTGCCAGGGGGATGCAGGGCACCCATGCACTGAGCTGGCTGTACTCCTGCCCTGCCCAGCAGGTGTCTGGGTGCAGGGCTGTGGCTGCAGGAGGATAGAGGGACAATCCCTGCTGCAGAAGGATTAACCCACTTCCTGCTGCCATCTGGCCAGCCCTCAGCAGCTGTGCCACACTGGTTTCTGCTCCAGTCCCAGTCCTGTATCCCAAATGAGAAAGCAGGATTTGTTCTGCCAGCATATCCAGGGAATCCTCCCAGGAGGGACTGCTCAGCCTCAGGCACATCCCAAGTCTCCAGCTGGCATCTCCAGGGTGCTGGGCTGCAGCCTTCCCACCTTCCTGCCAGGAGAACTTTTGGTGTGACTTACCCAAACTTCAGCACAATCTCTCCCTGCCAGCATTGGATTGATTCCTACCACAAGTTTGCTGCTTGTAAAATGGTCTTGATGATGTTGCATTCCCCCAGCTCCCTGCAGGGAACAATTCCCAGCCCAAATCAGCCTCCCAACAGGGACATTTCCTAATGTTCCTTCCAAATTTTCCTAGTGGAATTTAATTTTTCATCAGCCTAGGAGAACTTTGTCCCCTTAAACATCTTGTCTCTCTTCCTGTGTAACATGTAAGTGATATCCCATGTTCCACTATAAAACACTTTGGATTTGAAGGACATCCAGGATTTTGGAACAGGCTGCCCAGGGCAGTGGTGGAGTCACTGTTCCTCAAGATGTGTCAGAAACATGTGGACATGGCACCTCAAGAGATGGTTTAATGGACATGGTGGTGTTAGGCTGGTGGTTGGACTTAGCCTTAAAGGTCTTTCCCAACCAAAACAATTCTATGGTTCTATGACTAGATGATGGATTAATTAACTCAGTCATTAATGCAGAGGCAATGCTCATGGGGCCCCTTCCAGCATCTCTCCTTGTGGGCAGGACACACTTTGGGGGCTCCCATTTGAAAGATACTTTGATATCAAAGGTTTGGGCACTCATGATGGAGTGATAAAGGGACCAAGGCCCAAAAGCTGGGCTCTGTTGTCACATTTGCTTTGATTCACCTGCAGAACTGTGCGAGTTTACAAAGGCAGCAGGAGCTTTGGCTTCACCCTGCGTGGCCATGCCCCAGTGTGGATCGAGTCTGTTCTGCCAGGTGAGTAAACCTCCAGCCACAAGGTTAAGAGACACTTTGGAGCTCCAAATTTAAAGTCCTTGCTGCTTTCTAGAAAGTAGCAGAAGGGACTTTCTGGAGGCTCAGTGGTGGAGTTTCTTGAGTTGGAAGTCTCATGGGTTTAGTACAATTTACTCTGGCTTTATATGCTGCCTGTTTTGAAGGCTGGAAAATGTCAGTGTCCAGTGAAGAACCTGAAATCTCACCTGTCTTTCCACTGCAAGCTGGGTGCTGGCATCATCCTGCCTGAACAATGGCTCCAGCCTAGCCAGATAATCCAGCTGCAGCAGATGTCCTGCCCTGCGAGCATCCCTGGGCATGGAGCACCTGGGGATCTGGGACTCAATCCCTGTCTTACAGGGATCCACCAGCTAAAGCCCTTTTTGTTTCCTACTTCTTTAGGGAGCCCAGCTGAGAAGGCTGCTCTCAAACCTGGAGACAGGATTCTCTTCCTCAATGGTCTGGACATGAGGTAAGAGCCTCTTCAAAAGAGATCACAAGGACTGGTGGTGGCCAAGCACATCCATATTCACTCATTCATTTGTGCATCAGAGACAAGGGCACAAGGGGGTTCACCCCATGCAGGCATCTCCTTGACTACTCCTTTACACAACCTGGCTTCAACAGTAGTATTGTAGATGATCAGAGGCTGCAGCACCTCCCCTATGGGGACAGGCTGAGAGAGGTGAGGCTTTTCAGCCTGGGGAAGAGCAGGCTCCAGGGAGACCTTAGAGTAGACTTCCAGTACCTGAAGTGGTTACAAGAGAGCTGGGGAGGGACTTTTGACAAGGGCTTGGAGCGATAGGATGAGGGACAATGGCTTTGAGCTGGAAGAGGGGAGATTGAGACTGGAGAACAGGAAGAAATTTCTGCCAGTGAAAGTGGTGAGGCACTGAAATGGTTTGCCCAGAGAAGTTGTGGAGGCTCCAACCTTGGAAGCGCTCAGTGCCAGGTTGGATGAGGCCTTGAGCAACCTGGTCTAGTGGAAGGTGTCCCTGCCCATGGCAAGGGTGTTGGAACTGGATGATCTTTAAGGTGCCTTCCAACTGCATCCGTTCTAGGATTCTATCATCTCCACCCAGAAGTTCATTCTTCTCTCTGTTATTTGTGTACCACAAAAGCCATCCAAGCAGACCTGCATCTGCACCTCACCAGGCAATGGCTGCAGCCTGAATGTCCTGGAGTTGGCCTCCCTGCAGAAAAAGCAAGAGCAAAGAGGCTACAGGATGGGGGGAGAGTGATGAATATTTAAAGGTTAAACATCTGATGCTGCTGCTGTCAGTGCTCAGGGGCTCACATTTCAGCTGATCCAGCAAACTGCTGGCTAATGCAGCATTGCCAGAAAACAGAGGAGACAGTTGGAGATTGTCCTCTGAGCCTGTATTTTGGTGAGCCCTGGCCCATGCCCTTCTCCAAGGACAATTTTTCTTTGGTTGCCTGTAAAAATGCTTTTTGCACCCACTTTGTGTTGTTTGTTTGTTTGCTTCATGCAGAATTAGGACAGGCAAAGAGAGACCTGCAGAACTGAATCATTTCACACAGTCACACAATGCATTGGGCTGGAAGGGACCCTCAAAGGTCATCTTGTCCAACCCCCCTGCAGTCAGCAGGGACATCTCCAACTAGATCAGGTTGCTCAGGGCCCCATCAAGTTTGACCTTGACTGTCTTCAGGGATGGAGCCTCAACCACATCTCATTTTAAATGGAAGGTTCATCTTCTGTGGCTGAGTGGAACACAAATCACCTCTGCCTTTGCCAAAGGGCCTCCCAGCCATGGCCTCAGGGTGGACATCCTTTGATGTGGCTATACTGGGGAGCTCCATCATGGGGGTGACCTGGGCTCTCCCTCACACAGTCAGAGAATAGTAGAGGTTGGAAGGGACTCCTGAAGGGACCTTTGAGTCCAATTTCCCTGCCAGAGCAGGATCACCTAAAGCAGATCACACAGGAACATGTGTAGGAGAGCCTTGACGTTCTCCAGAGAAGGAGACCCCACCACCTCTCTGGGCAGCCTGCTCCAGTGCTCTGCCAGCCTCAAAGTAAAGAAGTTCCTCCTCGTGTTTAGGTGGGACATCCTGTGCTCAAGTTTATGCCCATTACCTCTTGTCCTGTCACTGGGAATCCCTGAGAAGTACCTGGCCCCACCTTCCCGACACCCACCCCTTAGATATTTGTAGGCATTAAGAAGATTCCCTTTCAGCCTCCTCTTCTCCAGGCTAAACAGCCCCAGCTCTCTCAGCCTCTTCTTGGAGGAGATGGCCTAGTCCCCTCACTGTCCCAGTGGCCCTGTGCTGGGCTCCCTCCAGTAGTTCTTTGTCCTCCTTGAGCTGGGGTGCCCAGAACCAGATACAGTCCACCCTTGGGGTTGCTCTTCTCTGTGCAGTACAGACAAAACCAAGCAAGGAGTGGGAGTCCAGGGCATCACCACAGGGTCCAACATGACCTGGCTCTGAGCAGCAGGAGGAGGCTTTTGTGAAGCTAAACAGAGGGCAGTGCAAACTCCCTGCTGCTACAGCTCTGACCTGGGCTCTCCTGTGCCCCACAGGAACTGCTCCCATGACAAGGTGGTGTCGATGCTGCAGGGCAGTGGGGCCATGCCCACCTTGGTGGTGGAAGAGGGGATCGTCAACTTCTCCAATGGTAAGAGCGTGGAGAAGAGAGGGTGTGGAGCAGGGCAGCCCCCCAGGCTGGCTCCCCAGTTGCCCATGCAGGGGGGAATAGTCACATTCCATGGGCTCAGCAGGTTTAATGCTGCCCAGAGGGGTGCTCCTCCCACCCGGGCATGCTACTGTCTGCCTTCTGGGACCAGGCTTCACCCGGGCACGCTGCTGACTGCCGTCTGGGACCAGGCTTAATCTGAAGCTTGGCTGCTCTCCAGAAGGATTCATCCTACTGTATGATTGTCCTTGACAGCCCTTGCCAATGTCCTTTATGTGCAGTCTGTGCCGTGTACTTGACCAAGGTAATCCAACCCTGTGCCTTGGTGGTGGCTGTGCGAATCCCACCGCTGTGTGTGGCCTGTGTGCTCTTCACAACAACTGCTGCTATGAATAATTTAGTTTGCTGCTGCTGAGGGAGCCAGAGGGAAAAGAAGGTGTCTGGGACAATGCTGGTGGCTGTAAGGGTGATAGCAGCCACGGGGTAGGACCGCAGCTGCTGTGGTTCCAGAGGTGTGCAAAGGCAGGAGCACTGATGTGTTATCGGGGTCCTGCTGCACAGGGCTGGGAACCGGGGACTGGCTCTTCCCTCCAGAGCAGCAATGGACTCTGCAGAGCTTCACCTTAGGAGCTCTGTGGTAGCAACTTGTTTGCATGGGCACTGGGAACAAAATTGAGCACCTCAGTGCCTCCCAGTACGGAGCCAGTGGCATTTGAGCTGCTCCACTGCCCCTGCAAAATCCCAGAAAAAGATGGAATTTTGCTCCCACTGCCATGGCAGTATTCCTACATGGACAAGAGCATCCTGCAGCCTTGGCTGGCTTCCTTCTCCCAGCCATGTGTGTTGTCCTGTGCTCACTGCAGAGGTGGCACAGGGCCCAGTGCAGATGAGGGTGACAAAACTCGTGACCTTCCATGCCTCAGATCACTCACAGGTAACCCCTGGCTGATGCTGCTTTTGAAGCTGAAGATTATCATGAAGTGTCCTGAAATCTGAGCAGAGGCTTTAGAGAGCCAGAGCAGGAAAATTATCCACATGTGACCCCAGAAAGTGTGGCAGCAGCATTATTGAAGAGACAGATCCCAGGGAGCGTCCCAGCCAAAGCACCCCTGCTCATCTCCAGCAGGTCCACAGACCTACTGGAAGAGTCAGGAGTTCCAGAGCAGCTGGTCCAGAGTGTGAGAGGGAAGGCAGGGGTGGTCACAGCTCCAGAGGAGCCATTTCACCTTGCCACTGTGCCCCTGGTTGTCCCGAGGTAACAATGCCTGTAGCAGCACACCGGGACCTGCATTTCTATGGAGCCCCTCATCGTGTGGGTGCAGCTGTCCCCAGGACCCATCCCTGGTTTGGGGACAAGCCTTTTTACCCTTGGCTACAACCCTTTGCTGTTGAAGTCTCTTTTTCTTTCTACCTGCACCTTGCAGACTCTGACTCTGCTGACTCCCCGAGCAGCTCCTCCGCCCTCACCTCCCTGCAGTGGGTGGCAGAGATACTCCCCTCTAGCATCAAGATCCAAGGAAGGACCTTCACCCAGCAGCTGGAGCACCTGCTGACCCCCCCAGAGCGTTACACCATCTGCAAAGCACTGGAAGGCTTCTTCCAACATCGGTAACTCATTGGCAGCTCCATTCCTCTCATGCTGGCACTGGCCTGGTGGCAATGCCCACGTCAGAGTCGGTCTCCAAGGTGGATCTGTGAGGACATTGGCACTGAGCTCTGGTTTCCCTAGCTTTGCCCAAGGACAGGGCAGACCATTTGGCTTTTGAAGTGGATTTGGTCACCCCTTAACCCCTCAAAAAGTGACCTTGGTCCCCAGTGGTGTGGGCTCTCTTGCTGCCTGGCTGTGCCAAATAGCCACAGATCCTGTTCTGCCTCCTTCAGTGAATCTCACCACATTTTCCTCTTGGCCTCCTCACTCTTCCCAGCATCTTGGCTGCAGCAGTCCCTTGGTGGCAGCATGGGACAGACAGAACCCTCATCCTGCAATGGAGAGCATCAACTCTACCCTGCTGTAAAGGTCAACACTGAGCCTCTGGCAGGCTCCAGACTTTGCTTTCTGCCCTTGATCTTTAACCTTCCTATGCCACGGTGAATGTGCCATTCCTCTGGCTGTTGGGAGATCCTGGAGATCCTTGTTGCATCTTTCCACTGCTGAAACAACCAAGCCAGGCTGCCCCATTGCTGCTCAGGCTCCCAGGCCCTACATGGGCTGTGGATGCACCAGCCAGGGCCAGGCAGTCACTTGCTGGTGTAAAGACCAAAGGATCAGAGGATCCAAACCCTCGGTTTGAGATGGACCTGCAGAAAAGCCCTCAGTGTTGAGGTTACTGATGGCAAGAGAGAACAGAAACTACCAAGCACAAAGCCATGAAGTTACCTTTGGGCACCGTGGCTCAGGCCAAAGGCTTCACCAGCCCACAGCATCCACCCTCCTGCCCTTGGAGAGGCTGGGTGCTGCTGGACCCGTGGGTGCCAGGGGAAGCACAGCTGTATAAACTCCCTCAGCACCATCTGAGTGAAAAATCCTGAGGTGCAGCCATCACTAACACTGCCCTGGTAAAGCAGAAATCACTGAAGTCCTTGCTCTGTGCTCTCCTGAGCCTGCTCTTCTCCTAGGCCTTCCCTAGTTGGGCATTTTCAGCTCGAGGAATGACAGCTGGGGGAGCAGAACTGGGCCCTGGCATCTGCAACCAGGAAATGCAGACCTGATCCTTTTATAGTAGAATCATTGAACTATCTTGGTTGGGAGAGACTTGTAAGATCATCAAGTCCACCCATTAACCCAGCACTGCCAGGTCACCACCAAGCTGCGTCCCTCAGCACAACATCTTCAAGCTTTTGAAGCCCCTCCAGGGATGGGGACTCCATGGGCCCTGGGCAGATTCTTCCAGGGCTTGACAACCCTTCTGCTTGCTCCTCTAGAACACTTGACCTTTTCTGAATAGGCTTCTGACAGCCAAGAGCCACGTCCAGCTCCACAGAAAAGGCAAACTAGCCAAAACCCAGAAGAAACCTAGCAAGTGGTTTCTGGCAGGCTCTAGGTAGCTCCAATTGCTTCTCGTCTTTGAGAACACCCCCAAGACACATCACTAATGAAGTCCTTGCAGCATCTGAACCTCCTCATTTTTCAGCTCCCCCTTGTATATCCCATCCCTGCCCCTCGGGAGGCAGCAATGTTCTGCCACCTTTAGGGACCTTCATGAGATGCTCTTACTCTTACCTCCATAACAGTTGCAGTGAGCTTCGATGCATCCTCTCTGCCTCAGTTTCTCAGCACAAAAGCAGCCTGGCCTTGGTCTCAAAACATGGTAGATCAATTTGCTTTCCTGCCCCATGGCCAACTAGGTGGTTTCATGATACTCACAACAGCCTTCTTCCTCCACACTACTTTATCCTCCTTGCTGAGTTGAGCACTCAGTCCTGCAATCCTTGACAGCACTTCCACCATCCCTACACATCACTGAGCCAAGATCAAGCCTTCAGCCCAACCGCCCTCTCCCTGAGCTTCCTTATCTGCTGGTGGCCAAAATTCAGGTCTTTCCAGACTTTCTTTTTGCTCCCTGGTGCTCCCCTACTCCTCTGACTCCCCACATGCCCTGGCTGACTCGGGAACCAGCAGGTTTGCAGGTGCTGCTGGCACCCAGGGGGTTACTCTCTCCACTAGCACAAAGCTTCCCAGCTCCATTTCCCCAGGGACTCCCTCCCTCACTGGCAGCTCAGCATCTCCACATCGAGATAATCTCTTCATACCCAAATAACCCAGAGGCAAAACCAGCACCAAGACCCATGCTGAGGGACACGGTGTGGTGGGGCTGTGCCTGAGGGACGTGCTGACTGCCCAGGCCTCTCTCCTGTCCTGCAGGAACATTGACACTCTGATCGTGGACGTGTACCCAGTGCTGGACACACCAGCCAAGCAAGTCATTTGGCAGTTTATCTACCAGCTGCTGACCTATGAAGAGCAGGAGCACTGCCAGCAAAAGATTGCCAGGTTTCTTGGTTACAAGTCTTTGGCAGGTGAGAGGAAAGCCACCGTGCTCCAACATGGACACATCATGTCCCATCAGGACCCTGGGAGCAGGCTGGGATGGAGATAGTGCAGCCAGCTCTGCCTGGCTCCTGCCCACGCCCTGCCAGCACAGGAACTAGAGCAGCACGGAGGAGTTTCCAGCTCCTGGTGCTGATGAGGTTGATCTGTAAGTGTCAGGGGTGAGGTTACCTTCTCTGCACCAAGGAGCTGTGTTTTGGAAGGAATCTGCACAGAGGGGAGAGATGCCACCTGAGAGGTTGTCTCTGGGAGCAAAGGCTTTTGGAAGCTGCCTGAGTTGTCAAGAGGTTAGGAAGTCCTGAAAGGAAACCCCTGATTTAAGGGCAATGTTCAGAGCAGAGAGACAGAATAAGTGGTGAAGATGGTGTCCCTTGGGATGTCTCCAGTGGTGTCTCTCAGGAAGGCACCAGTGGTGTCCCTCAGAATGTCTCCAGTGTTGTTCCTTGGGATGTCTCTAGTAGTGTCCCTCGAAAAGTCTCCAGTGCTGTTCTTTGGGATATCTCCAGTAGTGTCCCTCAGGATGTTTCCAGTGGTGTCCTTTGGGAATGTCTGCAGCAGTCAGATGTACACAGGTATCCAGGGTTAAATGAGGTGGGATCATGGCTCCTCCAGCAGCATCATGTCTGCCTAGGAGTGCTGCTCCTCCAAAAAGACTTGGAAGGCAGTTGGTGATCATTCTCCTTCCTGGTCCTCTTCTCATCATCCCTGGGGCTGTGGCAACACAGAGCCCAGCCGTGGTTTGCTGGGGATTTTGGGCTTTGCAGTCAGGCAGCAGAAGAGTGAGGGGCAACTGGAGTGAAGTGTCTTCATCTTTGAGTTGGGTTTCTCTTTTTCTTTGTCTGTTCTAAGCTGTTTAAATTGTGCTGATGTCAGGAACAAATTCTCTACTGGGAGGTTGGTGAGACCCTGGCCCAGGTTGCCCAGAGAGGTGGGAGATGCCTCATTCCTGGAATCATTCCAGGTCACACTGTTTGGGGCTCTGAGCAACCTACTCCAGTTGCACATGTCCCTGCTGACTGCAGGGAGGTTGGACTGGATGGGCTTTAAAGGTCTCTTCCCACCCAAACCAGTCTGGGATTCTACATTTTAGACTCAGTGTAGAGATGTTGATTGAAGAGAGGCTTTTGGAGGATCAGTTACTTCAGCACAACTTTTCCCTTACAAGGAGAAACAGCTTCAAATTCTGGGGCAAATCCTCTCTGCTGTGCACAGAACCCTTCTGAGTTGGTTTGTGTGTGCAGAGTCATGGCCCAACCTACCTAACACATTGTGTCTTCTGAAGAACTGAGCCTCCAAAACTGGTTTATAAACTCTAGAAGACCTCAGAGGGAATGAAGATGCTGCAGTTTGCAGCTGGGTTTCAGGAATACAAAGCAGATGTCTCCAGGCCCTGGCAGAGAAGGAAAACATGGGAGTGAATCTCCCAGGACCAGGTTGTTCAGGGTGTTGTCCCAGGTCACAGGCTGGTCCCTGGCTCCTTTCAGCCTCTCTGGTGAAAGGAGCAGTCTCTGGCTATGTGAAGGTCTGGTTGTTCTGGTGCATGATGTGTGTGTCTGTGTGTTGAAGGGCAATGGCCAGAGATCTCTGAATTTGGGTTAGTTCCTCACCTGGGCTTCTTCCAAACTCAGTGGTGATCTCTGATGTTTGTGTGTCCTGGGCTGTCCAAGCATCAGGCTGTTGGGCACCATGAAGGCTGATGCTCTGCTGTCTTCATCCTGCTGTAAGCCTGGACATGAGGTTGCACTGAACTGCTCATGGACCATTCCATCAGATAATTTGGTTCTTCCAGGTAGCAGTTCAGTGCTGGTCCCACTCTCATCTTGTCCCTTGAAGGCAAGAAGGGGTCAGCTGGATCATGCTGGACCAGCCTAGCCCAGGGTTGGAGTTTCATGTGCACAATGAGCTGGTGGATGTCAGTCCTGCTGGAAAAGGCAGTTGCATGTCCCATCCTTGGGCACACATCCCCTCACCGTGTGCTGGTGGGAACATTTATAGCCTGCTCCGCTCCTGGAGCACCCTCCAGGAGTGAGGCCACCCTCACAAGGGTTAGCATGAGGTCATGGCCGAGTGCAGGGCTCAGAGAGCAGCTGCAAGTCCCACAGGCCTCAGGAGCCCCGTGGAGAGGAACACAGGAGCTGTGGGGTCCAGCAGACAAGGGCCATGCCTTACAGAGGTTGTCTTCTGCTGCAGCTGAGCCAGAAGCAGAGGATCGCTACCGCAGCTCCGTTCGAGGGACCTCCCTGTGCCGGGGCAGCCTCCGAACCCCCCACCCCGAGGAAGGGGGAGCAGCAGGTAGGTGGTTGGGGCTGTTCTCCTTGGACTGAGGGGTGCAAAACTGAACCTAATGTTCAAGATGTGGCCTCAGCAGTGCCCAGTACAGGGGGACATTCCCTGTTTCCCAGGCAGCTACATGCATGGGGCTATTGGGATCCCTCCTGGTGCTTTGCTGTGTGCCTGGCTAAAGCACAGCTTTGGTCTCCTCAGGAGACAGGGGACACCAAGATGGGTCAGGACCACCAAAAGCCCTGGGCAGCAGGGGTAGAAGGAGAGGTTCCTGACTGGTGTGTCTCTTCCTTCCCTGGCAGGCCAGAGTGACACCGTGGAGGTCCCTGTTCGCTTGATCCCTGGAGAGAGACAGGCTGGTGATGGCACATCCCTCCCAGAGACACCTAACCCCAAAATGGTGAGTTCCTGTGGGGCTGGGAACTCCTCTGGGAAGAGCTTTGCTGGTGTGTGCAGGACTGTTGTGTTCACAGGGAGGCTCAGCAGCTTGAGTCCTTCCATTTTAATGCAAGAAAGCAGAAAAAAGGGATCAGGGGAAGGATGTGTCTGCACCTAAGTACCTGCTGGGGCTGGTAACATCCTCAGGTGCTTGTCTCAGAGCTGGGCAATCAGTCCTCTTGGATAAGGCTGGTGACTGTCAGGGTCTTTCTCTGAGTGAGAAGATCCTGGGGAGCTTTAGAGGAGGCAGAGTTGCCTTGGGGTGGAGCCCTCCTTTATAGAACAAGAGTCTGGAAGCTGATGGGTCTGAGGTGGCTTTGCTGTCCTCAGGGCATGTCAGGTCTCTGGTGGCTCCCCAAGTCCTGTCTCAATGTGGACATGGGCAGCAGCTCTTTGCTCTCCTTTTCAGATGTCAGCTGTCTATGCTGAGCTGGAGAACCGCCTGATTGGCAGCTTTGCTGGCAAGATGGGCAATGCTGTCCTGACCAGAGCATCACCTCCTGCCCAAGAGCTGGCACATGCTGCAGGTACTTCCCATGGCATGAGAGAGGCAGGGTTGGGGGGTGTCAGGTGGTGGTGGGTGGTGTTGGCCAGGCAGGTGGAGGAGAAGACATCATCTCTTAGTGCCATTTTATAACAAAGTGGAGCTAGTGCCACTTGTGAGCCTAGGGACAGCTCCTGCAAAGTGGCATCTGCAGGATGGCAGTGGGATGTGTGGGATGATGAATCTCATGGGATGCCCAAGACGTCTTTGCTCTTCACAGGCTGCACCATCATCTTATGTCACATCCTGGCCTGTCTCAGGAATGATGTGGGCAGCAGGACCAGGGTGGGGATCTTACACTGGGCACTGGTGTGGCCACATCCTCACATCCAGTGTTCCGTTTTGGCCCCCAGACTTGAAAAAGGACATTTGAGGGTTTTGTACATGTCCAGAGAAGGGAACAAAGCTGGGGAAGGGTCTGGAGAACAGGGCTGGTGAGGAGCAGCTGAGGAACCCGGAGTTGTTTAGCCTGGAGAAAAGGAGGCTGAGGGGAGACCTTCTGGCTCTCTATAACTCCCTGAAAGGAGGTTGAAGTGGGAGCTGATCTCTTCTTCCTAGTATTAGGTAACAGCACAAGAGGAAATGGCCTCAATATGTACCAGGAGAGGTTGAGATTGGATTTTAGGAGAACTTTACTCACCAAAAGGGTCACTGGACCAGGCTGTGAATCCTGTTGGATTTTAAAAGACACTTGGAAGGGGATCTTAGGGACATGATCTAACAGCTGCGTTCAGGGACATCTTAGAATCATAGATGATTTGGGTTGGAAAGGATCTTAAAGATCATCTGGTTCCACCCTCCCCCACCATAGGAAGGGACATCTTCCACTAGACCAGGTTGCTGAAGGTCTTGATGTTAGTTTTTGGTTGGACTCCATGATCTAAAGGTCTTTTCCAAGCAGGCTGTTCTATGGCTCCGTGACCCAGTGCTGTGCTGGGGCTCACCACACCCCATAGCTTGGGGCTGCGGGGACCAACCAATGCAGGACACCCTCCCAGCCAAGCTGTGTCCCCGCAGGTGCTCGCAAGGCAGGGATGGGTCTGCCATGGCCGAGCGAGGCGCTGGGCTCCCAGCAGTGCTACTACCGACTGCACAGCAGCGTGGCCTCCCCATGCAGCACCGAGTCCAACCCCTACGTCAGCCTGGACAGCAGCCCGGCCCCGTCCCCCAAGCACCGCAACTACTCCCTCAGCCCTCTGAGCAGGAGGAAGAAGCTCTTCACCTTCTCCAGGCCACCCCGCAGCCGCGACACCGACCGCTTTCTGGATGCCCTCAGCGAGCAGCTGGGACACCGAGTCACCATCGTGGATGATTTCCTCACCCCTGAGAACGACTACGAGGAGGTGAGCTTGGTGCAGGGTCTTCGTGTGCCATGGCTGTGGGACCATCACCCATCGTGCAGCCTGCACCTCTGGGCACATGCCCTGGAGCTCTGTGGGTGGTGGAGGGAGATGGCAGCTGCCTGGCTGGGGATCCAGAGTGCTGTGGCCAGTTCTGGGCAAGTTCAAGAGGGACAAAGGATCTGCTGGAGGGTGTCCAACAGAAGCTATGAGCATGATCACAGAATCATAGAATGTCAGGGGCTGGAAGGGACCTCAAAAGATCATCAAGTCCAAACCCCTGCCTGAGCAGGATCACCTACACCAGATCACACAGGAACACAGCCAGGTGGGGACAGGAACATCTGTGTGGTGAGGAAAGGCTGAGAGACCTGGAGATGCTCAGCCTGGGGAAGAGCAGCCTGGGAGGGGATCTTGTGAATGTTCACAAGTATCTGAGGGATGGGTGTCAAGGAGAAGGGGGCAGGCTCTTTTCAACGGTGTCCTGTGATAGGACAAGGGACAATGGGCACGAACTGGAACCCAGGAGTTCCCCTGCAACGTGAGGAAATACTTCTTTGGTGTGAGGGTGCTGGAGGCCTGGAGCAGGCTGCCCAGGGAGGTTGTGGAGTCTCCTTCTCTGGAGACTTTCAAGACTCACCTGAATGCATTCCTGTGTGGACTATAGTGACCCTGCCTCAGCAGGGGGGTTGGACTGGATGATCTCCAGACGTCCCTTCCAACCTGCACTGTTCTATGATTCTATCATGCTGTGTTTCTGTGACTTAAGACCCCCCTGGGGTCTTAAGTGGCATCTTCATCCTCTCCTCTGTCCCTCACCTAGATGAGTTTCCACGATGACCAGGGCAGCTATGTCACCAACGACGTCAGCAGCAGCGAGTACATCAGCAGCAGCGACGAGGGCAGCTCCCTCACCTACTCCACGCTCTCAGACCACATCCCCCCTCCGCCACTCAGCCCCCCACCTCCGCCACCCCCCCTGCAGTTCCACGACCCCCAGACTGTCCCCAGCAAGGTGGAAGCCACCAAGGCCAGCACATCACCTGCCCCTAAATCCCTTGTGGGCCACCTGCACCCCATCCCACCCCCCCCACCTCCACCCCCCCCACCCCCAGTACCCTGTGCCCCACCGCTGCACCGGGGGCTGCTGCACCGCCGCAGCGAGTCCAACCACATGAGCGTCAAGAGGCTGCGGTGGGAGCAGGTGGAGAACTCAGAAGGGACCATCTGGGGACAGGTATGGCCTTGGCAGCAGAGTGGCGGGCAAGGGACCAACGTGTGGTGCGGGGAGGGATTCCCTATTCCCTGTGCCTAGGCTGCACAGCATCCAAGGGCACTGCTCCTGATCCTGCCCAGAGCTCTCCCCTCCCTGGAGCACTGTGTTCTGACCTCTCGATGGGCCACCAACTGAACACCTTGTCCAAGGGAGTGAGCTCTGGAGATGCCATGATGCAGAAAGCTTCAGGTTTCTTTTCATCCTTTTAACTGGACCAAAAGCGGAGGGGTGAGAAGAGGCTGTGGAAAGCAGCTGAGAGGCAAGGTTTGGCTGCAGCGTGCTGAGGAGCATTGGCTCTCCTGCTCTTTGAGGGCTGACATGGACAGCAGCTGCCTCCAGGCATATTCTGCAGCTGCAGGAGGTTTTGTCAGTGGGAAGCCAGGAGAAAGGTTGAAAGTAGAGTGATAGGGAGAGCACCAAGACAGGGGAGGACAACAGAGGGGGAAAGCAGAGGTGAGGAGTGGGACAAAGATGTGATAATCCCTTGGCATTATGGACCTGGAGTGTTACAGAGTTCCAGGTGGTTTCCAGTCCCTGCAGGGAGAAGCTGGAGTCTAACTTCCAGCTTCTGTGTCTCTCATGGTGAGGACTGTGTGTTGTCATCCCATACTTTCCATGTCTCAAGCAACCAGAGAAGAGCTGTGTGGCCATCCTCCAGTCCTATAGACACCCACCATGCAGAAGGCATTTGAAATCCTGCAGGTCCCTCTCCTGAGAACAAGAAGCTTCTTCTTGGTGATTATTTTACATGCAAAACCTTCTCCAAGTTTCTGGAATTCCCACTTTGTCTCTCACTGAAGCCACATGGCCAAGTAGCAGGTGAAGAGCAGCAGTGCTCTGCAGGCTTTCAGCTGAAACAGAAGCTAAATGGATCCATGAGGCAGCTGTGGGTTGTGATAAAATGGGGTGAAAGCTTCAGGTTTCTTCCTCCTGGGTCCCACTGGATGGGCCCAGGCACTTGTGTTGGAGCTACCTCCAGAGAGGTGAATGGTTCACCAGGCTCTGGTTTCTGCACAGGGTTCATGATGGCAGTCTCCAGTTACAGGGCAGTGCTAGTGACCTGTCCTGGTTTCTTCTGGGGACACCAAGCTTAGTGTGGGGTGGAGGAAAGGTGGATCAGTGCAGGTGGGCAGTGTTAGGCTGTCCTCTGTGCTACAGCTTCTGTCTCTTTCTCTTCCTGCAGCTTGGGGAAGACTCAGATTATGACAAGCTGAGCGATATGGTCAAATACCTTGACCTGGAGCTGCACTTTGGGACACAGAAGCCTACAAGTAAGTATCTGAGCCCTAAAGCAAGGTCCTGGTATTAGCCACAGACTCAGGCACTGGGAGGAGCTGGGGCTTGGTGGGCAGCAAAGCAACGCCTGGTCTAGCATCACCTGTGGCACAGACCTCATTCATCCTGGGGATTTGTGGCTGGTGGCACAGCAGATCATTAAGGTGGAGAACATCTCACTTCCTTAATCTTTTTGGCTGATGTTTGCTGTCTTCACACCACATCCCAATCAAGCAGGGCAGTGAAACTCAGCTGGAGGCTTTCACTGCCTGCTGTGCTGCTTCCCAGCCTTCATAGCACCAGCCTGGCCATCCCCACCCCACTGAGAGCACTGGTGTGTGCCAGCACCACTGCCCAGTGCCAGCACTGACAGTCAGCTGGGCTGTTGGCATGCGTGGACACCACCTTGTGCTGCAGTGGCTATAATGGCTGCAGGTTCAGGGATGCAGCTATGTTACTTGGAGAACTCAGCCCTGAAAAAGCCATCAGAGCATTTCTCAATCCATGGAGAGCATCACAGGCAACATTTTTCTTTATACATAAAGTTAGTTCCCTCAGAACCTAGGCATGGGGTCTGTAGCTTCCTGCCAGTGCTACCTCCCCGGTCGCTCTTGAGTGGGGGTCTCCTGCAGACACACCAACTGGGATCTTCCATCCAACAGGGTTACTGGGTGCTGCAAACCCAGAGTAAGGGTCCAGGCTTGGGGTGCTGAGTTGGCTTGAGTTGGAAGAGACCTTAAAGATCACCTAGTTCCAGCCCTGCTGCTATGGGCAGTGTCAATGGAGGCAGGGTCACCTCCCACTAGACAAAGTTGCTCAAGGTCCCATCCAACCTGCCCCTGAATACCTGCAGGGAGGTCCCAGATACAGCTAGAACTGGCAGTGGAATGGGATGAAGTGGGATTCTCCTTAAGGGCTATCTTTTTTAGGGGGACAAATGGAGATTTTCTGTGTCTTCACCTGTTGTTTTACCTTTTTCAGCTCCAAGTGAGTCCTCCACTGAGGAGATCTTTGAATCGCAGAATTCAAGGACTCCTGGAGCCATTGCTGTGTGCAAAGCATCACTTCTCCTCCTCTCACTCATGGTTGCACTGTTTTCAGGACAGATTTTTTTCTTTTCCTCCACTGGAGCCAGCTGAGCCTGTCCTTACCCATGATTAAATCTTTCAGTTTCTCTTCCAGAGCCAACTGTCATGCCTGAAAACTTTAAAAAGAAAGATGTGGTTGAGATTTTGTCCCACAAAAAGGCCTACAACACATGTAAGTAAATGCCAGGGTGAACCTACCTCCCAAACGGGCCCAGAGGTGGGACCAGGGATGTAGAGAGCTGGAAAGGTAAAAGCAAGAAGGCTACATGAGCATGATCCCATGAGCATGATCCCTGCATAGCTCTGCTGCTCTGAGCTGTTCCTGCAGCCCAGAGACCCTCCAGGAGGGGGGAAAGGGGAAGGCTCTACAGAAGAGATGGAGATGGGATGTGACTCATTGGCCTGGGGAGGGAGAGGGACAGTCTGCATGGCCCTGCTGGTGAAGAATCAGTGCTACTTCTGGTAGGAAGGATGGTGGGAGGGCTTGGTGAGACCCTCTGAGGCCCTGGTCTTCTGGCTGTGAAGGCTGTGAGAGAGGAGGTGGCGCTGGGGTGGATTCCAGTGCAGCCCAGGCTGGTGCATTGGTGATGTACAAGATGCATTAGCCTGGGGCCTCTGCAGGACCCAAGTGATTCCTCAAGGTCCCCATGCAGCCTGTGCAAGGATTTGAGGAGCAGAAAGCCCTCCCTATCTCCAGGGCCAAGTGTGAGCCAGTGTGGGCACACAGAGAAGTCCACATCACTCTCACACTGTGGAGAGACTGAGCTTCTCCTCCTGGCCCCATCCTGCCAGGCAGCACAGCCACCCCCCAGGGTCCTGTCCCCATCCCCTCCCAAGTGACACACCTGCCTTGTCCTCAGCCATCCTGATAGCCCACCTGAAGCTGTCGCACATGGAGCTGCGCCAGATCCTGATGACAATGGAGACAGATCGCCTGGAGCCTTCCCACATCAAGCAGCTCCTGCTCTACGCCCCGGACGGGGAGGAGGTGCAGCGCTTCCAGAGCTACAAGGAGAACCCCAGCAAGCTGAGTGAGCCCGACCAGTTTGTGCTGCAGGTACCCCTGGGCAGGGACATGCTCCAAGAGGAAAGAGATTCACAGATCCACAGAATGGTTTGGGTTGGAAGGGACCTTGCAGATTATCCAGTTCCAACTTCTCTGCCGTAGGCAGGGACACCTTCCACTAGAGCAGTTTGCTCAAGGCCTCGTACAACCTGGCCTTGGACACCTTCAGGAAGGAGGCATCCACAGCTTCCCTTGGCAACCTGTTCCAGTGCCTCACCACTTTCACTGGCAGGAATTTCTTCCTAATCTCCAGCCTAAATCTCCCTTCTTGCAGCTCTGAGCCATTGCCCCTCATCCTGTTACTACAAACCTTGTAAAAAGTCCCTCTCCAAATCTCCTGTAGGCCCTTTCAGCCACTGGAAGGCTAATCCAAGGTGTCTCCCTGGAGAAGCCTTCTCCATACTGAACAACCCCAGCTCCCTCAGCCTGTCCCCATAGTGGAGATGCTCCAGCCTTCTGACCATCTTGAGATCTCCATGTGCAGTGTCCCTGGAATGTCCTGCTGCAAGCAAGCTGGAGGGGAGAACACACAGCAAGAGGAAGCAGCCAGTGGGAGACTGATCTGTACATTGCTGTGGAATGGGGAGAGCTGGGGGCATTGGTCATAGGGACTGATGGACAGTGCTGCTCAGGCTGAGTGATGCTCCAGCAGCTGCTTCATGGTGTCCTCTCACTCACAGATCCATAATGTCTTCATGTACAGGGAGAAACACCAGGGAAAGCGCCTTCTAGGAGGGGTTTTGGCTCATGGGGACAGTAGGAGTGTATCCCTCTTTTGTTCTCAGATGTTGTCAGTCCCAGAGTACAAGATCCGCCTGCGCAGCCTTCACTTTAAGACCACCCTGCAGGAGAAGACAGAGGAGATCAAGGCCAGCTACGAGTGCATCTGCAAGGCTTCTCTGGAGCTGAAAAGCAGCAAGAAGCTGGCTAAGATCCTGGAGGTCAGAAGAGTCCTTCCTTCTGCTAACAGCCACCGGGGGTCCTCAGTGTCCACGGGAGAACCTACAAGGGATCAGCAGCTTGAAGGAAGCTCACAGAGAGCTGAATGTAGCTCCAGCACCATAGCTGTGCCCTGGGACTCCCCTGTGGGGATCATGGTATGGGGAGGATGCAGGAGAGCAGATGGCAGATGGCCACACACCCACCCACAGCACAGGCGGGGCTGCAGGAGCCAGAAAGTCACCCAGGAACACAGCAGAGCCCACTGAAGTTCTCCTTTGGCTGTGGTGGGGCTGGAGGATGAGCAGAATAAGGTTTTATTAGGGCTGCTCTGAGCAGCAGAAGTGACCTGGCACTAAAAGTACAAGAATCACAAAATGCCCTCAAAGGTCATCTAGCCCAACCCCCACAGTCAGCAGGGACATCTCCAAATAGAGCTAGAGCAGGTTGCTCAGGGCCAAAACAAGTTTGACCTTGAATGTGTCCAGGGATGGGGCCTCCACCACCTCTCTGGGCAACCAGTTCCACTATTTCCAACAAGGGCATTCTCCCAGCATCCTGTAGACAGAAGGAAGGTTCTGTCCCACCTGTTGGTAGGTCTCAGTGACCCAAAAGCAGGTACAAAAGAAGATGGGAGATGGGACAATGTAAGGCTGGAGGTCACTGACTACCACTGGGGCTTCTCTTTGCAGTTTGTGCTGGCAATGGGAAACTACCTGAACAATGGGCAGCCTAAGACCAGCAAAACAACTGGCTTCAAAATCAACTTCCTCACCGAGGTAAGACACAGCACACTTGGTCCTGTGCAGGGGACACCAATGGCAGCAGCTCCAAGGGCTTGGACCACCATGCCTGTCCTCACACAAGGCTCCTTGTGCAGCAGCTCCCAGACCAGGGACCAGTGAGAGGGAAAGGATCGAGGTGCAGAGTTGACTTCAGAGTAGCTCTGACCATAGTCTGGTGCTTCAGTGTGCTGGGACCTGAGTCCCAGTCCTTCTGGCCATGGGGTGGGAGAAAATGAAAGTCTTTTATCCCACATGGATCATTGTGGGACTCCTGAGGGGAGGGGAACAGTGGTGCAGCAGGTCAAGGGAGGTTCCTCTCCCCCTCTACTCAGGTTGGTGATGTGGGACCACATCACCAACCTGATAAAGAGAAGGCTGAGAGGGGATCTTATTGATGTTTACAAATATGTGAAGGGTGGGGGCCAAGAAGCTGGGGCCAGGCCCTTTTCAGTGGTGCCTGTGATATGACAAAGGACAATGGATGCAAATTGGAACCCAGGAAGTTCCACCTCAACATGAGGAAAGCCTTCTTCACTGTGAGAGTGCTGGAGCCCTGGAGCAGGCTGCCCAGAGAGGCACTGAGTCTCCTTCTGTAGAGACTTTCAAGACCCACTTGGATGCGTTCCTGTGTGACCTGCTTTAGGTGATCCTGCTTTGGCAGGGGGATAGGACTGGATGATCTTCAGAGGTCCCTTCCAACACCTACCATTCTGTGTTTCTATGACAGCCTTGTAAAGGAATCATGGAATCACAGAATTGGTTTGCTTGGAGAAGACCTCTAAGATGATTGAATCCAACCACTGACCCAACACCACCAAGCCATTAAACCACATCCTGAGGTACCTATCCTAAGGGATGGAGACATTCCTTAGCATTTCAGTGCTGCAGACATGGGCCTAAGGTGTTGTGTGAACATTAATTAACCCATTTAATCATTGATCCAAATGGGAATCACCACACACATGACTGCAGGGTGAGCCAAGTAGGACAGAGGAGCCCTGGGTGTTAGGGTGCTTGGTGAACCCTGCTCTGCATAGGAATCTCCTGAACTTCTACCTTCTTCTTAACTTTTGCCCTAGCTGAACACAACCAAGACAGTTGATGGGAAATCCACCTTCCTGCACATCCTTGCCAAATCACTTAGCCAACATTTCCCAGAGCTCCTGGGCTTTGCCAAGGATCTTCCCACAGTGCCGCTTGCTGCCAAAGGTAAAGGAACAAAAGCACCTGCAAGCTTCATTGCTCCTGTTGGTGGTTTTGTGGGGTCTCCTCCCATGTGGTTTTGTGAGGTCCAGAATCAGTCATGTTGACAGGAGATGGCCCAAATGAGTGAGGAATGGTCCTGAGTGAGAGGATGGGGTTAGGAAGGCATAACCTTAGTGACAGGGGAGGTCCCATCGGTCCCACACCACCACGCGTGGAAGTGCTTGGAAAAGGCTCTGTCCCTGGCTTGCAGAAGTGGTTCTGGACTGTTCTGGACTGTTCTGGACTGCCCAGCTCAAGAAGGACAGGGAGCTACTGGAGTTAGTCCAATGGAGAGCCATGAGGATAGTTAAGGGACTGGAGCACCTCTCTTGTGAGGAAAGGCTGAGAGCCCTGAAGCTGTTGACCCTGGAGAAGAGCAGCCTGAGAGGGAATCTCATCAATGCCCAGCAAGGGTGGGGTGCAAGAGGATGGGGCCAGACTCTGCTCAGTGGTGCCCAGTGACAGGACAAGGAGCAATGGGCACAAATCCAGAGCTTTTGTTTGAAGTCAAGGAGAAAATTTTTCCTGTGAGGGTGCTGGAACCCTGGAGCAGGCTGCCCAGAGAGGTTCTGGAGTCATCTCCTCTGGAGAGATTCCCAACCCAATAGGCCATTGTAATCCTGGTCAAGCTGCTGGTGGGTGCCCCCTGTATCCATGACCACCTTTTTGCTGCTGAGTCCTGCATGAACATGGCATGTTCCAGGCACCCTTTGAGGTTCTTGGCATCTCTTGGCCCAAGCACCCAGCAACAGCTGCTGGCAATCTGATGGAGGTCAGCAGGAAGGTCTAGTTGACCACCACACCTTGGACAAGATGGACAGGCTGGGCAGAGCCCTGCAGCCAGCCAGCCTGAACCACCCTGGCCCATGCCCATGTCTTGCTGCAAGAAGCAGCCAGAGCTGTCTCCTGATGCTGTTGACTCCTCTCTTCTCTTGCAGTGAACCAGAGGATGCTGACTGCTGACCTGAAGGACCTGCACACCACTGTCAGTGACATACAGATGGCCTGTCACAGCATGCCAGCCACTGCAGAGGACAGATTTGCAATCGTCATGACTGTATCCTTCTGTAAAGGGGTCAAACCCCAGCATGACCTCCTGCCCCCCACAGCACCAGCCCATCGGCTTTGTGCCTCCCTGGTAAGCAGCAGAGCTGTGGCTGGTGGCAACAAAGGACCATCTCAGCACTTGGTGAGAGGGTGGTGGAAACCTCCACTCTCCACTCTTAGCCAGCAGGGGAAACAGCTTTTGTGGTGGCCACCAGCTCTGCATATTAGAAACATGGTGCCACAGGGCCAGAAAGCTTCCCAAGATCCTTCCTTCCCTTGTGAACAGGGAGTCTCCATCTTCAGTGTGGCTACCAGGAGGATGGAGACTCCTCTTTGACAAGGGTCCCATGGAAAAGACAAGGGGCGATGGGGGCAAGTTAATCCTGGAGAGATTCTGACTGGACTCCAGGAGAAATGTTTCTTCATGAAAACAGCTGGACACTGGAATCATCTCCCAAGGGAAGGGGTGGGTTGCCCTACATTGGACAGTTTGAAGACTCATCTTGACAGGGTGCTGGGCCAGCTCATTTCAACTGCTCTATCACCTAGAAAGTTTGGACCAGGTGATCCTTGGGATCCCTTCCAACCTGGCATTTGGGATTCTATGTTTTCTCTAAGGGAAGTGCTGCTAGGGACAGCGGAGGTCAGCAGGCTCCCTTGGCATATGCAGCAGGTCCTTCCTCAGACCCAAGATGAAACCAGAAGTGATTCTGACCTGTGCCAGCCCCACACTGCAGCCTTTTCTTTTTCCTTAAGCCACTTCCCTTAGTCCTTCCTGGAGAGTGCCCAGCCTGCCATGCGATCCCTGGATGACCTACAGCACAAGGCCATGGAAGAGTTCAGCAAGGTGTTGTCCTTCTTCGGGGAAGACTCCAAGATGACAACTTCTGAAGCTTTCTTTGGCATCTTTGCAGAATTCATGAGCAAGTTTGAGGTGAGCTACACTTCCCAAAGCCACCCAGCCAAGGCTTTCCTGTTGGATGTCACTGAAGAGTTTTACCTGTGAGCTGTGGGAGTCGTGAGGCTGCACCTTGAATCCTGGGTTCAGGTTTGGGACATTGTAGGGCTGAGGCAGGTCCAGAAAAGGGCATCAAAGCTGGTGAAGGGTCTGGAGAACAGGGCTGGTGAGGAACAGCTGAGGGAGTGTGATGGTTTGGGTGTTACCTGACCCCCCCACTTTGGAAATCACCCAGACTAGACTCAGCCAGCTCTGGAAATTGAATGAAGCTTATATTTAGAGCTTAGCACAAGATACAAGCAGATATTTACAGTATATATACAGCTATATACAGAAATGTACAAGGTAAAAGGTAATACAGAAACACAACTCCTCTCCCAGAAACCTGAGTCTCCAGGAGGGGCTCCTAACTGCCCTTCCACCTTCTCCCACCCCTCTCTACCTTACCTCAGACATTGCCTTGTGCCCAAGGAAGACTGGAGGGTCAGCCAGGGGGGGTAGGAAGCAGGTGGATTAATCAGAGAGACAGCAAGTTAGGTTAGAGAGAGAAAAAATGCAGCTCAGAGCCCAGGCAGTGACCAAATGTCTTATCTATATTTACAGTCTTGTTGTTATACCTCTCAGCAAGCCTATGAGTGCAGTAGACATCAGCATTGTTACTCTTGCACAGCCTGTGATCTAATTCTTCTCACCAAAACATTCTAACTAGCTTCAAACTAGCATGGGGAGCTGGAGGTGTTCAGCCTGGAGAAGAGGAGGCTGAGGGGAGACAACCTAACTCTCTACAACTCCCTGGCTGGAGCCAGGTGGATGTTGGTCTCTTATCTCTAGTGCCCTAGAATCATAGAATGGTTTAGGCTGGAAGTGACCTCAAAGATCATCCAGTTCCAACCCCCCACCATAGGCAGGGACACCTCCCACTAGAACAGGTCGCTCAAGGCCTCATTCAACCAAGGGATAGAGCAAGAGGAAATGGTCTGAAGTTGCATGTGGGGAGTTTTAGGTTGGACAGGAGGAACCATTTCTTTGCTCTCTCCCTGCAGCGGGCACTCAGCGATGTGCAGGTCGGCGAGAGCCAGCGCAGCCCCAGGATGACCTCCCCTCTTGCCTGGTGATGGGCCTGGAGCAGCATGAGGTGCAACAGGTTACTGACAACAAAGTGCAATTTGCTCCTGTTGAGTTTGGTTGTAAATATGTTGCTGTCACCTGCCACCACCAACTGAACCATGGACCAAGAGTTTGGGGCAGTTTGGACACCGAAAAGGCACCAGAGGTGACGGTGGATGGATGTAAGGGTGAGGCACAGGGACATACCATGCTGGTCTCAGCCAGAGCTTTTGTAGCATCCTCCATCTCCAGTGTGCCACTGAGTCCAAGATTTCAGACACCTCTGGGTACAACTCCACTCTCTCATGTTTCCAGAACACACACAACTCACACCAGCAGTTGCTGGAGACCTTCCCCTTGTCCCCACAGCGTCGTGGCTGAGCTTTGATCCTGGCCAGAGACTTCCTGTGGAGCCAGAGCAGGTTGGGTGGGGAAGGGGGACAAGGGCTACCACGAGCACCTGCCCACCTGGGACCCTGAGGAGCAATGCTGCTGAGGTCCTCCCAAATCCTTCTCCAAGCCCTTCTGTCCTTGAGTAGCACAGTGGGCCTGAGCTCCACGTCAACACACCTGGAGATCACCAGAGGTGGCCCAGAAGCTTTAATCCCCCACCATTGCTGGCCAGTGACAATGGAAAGCAGTATGACCTTGCAGAATCCTTCTGGCACATCCACATGGTCCCAAGTATGGATCCAGGCTGGTTCTTCTCAGCTGTGCTGGAGAGGAAGGAAAGCTCTGAGTCCTCATCAGCCACCAGCTTTGCTTCAAGGTGTGGTAACTTCCCAAGAGCTTGACACCATCAGCACATGACTCATTTGAACTCACACGGAGACAAATCCCTGAGCATTTTGTTGCCTCCTTGGAAAGTGCAGCTCCTTGGTAGCCTGAAAAGAAGCGGAGTCCTCTGCAGTCCTGAGAACCACCTCCAAAGAGGAGGACAGAGCCCAGTGAGAAATCCCTCCCCTGCCCTACTTGACTCACTCTAGGAGCTGGAGTCCTGAGAGTCCCTCTACTGTCTGACCAGCTGGTCAGGCTGAGCATACCTAGGGAGCTCTCCAAGCCTGCCGCTCCATCTTCCAGCACCATCTGATCTTGACTGAGATGAGTTCATTCCCTCTGAGCTGTCCCCCAGCAAAAAAGGGCTATAGCAGCATCTCCTGGGCAGTGCGTGTACCTGTGGAGGACACCAAGCCCCGAGTGCTTTCAGGCAGCAAACCTTCTGCTGAGGCATTATTCCATGCACAACGCAGCCGTTGCCTTCCAGACCCACCACCCTGCCCCGCAGAAGTGCTCCAGCAAGCCTAGAGTAGGTCACCTTCTCGACCACCTTTCCCCTGTCCATTGCCAGAGCAAGAGCTCTCACTGCAGCTCTGCTCAAGTGTGGACTCACCAAGTGGTGCATTATTCATGGGAGACCTTAGGGCCATCAAACTTTGGGGGTTTCAGTGGTTTTTTAAGCCCTGCTGTAGAAAGTGAAGCCGATTTTCACCGCTGCTCTCCATGGACACGGCTTGAATTGCCAGGTAGGTGCCAGCTCTGTGTTCCCAGAGGTGCAGCCCTGTCCCAGTGGTGAGGACAGGGTGGTGCTCCCTCAGCTCCTCTTCCCATTTTGGATCTTGCAGACATCACTGTCAGTCGATCACTTCTCTTTTCTGAAAAAAAAACCATCTTCAGTACCTAAGCCACCGGAGATCCGTTTGAAAACTCTCACGACAGAGGTGAAACTGCTGTACATAGATTTTGCTACCTGTTGTAACTCTCCAGACTAGCTCCAACTCCAATCCCTTTGGTATTTGTACGTGGATACTTTCAGAGGAGCAGAATTTCTGACCCACGGTGATGCCATCTGACAGTGGGACTGTGGAGATTCACCATTCAGGCTCTACCCGGTGCCTATGTGCTAGTCCTAAAATAAAGCTACTGCCTTCTGCCTCCTGCCTGCATATCCCTCTGTGTTCTGTTCAAAGTCGCTCCATGAACCATTCCATGAGGAATTCTGCATCTGGGATGTCTTCATGCAGCCCCTTGCCCTTACAGGAGAGAGATGCAGGATGTGAGCTTGGTGGGTTTGGGCTGATGTTTGGAGTCTGGAGAACAGATCTTACGAGGAGCAGCTGAAGGAACTGGGGTTGGTTTAGTCTGGAGAAAAGGAGGCTGAGGGGAGGCTGTTCAGTTTGAAAAAGAGGAGGCTGAAGGGAGACCTCATTGCTGTCTACAACCACCTGAAGGGACATTGTGGAGAGGCTGCTGCTGGGCTCTTCTCACAGGTAACTGGAGATAGAACAAGGGGAAATGGCCTCAAGCTGAGACTGGGGAGGTTTAGATTGGACATCAGGAAAAAGTTTTTCATGGAGTGGAATGAGCTGCCCAGGGAGGTGGTGGAGTCACCCACCCTGGATGGGTTCAAGGGTCGTTTGGGTGTAGTGCTTAGGGATATGGTTTAAAAAGTGCATCTTGTAGAGTAAGGTTCTAGGTTGGCCTTGGTGATCCTGAGTGGCTTTGCCAACCTGGGTGTTTCTGTGATTCTGTGACTTCATTGCTCTCTGCAACTCCCTGAAGGCAGGTTGGAGCCAGGTGGGAGTTGGTCTCTTCTCTCAATCAGCAAGAGAAAGAACAAGATAAAATGGCCTGAAGTTGTGCCACTGGAGGTCTAGGTTAGATATTAGGAACACTTTCTTTCCTGCAGGAGTGCCTTGTGGGGAGGTCACTGGGTGACCAGGACCTGCTGGCAGCAGCCATTGTCTTCCTCACACAGCAGGTCAAGCTGTGGCCTTCAGTGTGAACCGCGTTGCCTGGAAGGGCTCAAGGGAAGATTACATCCAGGAGCCTGCTGCAGTTACTGAAGCCTAACGACAGCCTGAACTCAGTGAGGAACGACTCCAGTGGGCTGCGGGCAGAGTTTCTGTCGTGTGGCCTCTGAAAGCCCTCACTGAAGACTGCCCCAGGGTGGCTCTTGACCTGCAGCAGTAGTTGGCCGCTGTGGAGGGCTTGCGACGCACGGAAAGCTTCTGTCACTAGGGGGCGCTGTGCGCACAGGAGACGGAGGAGGCTTTACAGCGCTTGGCCGGTAGAGGGCGGCAGAGTCCGCCGGGAGCAAAATCCCCGTGGATGCTCTCGGATCGCTGGAGGACACAGCCTGCCTGTATCCTTTATCCTACCGACCTTCCTTCTTCCTCCATTGGCTGAGGCACTTGGAATGTGCGAACTTCCCAGCCTGCCTACTAGATGTCTGCCCTGTACGTGCACACCTCCTTGCATCCTGCATCCCGTGTTCATTACAATGAGGCTTTACACCTCCCCGGGTGAAGAAGTTCATATTCACTGGCCTATGAAACATCCACACTATCCCCAAAGTTCAAACGTCCAGGTTGTGCCTGCCTGGTCCCTGCTGCCTTGGAAGGACACTTTGTTGATTCAGGGAAAGACTCCTGTGGAGACATCAGTGACAAGGATGCAGAGAATCTTCGTTAAATCACGTTTCTCAAGCTGGGAACTGCTTGAAAGCCCAGCGCAGAGCCACGAAAATGATGAAGGGAGTGGAACATCTTCTTCACCAGAAGAGACTGAGGGAGCTGGGGATCTCTGGTTTGGAGAGGAGAAGACTGAGGGGTGACCTTGTCAATGTTTACAAATACGTAAAGGACGAGTGGCAAGAGGAGGGAGCCAAGCTCTCGATGATGCCCAGTGACAGGACAAGGGGCAATGGGTGGAAGCTCAGGCATAGGAATTTCCATGGAAACACGAGGAAGAGTTTTTTCCCTGTGCGGGTGACAGAGCACTGGAACAGGCTGCCCATGGGGGTTGTGGAGACTGCCCCTCTGGAGGGACTCAAGACCCGCCTGGATGTGTGCCTCTGTGATCTGGTACAGGCGATCCTGCTCTGCAGGGGGGTTGCAGCAAATGATTTTTCGAGGTGCACCCTGGCAAGTGCGGCTGAGAGCCCTGTCCGGAGCTGCCTTCCGCGCACCGGTAGCGATCTCTGCCGGTCACGAAGCGCAGGGACGGCAGGGAACGGTAACCTGAGAGAGACGGGACGGGGGGCAAGGGGGTGGGTGTGTGCCAGGGCAGCGGTTAACTTGCACGGCAGGAACAATTTCTTCCACAAATGGGTTGCCGAGGCCTGACCCAGGCTTGCGGTGCAGTCTGCATCGCTGGATGGGTTTCAAAGCTGTGTAGACGTGGTGCAGAGGGCCGTGGTTTAGTGGTGACCTGGCTGTGCTGCGTTAATGGTAGGACACGATGAGCTTCAAAGGTCTCTTCCAATTTAAGCCATTCTGTGGCACAGGGCCGGGACTGCGGCTGCAGCTGCCTGCAGCTTTGGGAGGCTTAGCCCCTGGGCCAGCGCACATTGAGCACTCTTCCTGCACAGCCCTGCCTGCACTGCCCTGCCTGCACTGCCCTGCCCTGCCTGCACTGCCCTGCCTGCACGCACTGCCCTGCCTGCACTGCCCTGCCTGCACGCACTGCCCTGCCTGCCTGCACTGCCCTGCCTGCCTGCACTGCCCTGCCTGCCTGCACTGCCCTGCCTGCACTGCCCTGCCTGCCTGCACTGCCCTGCCTGCACGCACTGCCCTGCCTGCACTGCCCTGCCTGCACGCACTGCCCTGCCTGCCCTGCCCTGCCTGCACGCACTGCCCTGCCTGCCTGCACTGCCCTGCCTGCACGCACTGCCCTGCCTGCACGCACTGCCCTGCCTGCACTGCCAGCTCCTCAGCCCAGGGCTCCTAGCTCCTGTCCTGCAGAGGACAGGGGCGACATCGGACGGTCTGAGACTGCAGCACCTACCCTTGCTTCTGCCGGAGATACACTCTCCTTCAATCCCCTCCCAACTTAGCCCACCGATGGGGCAGGTGTGGGGCCTGTGCCGAGCCTGTGCTGCCAGAACCGTGCCCAGCCTGCGTGGGGCTGGCGTCAGGCCCTGTGAATCCAGCAGGATGGGCTGCAGGGCTCAAATCCACCCAGGCACCTTTCCCTCCCACGAGTCCCACCCAGACGCTGCTCCTGCTCAGCAGCCAGGCTGCCATGAGGAGCTGGCTCAGCAGAGAGTGCTCTCTACTCACACATCGCAGCCTGTGCTGGCAAGAGCTGCTCCTGCTGCAGGCATTGGCACACTCTGTTCCCGCAGTCCTTGGAATCGAAGCCCTGCTTCAAGAAGCCGAAGCCTTCTTATACCTTCACCAATCTTTTACACCAAGTTGGAGCCTTCAGCCCAGCTTTCTGGCAGCCTCCTGCTCAACAGTATGTGTCTCACGGGGGGTGTCCTGTCCCTTTGGCCAATGCAGGGCTGGCAGCTGGTGTCTCTAATCCCTGAGCTTCTCCCCAGCAGTGCTGAGCACCTCCTTCTCATCAACCCCCCAGAGAACATCTGAAGAGGCTTTAAAGCAACAAACAATTTCCTTCACCTGCAGGAGTGAAGGAAGTGAGATTAAGCTGAGCTGTCCTGCTGGTGGAGATACCTTAAGGGAAAGGGAAAGGGAAGAGGAAAGGGATTCCAGTGGCAGAGGAGCCTGTGACCCTGTTAATCCTAGGACAATCACAGGTTGTTCTGAAGTGTCAAGAGTGCCACTTCTGCTGGATTTCTCTTTTACCTAGAGATCACACAGCTGTTCTGTAGCTAGTAAGTTCACATGACTGCAAAAGGCAAGGGAAGCAGGGATGTGGGTGCGCTGGCACTGCCCATTGCCACCCAGTGACTCCCAATGCTGTAGCTGCCATGTCCACCACTCACACTGCCCTCTTCAGCTGTGGCTCAGCAAACCTCTGGCCACTCTGGGTTTTAGAGAGGCCTGAGTGACTTTTGAAGCATCACCTGTTGGTGTGGCATTGTGGCCTGCCAGCCTGTGCCAGTCTCCTGTGCTGTGTCACCAAAAAGTCCAAAAGCCAGAGACTTGGTGGGATGGGGAAGCCTGGTCCGACAGTAGCAGCAGCACTGCCTTGCCCAAGCACCCTGGGGTTGCCTGTCCTCAAGCAGTGTGGTCCTTAGTCCTCTGTGAGCAGAACCTCCCTCACTGACATCTTTTATCTCCTCTGAAACAAAAGCAACTTTCTCTTCTGGGCATTTTAACTTTGTGCAGCACTTCACTGCCAGGGCGAGGGTGCTTGAAACACTGGAGAGAGATGGAGGCTCTCAGACTCAGGGGCTGGGGCACTTCCTTCCCAAGCACACTGGGCAGGCCAGCAGTAATAGCCAGCAGTAGGAAGGAGCTGCTGGAGCAGCTGGGCAGCCAGACATCCCAGTCCAGTCTTGGGTTCCCACTGTTGCTGCTCCTGAGCATCAGAAGGAGCACTGCAGGTCCATCAGGAAAGCTTTGCCTTGACCAGATGCCTTGAGCACATGTTGACCAAGAGCTCAGGTCCATTCGGGGCTGGCTGAGTTGTTTTGCTCGAGGCTCCTGCCCTGTTTGGTGCCCAGGGTGGGGAAGCAAAGGCTGGTCCTTGGCCGGAGGCAGTTCCACCACTCCTGGATGCAGTGGCTGGCTCCTGAGGAGCGTCTGCCTGTATTTAGATCAGCCACTTGCCTGTGATTCCTAGCAGCAGGCAGTGAGGTGCCTGCTGTGCTAGTTCACATTGTGTTTGTTTCTACCTTTCTTCCAGCTGAGAAATCCACTCTGTGAACTTTTCATCCTCTTCTGCTGGGGCAGGAGAGGCCACAGCTGGTGAGGTGGGCAGTGGTGAGGGAGTGCATGTGCTGCCTGCTCTTGAAGAGATTAGCCTCAGAAATGTCCACATGTACACAGAGCAGGAATTCCAGAGATTCCAGGGTCCCCCTCTGCTCTTTGTGATGCTGGCATCTCTTCAGCCTTGCCCCAGGCTGCAGTTGCTCTGGGAATGCTGACAGAGCGATCTGCAGAGCTTGGCCAAGGGGACTATTTGTTGTGTGTCCTGTGGGGCTAGCTGGGGCAGCCTCCATGTGGAATCCTGTTGTACCAACAAGCCCAGAGCAGGCTCAGATGTGCCTCACCAGCCTTCAGGCTTGCCTAGCTTTGTCTGGGTGGCTGGAGAAGGTGAAGGAGAGAGGATAGTGGGTGCCATGGGGCCTGCTTGGCAGGTCTGAGTGTGTGCCCTGAGCCCATGGGGAGTCAGGTGTGGGGTGCTGTGTTCCCATGAGCACCAGTCCTGCTGCTGAGGACAGCCACAGATCCCAGCACATGAAGAGCAGGGCTGGAGGCTCAGGATCCACAGCCCCTCCTCACTGATGGATGGAGCTCCAGAGAGCATGGTGCCTGCACCTGCAGCTTCACTCCACTTTGTTAAGCACCCTGTAACTGCTCTGTGGCTCAGAGGCATTTCTGCTGTGCTGGCAGCGGCCAACTGAGCCGAGGACAAGTGTGGCTGTGCAGGGAGTCGCTGGGGCTCTGAGGACAAGTGTAGCTGTGCAGAGAGTCACTGGGGCTCTGAGGACAAATGTGGCTATTCAGAAAGTCCCTGGGACTCCCAGGACAAGTGTGGCTGTGCAGAGTCACTGAGGCTCCCGAAGCAGTGCCGAGGGAACCTCAGCCAGAAAAGCAGTGGCTTTGTGGTGAGCTCCACAGGTGGGAGAGTGGCTGTTGGCAAAGCCCTTGTGGCATGGCTTACCCAGTGCTGGCACTCTACTTGGGTGCCCTGCTGCTGTGCTCCTCCCCACTCTGTGCCCTGTCTGCATGCAGATCTCTTGGCCTGTCCCCTGCTGTACAGCAGTCACTGGGTGCTGAAGCACGACATGACCATGTCCTCCTCTGCACAAACAGTTCTTCCCCATAGCAGCCAAGATCATGCCATACTCCAGGGCACACTCTGAAGCCAGCTGTTTGTGCCACCATGCATCCATGCTATCCCCTGCCTGGGGTAGAAAGACCTTGGAAACATTCTCACCTATTCCAGATAAGCAAGTTGTGGTGCCACCAGCTTGGCACGGAAGGAAGCTGCTGGAATGGCACTGGATCCCGGGGGCTGCGGGTCACACTTGTACCTTTAGACACGCTGGATGTGGGTGGGCACTACCAATCACACTTGATTTAGTGGGAGGTAGATGTCTGATGTCCCACGGTGTCACTGTCCCATGGCAGTATGTCACTCGATGGACATCCTGCAAAGGATGTGCTGCCCTGATCAAGTGTCTCTGGGACTGTACTGCCTCAGAGTGAAGACAAGCAGGGCAGCACCAGGTAACTCTTTGCATGCCAAGGCTTGTGGTGCAAGAGGAAGCAGATGGTGCTTTGCATTCACACCAGATGAGAGCAGAGAAGTCTCTTCTGGCACTTCAAGTGTGAATGAGGCAAGGAGCGGAATTTTGTGCCTTTGCATCAAACCTCCCCTCAAATATGCTCATCTGCTGGCAAGATACTTTAAAAAGCCCCAAACCTGGCTGCCCTTACTGCACAGCCAGCCCAGGGCTGGGGCAGAGGTGGCTCTGTGGCTGTATGAGGCTCCTGGGTTCTGCAATGTCACAGGAAGCTTTGGAGCACATCACTGCTTTATTTGCTCAGCCCTAAAGATGAGATCATGAACCTGTGAGAAGTGTCAAGTCCTCTCTTTGCAATAAATCAGCATCTCATTGCATTTGTAACTTATCTTATCAGCTTAATACAAGGCTTATCCAAAAAGCACTAATCCAATTCCTCTAGAGGTGCATCTGATTAATTAATCTGTCTGCACTGGAGATTCTCCTAACACTTGAAGTTCTCTGGGGCAAACTCCTCTCTGAACCCTAAGCTTTTCTGTCTGAACTGGGGGAGACAGGGGAGAAGGGCAAAGGCATCACCAAGGTGGAGGAAATGCTCTGGTGCTATGATTGCCCTGGCCAGAGCAGGAAGGGAACACATGGTAGAAGGGATTTTGGGAAGTGGGGAGGTGCCATTAGCACCACAGCTGGTACAGAGTCCTGCTGGTGACTATGGCTTTCCTGCCCCCCTGGGGCACAGCTGCCCTGTACTCCAGGAGCCACAACAGGGTGCCAGCCCCGTGCCCTGCCTGGCCAGACTCCATGCTGTAGGCACACGGTGCTGGACACCAGGAGCTCTTTATCTCCCTCTAATTTGGCACATCAGAGTGGGAAGCCCCACAGGGTTCTGCTTTCTAGTGCCTCTCTGAGCTGTCCCACTTTTTATATGTGTTTTGATGAGTAAATTTACCACATCAAGCTATTCCAACTCCCAGCAGAGCCCTCTGTGTGCTAAAACATGGAATCAAAATGATGGTGATTTAATTGCCAGGCAGTATGGGCACACCTATTTTTAGCTATTATTTTCGTAGCTGCCAAGATAAATGCTTTGGAAAACTTTGGGTTTGCTCAGGTATTTGCTTAATTACACCAAAATTCCTGTGCTGCTCAGTGGTGTGTAGCTGAGGAGCTGACTGGAGGGATAGGAAGGGGCTCTCTCCTGTGGTAGGGCTTTGGAGGGCAGATCCCATGGCAACATTTGCAGCTTGGGTCAGCCACAGCTCCACTTGGGTCCTGCTGGATTCTGCTATCCTCCAGCCTACTCCCCCAACAATTCTCAGGGGCCTGGCAGAGATGGCAACTCCCACAGCACACCAGGAGCATGGGCAGTTCAGTGCCACCAGCTCATGCTTGGTGAGCTCTGGGCTTCGGGACACCACTCTGCAGAGATGCCCACCACTCTCCAGCCTACCATCACCTTGCTGGAAGAGGAGCTCAGACACCCTGCAGTCACACTAACATCATGGAAACCCTGCTGCCACTTGTGGTGTTCCCAGTTCCCAGTGCCAGGGCATGCAGAGGGCATCGTTCCTGCAGCCCAACACAGCAGCCCCTCTGCCATGTGGGGGTTGTGGGTGTGAGGTCTGTCCCATGAGTGGTGGGAACAGTGAGAGCCTGGGTACTCTGTTTGTGCAGAGCCTGGGCAGACAGCTGTGCTCTGGGGCAGCCCCAGGACAGGAGGTGGACGCTGTGGCACCTCGGCGGTGGGGACGCATCAGCGGGCAGAGTCCGCAGGGCTCTTCCCACTCTCTGACGAGGACTGAAAAAAACATCATTAACGTTTGCATTCAGATATGCTCTCCTTGCCCCTTCTCACACACAGCAAAGGAGGTGATTTAGAATTTATCAGCAAGTGTCAAGATAACCTCTGCAATTCAGAATCCGAGTGCAAAGACCAGCGCCAAATGACAGCTGCAGCAGCCACGGAGTCACATGTTTTATCCCAGTAAGTACAGGAAAATTGCAATGTTCTTTTCTGCTATTCAGGCTGAAGGGCTCCTTTAACACAGACCATCTCCTGATATCAAAGTGAATGATTTCTTTCATTATTCCTGGTTATGAAGCCTATTTTCATGTTATTTGTCATTTGTGAAGCAATTTGGTCTAAAGGCGGCTCCCAGCTTTTGTACTGAGCAATCAGGGAGAAAGTAGGGAAGGAATAACTAAGGGGAAGATTGGGATTCTTCATCTGCTCTTGCATAACCTAATGCAGGAGCTGCCCCATGCAGGGATCTCTTCCTGGCAGCTGGATTCAGGTAGTGACAGGACTAGGGGGAATAAAGCAAAGCTGGAGATGAGTAGGTTCAGGCTGGACGTGAGGAGGAAGTTGTTCAGCATGAGAGTGATGAGAGCCTGGAGTGGGCTGCCCAGGGAGGTGTTTAAGGCCAGGCTGGCTGAGGCTGTGGGCAACCTGCTCTAGGGTAGGGTGTCCCTGGCCATGGCAGGGGGGTTGGAGCTGGCTGATCCTTGTGGTCCCTTCCAACCCTGACTGATTCTATGATTTTGTGCAGGAGAGGGCCTCAGCCCTGCAGTCTCAGCTTGCCCAGAATGAAGAGCACCTCTGGGACACGCAGGTGATTGAAGTGACTTTGGAGACAGCCAAACTCACAAATTTGGACTTAAGAGGCAATCGATTGTGCAGTTGTTTTGGCTTCAGGAGGATCTGCAGGAGGAATCTGAGAGAGACTTTTCATCCTCCCATTCACAGCTGGACTGCTCTTGCTCATACTGAAAGCCAGCCCAAAGAGCATCCTGAGCACCAAGCCCTCTGCTGCTGCTGGGCTGAGTGGCAGTGGCACAAGCTAGATGGGAGACAAGGCACAGAACCAATTCTCCAGTGTGTGGTGTTTGATTTTGTCTTAAGCCAAACATTCTGTGTTTCAAAATGCAGCTGCTCAGCCCCAAGATAAAAGCCCGTGGCATTAAAGTGCCATGGGGGCAGCAGCAGCAGCTGGAGAGCTCCAGTCCAGTCCCATCCCAGGATCAGCCATCCCTAAGCCCTGCTCATGTTGTGACCTACATCCCATCTGCAGGGGCTGCTTCCACCTCTGTGGTATCTTTGTCTCCAGAGGTCCCACGGCCAGAGCTGGCCAAGACTTGCTGTCCCCAGTCTGTCACCATGCAACACACCCTTGCCCAACCATGAGGGCTTTGGGGTCTTGCCTCTAGCCTAGTTTGCTGGAAGGCAAACCAGCATCCTGAATGCCCTGCTAAAGGGATGTCCTGATGGGGCACCTCACCCAGAAGTGCCAGGGGGAGCAGGGACACTATACAGAGTGGAGGCTGAGCAGCCTTTGGAGGTACCACCACGACCACCCTCAACACTGGAGGCTTGTCCTGTGGCTGCAGGAGGCGCTGAGGTGCTCCTGGCCCCAGGGAGCTGAGGGCACTTTGCAGCCAAGAGGAGCAGCTTTGCTGCAAGCACAGAGGGAAGGATCCCATCGCTTCCCGGGGGATATTTTTGCTGGCTGCTGGCAAGGAAGTGGCACTGCCACTCCAAAATAGTTACACAGGGACTGTGCCTGCAGAGGCCCCTCCCGACGGAAACAGATCCCATCTGCTCCAGCACCGAGCACATTTCCAAAGGCTTTCAGTCCAGGTTCGGGGATTTTGTTCTCTCTCTGCTCTGTATTTTAAGACTGACGTGAGATGGCTGAGAGAAGGTTCTTAATTTAACTTACATTTATGCTTTTCAAGGATTTTTTTTAAACATAAAGCTGATTTTCCCCACTGAGCAGCCTCCCCTGCCCCCTGGAATGCACTTCCCAGACAGAGCAGCTCCACACCTTCCCTCACGGTAAAGATGGTGCCCAGGCTGCTGCTCCCCAGCACTGGGCCTGCAGGGTGGGGGACATGGAGGAGCTGGAGGATCCCCAGAGCAGCTGGGGCTGATCCTGCATCCCTCTCCTTCTCCACTTGCACAGTGCAGCTGGAGGGGTCCCTTCCACCCCTGCCCCTTGTGTCCCTGTGTTACCTTTGCACATCCCTGTCCCTTCGTATATGTCCTGGCCCCGGCCCTTGTGTCCTTGCGTTGCTGTTGCACATCCGTGTCCCTTCATATCTCTTCTGGCTCTGGCCCTTGTGTCCCTGTGTTGCTGTCACACATCCCTGTCCCTTCATATCTCTCCTGACCCTGGCCCTTGTGTCCCTGCATTGCTGTCACACATCCCTGTCCCTTCATATATCTCCTGGCTCTGGCCCTTGTGTCCCTGCATTGCTGTCACACATCCCTGTCCCTTCGTATATGTCCTGGCCCTGGCCCTTGTGTCCCTGCATTGCTGTCACACATCCCTGTCCCTTCATATCTCTCCTGGCCCTTGTGTCCCTGCATTGCTGTCACACATCCCTGTCCCTTCATATCTCTCCTGGCCCTTGTGTCCCTGCATTGCTGTCACACATCCTTGTCCCTTCATATCTCTCCTGGCCCTGGCCCTCGTGTCCCTGCATTGCCATTGCATGTCCCTGTCCTTTCCTATGTCTCCTGTCCCCCACATGAAAGGTTTGCTGAGAGCAACACAAACCCACGAGCCCCTTAGAACTGTGCTTCATCAAACTCACCTTTATCCCAGCAAACTTGCAATTAATCCTGCATGGATTAGGAGTCTTTGCTAATGAGGTGAGCTGGTGGGAGTGGGCTGGGTGCAGCAGGCAATGACTTCATTGGAGCACTTGAGAGTTAATTGTAAAGGCAGCAGAGGTAAAAAAGGTGCAGTGAGTGCAAGGAGTCAGGAAAGTCAAGTTCCATCTCCCCAGACCTGCCTCACAGCCTTGCTGTGGCATCCCAATGCTCCAAGATCATCCAGACTCATCACTGGACATCAAGCACCCCAGACAAGGTGAGTGATATGCCCAGCACAGCAAAGGGCTCTGCTTACCTAGCTGCCCCAGGCATGGCACCTCAGTGTGGCAGTGCTCCTCACCCACAGTGCTGTTGCTCCCCATCCTGAGCCCCAGCAGTGGCCATGGGAGAGGGCAACACCACCGAGTAGCAGCTCTGCCCATACTGGGACTGTGTCTTAGCCAACACTGAGAGGTGCTCCTCAGTGTCAAGGGACTTGAAAACCCTCTCCTGCCTGGGCTGCAAGGGAACACTTGAACCTTACACAGCTTCTGCTGCAAGACACTTGCCTGTGCTGGCTCCATTCAAGATCACACCCTTAAAATCACAACAGTCTGGAGAAAAGAAAGCTGCTGCTGATTGAAAATTAAAGATACTGCTTCCTGATCATCGTAAAATTGACTTAGAATCATAGACTTCTAAAATAAGATACTTAATTAAATGTATCCATTCTTCTGATACAGCTCAGAAGTGTTAAGTCCAGAAGAGATGCTGAGATACTGTGGGATAATGTATTCATGTGGATGGTTATCTTCCTCATAAAGGCATTATGAAAGTAGCAAAAGTAATTGCATTATATTTATGTCAATTCTCTTATTTAACTTGGCTGCAAATGAAGTATTCTGTATTGAACTGCAACCCATTTTAATTTACAAACCCAGCTCTGCTTTGCTCAGTGGTATTGCAGCTAATGAAAAATGACTCAAAGGCACAGATCTTTTCCATATGAATGCTCATATAGACCCCAAACAGGCTCAAGAGATGGAGCAGCTGCCAGGGCTGAGGCAAGCTCTGGGCTGAGAGAAAACTCAGCTGAGTTTAGGTGGCTCTGAAACTTTGCAGGAGCAGTGGGCACACTCCTGACAGGCCCCTCTCCAGGAGATGCAGCAGGAACACCACCACCACCCCCTCAGGACCTGCTGTAATGCTGTGTCTGACCTCACCCCGCAGGGAGCAGGTCTTGGCTGTGATCAGCTCTGCTTGGGCACCTTGGCTGGATGGGCCATGTGCAGCCTCGCATCTCTCCTGCCCACTGCTGCCTGGCACACGATGCTCACAGGCACAGGGCATCATGTGAGCACAGCCCTCAAGGGCCTCAGCCCATGACTCAAGCACATCCAGGAGGAGCAGGGCCGTTGTGTGACAATGACATGCCAGCCATGGTAGAGCTGCCACCGTGGCAGGCCGTGCTCTTGGCTGCAGGCAGGGTGAGCCTGTGGCAGCAGCACCCTCCCGTGCCCGTGTCAGCGCCGTGCACTGATCCAGCCTGATGTTCCTGCAGGCAGCTGCCCAAAGATGGTGATTGATTAATATTTCTTTGCAAGCCACACGACATCTCCTGACCTTCGGGTCCCTTGGGCTGGTGCTGCAGCCCGGCTCTGATAGCATCTTGCACGCCCAAGGAATGCCAAAGGCAATGCTGTCCTGGGCTGGATCCCCAGGGCAAGAGGGGCTGTGGGAGGCTGCATTTGCCCAGCTGAGATCAGCACTCAGAGCCAGCAGTGCCACTGTGGTGGGCTCGGGCATCTGGCACTCCATCCCGGTGCACAGGGAGGACTTGCTGGGCCAGGCAGCCCCGGTTGAGTGCCAGCTCCTCCTCTCTGCCATCCTCCAAAGTGCTTTATCTCGGCTCTGCGTCCCCTGGGCACAGGCTCAGCCACCTCCATTAGCAGGTCCCTGCGTGTCCCCATCAATCTCCCAGCCAGGCACTTGGCATCACAGCCGAGGAAGAGCAAAGCCGTGCCCGCGGCGCTGGTTGTCCCTGCACCAGCCTCCCCAGCTGCCGAACAGCTCCCTCTTGCCCGGAGAGTGCCTCACCACTGTTGACCTTTCCTCCTCGCCAGAGGCTGGAGACATGTTCATGCCTCCAGTGGCTCCCTGCAGACATCATGCTCTTTCCTCCTCCTCCTCTTGCCTGCCTCTGACTGCTCTGCAGGTCCCTGACATCTCAGGGATACTCTGCAGTCCCCTGACATTTCAGGGTGCTCTGCAAGCCCCTGACATCTTGGGGGTGCTCTGCCCTGCTCTGTGCTTTTGCCCAGCAGAAGCCTCTCTGTGCTGTAGGCAGAGCTGGCAGCCCAAGGCAGAGCAGAGGGCTGGTGGGTGATGGGAGAAACCTCTCTGCTCCTTCAGACATGTTATAAAAGGTTTTATCTACAACCCTGGAGGTATGGCAGCTCACACTTCAAGCCCCTGGGAGCATCAAGTGAGCACTACTAGGTGTAGGTAGCCCCAAGGTGAAGGCTTGTCCCCCACACTCACCAGCCCTCACACACTGCCTGGGCTCAGCTGCCTGGCACCAGCCTGCTCCATGTCTCCTCTTACCCACCCTCTGCTGCGGGCACAGGAGCTCAGGTGCTTATTAAGCACATCTGAAGGCCACCAGGCGCAGGCAGATGCAGAGGTACAGAGATTTTCATTGTCAGTGACAATATTAATGTTGCATGATTTACAATCTCCTCTGTGCCTGCTCCTCTGGCAGCGAAGCAGCTGCTTCAGGCCCGTTTGGGTGGTTTAGAGCTGTCCTTGAGGCTGTAATAGAGTTATTGAGAGGGCACAAGCATTGATTGATTCGTATTGACTTGCTTGGCAGGCGGCCTCGTGTGCTTCTATGGAGGGAAGGTTTGGGGCAGGGTCCTGGGGCGTGCACACTTCACCCCGACAGAAAGGACGGACAGCTCCCTCCTTCCCTTGGGCCAGCTGCACTTTGATGTTCCCTGGATTTGTGCTTCTCCAGCACCTGTGCTCTGGAGACATTTGGATGAATAGGGATGAGGCAAGGAAAGAGATGTCCATAAAAAATCACCTGTTCAATAAGCTGAAGCAGAAAGACACCAAAATCCATCATCCTGCAAAGCCTCTGTTTCAAAGCTTGCAAGGGTTTGGAGTAGCCAGAGCCTGTTGGAGCTGGTGAAGCTTGGACACAAGGGCAATGGTTTTCAGGATGGAGGATGCATGCATACCCGGCCAGCTGGGAAGCAGAGGGTAGAAATGCCAGCCCAGGCCTGGCCCCAGGCAAGGCAGGCAGCTGTGGCTGTGGGGACTTGGGCACTGTGGCTCCCAGACAAAGCCTAGAGCATGCCAGGAGGAGACAACAACCCAACCCCCCACTGCATGATCAGTAAGGACCTGGGGGCTTGCTTCAAAAACGCTCCTACTCCAAGCACCCTTGGAACAGAGGCAGGTTTTGCCCATTCCCAAGCACAGAGTGCTCGTGAAGGACCTGCATGGGATTTGGAGGGGATCCCTCAGGAGCTGGCAGCAGGCAGAGGTTGGGGGTGTGCAGGAGGGACCTTTTTCAGAGGGCCAAAAAGGAAGGGCAGGTCCTGCCCCTGCAGGTGGCAGCCTTAGGGTTCGCTGTGACATGAGGACAGAAGCACAGCACTGTCACCCACACCTGGAGCCCCCTCCCATGCTTCATAGTCCCCCAGGCATTTTCCATGGGCCTGCCCCAGCTCTGCCACACAAGCTGCTCCCTGGTGTCAGTGACATTTGAGCCATGTTTCTGCCAGCAGAGAGGCTGCCTACAGCCAGGTTGTCTCTGGAGATGAAAGAGGGCTCTGCCCATCCAGAGATCCCTGTGAGCACCCTCAGCCCATCCAGTGGCTCCCCCTCAATCCCACAGCCATCCAAGGCAATTCCACCTCAGAGGCTGGAAGGGGCAGCACTAGAAGAGAGGAAAAGTGGTGCCCATGTTGCTGCCACACAGCTGAGCCAGTGATGCCCAGCCCCACCACACGAGTAAGAACCAGCCAGATGCCAGGCTGCAGCTGTTGCATGGCACTGGGCAAGGTGATGAGGCCTGGAAGGTGGAAGCTGGGGGAGCAGCTTGTGAGCCACAGCAGGAGCAGGCAGGAGGACAAATGCCTCCTCACCTAGTGTTTATAAGCACAGGGTTCCAGCAGAGCACGGCCAGGTCCTTGCCCCAGCAAGAGCCAGCCAAGAGCCCATGGAGATGGCAAGGAGCAGGGTGTCCAGGGTGGGTCCTGCCCATTACTTCGAGCTGCCCAGGGCCTTGGGCAGCTGCAGCTCTGCATTAGCACAGCTGCAGCACAAGGGCACCAGGGAGCAGTGCCAACACCCAAGACGTCGGGCTGCTGGGATGGGGCCCAGCCCCCGAGGGCAGTGGGGCACGCCCCAGGCTGGCAGGGTGGCTGCTGGAGCCTCCACACCAGCAGCACGCTGGGCACGCACTGCGGCAGCTGCCGCCCAGCAACGCCTCGAGAGGTAATTGAATTCACAGCCCCAGATCGAACTCATTATCCTGTCAGCGTTTTGGCGTTTCCAGTGATTCACAATTGCTTCAATTATAAGAATTGGGGTGTTTAGACAATTCCACCCACCCTGCCTTCCGCCCTGCTCCTGCCTGGCATTCCGGGCTCTCAGCCTCACCCATCCCTGCTCAGAGCCCCAGGCACAGCAGAGTGTCTGCAGGCAATTCAGCTCTGCCCAGTGCTGCTCTCACCCTCCCGGGCTTATTTCGAGTCTCCCCTCACCAATTCCCTCCTGGGCATGGTGCTTGGTGGGTGCGCTGGGTGCCCATCCCTGTCCAGTGCATCCTCCCTTCGCTGCTGGAATGGACAGTGCTGGCTGACGGTAGGATCTGTCCTGGAAGTGCCCTGCAGTCCAGGAGGGAATTAACAGCTCTGTGTCCTGCGAGCGTGCTGCAGCATTGTAATTCTTGGTGTGCTGTGAGAGCTGCATGCAGCAGCGCAGCCAGGGACGGGCAGCAGCCAGCGCTGCTAGAGGACACTCCAGCCTGACTTGTTTGTCACGGTGGGACCAGCTGGAGTGCGGAGGAGCCGTCTGAAGGTGGGAGGCGCAGGCAGGGGGCAGGCGGCAGATGGACATGGGCAGTCCCTTGTGGTGCTGGGAGATGCTGCCACGGTCCCTGGGGACAAGAGGCGGTGCCAGGATGCCAGGAGGGGAGAGGCTGTCACTGTTCCCATCCCACAGCCCTGTGGGGTTCACCCCGTTCTCCTTCAGCCACCATCCTCCTCAAAACCCACCCCACCCTGCAAGGCAAAGCCTCCCTCCACAAACCTCCTCTCAGCAGAAAGTGCAGTTCCCACCGTGCTTTATTGTAATCACCAGGTCAATGTCCTCTCGGTTTATAAGTACCCAGGACCAACGCTGGAGTCTGTAAATGAAGAAATAAAACAAATAACAATTAAAGAAGCAGCTACAGCATTGGCTGCTGCTTTGGCATAGGAATATTTCAATGCAGTTCCTTGAGAAGAGCTTCAACGTTTCACAGCTGAAGATGCCAGCTTAGAGCCTGGGCACCTGCTGCTTCCCCCCACACTCCCCCCCCCTCCCTCCAGCTTCACAGTCTTTCCCTCTGTGCAGGAGCCCACCTGGATCTGAGCACACAGTATCACAGTATCACAGTATTATCAGGGTTGGAAGAGACCTCACAGATCATCAAGTCTAACCCTCCACCACAGAGCTCAAGGCTAGACCATGGCACCAAGTGCCACGTCCAATCCTGCCTTGAACAGCTCCAGGGACGGCGACTCCACCACCTCCCCAGGCAGCCCATTCCAGTGTCCAATGACTCTCTCAGTGAAGAACTTTCTCCTCACCTCCAGCCTAAATTTCCCCTGGCGTAGCTTGAGGCTGTGTCCTCTCATTCTGGCGCTGGCCACCTGAGAGAAGAGAGCACCAAGCTGGGGGCAGATGTGACTGAGTTGGAGGGCAGAAGGGCTCTGCAGCGGGGCCTTGACCGCCTGTACAGATGGGCAGAGTCCAATGGGATGGGGTTCAATAGCTCCAAGTGCAGGGTGCTGCACTTTGGCCACAACAACCCCATGCAGAGATACAGGCTGGGGTCGGAGTGGCTGGAGAGCAGCCAAACAGAGAGGGATCTGGGGGTGCTGATTGATACCCACCTGAACATGAGCAGTTTCAAAGCCTTCTATCCCCCTGAAATCACAGCAGCAGGGCCCTGCCAGCCAGGTGCTGCACTGAGCTGCTGACCTAAGCCTGCAGGAACCAGGCCCCAAAAGGATGTGAAATGTGAACTCTCAGGCAGTTTGAACACCAAGGATGCTCAATGAGTTTTGTTCCTCTTTCTCCATGATGTCGTGTGTGTGTGTGTGTGTGTGTGTCCCCACCCCTTTCTCTGCTCTGAAAGTACAGAATAGCATTGGCACACTTACACTGTGCTCTGAAAGTCACAGCCAAAGGCATGTGAAATATGCATGTGCAACAGGAACACAGAATCCACCATCCCCTGCACACTCAACGCTCCCCCTTGGCGGCTCTGTGACAAAGCACACATCAAGCCGTGTTAGGCAAAATGGACAAGTTAAATTGCATTTGGTCTGAGTTAACAGCAGCATCAGAAGCTCAGCTTTTGCATTTCCTTGCTGTCTGAAATTTCCAATCTGGAATTTCCCAGCGAGGTGAGGCTGAAGAGATTGCTTCTGGTCCCCAGGCTCCCCACGCTACACGCAGCTGGTCTTAGTGTTTGCTGAAAGAGTTGCAGCCAAAGCCCAGTGCTCCCGGGGCTATGTGACAGCTCCCACTGGTGTGCAGCAGCGTGGAACATGTTCATTAGGTACCCACGGAAGAGACTGAAGCTTCCGAAGGCCCAAGCCCTTTGCAGGCAGCACAGCACAGTTAATACTGTGCTGGATCGAGGCTCATTGGGATATTCTAATGAGAGAAATGAGATCATTGGTTGTGAAAAGAAAAGAATGACAAAGTCTATAGCATTCCTTGGTTTGATGAAATGGATAGAATGTCAAAGTGTAAGTGATTTGTCTCTCTTTTGCCTTCTTTGCTCCTGAGCACTGGATGTATTCACTGCTCTCTAATCTCTTCCACCAACTCCAGCTAGCATTTCCAGATAACAAAGTAAGAATCATAGAATCATAGAATCAAGCAGGTTGGAAGAGACCTCCAAGCTCATCCAGTCCAACCTAGCACCCAGCCCTGGCCAATCAACCAGACCATGGCACTAAGTGCCTCATCCAGGCTTTGCTTGAGCACTTCCAGGGATGATGACTCCACCACCTCCCTGGGCAGCCCATTCCAATGCCAATCACTCTCTCTGCCAACAACTTCCTCCTAACATCCAGCCTAGACCTCCCCCAGAACAACTTGAGACTGTGTCCCCTTGTTCTGTTGCTGCTTGCCTGGCAGAAGAGCCCAACCCCACCTGGCTACAGCCTCCCTTCAGGTAGTTGTAGACAGCAATGAGCTCTGCCCTGAGCCTCCTCTTCTGCAGGCTGCACACCCCCAGCTCCCTCAGCCTCTCCTCACAGGGCTGTGCTCCAGGCCCCTCACCAGCTTTGTTGCCCTTCTCTGGACATGTTCCAGCACCTCAACATCTCTCTTGAATTGAGGAGCCCAGAACTGGACACAGTACTCAAGGTGTGGCCTCACCAGTGCTGAGTACAGGGGAAGAAGAACCTCCCATAAGGTTTGCAGGTTGTTTTGTTTTCTGTCTGAGAGAGAGAGGGTGGCTTGGAGTCCCTCTGAGCTTCTTTTGTTTGTCTGAGAGGGAGTTTGGATTCCTGTGTTATTTCCCATCTGTATGTAATTGTAAATACTTGTAAACACACTATATGTGTGTGCTTGTATATGTAGCTTTGCTGTGCATGTAGCTTTATCTTACTTCCAGCCTGTCTGAGCTGGTTTGGTAAATTCCAATCGTGGTGGTGAGGGGAAGGAAACTCCTCAACCCACTACAAATATAAACCTTGCATTGATTCACAGCAACAGGGGCTGCTCCTGGGGACCTGCCAGGTGCCACAGCCCACTGGATGGGCATCAGCACTCAGCAGGGGAAGGTCTGGGGGGATTCTTTCTCAGGCAGCAGCAGGGTGATGGCAGAATGCAGGCAAGAGCAGCAGGGGAGGCTCTTGGTGTTGTCTACAGTTGGGCTGGGACCTGACACCCAACTGAGCACTTTCCCTGCTCTTCTAACAGAGAGAAGGGAGCTGAGCCCGTGCTGGACAAATTGGACTTGATGCAAGCCCTGCTCCCTATGCCAGGCACATACAGGGGCTGGTGTGTGCTACATCTCCCAGCGCCTCCATGTGCTCCCCTGGGAGCTACCCCTTTGGAAGTGCTGCAGGGTGGTTGTAAAGGTGCCCAGCCCTTGGGCCTCTGCTTCTTTGGTGCCACTGGGTGCTGGTGGGAAGCAAATGAGATATCCCTCCAGCCCCAGGCAGGTTGTGGCTTTGCATGGTTGCTCTGTTCTGAGGCACCCTCAACCTTCCTGCTCCTCCATAAACCTTGTCCCTGCCCAGCAAAAACACATCATCCCCATGGCTGTTCCTCTTCCTCCCTCCAGGAGCCAGGCTGCTGTCATCCCAGTGGGTTCCTGAATGCCACTACTGAGAGCACTGCCACACATCAGCCCAACAGCGTGCTGGGGACCCAGCATCTCCTCACTGGCTTGTTTCCTCCCTCTCCAAGGGAATGTGGCCAAGATGAGCCACTGCTGCTCTCCCTGACAGGTCAGGTATCTTAGCTTTGCAGTGTGAAATCAAGCTGGGGAGACATGTCAGGGTGTGGAAATGTCCCTGCCTGCTGGCTGGCATCACCAGGCACTCCACAGTCTGGTACCTAGAGGCTTATTCAGTCGAGTTTATTGCAACTGCTGATGAGCCCAGAAATGCCTTCACTTCCGAAGAGCTTTCAGCCAAGGAGGGTCACAAGGTCACAGGATGCTTTTCTCCATTGAAAGACTGGGACAAGGGAAGGGATATGATCAAGTAAGATCCTTCCCTGGGGCAGTGGGGTGAAGTGGCCTGGGCACTCCCCTGCTCACAAAGTCCTTGGAATGGCATCATCTCTGACTCTGTGCACAAGCCGAGGGAGCCAGGGACCTCCATCCTCCAAGCCCACTGTCCCCAGAGTGTTCAGGCCCTTCTGGAGCCTAGGGCTGAAGCTCCATCATTTCTCCCCTGGTTGCTTCAGACCCTCTTTGTGCTGGGAGACCCCCTGGGGGAATCACTCTCTCACCTCCCACTAGTAGCAGAGCAGGATGGTGCAGTGTGTCCTGCTTCTCTGGGAACAGCAGCATTTCAGAAACTGCTTTCTCCAGTGACAAAGGAAAGCCTTCACCTGGAGAATATTAGCTCAGACCCCCTGATGCAAGTGTGGTCATTGAAATCCATCTCAGCTCTTTAATAGAAAGGGTAGAAATTCCCCTGCAATTCATCTCCAGCATTTATGTAGCTAAGCGCCGGGCAAAGGCGTGCTCTGAGCACTGCTCTCACACAAACACTTATTCAAGAGGAGAGATTTAATCATTGCGTTGAACACGTTGTTTTTCTTATTACATTATAGAGAGCCAGGGGCAGAGTGGCTCTTTCAGACCAGCCTGGCCTTGCTGTGGCCAGGATCCAGCGCTGCACATCCTGTGCCTGGACAAGGATGTACTGATGTGGCCCCCATGCCACTGGGTCTTTGCAGCTTCCAGTGTGCAGAATCATTCCTGGACATGCAAGGTGGCCCTTGCCTGAGCCTAGGAGAGGCTCCAAGGGAGTTGGCAAGTTTTGCTTCTGCTGCTGATTCCAGAGCAGGCAGATGAGGTGTGGGCTGGAGGAGACAGCAGAGGCTGCAGCATGAAGGGTGCTGCAAGACATGGTGGGGATGTGGGAAGAAACGTCTGAGCCACAGCTGGTCTCAGAACTCTGAGGTGGCAGATGCAGAGTGACAAAGGAGGAGGCTGATGGCCAGGGCTCAGCTCCCAGGTAGTCTCCAGGAAAACCACATGAAGATCACAGAATCACAGAGAAGACTGAGGGGATTTAATATGTCTATAAATAGCTGAGGGCTGGGCAGCAGGAGCGGGGACAGGCTCTGCTCACTGCTCCCTGGGATAGGACAAGGGAGCAATAGATGGAAGCTGCAGCACAGCAGGGTCCACATCAACACGAGGAGAAACTTCTTTGCTGTAAGTGTCACAGAGCACTGGAACAGGCTCCCCAGAGAGGTTGTGGAGTCTCCTTCTCTGGAGACTTTCGAGGCCTGTCTGGATGTGTTCCTCTGTGACCTGAGCTAGATTGCATGGTCCTGCTTTGGCAGGGAGGGTGGAATTGATGATCTCTTTGGGTCCCTTCCAACCCCTAACATCCTGTGATCCTGTGAATCACAGAATGCCAGGGGCTGGAAGGTCATGTAGCCCACCTGCTGCTGGCAGAGCAGGATCACCTCTACCAGATGTGCATCTGGAGGTCAATGTGGCTCCTTGGGGGGGCTTCTGGCTCCATGATGCTGACAGCGGGGCAGCATCTGGCTCCCAGCGATTGCCCCCACACATCTCCCCTGCCCCTTCCCTGCCTGCAGTGGTGTCTCCACCACGAAGCTGGGCTACTAGGCTCCTGCTGGGCGCAGGGTCTGGAGGCTGCCGCTGCCACCAGCACAATCCCTGCCGTGCCCTCTTCAGAGCCACAGGGCAGCGAAGCAGGCAGCATTAATGAGGCCGTAAATCGCGGCGCAGCCAGGAGTGCAGTTTGTTTGTTTTGAAGCAGGGCACATGTCACAGGAAATGCCAACAGTCCCAGTGCTTGGCATAACAAATGTGCAAACAGCAATTAACAGTTGCGTCTTCTGCTCACATGCAAAGAACATAATTAGCTGGTTCCATCTGTTAATTATACCTGCCACGGTTCAGATACTCGCATCCCAGCCAGAACTCCGAGGAGGAAGGTGAGCTGTGCAAGCACAACTCTTGTCACCAAAACATTAGACCCAGCAAGTTTCTCTCTCCTCTCTCGTGTCTGCTGCTCAAAGGCACCCCACAGGCCAGCAGGGTGCAGGGTACAGCAGCTCCGCTTCCTTCTGCTGCTGCTCCAGCCTCTTGCAGGGTCTCTCCCAGTGCTCCTGCTGGCAGTTTACAGGTTTGGGAAGCCCCAGCAATAGTTGCCTACTGGAAATCCCTGGAGCTGCAGAGCCCTTGGTAGGTGTTTCCTGAGATGAAGTCCCTTAGAACCCTTCAGGAATAGGTTTGGACTGACCTCTGCCAGGGCACGAGGTCAGTGTGGTGGGAGATTCAGGTCAGACTTGGGCTGGGACCTGGGGAGTGATGAGGTTCAACCCACCCCGGACTGAGGCGAGGCTGCAGTCTCTGGTAGAGGGCTTGGTGCTGACACCCCTCCACACCTCCAAGGAGATAAAGGACAAATGTGCCTATCTGCCCAAGTACCACCCATGGTTAAGTGTGGAGACAGTGCCAAGCACCAAAGAAGGGACAGAGGACAGCACTGAGGAGAAAAGAACCAAAGATGCTTGCGTGTGAGGTGCCTCAGCCTAGTTCTCATGCCTGACAGCTCTGCTGCCATCTGCCCACAGCACCAAGCCTGCCTAGCAGCACCCCCTCCTGCCTCCTGAACTGCCTCCAGCACCCACCCCTGTCCCCAGCTGACTCCTCTGCCCCTAGACAAGCCCCTAGCACCCACCCCTGCCCGCTTTCATGGTGGACACAGCCCTGTAGCACCTGTTCCTACTAGGTCTGGCTGCTCACTCCTCCTGTCTCACCACCATCTCTTTCATTCATACTTCACAACCATTTCTACATACACATGCACCCCAGCACTGCTGTGCCCAGAGACAGCCCTGAGGTGCCCCGGGAGGGCCCCAGTGTCAGGGCCACCAGCAGCAGCAGCCTCACCTCCCCAACCCCCGATTCAAGCGAGAGGGAGCAGCCGAGCCCTGGCTGCCAGGCACATCCCTGTGTGCCGATTTCAAACAGGCTCAGGATGTGCTCTCCTGGATCTAAGCAAGCAACAGAATCTTAACTATCAGAGCTCCTTGCTGGCTGATAAAATATGGATAAAGGAGCCATCACTTTAGAACAGCAGGAAGAAAAATAATTGCCAAGGTTGGCTCTCATTTGAATATTGTTTAAAACCCTTGCAGCATGGAGCTGGCTGCTGTAGCTTCATTCTACTTGTGTGAATAATTCTGCTAGACAAGATCCTGTTGGCACAGCCCAAGCAGAGGGAATGAGGGGCAACTTCTAACTGCTCCATCAGACCCACAGGATTCTCCTGCCCAGCTGAGTCCCACCACTTCCCTCCTCCTCCAGCACCTCAGGATGCCACCTGCCAGGTCTAGATGACTGGCTAGGGCTGGGTGCTAGGCTGGCCTGGATGATCTTGGAGGTCTCTTCCAACCTGTTTCTATGATTCTATGTGGGTCTAGCAGCAGTGAACATCATCAGCCAGGACGGAAGGAGCTGTGGAGAGAGGAGCAGAGACTTTGGTTTGGTCTGAAGGGGCTGGGGTTTGGGTTTTGTTGTGTTTTCTTTCCCCTCAGCTGGTGCAGAGGCTGTGACAAGGACAGCAAAGTGACACTGACTAATTGAATTCTGAACTAGCAGGAGCAATGCAAATATCTGACAAATTGATTTAATTGCATTCACGTACAATAAAGCTGAGATCTAAAAGGTCAGCTAGAAACTGGAAAGGGTCCCTGGAGTGCTAACAGGAGGAAGCTGACTTTAATACACATTCATCACATTTTATCATCTAATTAGTTCACACAATGCCAGACTGATAGACAGAGGCCTAAACAAAAGTATCGATTGATTATTAGCCACAGATCTATCATATTGCTCCAGCAGGCTGTCAGGGCACACTGGCAACTCCTGCCCAGTGCATCAGCAGGAGGGGGGCACTTGATAAATAGTTTTTCTATAGCAGAATTGAGACTCTGGGAAGCATTTCCCACAGACACTGAATGATAAAGATCCTTGCAAAAGCTCTCTAGCAAAAACCACGATCAAAGCCCAGCCAGGCCTGCCTGCACCAGGAATATTTATGAAGGTTTGGGCAGCCAGCTCTGCTCTGCTGAGGAGCACCCAGCCCTGGCATTGCCTGGCACTGCTCTGTGCCTGCGCTAGCTGGAGCCCTGGGGCTGCCAGGTAGGGTGTCCTGCTCCACTCCTGCACATAAACCACCTCTCCCGAGCCTCTCCTCAGCTTGGTTTCACTGCTTGGCTTTTCTGAAGCAAGATGATTTGAAACAGGCATCAGGAACTGTACCAAATGTCTCCTAGTCACTGTGGCACAGAGCTGGCACTGGGGCTCCCATAGCCAAGCCCAGGGCTTCTCCCCGAAGAACCGTCCTGAGAACCTCTTGTCTCTGTGCCCAGAACACTGCAACCCCCAGCACAAGCAGCCATATGAAGTTTGGCAGATGCCTCCTTCTGCACCCTGCCACTGGGCAGGGAGTTTGACCCTTTCTTGAGGCATTCACCTCAAATTGCAGCTGCCTATTGTGGTGGGATCTGTTCATCCCTCCCTGCCCTACTGGGGCACATGGCAAGGGAGACACCTGGCATCTTAGAGTGCCCATCCTACCAGCTTCATGAGGATGCCCAGGACCCACGAGATGCACAGCAGCAAGGAGAAGGCAGCTGAGCAGCATCTGTCCTTGGCAAAGAGCAAACCCCAGCCCATGGGAGAAGACTGAGAGACCTGTGCAGCCCATGCATCATCCTCTTGCAGGTGGGGATGCCCAGCCTTTCTTGTGCCACCTGGAGCAGCTGCACCCACAGAAGCTCCTCTGCACACATGGGTGCAGCCCCTGCTCAGGGGCTGGGGTGCAGCTGGGCGTACTGAGCTGGCAGCTGAACTCTGCTCCTGCCCTTCTTTAATTCCCCATGGTGCCAACAGACACCTGAGAGACCTGAGCTCCTCGCGTTGTTGGGTCAAAGCAAGCACTTTACCTTTCTTGGGCTGAGCCTCCCTGATGAGCCCCACAGGAGGGACGGTCCCTGGGGCAGCTGGGTGTCCTCAGGAAGGCTGAGCCCAACGTGCCAGGACTCTGCCCATGGCCAAGCCATGCTCCTCAGAAGGCTCAGCCCGTGCTTGCCATCGATTCCTGAGACAGGACATTTTATGAACTGTGATTTCATTAAGCTGCAGCTCTCCAACACCCAGCCCCAGGGTGTGGGGCAGCCAGATCGATGCCAATCTGTTGGGCAGGGAGAAGTGGACAGAGACCAGTGACCGGGGAACAACGGGCAGAGAATGGCAGGCAGGGAGCAGCAGCAGTGGCAGCAGCATTAATAACCTGCAGCAGGGGGTCCTGGCAGAGGTGAGAGACTAATTAATGGCATCCTGCTCCATGCAGCCTGTTCTGGAACCAGCCTGGAGTGGGCACCAGGGAGGGAGATGCCTCTTCAGAGGGAGGGAGGGAGTGGAGGGCTCTGAAAAGCAGCACACTGAGTGCAGGCAGAGCCACAGCCCGACCCCAGAGCCCCCGGGCTGCACACCAGCCTGCTGCCACACGCTGCCACCTGCATTTGTGTGCCTTACTGTTATCAGAACATATGGGATGGGACCTCGGTGCAGTGCCTTGTTTTTTCCATCTCCTCAGGCTTCATTCATTTGTAGTCTGGATTATCTAATCATTCAGGCTTCAGATATCCGGAGTGAGAAACCAGAGTTTGACTGCAGTCTTAATTCAGAAGAATTTGCTTCTGCCAGGACTGAGGCATTCAGCAGCTGTGGAGGTAATATCAGCCCTAAAGAGGAAGAAATGTCTTCACTTTCCTGACTGTTAAAAACCAAGCAGGGTTAGTAACTGGAACAGAGGCATTTAGTGGTGCACAGAGTGCTGGATCTGTTTGTTAATTAACTGCAAATCTGGCCTCAGATCACAGCCTAAAAGTTCAGGGGAGACCTGGGCAGAGCCAGCCTGAGCTCACCTGCACCCACAGCACCCCACAGCTTCCACTCAAAACCAGTTGCAAACCTTCCCCAGAGACCCCCTCTGCCTCCCCCTCAACTCACTGGTGGCACTGGGGAGGGAGCACCATGTGAAGGCTGAAGCTGTGCACAGTCCCCTGCCCACACACCTTCCAGTGCCCCCTGCCCACCCACAGCACCAGGCACAGGCTCCCTGTTTCCAGGGTTCTTGTAGTGTCAGAGGGAGCCTGTGCCCAGCAGCCCTGCCACAGGAATCACAGAATCAACCATGTAGAAGAGACCTCCAAGCTCATCCAGTCCAACCTAGCACCCAGCCCTGGCCAATCAACCAGACCATGGCACTAAGTGCCTCAGCCAGGCTTTGCTTGAGCACTTCCAGGGATGGTGACTCCACCACCTCCCTGGGCAGCCCATTCCAATGCCAATCACTCTCTCTGCCAACAACTTCCTCCTAACATCCAGCCTAGACCTCCCCCAGCATAACTTGAGACTGTGTCCCCTTCTTCTGTTGCTGCTTGCCTGGCAGAAGAGACCAACCCCACCTGGCTACAGCCTCCCTTCAGGTAGCTGTAGACAGCAATGAGCTCTGCCCTGAGCCTCCTCTTCTGCAGGCTGCACACCCCCAGCTCCCTCAGCCTCTCCTCACAGGGCTGTGCTCCAGGCCCCTCATCAGCATTGTCATCCTTCTCTGGACACCTTCCAGTATCTCAACATTTCTCCTGAAGCAGGCAGCAGCAAACTCTTGCCCACAGCAGCACATCTATGTTGTCCTTGATACTTTCAGTAGGAGGGAAGGAAAAAAGAAGGTCCCAGAGGTGGTGGGGTTGGATGGGCAGACCCCTGCTGAGGTCTTCAGCCTGGTTAGGCTCCAGATGAGTTTCTGACTTCAAGAAGGCTTCTCACACTTGGGGGTTTGGCCTGTCTCTAATTACCTCCTCTGAACAGACTACCCCAGCTGATTTATTTTGAACAAAGCTAGAAATAAAAGGATAATCAGGGGATCCCAAATGACAGCTGCAACATCTGTATTTTCTGGTACACTGAGCACATTTGATGTACAGAATATTGTAATGAGGCTGAAAAACTTGTCAATGATATTTCTTTTGTCCCTTTCTCAAAGGAGCAATGGGTAGCTCTCCAATAGAATATTAATTGGTGCAAAATGTGGGAAACAGCTTTTTCCTGCAGTGGTATTTGTTGTTTGCTCCTGACTTGCTGCAGAGAAATCTCATCCTGCAGCACATTGCCACCATCCTGTACCCAGCAGTGGGGAGCAGCTGGAGCTGCTGTTAGGAACCTTCACATCACAGGCTCACAGAATGTCAGGGGTTGGAAGGGACCCAAAGAGATCATCAAGTCCAACCCCCTCTGCCAGAGCAGGACCATGCAATCTAGCTCAGGTCACAGAAGAATGCATCCAGACAGGCTTGAAAGTCTTCAGAGAAGGACACTCCACAGCCTCCCCAGAATCATAGAATCAGTCAGGGTTGGAAGGGACCACAAGGAGCAGCCAGTTCCAACCCCTCTGCCATGGGCAGGGACACCCTACCCTAGAGCAGGCTGCCCACAGCCTCAGCCAGCCTGGCCTGAAACACCTCCAGGGATGGGGCCTCAACCACCTCCCTGGGCAACCCATTCCAGGGTATCACCACTCTCATGGTGAAGAACTTCCTCCTCACATCCACTCTAATCTCCCCACCTCCAGCTTTGCTCCATTCCCCCTAGTCCTGTGACTCACTGAGAGCCTCCCCAGCATTTCTGTAGCCCCACTTCAGATCCTGGAAGGCCACAAGAAGGTCACCTGGGAGCCTCTTCTTCTGCAGACTGAACAGCCACAACTCTTTCAGTCTGTCCTCACAGCAGAGCTGCTGCAGCCCTCTGAGCATCCTTGTGGTCCTTCTCTGGACACACTCCAGCATCTCCACATTCCTCTTGTAATAGAGGCTCCAGAACTGGATGCAATACTACAGATGGGGTCTCCAGTGTTCTGTGACACTTACAGTAAGGAAGTTCCCCCTTGTGTTGAGGTGCAAGCTCTTGTGCTGCAACTTACATCCCCTCTACAAAGCAAGTTTCCAGCCCAGGACCCTCACAGAGCTGCTCACAGGAGCAGGGCAGGGGTTCAGCATCTCCCTGACCCCTCTTGGACCTCTCATGCCAGGCCTCTTGGGGTCTGGGCATAGTAGAGGACCTGCCTGCAGCCAGAGTACTGTCTGCAAGCACTTCCCACCAGGGCTTCAGAAGAGCTCCCAGGCTGCAAAGTTTGGAGAATAGTCACAGATTTTCTGTTTGCCTTCAGTTTTGCTCTCAGCTTCTCAGCCCTGCTTATGCTGCAGGAGGTGAGGTGCAACTCACCACCAGCTCTTGCCTCACTCCCTTTGCTGCTGTTTCAGCTCCAAGCCCATTTCCCAGTGAAAGCAGCAGCCACCACAGCTTGCTGTTGGCAGGTCTGGGCGAGAGGCAGGCAGCTCCCTCCCCACAGCCAGGTGCTCCTCCTACCAGGAGGCTCCAGCTTTGCTGGTAGTGAAGGTGGAGACTCCTCATCACACCTGGTGAAGCTCAGAGCAGTTCTCCCTGTGAAGTGCCCTCTTACACCTCCTCTTTCCCAAAACAGCAAAGTTTTTAACCTGTGTGTGTCTGAGTCTGCCATTAAGGCTGAAACCATCACACCTGGAGTTAGCTAGAACCACAACCCCCAGGAGCTGTTAACTCAGTAGGCATCCTTCAGATCCAGACCAGCTCCATACACTCCATGCAGCTGGAACACAAGACAGCTAAACCACTGATTCTAACACAAGGTAGGCCAAGGAAAGTCCTTGGAAGGATGCTAAGAGAGATTCCAGAGCACAGGCCGTGGGTTGTAGCTGGAGGTGTTCCATTTGGCTGCAAGCTTACAGCTCATATCCTGCTTAATTCCAAATGCATACCCATCAAAAGTGACTGGAGCCATCCCAGGGCAGCTGCTGTGGCACTGGGGGCGCTGCTGGCTGGGGTGGCACTGTACTTGCTGAGTTTTCATTTAAATGGAGCTTTGTGCTGCCCTGAAGAGGGAAAACCAGCACGTCTGGGCTCTCAAAATGTATCCCAGGATGAGTTCCACACAGATCCTGCATTAATGTGGGAGGTGGAGAGAGGGGCCAGGGTGAGCTGAAGCAGAAAGCAAACTGGAAGGCAGAGCTTGGCACTGAATATAAATAGCAAAGGTGGCCAAGTGCCCGTGGCAGTAAATCAGGTGCAGGCAGCAAGATGGATTATCCTCTGCTGGAGCTCGCTTGTTATGGGGACAGCACAGGGGGTGGCTGGAGAAGCAGGTGGTCCCTCACCTCATCCATGACTTCCCATGGGTGAGGAGTCTGTGGTGGCAGCACAGTGAGCACTTGTCTCTGCTGAGACCAGGCAGGGGCCATGGTGGTGCCTGGAGGGGCTGCAGCCTGCCCATCACTGTGGGAAAGTGCTGGAGGGGCTGTTGGGCAGCAGCATCTCCTGCCCCACAGCACAGGGGCAGGTGAGCCCAGCCCTGCCCATCCCAAGCAGGGGGCCTGGAGGCTGTTTGTGCTCTGCACTGGCTAATTTGCTTGGGAGATAATGCAGATAATTAATATTTGCTTTATGCTTGAGCTGCAATGACGCTGCCATGGGGATCCCTGCAGAGCTGCAGGGGGAAGCCCAGGGAATTTTCTCCATGAGGCAGCAGCTGGTACCTGGAGACAATAGGGACTTGGCAGAGCTCAGAGCCTGCTGGATGTGGGAGGGAAGAATCCAAGGGGACCGTGGGTACCTTTCTGGCCCACGCTGGGCAAACAGGAGGCTGGTGTGAGGACACAGAGCTGGTGGGGTTGAGAAGCCAGGGGCATCCCTGCCCATCCTGGCTGGGGTTGCTCTGCCCTCCCTGTGTGAGCCCAAGTCAGGGCTTGCCCAGCTGCTGCCAGCTGTGGCCCCACTGCAGGTGCTCTGGGCATGCCAGGAGATGCTGCTGTGCAGCAAACTCAGCCTCATACCATGGTAGGAAATTTGAGCATCTCTTTTGTTGAAGACAGGGAGGAGCTCCCATAGCATCTCCCTTGGGAAGATACTGGGGTCAAGGTGCCCTTGAAGGCTTTGCTCTCCTGGCCAGGGAACGGTGATTTGTATCATCAGCATGAGGAGAGAGAAAGATGACCACAGAGAGACAGTTTGAGAAGTGAGGACACAGACCAGGATGTTTTTTGTAACGAAGAAGGAACCTGTGCAAAATTGTTTTCAATTAATCTGCAGCAAAATGAGCTCATTAAACTGAAATAATTTCATACAGGGCCATAAGAGTGCAGTGGGGGAGCAGAGGGTGTCAAACATCAGCCCTGCTCCTCTGGAGCAGCTTGGCCTCTGCTCCAGCTAGGTGGGAGACACAGGTGGGATGCCTGCAGGCTAGGAGCAGGGTCCTGAGTGGGGCTTCTGGGAAGGGTAAGCAGCATTGGAGCAGGATCCTTCTTTCCAGTGTTTCTGAGCTAGACAGAGCTGCCTTCAGGTAACACTGCTCCCATTGCCCAGTGTTGGGGTGCATTGGGCACCTAATCACAGAATGCCAGGGACCTCTAGAGATCATTTAGTCCAACCCTCCTGCTCAGCAGTAAGTCCTGATCCTGTAGAAGTGTCCCCCAAACCTCCCCTGTGCCCCATCTCCCCAGGCTGGGTTTTGCCTGGTTCCTCTGACCCAGGGGATAATTCCAGTAGCAGTATGTGAGAAACAACAGGGCTGATCAGGCCTGGTGGGAACAACAGAAGGCAAATCCCAGCTGTCTTCCTAACGTGTCCCTAATAACTAAAACCTTTTAATGTAATAATTTTGCAAAGGGATTTATCTCAAGTGGGTCTGACAACCAATCTGCTCCTGAAAAACTAATCCTCCCAACCCCAGCCTGGAGATGTCCCTAGCACAGGCACTTTGTACGACTGGGGGTCCCAGTCCCCCCCGGCTTACTGCTGCCTCTCCCAAGCAAGCAGCAGCCAAACAGATCCATGGGGTGGGAACAGTCCCAGACTTTCATGGGGTTTAGGTGGGCAGAAGGAGTTTTCCTCTTCCAGGAAAGGATGAGGATTAGCTGAAACTCCACGGAAGTGCCATTGCCTCTGCTCCTTGAGGATCAATTTCCACTCTTATCACCACAGCAATGCTCTCGGCGAGGCAATATGATTTTCTTCTATGTAAACAGCAATAACTTCAGAATTACTCAGGAAAGACAGAGACCTCAAGAGATGTTTAAATTACTGGCTATCTCATTAATCAAACACAAATGCAAGACTAGCAAAGGCTCTAGCTGCTGAGCTGGAAAATGCTTAAATTCGTTTGTTGAGACAGCAGGGAAAAGTGGATCCCTGCCAAGGACTGGGAGGTCCAGGAGCCAGGAGGTGACCGTGCTGCTGTGCAGCTCCTGCTGTGCTTGGTCCCGGAGGTTACCGAGCTTCTACCTCACCCTGGCACCAGTTCCCCACAGCCAGGGTTTGCTTCTGCAGTGCCCAGGCTGGGCTAAGCCCCTCTCATCCAGTTGAAATGCCAGCCTGGGTGCTGGGCAGCCGTCCCAGGAGCCGGGCCCTGCATCATCCACAGAGCTGCTCCATGAGGAATCTTTGCGCCATCTGCCCGGATCAGCAGGAGCCCCAGCACCAGGGAGCCAGGCTGTATCTCCAGCCAGGAGAGCTGCAGCAAGGCTGTGCCATCTATCCTCCTGGGTTGCTATGCCAACGAAGAGGAGACAAGAACCAATTTAATTTGCAGAATCACCCTCTTGACACAAAATCCAAGCAGCTTGTGAGGAGTAGGGTGAGAGATGTCAAGGGAGCAGGGAGAGATTCTCCGTGCCTCTTTGCATCCAGCATGTGGCTGTTTCCCTTCCTGGGAAGCTCTCCAACACCTCTGCTGCAGAGCTGGAGATACAAGAGCCAGGCAGGAGCCCAGGAGAAGCTCCCCTGGCCAGTCTTTGGAAAGCAGTTGGAAGCCCACTGGACATCTCAGCAGAAGGGACATCATTGTGCTGCTCTGATACGTGTGGCTGGGTCACAAGTAGGAAGCATGGTTCTTCCATGCCTTCACCTCAAATGCTCCTTCCCCACTGGAATTGAGAAGAGGTAGAGAAATGGAAATTGCAAAGCCAGTTCTGCTCTTTACCTGCTTATTTTCATGTGAGAAGCCAGCTGTGACTGTGGATGATGAAGGCTTGGCATCGTTCCTCTCTGGCCAGCCTTTGGTCTGGACTTGCAACCAAAGGAGGCTCTTTGGAGAGATGTCCAGTGATAAGAGCCAGCAGTGACAGCCTCATGCATGTCATGCTCAGTGGCTGAGAGACTGCATGTGGCACGATGATGTCTGGCCACCCCTGGGCCCTCTCAGGGCACATTTGTTTCCTACCAACTGACACTGGGGACACCAAGAGCTCCACGCTGTGCTGCCAGGAGCAAGACACACTTGATGTTTTGCCGTGGTTAGAATGACCAGCAGGGAGCAGGGCACAGGGCTTCCCGTGCCAAGTGTCCTTGTGTCCAGCTGACCATGTCATTGATGTAAAGGAGAAAAGTCCAAATTTCCTCAAGCACCCTGTGGTGATACTCCCCCTTCTGCAGCAGCCACCACTCCTCCCTTCTTCCCCATCCCTATGCCTTTTTCCATCCTGTGCTCTAAGACAGGTTAAAATCTCTTTAAGGAGACCCCCACCATCAGACATGGTTTTAGTGTCCTCAGCAAAGGCCAAGCTCCTGCCTGTGGTTCTTCCACACCACAGCAATGGATATAGTCAACAAGAGTAAGGTGGAGACAGTGTTCTTAACAGCACAACACTGAATTCTGTGCTCCTGCTTCAGCCCCCGGTGTGAAATGCAATGAAGTGCAGATCGTTTCTGGGAGGGCTTTGGGATTTTCCTGGATGCCTGGATCACCCAGGATGACAGGATCTGCCCTGATCATCCCAGTATTGGGCTGCCATCCTCTCCAATTGCTACCCCAAATAGCCTCTTCTCAGCAAAGGTGCTTTGCTGATTTTCATGGATCCCCTGTGTTTCATGCCCTTGGTGTCCTGTCATGCACTGATAGTTTTAGTCCACAAGCTAGAGTGCAATATGCTTATGAGTAATAGCATCTTATTGGAGTGTAAAGATCTTCCTATTCCACTGATTTATCCTGCACTTAAACTAATTCAAAATTCACTTACTTCAAAAGCACTGGAAGCAAAATGCTGTCTGTAAATAGCCCAGTTTCTCTAAACTGATATCACTGAGAGGGAAGATGGAATAACTTGCTCTATCTATTTTCTCTTGGAGGTAGCATCACTGTGTTATTTTGGCTGTTTTCCATAACGAGGACCATAGCTGATTCTCCTCTGTAAAAGAGGCTCATGGACTGGCAAGGACTCCCTAACCTTTACAACCCAGTCTTTAGAAGCTCTGCTCAGAAGACTCTGAAGTTTCTTTCAGCAGCAGCTTTGTTTCCAGTGCCCTGCATGGAGGATTTCTGAGCCACAAGATGCAGATACCCAAACCCAGCCTCTGCTTTGGCACTGCAGGTTGGGTTTTTTTGCTTCTCCTTTCATTCCAAATTCTCTTTCAGGTTTATGAGCTGTCACTTCTTACATTGTGGAAGGCAAACTGAACCCAGACAGGACCAGTGGCATCACTCAACTCCACAGCTGGGATTGGGGAACAAGGCAGGGGATGCAAAAGCAAACACTGGGCACCAGCACAGCTCCTGCCATACTGGGGACAGGAAGAGCAGGGTGGGGGATCCTTACAACGATGGTCTGATTATCCCTGCGTGGGCATTTCCAGCTCTGTCCTCCACCCTTCCCCCAGTGTGTCCTGAGCTCCAGGCAGCAGCTTTTCCCTCTTGGTCACTGCCTCTAGCCTGGAGCCAGCCCAAGACTCTTCCAACATCTACCCTGAAGAGGAGCTACTTCCACAGCAAGGGCAGAACTGGGCCACACTGGCCACTCTGACAGCAATGGATGGGTGGTGAGGGCTGCTGGAGATGGGCAGCTTGTGCTGCCAACATGCTGCTGTCAGCCTTGGGGACCTGGGATCACACAGCAAGGCCAAGTTCTGGTGTGCCAAGCTGGTGGGTACCAAAGAAGAAGCAGGTAAAGAAGAGCAAGAGGTGGAAATGCAGCAGCCCAGGAGATGAGAGTGCAGCCCTGCAGAGGAGATGGCAGATGGGCTGTGTCTCTGTGGACTCTGTGCTTAGCTGCAGGTAATGTCCTGTCCTGCAGTGACACAAGCTCACATGTGTCAGTCACTTGGCTCACTGCAGGCCTCTTCTGCTCTCAAATGAAGCCAAATGTTTGGCATAAGTCAGTTCTGCCCAGAAATCCCACCTGCAGCTGGGACAAGCTGCAGCCTGCATCCATCCATCTCCTGGGTCCTCACATGGCAGAGGACAAGCCTATGTTGCCACACTGGTCAGAGAGGGTTGGGCATGAGTGGTAAACAGGTGATACACACCCACTTTGCTTCCTGGTCCCTTCCCTAAGCCCTTGATGTTTTGCACACCAGAGCAGGACTGCAGCTATGGAACATGAATTGCCATCACCAAGGAGTTCTCTTAGGGACATTAGCCCTGAGTGCTGGTGAGAAGTAGGGGCTTCATTTGAGCTAAACTGTCTGAAGAGCTTTGGCTGCTGCTGCTTCTCTTCTCTGTTGCCTCTAAGGAAGGTTCAGATGCTCTGAGACCCACCCCAGGGCGGTATGGCCATTGCCTGTCTCTTCCACCTCCTGGAAATGTGCTGGTGGAGGTGAAGCTTGCATCCCAGCACTAATTCTGGCAAGCAGTGGCAATGTCCCCTCGCTCCTCTGTGGCAGGTGGTGGCTCTATACCTAAGCAGACTCCCAGAGGTGTCTGTGGTGCTGCTGTTCAGGTGATCCCAAGCCAGCAGCTTGCAGGAGGCAGGTGATAGTGAAACAACAACAGAAAAGTTTGTAAAGTCAAATCTTGCAGCAATATTTCTAAATGAGAGAGCAAGAACTCCCCATTTCTGGTAGACAAGTCATGATGTCAGCCTTCACTAATGCCATCCCAGGCTGAGTTAGCTGCTGCCTTGCTCCCAGCCTGCAGTCTCCTTGGGCAGATGAGCCACGGAGCAGAGCTCACTTCCCCATCTGAAATTCAGGGCGTGTCACAGTGGTTAGGGACCCATCAGCAGAGGTTTCTTCTTCTAGGCTACAGAAGATACCAGAGCCAAGACGTGGCATCAAAGTCTAGTGAATGAATAGTCATGCTCACGTCCCAGTCTTGTTTAAATCCCAAGTACAATCATTCAAATTCCTAAAAGGCAGAGTCCCAAAGCAGTCAAGAGAGCAGAGCCCTGCAGAGTAGGTGGCATGGGTGTTCCCGAAGAATGAGTCGCAGCAGGAACGTGCTGGGTACCTCGTTACCAGGCAGAGAGTGATAAATTAGGCAGCTCACAGAAGAGCTACAGAAATGATGAGGGAGGTGGAGGATCCATCTAATGAGCAGAGATTAAATTATTGAAATTGGCAGGGCTTGGCTGAGTGGCAGGTAAAGGGGGGAGAGGAGGGACTGCAAGGAGAGGGATGATTTAGAGACCCACATCAGGCATCACTCTTGCCAGTGAGGGGCAGCAGATCATGGGCAGGTCTTGGGAAGCTCATTCCCGGATCCCTGAAAACTTGATGATGTGTAGGGGGCAGCTCTGTACCGTGAAAGTCTCCACTGCCACCAGTGCTGAGCCATGAGGAGAGGAGCGGCAGGCAGTTGTGGCTGTCCCTCAGTGCAAGGCCAGAGACAGCAGGTGCTGAATAGCATCCAGGACAGTGGTGGAGAACCACAGGTCATGATGCAGGATCAGGTTCGGGTGCAAGTTTGTCAGCTCTCATTTAACAGCTGGAACTAGCAGCATTGCTGGCTCCAGGAAGTGTTCTACAGAGAGGTGAAGTAAGCACTGTACCAGTGCCTGCTCCGTGGCCTAAGACTCACTGTGCAATGGGAAGGGAGAAGGAGAGCATCTTGGCTGGTAGAACTCCAGGCTGGGGCTCAGGGGGATCTGCACCCCCATGGACCCCAGCTGCAGGTCAATGCCAGCCCCTGCCCAGCATCCCAGCTGATTGCTGTGGTAACACCAGGCACATGTCAGAGCAGCCAGGGCTGCCAGAGGGGGAGCTGGGTGGTGGGGACCATGGCGTCTCACCATGGACAGCCACCCCTGGCCAGAAGCAGGCATGGGGGATGCCCAGTGTTGGAGAGGATGATGCTGTGCGAGGCTGAAGCGGTGGCCACACCCCAGTGTGTCCTCCTCCTGTGGTGGACTGTGCAGCTGGCAAAGGCTGTTTCAGAAAGCACAGGGGATGTTGGCAAAGCACTTCTAATGCAGCCTCCTTAGGCAAGGCTGGCAGCAACCCATGATGCAGAGGAGCTGTACCCAGGACCCTGGGCTCTGTGCTGGCTGGTAGGTCCATCCCACTCCAGGACTTGCCCCAAGTGAGAAGGGCACCAGCAGCATCAGTTGAGGGCATCAGATTGGCAAGGTGGAGAGGTCAGGCTGTCCTGCCAGTCTCTCCTCTTTAGCTGGCTGGTAGCACGGTGTCATCATGCCTCAGAATGAGCTCACAGCAGCCAGCAGTGTTGCAGGCCAGATCCGTGCTCTGTTCACAGCTGTCCTGCAGGCAGCCTTGTCCTCAGAGCCACCATACTGGCAGATGGGGTCAGGTCTCAATGTGACAGGACAGGACTGTGCTGTGCCTTCAACCGGTCTGGGACGGGCACTGTGATCAAAGTCACTGTGTGACCACAGATGGATCTCTTCCTTCCTCCCTGCCTCAGTTCCCCTTCTGTCAGCTGTACTCAATCACCATGCAGATGTGAGATGGCTTCTTTGCAGCTGCTGTCTTCCTCTTCCTCATACCACCACTACTCCATCAGAGGATGGAGACAGCCAGCAGACACTGTTCAGCATGGCTTTGCCATGTTGTCCTGCCCCTGTGATCAGCAAAGGCTTCCTATGCAAACCCTGGTCCTCATGCTGCAGGAGACTAGAGCAGCACTGTGCAAACAGAGCCACTCACCCACTTACCCTGAGTAAGTTCTTGGCAGATGGGAGAGGTCCCAACATGTCCTTCCCACAAGGAGTGCAGCCTGCTCCCGTGCTCACCAGTGAGACTCAGGGCAGCTGTCAGGGGAGCTGAAGCCTTCACTCCTGAGCCATACCCAGGGCTTGAAGGGTAGGAGCAGGTTGCTCAGGGCATTGAGGACTGGTGGCACTTTCAGGGACCACCTAGTTCATTCCTCTGCCTGAGTCACCCATGGCTGCCTCTTGTCTAACCTCTCCCATTGCCTCCCACAGAGTGTAGCTTTCCATCTGGCTGCGTTTCCAGGACCAGTCACTGCCTACACCATGTCCTACAGCACGTTTGTGGCACACACACTTTACCAAGCTGAAGAGCTGCTCCCTTTTTCATAGGAACTGTGAAGCAGGAGGCTCTTTTCCCAGCAGCTTGCCCAAGATGCTTTTCTTCCACCTTTTCTTAATTTTGGACAAGGTGGATGGGTGCAAGTTCCCAGGCTGCAATGTTTGGGTCACAGGAGCCACTACTAAAAGCCATCAGAACAAACACTACACCTAATCTAGATCTGAAGCTGTTTCCTTGAGTGGGAAAACACTCTGACGGCCTGGAATGACACTGGAAAGCATCTCGAGTGCCTTCTTGGACTGGAGTTGAAAAGCCACTGCATGTTTACTGTCTATTTCCTAGTCAGTAGATATTTACAAACTTCACTCGGTCCCTGAAGGAGGCAGAGCATGGCCTGAATTCATCCACCTCTCTTCAAAGTGTTTGACTGCTTCTGATGGCAAGTGAGGAGTGAGAAGTTTTGAGAGGTTAAGCTCTGAAGTTCTCTGGAAAGGGAAAAAAAAAAGCAGACACTAGAAACTAGCATCTGTGAAAGTCAGGAAATAAAGGTGATGGCCTCTGGAAGCTCACCTCTTAGCAGAGGCACCTAGAGATTCACTAGGACAGCATCCCCAGCTGGGAGCAGTAGGACCATTTCTTCCAGAAGACTCCCAGTTGCCTGGTAAAGCCTTGCAGGAGAGGCAACTTTGCCTTGTTCCCTCACCAATTATTTCAGGAGGAAATTACTGTCCCAGTTAAACACACACTTTTCATTTCACTCAAACGTGTCCAATTCCAGCTTCCCATCAACAGGTCTCATGCAGCCTCTGGTTGATCACAGAACCTTTTCCTGTCAGAGGTCTTCTTCTCAGCTTGGCGTTTGTGAATCACAACAGGAGCATAGAACTGGAAGGGACAGCTTGAGCCATCAAATCCCATTTCCCTGCAATTGCTGGCAACCACCTTATAAAGTCCATTTCAAACTCAATCTTCAAACTAATTGTGTGCCTTGCCCCCAATACTCCTCGCAGGAATCTGTTCCAGAACCACATTGCTCCTGCAGTTAGAAACCAGATGATTTCCAGCCAGAAAGTATTTATGCCAATTCATACCTTGCTGGGGTTGTACCAGCACTTACTGTTATCTGAGGCCATCTTCCTCCTGCCTCAGCATTCATCTGCTTGTGTGGTTGGGAGGGAAAGCAAGGATGCACTCCCCAGCCCTCCTCTCACTGGGATAGATAACCTCAGGTCCCTTTAGATGGTCTCTTCTGTCTGGAGGTTGTCCTTGCAGTCTGACTCTGCCCCTGTTCTTCTTTCAGTTCATGTTCCTGGAGCAGAAGTGGTAAGAAGAGTGGACATTCCCTTGCCTAAACAGCAGGAGTCAATCTGCACTTATCTCTGCCTGGGAGCAGAGCTCTGCTTATCCTTCATGAGCCAAGCCACCAGCTCTGCCTGGCACCAACCAGGGGTGTGAGACCCTTGTGCTGTGTGGAGGTATGGCAACATCTCAGAACAGGCTTCCCAGCCTAATCAGAGCCTTGCAGAGTCAACCTGCATGGGGCAGGGCTCCCAGCTGTCTACCATGACTTATTGTCTCACATCCCCATAAACAAGACTGGCACAAATCTCAGTGCTGCTGTCCTGTGGGAAATGAGCCAATCTTTCAGGCTGGGACAGCCACACTACATGAGGGAGGCTCAAAAGAACCTGCCTCTGAGGGGAGGAACTCCACAGCTGCCCACGGTGGCGTTCCTTCACCTTTCTCCAAAGCAACTGTCTTGATCTCCACCAAAATAGGGGGCATGAACTAGAGGACTCCACCAGATTGACCCAGCAAATCCCACACAGGGCTGACGGCATCAGCTGGCCTCGCTGGAGCGCACACTTGGGGACTGCTTGGGGAGCGCTCTCGTTGCTAATGACTGTGAAGAGAAGCATGCAGGTAGGCAGTGTAAATACAGGAGCCCTTAAAAGCACAACTGTCAGATCAAGTGTTACACTCAATCAGCTCCTGCTGCATCCACCGGCTGAACACCACCAGCCACTTGGATACTGCTCAGCTCTGCTCATGGATGCGTTTGACATCCACGCAGGAGAAATACACACTCTGTGATGGGTAAAACGAGCCAAGCCTGGGCAGCAGGCATTTAAGGCTAAACCATTTGTTTTAGAGGCTTTACATTCAGGCTGTAAAATTTCCTCTGGGCTGGACGCTGGTGCCTGAGAAGAAATAGTCTTCTCGTTGTGTGTGATTTGCCTGCAAATCCTATTAGTCCTCTGTGCAGCACATCACAGGAGAGGAGACACGAGGGTGTCAGAGCAGGGCACTTCGCTAAGCACTGCGGTTTAGATGTGTGCTCAGCGCAGAGCAGACCAAAGCACTGTGACTCTTCATTAAAGGCTGTCTGTTCTGAGCTGCATCTGGTATTTCTGCAACTGAAAACAACTTCTTTTTTATTTTGGTGAGGTATTGGAGAACTTGAAAAGAGGCTGATGGAGACCAGCAGACCCCCTGTGGGTTCTCCAGTTTGGAATGAATGTTATCTCTGAGTACGAGGAGGACTCGGCTCTCTCAAAGCAGACCCATACATATTGCAACAGGACTCCTGTAGAAGAGGCAAGCAGAGCAGCAAAGCGAGCTCACCCTGCTCAGGGCTTCCCGACAAAATCAGTCTGCCCCTGAGCCTCCAGCGCGTCCTCCCCTCAGGAGCCAAACCGAACCTGCTCAGGATGCTCATTTAAGATTCAGATCTGATGGCCATCTTGCAGCAGGCTTTGAGTGGGCTCAGCCTGGGCAGGGGACATGTGCCACTCCGGGGGGGTGGTGGTGTTTCCAGAGCTCCAGGACACACCTCGGGCCCAACACCTGCTGCAGGGCAGCCCCTCAGATCAGGGAGAGGTGGAGAGCTGAGGGGAGGGATGGCAGCTCTGCCTCTGCCAGCTCCAGTTAGTCCCTTCACAGTCACATTACTGTAATGCAGCTGAGAAGGAATCCACCAGTTAGAGGAAATGATTTACAGGACACAAGACGCTGCATTTCAGAGGTCTCCTGTGGGCCATAAAAAATATATTATGAAGAAATAATCTGTGCTGGAAGTGGAGCTGCACAGAGAGAACACATGTCCAGCTGAGAGCAGCATTGAGCTTTAGTTCATTATGGGAAGGCTGTGCTCTTCCTCTCTTTGATTAATATTTTATTTTTCTCAGCTCTGGGCATCTACTTAACATTGGTACTTAGTTTTTTTTTTCAGATGTTGCTTTTGCCTTGGGACCAGCACGGCTGAGACTCTAGCAACAGGTTGCTCTGGAGCAGTTCATCACCCTGAGGGACATGAGAGAGGCCAAGAGTCAAGCTAGGAGCCTAAATTTCAGGAAATCAAAATTCCAGTCTGTCAATAATACCCTCTGGGAAATGGCCCTCAGGGAGCCATGCAGAGCTGGCAGGTCTTTAAGGACACTTTCCATAGAGCACAAGAGCTCTCAATCCCTGAATTAAGAGATCAGCCAAGGCCAGCAAGAGTTGCCATGGCCAAGTTGAGACTTGCTGGTCAAAGTGAAGGGGAAGAAGAAACTGCAGAGGCAGTGGAAGCAGGAACAGGTGTCCCAGGAAGGGTAGAGGACAGTGTTGTGTGGCAAGGGGGCCAAGGCAGTTCAAGGTGCAGCTGGAGCTGGTCCAGTCTGACGAACCTCGTGGCCTCCTAGATTAGTGCTCAAGGGAAAAGTTACAGATGTTCTCTATCTGGACTTCGGTCAGGCCTTGGACACAGTTGCTCCCAACATCTGCCTCTCCACGCTGGGGATAGGGGTTGTATGAGTGGACTGTTTTGTGGATGAGGACTTGGTTAGACGGTCACATGCAGAGGGCAGTGATCAATGTCCCAGTGTCCAGACAGATATCAGTGACAAGTGGTGTCCCTCACGCTCCCTACTGGAACCAATACTGTTTAATATCCCCATGAAAGACATGGACAGTGGGATCAAGTGCACCCTCAGCACACGTGCAGATGACACCAAGCTCACTGCAGGGAGTGTGAACCAGATGACCTTTAAAAGTCCTCAGTTCATCTCTGTACCACAGTAATGCCCTGGCAATGCCAGCACTCTTCTGCGGAGAGGGACCACAGTGGTCAGGATGGCAAGAACTGTGATGTACCTGAGTGCCACACCTATGAGGGAGAGACTCCTGGGATGCCCCAGCATGAAGTACAAGATGAAGCTGAGAGACACTAACTCATTTCTTCTCCTCACAGAATCCTTGCCAAAGCTGAAGCTGAGAACTGAGGTGGGAAGTGACAAAATGTGGAGCTGGGAAGAGGCTGCTCCACAAAAACTGTGAGGGGAGAGGCTTCCAGTCCCAACCAGCCTGTTCCACCAAGGCTGGAGACAGAGGTTCTAGAGGAGCAGTGTGCAAGGGTTTAATTGGCCTTATCTGCCAGTGCAGCTCCTGGCACCTAAACTCTGAACCCTCCAGGCTCCAACGAGCCCTTGGCTCCCCAGTACCAGCAAAAAAACTGCTGCCCTTCCTCTGTCACCTCTCCTCAAGCCCCCAGGAAACAGCAGGCTGCTGGGTGAAGCCCACCACTGCTGAAGATCCTCAGAGCCAAGGGACCTTGGAGTGGTGGGGGTCCCAGAGGACCTGTCTGGACGTTCCAGTCTGGGGAGCTGCATTCGGGGTGGGGGCAGCAGGGTGAAAGAGTGTCAGTGCAGATGTGCTCCTGGGGAGCAGAGGAAAGCAGAGCCGGCGGCAGGGAGCCCCGACAGGGTGGTTTCTGCTGAGGACGAGAAGCAGGGTCCGCAGAGGGTGGCTGGCACCGCTCCTGCCCGGGTGGACGCGGCACAGCGCGTGGGGCCGAGCTGGGGGCGCTGGGGACTGTCCCCGGCACACTGGGTCCAGCCGGGCTGCAGCGCGCCGGGGCTCTGCGCTCTCTCGGGGATGATCGATCGGTGTCTCGCCCCGCCAGTCCCCGCGATGCTGCCCCGTTCGGTTGAGCGCTGCTCCTGGCGCTGCCGCCGGTGATGCTCTGCCTCACCCGGTGCTGCCCCGCTCCGCCCGGCGCGGCTCCCCCCGGCCCGGCGGTACCAGCACGGCGCTCGGCGGGGCCCGGCGCGTTCTCGGCAGCGGGGGCGGTCCGGGCCCTCCCCGCGCCGGGAGCGCGCTCCCGCCTCCCACCCGCCACAAAGTTTAGCAGCAGGAACTCGGGGCGGCAACAGCGCGGGGCCGGTGGCACCGGGGCGGCAGCGCTAAGCCCCGGTGCCCGGCGGGGGGGCCGGCGGCGACCGTGCCATGCAGGGCTCCCCCCCCCCGGCGGCGGCGGGGCGGGAGGGCAGCGGCGGCCCATGCGGCTGGGGTGGCCGGGCGGCGGCTGACACCATGTGCGCCCGGTGCCCGGGGCGAGGAGCGGGCAGCAGCCATGTCCCCCCCCGCAGCCCCGCCGGGGGTGCCGGGCGGGCGCGGCTCTAAGGGGCCCCCGGCGCGAAAGCTGCTCTGCATGTGCAGCCTCTCCCTCTGCCTCACCTACCTGTGCTACAGCCTCATGGGGGGCACCGGCCCCGCCGCGCTGCGCTCCCCCGCCGTGCTGCCCGGCACGGCGGCCCCGCGCTCCCCCGGGGCCCTCCTCGGCACGGCGGCCCCGCGCCCCACCGCTAGCGCCAGCCTCAGCCCCAGCTCCAGCCCCTCCGCCCCGGTGCCCTCCGCTGTACCGACTCGGGCCTCCAACGGCAGCCGGGAAGCGGCGACGGGCGCCTGGCCGCGGTCGCCGCTGGCCCCCGGGGAGGTGATCACGGCGCAGAGCGGAGCCTTCGAGAGGGACCCGCAGGAGTCGAGCACCACGGACGAGGAGCTGAGCCGGGCCGGCAGCCCCGGCAGCCGCGGTGGCGGTGGCAGCACGACGCCGGACTACGGGGAGAAGCGGCTGCCGCAAGCCCTCATCATCGGGGTGAAGAAGGGGGGGACGCGGGCGCTGCTAGAGGCCATCCGGGCGCACCCCGACGTGCGTGCCGTGGGCACCGAGCCCCACTTCTTCGACAGGAACTACGAGAAGGGGCTGGAATGGTACAGGTGAGGAAGGGGACGTGTGTTCGTCGACGCCGGGATAGGGGGCTCCCAGAGTCGCAGGAGACAGTCAAGAAGGGTTCCTAGTGTCCCCGGGACGGCAGCGACACGGTGAGACAGAGACCCGGGCAGTGGCGCGGCAGTGGGACCAGGACCCCAGGCGGTGTCACCGGAGTCGTCGGATGATGGAGGGTCCCGGGACCGCTGCGGGGGTCGGCGGGGCCGCGGCGGGTGCAGAACCCGGCGGCCAGGACGGCTGTCGGGGCAGGCCGGGGGTCGGATAGGTGCCTCGCCTGGCAGCTGCGGAGATGTGAAATGCGGCGTTTTAATGGGAGGGCAGAGAATGTGTGGAAAAGGCCCTTTACGGTACCTCCTGTGCACAGAGCTCACGGGCAGACCGTGCAGCTCAGCCGCGCTTGGAGTAAATAGGTCAGTAATTAATAATTACTGAAATAAACAGGGCTGGAAACTGCTCCAGGTGATGCTGGGGGCTTGGAAGCGAAGAGCGATGCCGGCTCCTCAGCGAGCTTCAGGCTTCGCTTCACCGCTCAGATTTGCCCTTTATTCAACAAGTCCCATATCAGAAAGTTCTCCCCGTTGATGAGATCCAGTTCTGCTTGTGAGGAAGACTGTAGATGTTGTTGTGTGACACAGCTAAGGGAACCGCATACTAAAAGTCCTGATTATTAGAAGATGCTGGGCTGCGGTAATGAAGTGTTAAATGTCTTGGCAGGTTCAGTAAATCAATGGCTTGCGATGGCTCGGGGGGGTTCTCTTTAAAAATCTCAAACTAAAGCCACTGCAGCACTTCAGTGGAGCTTGCAGGTCACTGGTGGTACTCGAATTTACGCTTGAAAGCAACCCATGCTAGTGTTGCTGTGAGAAATAGTCTCTGGCTGAGCTAGGAAGTTGTATCTTTGTGTTGCACTGAGGATGGGAACTGTTGAGCTCCTCTGAACGTGAAGGAAGAATAAAACAGAGGCAGTGAGTTAGTTACTGCCGGGGTCCCACTTTAAAGTCAATGGCATTTGAATGCGAGGAATTCCAGGCAATTTTCTGTAGCAGTTGTGGATGCAAAGCCTTAGGAACGCTTGTGGGGTGGAGCATCCACTTGGTTGTGTTAAAATGCTGAGGAGTTTTCTTCAGGGGCTTCAGTAGAGTGAAGATCAGCACGGGGAGAGCATATTTGTCTCTCAGCGTTCCCTGCGAGCTGTACCAGCGTGGGGAAGAAGTAAAGGATTGGCTATGCTTGTGGTGCTTCTATACCTAATTTCAGACATGGTGTCTTGTTTCCCTGAATTTTGCTGTAGGAAAGGCTTGCCTTGAAGACTAAGTTTACAAACTTGCTGGGAGAGGTTAGAAGATGGCATATAAAAGATTTGATTTTATTCAGAATAGGCAGAAAATGAAGTGCTGGATGTGGCAGGCAGCTGCTTTTGCCTCTCTAGGCTCATGCTAACAACAAAAGGGCTGGTGAGCCCCTTGTAGCTCCTCCAGGAGTAAAGGCTCCACAGGTTTGTGCCTGCAGAATGCACGTCAACATTTTTCATCCCTGCAGTAGCTCTGTGGTTTGTTTAGCTCATTGCTGATGCCCTGCTGTGCTGGTAGAGAGCAGGGGGAAGGCTGGGTCAGAGGTGGTTTGAGAAGGTGTTGAGCAGAGCACACTGCAGGATGAATGCTCTGGCTGTGGGGTAACTGGCACCGGTGCTGCCTGCCGCTGAGGATGTGTCCTGGTGGTTTAACTTGAAGCCATCTCCACAGCAGCCCAGCTGTGTTCTTCTCTCCTTGCAAAAGTTTTCTGTTGGCGCTGGCGCAGGACACAGGTCACACAGTGCTGGTGACTTGTGCTTTGGTGGGAGCAATGGGTTTCCCCTGGTGCTGGTGCTGTGCCGATGTCACAGACCAGGAGGCTGGTGTGCTCAGTGCCATGTAAACAGTGAGCAAAAGCAGTGGGGGAAGCTGCCTTCCCCACTGGCAGCTATTTCTTCTGACCTTCTCTGAGATCCCCTGATTGAGTGCACCGAGGGCTGGCTGCCTGCAGCTGAGTCCTGGGCAGAGTAATTGGAGATTTTTTCCTCTCTGCAGAAATGTCAATTTTCTGTTAGCAAAGCAGCAGCTACTGAAGTGTTTACACCGGCAGCTCCTAACAGGGGCTTCTACCACTTGTTTATATTTTGCATATAACACTGCTTTTTATGCATTCTCAGCTGTTAGCTTTTACTACTGCCAAGTTTGTTCTTATGAAGTGAAATGAGGAAGGAGCAGCCCCTCGGGATTCCTGGCTTTGTCTTTCAGCACAGAACATCTTCCAGTCCAGCAGAGCTGCAGGGAAGAGAAGCAGTTTCCCCACCTTAGTTTCTTCACCTGTATGATGGAGACAGCACCTAAATGGTGCCATTACTTCAGTGTGTGTCCCACGCTGGGTTCTCCACTTTGTTGCTGCCTCAGTATTAGTCAGCTGTAGACACTGTCTGGGACCTGTACTAAGACAGTGGTTAGGGACAGGAGGAAGTGCAAGTAGAGCTTTCTGCCTTGTGGCTGGGGCATGTGGCAGCCCATCACTCCAGCTCTGTGGTCCAAGCTGTGTTCTTGGTGACCCAGAGGGAAAGCTGGGCTATTTGTGGTCCCTTCAGCTCAGCAGACAAAGCCTAGAAAGAAATGAGTGACCTGAGGTCTCCTCACACACCTGCAGGTGTGGGCAGGGTCAGAGGCTTGTTTCAGTGCTGTGCTGCCAGAGCTGTTGGTGTGTCTGTAATTTTTGACTCCATATATCCCAGTTTGGGCTGTCAGAAGGACAGATACAGGCACAGCTTCCTTTATGCTGCATCTCACACTCCCTGTGCTTTAACTGTTATGGATGCATCTCCTAGCTTGCCTCTTTCTCCCCTCTCAAAGCAGAGTGTGAGCTAACCACTGTTACGTGGTGTTAAAGCTTTTAGGAAGCAGCTTAAGACCTTTTCTTTTGTCAGTGCTCCTCTCTGGTGCATGTTACTGGCATGTTTTAGTCTCGTCAAGTCCAGGACACTGGTACCTGGCAGTAAATGTTCTCTTTGAACTTTGATTGATATGCCAGGACTTGGTCCCATTGTGGGTGATGGTTGTGGCAAGGAGCAGGGATTTGCCTTGCTTTTGGAAGTGACTGGTGGTCCCACCTGCTCATCCTTTCTGAACCACAGGAGACTCTGTTCTGCTCTGTAAGAACTGCAGCTGGGTTTTGGGTAGTGCCTGAGTGTCCTTCAGCTCCTTCACAGACCTGGGGCAGCTCTTGCTGTGTGCTCAGCCCAGCTATGGGATTAACCCTCTGCACAGCCCCTCTGGCCGGTCTGGGCTGGAGGTGCTTGCACAGGTGATGTGCCTGCTGCAGCACAGTTCTCATGCCTCAGTGGGCATGGTCCATGCTGTGAGCTTTGCCCTGAGCTACCCTGCAGCTGAAGGTGAACTGTGAGAGCATGCAGAAATGACAGCAGACTTTGGAGGCCTCTCAGCACAGGAGGAGTTTAACTGATGGCTACAAATGTGCATTGCCAGCACAAACAGAAGGGGCACTGGGGATGTGCCCAAGTTTCTTGCCTGGGCATGATGCAAGGGTGCAGAAGCATGAGAGGATTCTGTGGACAATGGGATCTGCACACTTACCACAGTATCTGACTCTCAGACAGGATTGTCTCACTGTGGTGATGGAGGCCTGAATTTGGGGTCTACTGTGACAGCCTCAGGAGAGGCCATGTGTCAGTGGGCTACACTTGGGCTCTGCAGGGAGCCCTGGCTTTTGTGTGATCCTGTGTGGTTTCATGTGATGGGAGGAGAAGGGAGGGTGACACTGTTGCCACTCCACAGCCACCATGCTGCCTGTCCATCAGTGGTTCCATCAGTGCTATGGTGTCAAGTGTGTGGACGTGGACGCCTCTGGCTGCTCAGATGCTGTTGGTGACCAGTATGAAGGTGCCAGAGCAGAAATGTTAAATGCTTTTGGGGGGCTGTGTGAGGAATCATAGAATCAGTCAGGGTTGGAAGGGACCACAAGGATCATCTAATTCCAACCCCCTTGCTATGCCCAGGGACACCCTACTCTACATCAGGCTGGCTACAGCCTCAGCCAGCCTGGCCTTAAACACAGACAGAGCCTCAACCACCTCCCTGGGCAACCCATTCCAGACTTTCACCACTCTCATGCTCAACAACTTCCTCCTCACGTCCAGCCTGAACCTACCCATCTCCAGCTTTGCTCCATTCCCCCCAGTCCTGTCACTCCCTGGTATCCTGAAAAGTCCTTCCCCAGCTTTTTTGTAGGCCCCTTTCAGATACTGGAAGGTCACCTGGGAGCCTTCTCTTCTGCAGACTGAACAGTCCCAACTCTTTCAGTCTGTCCTCATAGGAGAGGTACCCCAGCCCTGTGGTCATCCCAGTGGCCCTTCTCTGGGCATGCTCCAGCATGTCCACATCCTTCTTGTAATGGGGGCTCCAGAACTGGACACAATACTCCAGGTGGGGTCTCACCAGAGCAGAGAGGGAGAATCACCTCCCTGGACCTGCTGGGCACACTGTGTGGAGAGTGGGGGCTCGTAGCACTGGGACAGATGGTACTTTAGGTGAGCTCTTCTGCTTGTGCAAATGACCAGCACAGTGAATTTCACTGCTTCAGCATCTTGGTGGCTCTCTGGGCTAAGTGGAACAGCCCAGTGCTTTGAGCCCAGCATTCCCAGCTGCCTGCAGGCTCAGCACAGTGGGATGGTGCAGGTCTGTCTGGTCACTTCTGGGGCTATCTGGACATCTCCTGTGTAGCAGGAAACTGGAGATATGTAATTATTTTGACAACTGGGTTGCAGTTTTCACAGATGTGTGATCTCTGCAACGCAGAGTCTCTGGTAGTGGTGAACTTCAGTTGTGCAGTTGGAAAGCTCCCTGATCTGAGGACTGTTCCAAGTAGTCGAGAGTGAATTTCTGTCTGTACATGCATGTTGGATTTCTCCTCCCCTCCCCCTTAGCAGAGTTCTTGGAGGGAAGCTGCAGAAAGGTTTCTGTAAGACCACTCTCTTCTCACTCTACCTTTGGCTGTGTCACCTCCTGCCCTTGTGCAGGGCTCAGCTTCGTGTGTGACATGGCCCCACTGCAGGGAGCAGCCACCACGATGAGCATGCAGAGGGTTTGCATGTCTAATGCTGTTCTTGCCTCCTGTCTGGGTTTGTTGGAGCCTTCTCCCCAGCAGCCAGGTCTGTGTGGTGCTCTGTCAGCTGCTGCCCTCAACAACTCATAAAGGATGCCATGCCAAGGAGCTCTTCTCCCAGTAATGACCGTGTGCATCCAAGCCAGTGGTTCCAGGAGCAGCTGGCCATGGCTGCAGAGCCAATGCTCTCTCTCATGTCCCTGCAGACAGGATGCTCGTCTGATGGTTTTGCTTCTCCCAGGGGTTGTTGGTGTCCCACCTGCCCTCCTGTGTTGCTTTGAGGCCAGTGGGGCTGTCAGTCTGTGCCCTGGGGTGGTGGGGCCATCCCTGTGTACGCCAGGCTCATCCCATCTCCAAGCAGTCATCTCTTCTCACGGTAGCAGCTGGTAGAGATAGTGCCAGTTGTGTCTGAGAAGATGTGGCGAGTCCACCTCCCCTCCCCAGCATCCCTCAGCAGCAGTTGGGCAGCGGTGGCTCGGGGCTGTTTCAGCTGGTCTCACACGGTGCAGCCCTTGCTGGGAGCTGTAATTGTGTTGCTGGGTAATGCTGGTGGCTCTCCCATCAGCTCAGCATACTCAGAAATCAAACGTCTGCCATCGACGCCATGAGCCTGTGCTGATGGGCACCACAGGGCTCCTGCAGGGGACAGATGGATCGGGTCTGCTGCTAACGACCAGCACCGCTGCAGCAGCCTGCTGACGGCTGGATTGCTCTGCAAAAGGCCTTCCCAGCGTTCCATGCCCTCTGCACTTCTGGGAACTTGGGGAAAGGCTATTGATTTTCTTTCTGGGACCTGCTGTGAGCTGGCTTTTGCTGAAATGTAGTGACTCAGCTGCCTCCCTCTTCTATGGATCCAGTGTGTTGGGATGAATCTGGCTTGGAGACTGCACTAGTGTTTGTGTAACGTGGTGCTTTCAGTACCTTGACCCCTTCACCTTTCCTAAATGTCTGAGACATGCATTGTGTTTTCTAGCCCAACCCTCCCACGCAGAACGAGCCCACGCCTGCACCACTGACCTCCCTCTGGTGCCTGGGTTAGGCTCTCAGTGAAGCTGGGGGAGGCTCTGTGCTGAGCTGGGTTATAAACTGGAGGATGTGAGCAGGGGCCAGGCTGACTGTTGGTTAATCCCTGTATTTTGCCCATCTGGGTGCTGGAGAGAGCCCATTCCAGCACCAGGCATCAATTTTCTCCAGCTCCCAGAGCTGCCAGAGTCCACTGTGTGACAGTGCTGGGTTCTCCTGCTCTGTGTACATCAGGATTCTCCCAACCTTCCCCTCGGTTTCAGCTGAAGGGACAGGATCCAGAAATGACTCGGGCCTCTTTGCAATGTTTCATCACCTGATGATGGTTATCCACAGGCTACTCGGCTGTAGCCATGGGAATGGCAGCAGTTTCGAACACCCACAGCCCCTCCACGCTGTGCCTGCTCTTCTTGCAAAGAGGCTGAGAGCAGTGTCAGGACAAGGTGATGGCAGGGACAGTGCCAGATGCCCACTCCCGCAGTGCTGGCTGCCACTGGGTAAGGTTGTGTGTCAGCAGGGCACGTGGTGCAGAGAGAGACACATCTGAAGGGAGGTGGCAAGGCCGAGAGCTGCAGATCCTGGGCACCTGTCCTGCTCAGCCCTGGCAGAGACATGACTGGCACCACTCAGGCCACCACGTCCCACATCCAGCAGGGTTCTGCCCTTCTCTTCCTGGTGTGTGCCCAGCTCCTGTGAGCAGGAGCAGCCCAACACCTTGGGCAGAAGTGCTTGGGAGGGCTGTGAACCCAGGGCTCAGAAACCAACCAAGCACAGCAGAGATGCCTTTTCCCTCAGCTTGAGTACCTGCTCTGGCAGGAGGTGTCCGTGCCCATGGCAGGGGGTTGGAACTAAATGATCTTTAAGGTCCTCTCCAACCCAAACCAGTTTGTGATTCTAGCAACTTGTGGAGCATCCCTTGGAGCACTTGGGGAACTGTCATATGTCACCAGGCCTGAAATAACCTGACCAAAGCACTGTGCTTTCCAGAACAATCTCTGGTTTTGCTCGATAATCCACTAAGTAGAGGCTCCAGAGCTTTGCTGCTAATGGTTTAAGTGTTGTGGGTAGTGTCAAAGTTTGTGAGCTCTGCTCTGCCTGTGATTGCAGCATCACTCAAGCGTGTGGATGCTGCAGAAACCCCCAAAATAGGCCTGGGGAAAAGCAGCCCCCTTGGAGAGGAGAAAGGTGAAGGGTTGGTTGGTTGTGTTTGAGGATTAAATGATGAGCCTGACCCCTGCTCGGTTTCTGATTTAGCAAGGCTTGCTCTGCTCTCTTCCAAGCCCAGCCTAGCAAAGGGGGAACAACAGGTTCGCAAAGAAAGTTCACTTTGAAAACCAAAAGCCTTTGTCCATACAATTCCAGCACAAATTGGTGACACCTTGTACCGAGAGAGGTCGGAGTCTGCTTTTCATGGCTTTCTCTTACCTCTTGTTGTCATGGGGACTTCTTTCCCAGAGTCATTATATCATGCACTTCAGCAGAAATTTTATTGCTTTGGGGGCTGGAGAGGCTCATGTGGGACATTTCTTACCGCTCGTGGTGCAATACACAGAGGTAATTTCTTTCAAATGATTTTTGCTTGAAGTGGTTTCAATGAATTGAGAAGGGTAGGGGTGTGAATGAATGGCTGAAAGGCTTGTATGGAGCTGAGGTGAGGAACATGCACCATCAAACTTTCCAGGGCATTAAGTGTGGATATTATAATTTCACTGTGGTATGTGTGTAGGCAGCGGGCCAGTTTATCCTTTTTATTCACGTTTTTAAAGTATTAGTTAGGATTTGAAGTGGTTTAAATTGGTTTCTTCCCCCTTTTTTTAAAAGTTGAAAAGAAGCCCCTGAATTCCAATTGCCACGAGAAGTTCCTGCTTAGATCAAAAGGGTGGGGTCAGCTCCAGAAGAGTTCTTGGGGAGTGAGCGGGTAGAGGGGCTGGGGCAGGATCCATCTCCATGCCCCACGCTGGAACAGCTCAGCGTCCCTAGGGACCATGTGCTGGAGCTGCTGCCTGGACCTTGCTGTGCAAAATGGCTTGTGGCCACCTCTCCCACTTCCACTTTTTGGAGGGACAGTGGTGCATAGGAGAAGTTCTTCACAGAGAGAGTGATTTGCCATTGGAGTGGGCTGCGCAGGGAGGTGGAGGAGTCACCATCCCTGGAAGTGTTCAAGCAAAGACTGGATGAGACACTTAGTGCCGTGGTCTAGATGACTGGCTAGGGCTGGGGGATAGGTTGGACTGGATGATCTTGGAGGTCTCTTCCAACCTGGTTGATTCTGTGATTCTATGGACAGGTGTGGCTGGGCTTTTGTCCAGCCCACAGTGGGATCCTGTCCTCTGTGACCTGAGGTGAGCATCCCCAGAGTGCTGTGTGCTAGGTAGCTCCTTCCAGTGCAGGCCCCTGCCCTGAAGTCTTTATTTGGTTTGCTGCTGTTTCTAGGCTAAGGAGTGTGTTTAAGAGCCAACTGTTTGAAAGCTGTGAAAGGGATTCATATTTATGGGGGCGAGGGGGAAAAGAGGGGGTGAAAAAAGCCCAACAAACCCCAACCTCAAAACCCCTTCCAACCTGTGTTGTCAAATCTCCTGTTTCCATCCCCAGAGTCAACACACCAATTTAGTAAACGTTGCAAGCCTCACTATTTTCCCTCTTGTCATATTATACATCCAGGCATCAAGGATGGATCATAAACTTGCTCTTTATGGCTTTAACATTTCAATTGCTAGTCACATTTTATGTAAATGAAGGTATTTACCTTGACAAGCTCTCCTGTGAAGTACGGTACTTCTTTAAAGAATTTATTTGGCAATATAAACAGGCCAAATGCTGAGGGTGGATGGGAAATTCACAACTGGTTTTTACCACGGAGGAATGCAGGATCCTGTCGAAAGTACAGCCCTGGTTGTCTGCTCCAATCTAGTCAGTGCCTGGAGAAACTGAGGCAGTGGGGGTGGAGGGGAAGAGGAAATGGGAACGGGACATCAGTGCTGGCTAAACAGAGCTGGCTTAGGATAAAAATAACCCCAGCTGCCAGGCTTTGTTTTGTGTTATGGAGATTGCTGTAACTGAAGCCAAAATCTGATTTCCATTCCCTCCAGAGCTGGGCTGCAGTGGACCTGGCCCCCTCCTTTATTAGTGGGTAATCACATTGGGTCGGAGCGGAGCAGCGATGCTCTGGTAAGCCCAAATTCGCAGCTCTGCTTTGTTTTGGAGCATATCTCCTTTCATCTTGAGTGGAGATGGGCACAGTAATAGAATATACTTTCTATTAGCCTTCATCCACATCTGCAAATAACTTTATTTCAGGCTCAGCTCTGCCCTTTCTCTATTTGCTGGTGATGGACATTCATATAATTAAGCCGAGCAGCCGGCACGCTGCTGGAAAGCCAACAGCAGCTCAGCGCCGCGTTAGACCTGCGCTGGGTTCAGCAGCTGACAGCAGGAGCTGCCATCGCCTAGCCAAGGAGGAGACAAACCACCCGCTCCAGATGATGCCAGTCAGGACCAGGCTCCAGCTCCAGAGGCTGTGAGGCTCCCTGCGGGGCTCAGCTGCTGCTCCCTGCTCAGGCCCCAGCTCTGAGCCCCTAAATAAGTGGGCAGGAGCCTCCTCCAGCTCTCCATGGCTCTAAGGGGCTGTGCTACTGGGGCACCTTGTTAACTGCTAATTGCTCAGCTCCCGCCCTGCTCGCGTAAAACCTCTTTGGGTCCAGAGTGCTGACTCGTGGAACGCCAGTGGCAGACCATGGATCCTGAAGTCCTTGCTGCTGGAGGTATTTAATTGGCCTTTGGTTCATCCCCATCAGGCCTGTCCCCTGGGGAGCAGCAGCATTGATCCTGCTGTCGTTCGCCTGCGTGATTGGCGCTCGCACCTCCCAGCTCGTTTGGGATGATTTAGTTGAGCTGTGTTCATCACAAACCAGCCTCTGCCCTGCTGCTCTGAGGGCCTGGCAGCTGCAGAGCCAGGCGCTCTCAGGGCATGGAGGTACCCAGGAGGGGCTCAGCATCTCCTGCCTGGGCTATCAAGAACACCGAGAAAAGCAAACTGCTGTCATCAGAAGCTCAGTGTGAATCTGTGGGGCTCAGGAGAGATGGGAATGATGCTTCAGCAGGTGTGGAGGGAAGTGTGAATGTGGTGGCTGGTACCTGGTGCCATGGGCAGGGGAGGATGAATGATGCCAGGGCCTGGCAGCAGAGGGGAGGCCTTGGCAGTATTCTGCACACCAATCTTCATTAATGGCTGACCAAGGTAGATTGAATGCCTGGCCAAAGCAGAGCCAGCCAAGCTGGTCAGGCACCTGCTACCACTGCTGCTGTGACTCTGTGTGTGTGTTCTCCATCCTGGGGAACTGGGTCTGACAGGACACTTTCTCAGTGTCCAGCATGCCAAGGGGAGCCCTGGGAATCCCCAGCCAGCAGCATGGGCAGTGCCTACCTGCCTCTTCCTCATGAAGGGCAAAGCACTTTCCTGCAGCCACTTTTTGAGATGCTCTTCATCTTCTGCACCTGATCAGTGCCAGGTGAACGACCAGTGTGGGAGGAGGAGGCAGGCAGTGCCACTGGGTCTCCTGCACACGACTGGATCAGGAGCAGCAAAGGTTCCTTGCTCAGCTCAAAATCCTCTAGAAATACCCTCCCCAGAAAAAAAAAAATCAAAGCACTGTGGAAAAATGCCTGAGGCAATAACTTCATTGGCAAACTAAAGCATCTAGCTGCAAATTTTTGAGACCCAGCAAATTGTAATGCAATTTCCTATGCAAAAGGAGTTTATCTCTATCTAAATATTATTCTGCATCATTACTCATTGTAGGGAAGCCATTGCTCTCCTAGGTTAACTGATTGAACTCTGGAAATAAAGCTGCAGGCTCATTGTGCAAGGCGGGAGCTTGACTTTTATTGCTCCTAAATTGTAGTGATAGTGTTAGATGGGACTAAGTGTACAGAAAACAGTAAAGTTTGGTACCACTGTAGAATTAGGGAGATTAAAAGAGGCCTTTCTGCAGCCTAGGCCACCATGAAATTGGAGTCTGTCTGGTATGTAAAATGTGCAGTACAAATAGCTTGACAATTAGTGACAGAGGAAGAGTCGGGATGGGTTTAAGGCTCAGGCTGCCCCTGGTTTCTGGAGGCTGAAGTGGCAGCAGGGAGAATGTGTTATTAGATCACTGCAGGCTTTCCACTGGAGCCACTGCTGGTGAAGTTACACTGAAGGAGTTTATTGTTGCCCTGGTCTGCAAGGCCCTGGCTCTGGGATGTGTCTGTCTTTGTGGGACATCTGTCATGTCTCCAGCACCACCCACTTCATCTGGGACCTGAGCAGTGGCTCCTCAGCAACTGCTGGTGGTAGGTGATGGTGGAGAGGCATTTTTTCCTTGTCAGGACCTTTAAGGAGCCCATGTTTAAGTTCAAAGGTGCTGACTACAGTCGGGTGATGTGTTTAGAACAGGGAATTCTGGCAGCCAAGGCCCCTGCAGGGCACCACAATGGATGCCAGTCTGCTGCTGCCCAGGTCAAGGCCCTGTCTGCAGGTAACCTGGTGAGGTGCTTGCAGCATGGCTCTGCCACTGCCCCCTATTCACTTCTGCTAGTGCTCACAGCATGTCACAGGCAGGGCAGAGAGCCTGGAGCTCTTCACTGTGCCCAGAGGGAGCAGAGGGAGAGGCTGGGGTGCTCTGCAGAGGTGCAAGTTCCAACCTATGGCTCTGTCCTCAGCCCCGTGGTAGCACTAAGGCTGGCTGCCCAGCACTAGCAGCTCAGGACAGAAGTGAAGTCCTGGAGCTCCTGCCATGGGGGTCTCTGCTGCAGACCTTCCCCTTTAGCTATGATGTGGGCCTCCAGGAGGAGCCTGGGCACTGCACAACTAACTGGCAAACTCACGCAACCCAGGTGGGCCTTAGGGTTTCAGTGCAGAGGAAGCAGATTGAAATGCCATAGGCTGTTTGCTGTGTGCCCTTGGGATACAGACAGAGGAGGTCTGGTTGTGGTGGTGCTGAACTGGTGCTGTATGGTCAGTTGCATGTCTAACTCAGCTTTGCTCCTGGAGTGCCTTCTTGCACTCTCTGGAGCAGTCATTTTGTGTGGTGGTGCCTCTGCCTAAACGTACAGAGCTGAACGTGCAGCTCCTTCTTCATTAAGGGGATTTATATCCTTGGTGTTCCTCGCTGGGTGACTTAGTGCTGTAATGAAGAACATGAGCACTGCCTTAATTAAAATGCAGCCCCCTACACTAATATGTATGTGGCCGCTGAAAATGCAGGTTGACTGAAAACAGTGAGCTTAAAGGTTTGTGGCAGGCTTTAACTGGTGGTGTGTGACACAGGACGTGATTTGAGATGAGGTGCCTAGCCCTGCAACCATGCCAGCCTGTGCTCAGCCTGGCAGGGACAGGATCACAGCCAACTCCACAGCCCCTCACCTGGCAGGCAGCAGCTGGGTCACTCTCCTGTCCCTGCTGGGCAACGGGATGGTCCCAAGGGGGTCTGCTGCGCATGAGGGTGGCGCTGGAAGGAGGAGGAGGAGGAGGAGGAGGAGGTTGTGCAGCACCTCAGGGTACTTGTGCCTATGGGTGGGCAGCACATGGGTAATGTGGGCACCTGCTGACGGGATGTGGCATGCCCTGCGCTCGCTGCCACGCCGTCCTGTTTCAGCAGGGGAGTGCGGAGCAGCCTAACGAACCAGACAATTCGCTCCCTGCTGTTACTTAAAAGCTCACCTTGTAAATGCAAACGGTGCTTGCTTGTTTTCCGAGGTGGGCACTGGCACCGCTGCTGGCACTGTTATCAGTTCTGAGGACATTTTGCATTCACAGATTTGCAGTTCCCAGGCCCATGAATATTCAGACTCCTGCTCGCCCTTTCTGTCTGTGCACTGCACCTCTCTTCTCCTTCACTCCTTTCTTTTTTTTTTTTTTTCTTTTCCAGCCGATTCAATTAGTTCTATTTGCTGCTTTAGCAATAAAACAATTCCCTCTGTGGCATTAAAATGAGTTTCTTTCATTATTTCATTTGGCTTCTCGTTGTACATTGGAGGAAGGGAAGGGAGGCTGTCTTGCCTGCCTGCCCCTTGGCGGCGGCGGCTGCAGCCAGGAGGACAGAGGATGTTCTTGGGGCAGCATTAAGCATTAATGAAGGGCACTTGGTAGCGCAGAGGGGCGGGATCATCCTCGGCAGAGCTACTCTGGCAGCCACGGTGCCATCTGACCTATCCCAGGGACTTTCAGGAGGACTTCGGCGCCGAGTTGGAGCATCCCCAGCAGGGTCTGGGAGCCGGGTCTGCTGGGTACCGTAGCTGTGGGCAATGACGTGCAGAGACTGAGCCCAGCCTGAGGCACAAGTTCGTATGAGCTGAAACAATTAGCGCCCAGCAGATCAGCTCTTGGCAGTGGGGCAGTGGGGGCTTGTGCCAGTCGAGGGTCCAAGACCTGTTTTCTCCTGAAGCAGAGCCCAGTGTGGCACAGGGAAAGTGCTCAAGCCTCGTGAGAGCCAGAATAACAGTGATTATGTGGGCAAGGTACACAAATAATTACGTGTAATGCCAGGACTCCCTCGTCAGTCTGCTCTTGGAGTGCCCTTTCGGGGGGCTGAGATGGCGTCAGGTAGCAGTGGAGTACTAACAGACCCATAAATCATTCCTGTTTCACACTGTGCTCAACACAAATCATATTAGGTACTACACTGAAGAGCATCTAAGTAGAGAAGAGAGAAAAGGCGAGGCAGAAAGAGGAAACCAGATTTAAATCTAATTGCTTTTCCGTGGCGAGTGTCTCGCTGCTGTTGGCTGGGACACGGTGGCATGCTCGGGGAGGGGGCTGGGGGTTTTCCTCCTCCACTCCCCCCCCCCATCCAGTGAGCAGCCAACGTGGGTGTTAAAGGTGGGTGAGAGCAGCAGTGCCTTTGTGTAGGCAGCGTTGGTTCTTTTAAATTACTTTTCCTCCCCTCTCTGTGACTGGGGAAGGGTAAAACTGTTGCACTGGTTCCAATTCCTTTTTCATTACGAGATTAAATCTAGAACCAAATGAGAATTTCCAGGCTGGCAGAGCAGCCACGACCCCCTGGGGTCTGACAGGCTCCTGGCTTCTTGGAGAAGGAGGTTGGTGTTATTTTTCTCCCCGTGGAAGGGCGAAGCCCCTCTGCAGTGGGACGCAGAGTGATGAGCGGTGGCTGCTGCATCTCAAAATTGTGTGAAACCATGGGATGGGACAGGATGGGATCACAGAATCACAGGATGTCAGGGGCTGGAAGGGACCTCGAAAGTTCATCCAGTCCAACCCCTCTGCCAGAGCAGGATCACCTATACCAGATCACACAGGAACGTGTCCAGGTCAGTTTTGAATATCTCCAGAGAGGGAGACTCCACAACTCCCCTGGGCAGCCTGTTCTGTCACCCTCACAGTATAAAAATTCCTCCTCATGTTTAAATGAAACTTCCTATGCTTCGGCTTCCACCCTCTGCCCCTTGTCCTGTCATCAGGCAGCACCCAGAAGAGCCTGCCTCCACCCAGGGATGGGATCATAGAATCAACCAGGTTGGAAGAGACCTCCAAGATCATCCAGTCCAACCTATTTAGACCCTGTGTGGGCCTATGCTGGCAGCAGCCTCCCTGATTGTGGGTTTCAAGCCTGGTTTTCAGTGACTTCACTGAAATTCATGGGTGCTGAGTAGAAATAAAAGGCCAGTGCAACTCCCAGCAAGGGGATAAAGATCTTCAGCAGCAGACTCGTCCCTCTGCGGGAGTACAGGCAGGAGCATGGGATGGGAATGGATGGGATGGGATGGGCGGCTGCTGGGCATGTACTGAGGAAACTATTCAGCAGTCATTAGCAGTGAGCAAAGGAGCTTAACAGGGAAATATGTCTATTTGGGATGGAGAACCGTTCTAATAGGAAGAAAAATTGGAGTGTACAGCAGGGTAAGTAGGACTGCAAAGTTAAGTAATTAATCACACCGGTGGTAACTCGGAAAGGAAATAAATGTGATAAAAGGATTTGTCTGAGTAGATTACAGGCAAATTAGAAAAAAAAAAAAAAAAAAAAAAAGAGGGGTCATCACAGACCTGGGAATTGTGCTCTGCAGAAATCTTCAATCATCCTCACAATCAATTCTGCATTTCCTTAATGGGGGAGCGAGCCGCGGTCTGCTCCGCGCTGTCTGAGATTAAGCGCCAGCTGCACACCCTCGTTAGATGGAATATTGAGTATTCCTCTCTCAACAATACATTGGGAGATGGTTTATTTCCTTAGCAGGTCTCTGGCAATGCATTTAAGTGCTGTAAGCTAAAGGGTGAAACACAGCCCAGCACTGCCTGCGGCCGGGCTGTGTCGGGCACCCCCATTACCGCGGCGTTTTCCTCCTAAACTGATTGTTTGTTTCTGGAGACAATTACACTGACTTTATTACCCAATGTATGCTTTCTGCAGCAAACAGTCTGCTTTATGGGTTTCCCTAGTAAAATACCAAGTGGCTGAGCTCACTGATACCATTCCGTTGTGTCGTGTTCCCTGACCTTTAAGGAACTCGCAATCCATAATAAGGGGTTCTACAGCAGAGCTGCTGCTAAAAGCTTTGGCTTCTGGGAAATGGACTCTGCAAATAAGTGGAGCCCAGGTATGAAAGGAGTAACCAGGAACTGTAACCCCTTGGCTGCCAGGCTGGCTTTGCGATCCCTGCAGTGAGCTGCTGGCAAGGTGAGTCTGCATGGGAAGGCTGGAGAGAGAGGCATAGCTCAGGGTGTCCTCTTGTCCCTCACCTGGAGGCAAAGGGATATGAAAATGCAGTCTTAGTGGTGGATTGGCTGCTCTGAACAGGCAGCTTTCACACTGTTCCCCATGCCCTTGCCCACTGTGCCCGGTGCTTGGCAGTGGCACAGTGCAGGCTGTGCACTGCTGCAGCCCTGCTCGGTGGCATGGAAGTGATTAATGCTGGGTTCATCCCCACCGCCCTCTGCTCCTGGCTGTTCCCTCTGCCTCAGGTGTGCTGCAGGCAGAGGCACCAGCAAGTTCCACTGTGGACAGGGCAGCCTGCATGTGCCCCCTCACCCAGCTGGTGGCATGAGCTCTGGGCTGCCACTGGAGAGCATGGGCCTGCCCTCCTGATCCAGCTCAGACCCTGTTCCTCCCTGCTTTCCTTTTCATCTGCTGGGACCCTGGAGGGATGCAGTGCTGCAGCTCATTGACCCCATGGCATGGTGGAAGCTCAGGAGCAACCTCATCATGTGCCCACAACATCCTTTAACCCAGGGTGTCCTTCTCCCATCTGGAATTTAAGCAGAAGGTGCTTAGCAGAGGTCTGCAGTACTTGGTCTTGGCCAAGGCTGGAGTGACTGAACTTGCAGATCAGACAACACGATCTCCTCAGGGAGGGATCTGTCATCCACCAGCTCATGCTGCTGATCTCTGCATCTCTCTCAGAATGACCAGGAGGTGCTCAGGCCTGTGCAGGACACAAGACTGCTGGGGAGACTTTGGGGAGTCCCAGCACGACAGGGTCATTGGCTCCCCTGAGACTGGAGGGGTCCCTGTGCAGTGTTGTGTTGTCTCTGCCTGGCAGACAGCAGCTGGGTTTTCATCCCGTGCTCAGCTCAGATACAATTCCAGCCACTTGTCACTGTCTAACTGTTCTGATTGCTTCTGTCCCATGTCCCTCCACGGCTCTCATGCTTCTGAAGGCACTTGAGTGATTTTGTGTGGCTGAGTGAAAGGTGGGGGATTCTCTGGGCTCTGTTGGACACAGGGAACTGGCGAGAGTCAGGGAACTTGAGCAGGGGAAGAACCACTTCAGAAGTTTGTAATGATTGCTTTCTCAGCAGCTGGAGGACAGGCTGTGCCTAGCTGTAGGTGCTGGCTTTTTCAGAAAGTTTTCTCAGCTCTCTGCACGGACTTTTGGCAGAGATCTTTCTGAAGCAACTTTTCCACCGAGGAGCAGGAGATCAGAGAGCTGTTCCCTTCAGCACTCGAGTGTGCGTGAACTTGCCAGGGTAGCGTTTGAGGCTCTGCTAACCTCCTTAAAGGTCACCTTTTGATCCCATCAAATACCCATTTTACCTGGAGATAAGATTTAAAAATGAAAGACGAAAGAGAAAGAGCTTAAGAAATCAGGAGAACCTGGGAGCTGGCTGCGCACGCCCAGCTCACGGCAGGGAAGAGATGAAAGCAGACGCTTGGTGCAGCTGGAGAATGGCTGAGCAGGATGGGGATGGAGTGGGAACAGATCAGCCAGGGTCTCTGGGGCCGTGGGGCAGCCCTCTGGCACAGCCGGGCAGGCAGCACCGGGCACCCTGTGCCACGGGTGCTGCCCTGCCAGAGTCGCTGCGGCTGCTGAAGAGGCTCTGGCAAAGGAGCCGGTGGCAGGCCAAGGTCGTGGCTGAGGTCAATAAATAATACATGGCAATTAATCTTGGGAACCCGCTCCTGCGAGGAGAGAGGCGAGGACACTGCGGATCCCAGCCCCGCTGCCAGGCGCAGGCTTTGGCTCCACGTCAGCCCCGGAGAGTCAGTGAAAGATAAACCTCTGCCAGGGTGCTGCGAGCCGGCCGTGAGTCGGTTGGCACCACTGGCACGCTCCCAGCGCCATAGGTGGGTGCTGTCAGTGCCCTCCCCGGTGTAGGGCTTACCTGGGTGCCCACCCATGGGAGCCCACAGCCTCGCTGCGTGCCCGCCATGAGCCCTCCGTGCCAGCTGCTTCGGCAGTTGTCTGCCTTTCGCTCTCAATTCCCAGCTGAGATGTCTCCGACCGTGTGAGCGTCTCCTTGAGGCCGCAGCCTTCCAGCAGGTGGTAACGCTCGCAGCAGCTCTCTTGTTTTTTTCTTTTCAATCTCCAGTAAGGATTTACAAAGGAAACCTTGACTTTTAGATTGATTTTTAAATAAGCATATATTTAGCTGTTAGTGCTTGAAGTACACACTGGATTATATTCTTCTGCAAACAGAATATTCTAATTGATCTCCCTAATAAATAATGAAAGCCGAGCCCTGCTCCATAGAATTCAAGGTTACGCCGCGGTTGTGCCGGCACCACTGGGGAGGGGTTTTTTATTAATGCCTAAAAGAACAAAAAACAAACTTATTTTTATAAAAAAAAAAAAGAGAAAAAAAAAAACAAAACAAAACCCAACATGGTAGGGGAGGGGGGGGGGAAAGGAAGACTGAATGCTGAGGTTTCCTCTAGGTTTTCCTTTTGTTATTTCCTCGGATGTAATTAGCGAGCGTCGCAGTTTGAGGCTCTCAGATACGCGTAAAGCTGAACTTGAAAGCCTTTTTCCTTCTCCCCACCTCTTGGGAGCGTGGGCGTGGGGCGTGACAGGGCCAGACCCCTGTTGCTGGGTACCAGGAAGGATGGCAGGTCTGCAGAAGGCACTAGGAGGAGGCTGCTGCCTGCCGCTGGAACCCGAGATCGGCAGGAGGGTCGCTTCTAGCGTTCGGTTTCCTACCCATCGGCACCTTGACGATCTCGTGGCTGTGGCACCAGCAGCTTCAAGGAGCCTTTGCTCTGGGATGGGCATGGATGCTGGCATGCCCCTTGGACACAGAGCTATGGGGACTGAGGGCTGTCGCCAAGGGCTGGCACTGCACCAGGAACCCACACAGACTTCAGTGCTCTGTCCCGGGGACCAGCCAGGCTCTGCTCGAGCCCCAGGGACCAGCCAGAGCTCTCCATGGGAACATGAGGACTGTGGCTGTCCCCATGTGTTCCCACACTTTGCTGTGGCCTGGGGTTCAGGCAGCTGGTGGTGCTGTGTGAGACATACAGCCTGGGTAGCTCTACCACCCATGACAGGACACCATGGCCAAGGGACAGCTTTTGGATAGCTCTGGCACCGGGGTGGAGCAGCCTGTCTTTTTCAGCCGGTGTCCTGCTGCAGATGTGTCCTGGCAAGCCTCAAGACCACAGGTAGTGCTGGGTCACTAGAGATGGGCAGATGGGCAGTGCCAGCAGGGCCATGCGGAGCTCAGCAGTTCGGGAGCTGTGTTATTGCCGTTTGCAAACGTGGTGCAGATTCTCAGCTCTTAGAGCAGGAATTAATCACTGGGTGACACTGCAATTACCATGCAGGGTAGGGCATTTATTTGGCATTTAACTTGTAATTAGGGGAAATAACTATTTCTTCCCTGCACGAAGAAAGTGCAAACTGCAAGTGGCCAGGTCTGACCCGGTGAGTTTGTGCAGTTCAGCCGCAGTGGCTTTGCCACAGGGCACAGAGGTTTTTTTGTCCAGCTAAGGTGAAGCCTGCCATTAGAGCTGACATTTGTAGCAGGCATCCCCGCTCTGTGCACAAGCCTCCCACACTCTGGAGTGACAGCAGTGATGGAGCAGTGGGGATGGGAGGCCAATGGGATGGGGTTCAATAGCTCAAAGTGCAGGGTGCTGCACTTTGGCCACAACAACACCATGCAGAGATACAGGCTGGGGTCGGAGTGGCTGGAGAGCAGCCAGACAGAGAGGGATCTGGGGGTACTGATTGATACCCGCCTGAACATGAGCCAGCAGTGTGCCCAGGTGGCCAAGAGGGCCAGTGGCATCCTGGCCTGCATCAGGAATGGTGTGGTCAGCAGGAGCAGGGAGGTCATTCTGCCCCTGTACTCTGCACTGGTCAGACCACACCTCGAGTACTGCGTTCAGTTCTGGGCCCCCCAGTTTAGGAGGGACATCGAAATGCTTGAGCGTGTCCAGAGAAGGGCGACGAGGCTGGTGAGAGACCTCGAGCACAGCCCTACGAGGAGAGGCTGAGGGAGCTGGGGTTGTTTAGCCTGGAGGAGAGGAGGCTCAGGGGTGACCTTGTTGCTGTCTACAACTACCTGAAGGGTGGTTGTGGCCAGGAGGAGGTTGCTCTCTTCTCTCAGGTGGCCAGCTCCAGAACAAGAGGACACAGCCTCAGGCTGCGCCAGGGGAAATTTCGGCTCGAGGTGAGGAGAAAGTTCTTCCCTGAGAGAGTCATTGGGCACTGGAATGGGCTGCCTGGGGAAGTGGTGGAGTCGTCGTCCCTGGGGCAGTTCAAGGCAAGGTTGGATGTGGCACTTGGTGCCATGGTCTAGCCTTGGGCACTGTGGTAAAGGGTTGGACTTGATGATCTGTGAGGTCTCTTCCAACCTTGGTGATACTGTGATACTGTGATACTGTGATTGTAGGGACCCTGCCTGGTATCCTGCCTGTGCCAGTGCCCAAAGGGCACAGGGGAGGGCATCCCTGTGTGTATAAGGAATCACTCCCTAAAATGTTTGGCATTGGTATCAAACCTTAGCCCAGGGATTAAGACAGAGGTCTTAATGTGCCAGTGCCAGACTGTGTGCAGCTGTGTGCCTTTGAGAGCTCTGTGAGTCTATGGCTCTGTGATGCCAGGAGTGGGGCAGCTGTCCCAGCCTGCCAGCTGGGCAGGGCTGGAGGGGTGCTGTGATGCAGAAGGCTACATCCAGTTCCAAACGTCAGAACTCCTAATTTCTGAACAAAATCCCACGAACCTAGTGGCTGGGACATGCCGTTCTGCTCCTGCTGGGCACAGGGCAGCAGACTGGGGCAGCACCAATTTGGTGCTGTGCCTCTTGCTGCCACCCTGCTGCCCGTTGCAAGGAGCCAGTCTTCTGTAGGGTTGAGAGCAGTGCTCAGGGCTGAGCCAGCGCAGCTTTGCCAGGCAAGAGGAGACGCTGCCATCATCCTTTCCTGCTGGCAGCCACTGTCCCCACCAGCTGGAGTGACAACACGATCAGCCAGCAAAGGCAGCATGAAATAAAGAGCTGCTGGCACCTCATGGGAAACTCATGTAAAAATATTTTATTGAGGTGCATGTCTGTGAATTTCTCTGCTTCTCTGCCCCTTGCTTCTTACCACAGAGAACATTGCCTGGAGTGGAGGTGCCTGGCTGGCTGGAGCCTCCTGACTGAGGAGAGGACAGGGGTGCAGAGCCAAGTGGACAGAGCAACTGGGACCAGTGTGCTGTCTCCTGCCTTGGCAAGGCTGCTTCATGCCCTGCACCAGGGTTTTTCCAGGGTGTTTGGAACAGTCTGGTGTGGAGCTGCAGGGCCCCCATGGACTACTCAGAGTGGGCAGGAGCAAGGGATGGGACACAGGAGTGTGTCAGGAGAGGACAGATGGATGGATGCAGGCAGGACAAGAAGCTGCAGCTGGTGGCGGTTTATCAGCAAAACTGCTCCTGGTGGTTTGGCCTTACTTTTGTTCTGGGAAGTCCTGATGAACTAGGGTGTGTGTGTGCAGGGAGCTGAGGTGGGCAAAGAGGAGTCCTGTGAGTGGGAGCTTCTGGGCTGTAATCACAGCTGGAAGGGGAGACTCACTGCTGTGAAACCTCCCAGGCAGTGGGCACTGCCTTGCGAGGCACCTGCAGCTGCTGCTCCCTCTCCGTGGGTCTGGTTGTACCTGCCCCGCAGGCATGTTGTAGAATTGGAGTTAATTAGTGCTTATAAAGCTCCTGCATCCTCAGAGGGGAGCAGAGCATCTGAGCTGCTGTGATCATTTCCTAGGCAATGCAATTAGTTTAATTCTGGAGAGTTCCCAGGCAGGCAGCCCTGTCCCCAGCCACCACGCTGTCCCTATCCCTGCCAGCTCACACTGTCTGCCAGGGAGGAGACAGCAACACTCTGCCCCTGCTCCCTGTGAACACCTCTGCCCCCCAGGCCCATTTCTGGTTCTTGAATCATTCCCAGCTGTCACCCATTTGTACCATTACTGCCCTGATGTCATCATGACCTGTGGCTCTGTTCACAGCAGCCACCAGTGATATCATGAACAGAAGAATAAAAGTCATCCCATTTATCCTCAGCTGTTTACCTCCATGTGAGCTCTGGGGATGCCAATCCCTCCCCTCCAGCTGCAGAGTGGTCTGGAGGACCCCACATTGCTGAGCTGCTGGAAGCCCACAGAAAGAATATGAATCCAAAGTAGCCTCTCCTCTGGTGACAATCTCCTTTTTCCATGCTGCTTCTGGCCAGCAGCTGTGTGGGACAAACTCTGTCTCAGGCTAGCTCCAGGCTCTGTGCAGGAATGGACTGCTTCTGTGTCCTAAAGACTGGGCAGAGTCAGTGTACTGGACACAAGAGACAGGTCCTTCCTCATACCCACTCTGGCACCACTTGGAGCCTAGGACAGGCTGCAGGACTATCATGTGTGGGTCACAGCTTTTGCCAGAAGACCTGAGCTGGGTGAGGGTGCAAAGCAGACTGTTGAGAGGCTGGCAGCTCACATGCCTTGCCAGGTGTCAGTACAACAGAGAGCAGGGTGGGCATGGCTGGGGACAGAGCAGCCTCGCAGCAGTGCAGACATATCTGCTGGATGAGGTGGGAACGTCCAGTCAGGGGAGGTTGTGTTTATGCACATAGCTAGGCACATGTATGTGTGTGTTGAACAGGTTGGGAACCTGAGGGCCATCTCCCCAGCTTTAGGAGAAGCTAAAAGCCATGCCTAGCATATGCTGAGGCTGTGGGCCATGAGTGCCCACAGCCCATTGATTCCTTTCCCACAGCCCATGGTTTGCTTGGTGCCAGCTTCAGTGCTCCGGTAGCTGCCTCTTGTGCAGCTGGGGTGACCCTGAGACCAGCATGCTCCCCAGAGCAGAGTGCCCAGCATCACGGGGACATCTCAAATCCAGGGCAACCCCAGACCCTTGCAGTTCAGCCTGGAATAAGGAGAGTGCTCATTTCTCTCCAGGCTGCCCGGGGAAGGATGCCCATCCTTTGTTTTCCTCCCAGGACACGCAAACTGAGGACTGTCATCTTTCCTTCTGCCACAGATGAAGACGTCAGGGAGCTTGACTGGCTGTTAAGAGATCTGACATTACCTTTTTCCTCCTCCAATTCTTGAAATCATTTCATAGGGATCCAATTTTCTCTTCCATATTCACTCCTGCAAACAGGTTTGCGAAACCCTTTGTTAGTGGAAATGGTCTCTGAAATGTGCTGCTGTATTTCTTTTTGCTATTCTAATTAGCCTTTTAACTCGGTGCTGCTTGTATTTATAGCTGGCTAATCCTCCCTCTCCAGTCCTCCTCCGGAGCATTTCCACCCTGCACAAGCCGTTTGCTCTTTCCTGTTTTCTGTTTCCCAGCTCCTTTGCTGTTGCTGTTGAAACGCTCCGGCTCTTGACTGAGCTTCCTGATCAGACACAGGGTCTCCTTTGCTGCAGCACCTTTCCCTGAGCCAGAATGGGCTCCGGGCTGGCAGAAGCCTTTGAGCAGCTGCCTCATTTCTCTCCTTCAAGATTATTTCCAGACTGCCAGTTTTAGCTGCTGGGCTTCTGCAAACGTGGGCAGCCCAGCGAGGGGGCGAAGGTGCTCCCGGCTCGCTCACACCGATGGGAGCCTCCTGCACGTCTTCGGTAGCTGTGGTCTCACGTCCTGACCTTCTCAGCCACCACCATCCGGAGCAACATCTTGCTCTGATCAGCTCAGCTTCTTCTCCTCGGAACAGCTTCTGCATCCATGTGGAGGGAGCGGCGTGACCAGATTTGTGTCCCCATCCATCATCCTAATTAATCGGAGTTTGGAATGGGTTTTTACTTTTTGGTGCTTTTATGTACTTAGGAGCTGGGATGAGTTGCTTTGCTGTAGTTTCTGGGTAAGCCCCACAGCTTAGTGAGTTGTGGTCTCCCTGGGCAGGGGCTGTAAGCATGCACTTATCCCCCAAAGCCGGTGGGAGAGTGCCCTGTAAGAACCCTTTTTGCAGCGCGCCTTGACTTAGGAACAATTCCCCTGCTAATGCTTTGCTCTGCATTTACAAAGCTTAAGATAACTCAGAGCTCTTCTGGAGCAGTGCCAAATGGGAGCATAAAATATCAAAATGTCTTGCATGGTGCAAAGCTTTATCTGCAGGCTGGAGCTGTCAGGCTTCCCCTTTATGGGCCCTCCTGCCAGAGCTTTTCATAGCGTGGTTTTCAAAGAGCAAATGTGCAGGAGATCTGCTGGCTTAGCACAATCCCAAATGCAGATCAGGCTTAGGGCCCTCGCTCCAGGTAGGAAGATTCCAGTGACAGTTAAATGTGCTGGGTTGTGCAAATCTCTGGCTGTGGCAAGGAGAAGGGGAGCACAGACAGATGGTCTGGCACAGAGCTCACGCTGGGAGCCTGCGAAGCACAGATCCCAAAAGACGTCCGGATTGTCTGGTGGCAGAGTCCCTTAAAGATGTGACAGTGAGGAGTCCTGACTCCCAGTCTCCACAGTCTGGGTCCCACCACCACTGTTTTCACAAATCATTAAGCACATCATCTCCCTCCAAGGTGGATTCCAGCTGTCTCAATAAATGGTGACCACAAAAGCACAGCTAACACTGCTGAGCCAAAGAGCATCCCCTGGGCAATGGGGTGAGGTGGTGAGGGCAGTGAGCACGATGCAGCATTGGGTGTGAAGGGATGATGGGAGTGTGTGAGCTGGGCACTGCAGCACCCAGAATCTCTGCATGGAGGATGTCAGTATTGGGGAACACCAGGAGAATGTGCTCCTCTGCTGTGAAGGGCTGAAGGAACAAGCCCATCTCAGCATGGCAGGCTCAGCAGGGAGAGGAGAGTTGCTGGGGAAGGAGAAGGGCAGGGAAGGGGAGGATGTTTAAATACAAGGCAGTGCTGAGTGCAGGGTGAGGAAGTTGTGCTTGTCAGGGACTCTGAGGAGAAGCAGGGGAAACCAGGGCTTTCCTCCTAATAGCACATTTTAGATGTGCAGATCTGTTAGCAGTGAGTTATTTGCTCCACATAAAGTATTGGTCCTTGTCAAGATCAATCTTCCCCAGGCATAAACTGCATCTTTGGATGCCTTGTTTCTTTATTCAATCTGTCTGCTCCCAAAAATTCATCTCCATTTTATCATTTGCTCAATTCTCTTCGTGTTTGCATGGCATTTATGAGATAGCCTTGGCATTCATCCTCTGCCTTGGGCATCTCAAAAGCTTCAGCTGAGGAGGGGCCTTGTGGTGTCACCAGCAGTAAGTCTTCCCACCAGCGTCAGCATCCAAGCAGCAGGATCTAATGCTAATAGGTGCAGCAAGGAGAAGCAGATGTAGGTGGGTGGCAGCTTCCAGGGACCCTCAGGTTTGTTCCAGGAGCAGTGCTGAGAGCCTCAAACACAGGCTCTGGCCAGAGACCAGCCCAGCTCAGCTCACTGGGACGCAGTGACCTACCATTTGCTTCTTGGCAGTCATGAGCCAACAACAAAGCACCAGAAGAGCCTGGAGAGCACAGGACTCTGCTGGCATCCCTCCTGCTACTGCATGGCTGCTGCCTCAACCAAACCTTGGCCGACACCAGCAGCAGCCTTGAGTTTCACTCACATTTACTGAGGAGAAGCTCAGCAGTTCCAGAGGTCTGTTCCAGGAGCCATAGTGTAAGTGGTCTGGGAGCCCACTCTGCCTGGCAGCCACCCTGCAGGGACTTCTGCAGCTCCTCTGCAAACCCCTATTACCTCAGATTGCAGCCTCTTTTTAAGAGTTCTTTGCTCCCAGAAGGAAGGAGGGTCCAGAGATCTCAGAGGAGGGTTCAGGATGAAAAATAACTTTATGTGATTTACTCTGGATCATGGCATAGGAAAAAATTCAAAAGGTAGGGAAGAAAGCCATCAGAGCATCTTGAGCTGCCAGGATTAGCCATGGCTGCCTCGGTGTTTCAGTCATTGCAGAAGTCTGCAGCTTCACCAGCCCAGTGTGAGTGTAGTGCCCAGACCTCCCTCATGCACCTCTGCACCAGATCTGGCATCTCAGAGCCTTGTGTCTAGATTTGAGGTGTCGCACAGACCTGGCAGAGACAGGATAAACTCTCCCTGCCTCCCTTTTCTGGGCTCAGGCTGCTCCCAACCCTTCCCCAGCCTCCCCATATTTGCCTTCCAACCCTTCCCCCAAACCGGCGTTCCCTCAGCTGGTGTTCCCTGCTCACTGCCTCCCTTAGACCTCGCAGTAAAACTTTACACATCATTTATCATGAGATGTATTAACGGTACAAACAATCTCTTAGCTTCCTTTTATCTCAGCATGCCCACCATGTGGTCTGCTCATGACTGTTAGCAGCACAGATGACAGCCTAGGCAGTGAGAGGATGTTTTCTAATTTGCTTTCCTCACCCCATTATAGTGGGGGGTTGGGGTGGGCACAACCAGCCTAATCTGAGGGTAGACTGGGAGGAAGTTCATAGTATGCAAAGGGTTAAAGTTTTGTGTGTCATCATGCACAGACCAGGAAGATTTCTGTCCATTTCCCAGGCCAGTTGGTATTTTTTAAGCATCATAAATCTGTCTCCTTCCTGCTCAAGCCAGCAAGAAATCACTGCTGGCTGTGTCAGTCTTCAGTCAGTCTCTGGTCCTGATTTAAGCAAACCCATGCAACCAGTTGCTACTGTATGGGAATGCAAACGTGGACGCCTCATCTGCGATGCTGCTGCTGGTTCTGCAATCATTAATTTAATGAAACCCATAATAACTCTTGGGGATGTGGTTCTGGGTGAAATCTCAGCTCAACCAGAGACATGCTGTGCAGCCTGAGCACTCAGCAAGTGATTTGTCATCCGCAGGATGGAGGCACCTGTAATGAGCAGGACAACTCCTGGAAAAAACAGGTGCTGGTTCTTGCCAGGGAGCAAGCCCCTTGCTGAAGAAGCTGAGTGTGCAGCACTGGACCTACAGATCCTGGATGCTCCCTGGGGCCAGAACATCTGCAAGAGAACCTAAAAGTCCTGAAGCCTTGCTTCCAAAGCTGAGCAGGCACCCTGGAGCCCAGGTCAGCCCTGAGCTCAGCCCCCTGTGTCAGCATCCTTTCCCAGCAGGGAGAGGTGTCTGTATGGCCTCACATCACTCCAGGGCAGGCTTAGGTTGATCATGAGGAATAATTCTTTCCCCAAAATGGTTGTCAAGGCCTGGCCCAGGCTGCCCAGAGCAATCCCCATCTCTGTAGGGGTTCAAAGCTTAAAGGTCTCTTCCAGCCAAAACCAAGACTCTGCTATGGTAGTTTGTTTGTCAGAGGGCAAGGGAAGATGCAGGAGCTCATTTTCGCTCCATTGTGAAAGAGCAGCCAATGCAGAGACAGGAGGTTTTGGCTGCCAGGGTTGGGGCTGCCATTAATTTGCCCCATGAAAAGGTCTGCTTGGTGTCTGGGAACAACACACCTAGCTTCCCATGATGGCATCTTTCCATCGCTCCACCAGAGATGTGCTGAGAGCAGTGGGGCCAGAAGTGGCCCAAGCTGCCAGTGTATAACCCCAAGGACAGAAAGCCAGAGCTAGGAGCCTGTGCTCTGTTAAACATTGCACCCTTTTGTCTTCTTTATGGCTGGAGGCTTTTACAAGAACATGCAGTTTTTGTCTGCACTCCAGCAAGAGGAAGAAGGATGCTTAGAAACCAGCGCTGGAGAAATTGGCTGAGGCTCAGAGATGTGTGCCAGCCCCTTTGCTCTCCCAGAATCCGCAGCAGAGATGCCTGCGAGCGTTTCTTAACCGTTCTTTTTGCCACAGAAAAGCTGCTAAGTCAAAACCCAAACAGTTTGCAAACTCAAGTTGATTTTTATGAACCTTCAGATTGTAAAGTGTTTAGGGGGAAGGTTTCATTGGTAACAGGACATCTTCTTCCAGCTGCTCTAATGAACAAGTTTGAAAATGACTCAGAATTTGATGACTTAATTAATGTAAGACCTAGCATGGGGGGGGGGGGGGGGGAAATCCCAGAACTAAGAGGGCTGGCACCTGGGAAAGCTGCATTTCTGTAGACCCCAAACAACACACCAAGAGACCAAACCATTTCCCAAGGTGTTGGCCTCTCATCCACAGGGCAAGAGCTTTTTCTGTTTCAAACTCTCCTCAGGAGATGTGAACCCTACTAGCTGCTCTGTGCACAGGACTTGCACCTGCCAGGTACCCACAGGAACTGGGCAGGCTGCAGGGTAGTGAGAGCAGGAGCCAATGTCAAGCCCTCCAGCCTTTTGTGTCCAGAAGTCTCATGCTCCCCAGCACTACCCCAGCCAGGAACCTGCCTGTGGAGACCTCCCCAGATGCAAAGAGCATCCCTTCTCTGGAGACTTTCAAGACCCAGCTGGATGTGTTCCCGTGAGACCTGCCCTGAGTGACCCTGCTTTGACAGGGGGGTTGCACTGAAAGATCTCCAGAGGTCCCTTCCAACACCTACCATTCTGTGATTGTGGGATTCTAACCTACAGAGAGAGAGGCTCCTTCACTTTGTGCCCACCCCCTCTCCTCTGCCCAGGGCTGTGACTAGGTGAGTGATGTGTGCCAGCTTCTGAGAGTTCCCCAGAGACCTGCCCAGCAGCTGCTGCTCCATTTTAGCTGCAGTGTCCCCAGAGAGGCCTCCTGGGGTGGTGTTGGTTATCTGGCAGATTTTATACAATTCCAAGGGGGCAGAGGGAGGGAACTTTATGGCAGCATTTATGAAGAGCATGAAATTATCTGCATAGGCTGGAAAAATCAGAGAGGCTATATAAAGATGGGCACCATCCTTTAGCAAATGGGGTGAATTGGTATTAGCCTGCAGGCAAAGAGGATCTGAAATGATTGTTGTCCTCTTTGTATCGCTGCACAGCAGTTTAAAGACAAAAGCTATCTGGGAGGAGTTAAGATAAGTTGCAGGGGAATCTGGACAAGCTGAGATGCACTGACTGCAACATGCTAAAATGAACCTGTGCCCTGGAAATGCTTTTGCTTCACCTGGGTCTGGGCTGGCAAAGATGAGATACCCAGTGCAGGGAGAAATCCTACCTGAATGCTTCAGCCTGTGGTGCTTCCCAGCACCTGTCTGTGCCAGGCAGTGCTGCCGCTTTGCATCCTTCTGACTGCAGCTGCCCTTTGGAACACCTTGTTCAGAAGTGCTGGCTGCACTCCCACTCCTTTCCTTGGTGAGTTTTATCCATGCTCTTGTCCCACAACAGGCGCTGAGAGCCCTGCTCAGACAGCTGACAGCTTGCCTGACCCCCGGGACATCTGCATTACACCTCTGTCACAGAGCAGATGAGGTGTTTGCTCCTGGTGTCCCAGAGCCAAGACGCATGAGTGGGCATGCAGAGTCCTTTAGGGCTGTCCCCAGGCCCAAGGAGGAGGCCAAGACCCTCAGCCGTTGAGATCAACCCAGCAAAGAAGGGAGCTGCGGGTCTTATCCTAGCCTCTGGCAGGGTGCAGTTAGGGCCTGTGGGGTGTCATGAGTGCCCACTGCATGTAGCCCAGGGACTCATCCCGCTGCCAGCTGAGGGCCCTCAGAGCTGTGCTGGCTTTGCTGGGACGAAGGCAGCACCCTGGGACCAACAGGAGGCGAAATTGGGCAGGACAGGCTCAGGGCAAGCGAGACTTTGAGGAGCTGCATTTAAAGATTCCCCGACGGCTCCGGGGTCTTTGTGTGGTGCTGCTTCGTGAATGGCTGCGCTCACAGCAGCTTGAGGGGAGCGATAAGGCTCATGGATATGGACATTGTCCTCAGAGGGTCGCAGGGGGCGTGCTGGGACCCAGGGGGCTCTCCTGAAACGCTCAAACCTTCACGTCCTGGCTTTCCTCAAGCGCCGTATGCTGAAGCAATGGGCAGCTCGGATGGGCAACAGCCCCGGGGCCAGCACCTGCACGGGGACTGCCCGGAGCTCTTCCGAGCTGGGCAGCCGGGGCAGCGCTGGAGCAAGGAGCGGGGCTGCCTGGGCTGGTTGCTTCTCCAAAGGAGAGGAGCAGGGGCTCCAGGAAGCTCTGGGGCGCTGTGTGAGGGTGACGAGGCGTTGCCTGTGCCAAGGCTCCCAGTTTCCCGGCAGCCACCGTGGGACTGGGCTGCTCCATGCCGCCTGCGGAAGCAGGCACCCTGTGTTCGGCACACGGCGTCCCTGCTGGCAGCGCAGCCCAGCGCCACGCTGCTTGCCCAACGCGAGCGAAGAGGTTCTCCAGTTTCTTGGCACTGAATACTCCTTTCCTTGCTAATCTGCCTGCCAGATTGGAGCTCACTTTCCCCATTCTCCTCGCAAACAACTCTGTGTCCCCTGCCTGGCCAGGAAGCAGCACCCAGAGCCTGAGGCTCACTACGGGGATGTGGGAACCTCAGTGAAGATGCAGCCTTCTGCCAGCAGGACGTGGTGCACCCTGCTGGAATCCCCACTGCTGCTGGCCTGGCTTAGTGCTGTCCCGGTCCCTGACAGTCCTCAAGCTTGGCTCCAAGAGCCTCCATGTGGGACTTGGCATCGTGGAGAGGGTCCAGGGGAGGGCTACAAGGATGACTGGGGGACTGGAGCACTGCCTTATGAGGGATCTGGAACTTTTTAGTCTGGAAAAGAGGAGACTGAGAGGGGATTTAATTAATGTCTAGAAATATCTGAGGGCTGGGTATCAGGAGGTGGGGACAGGCTCTGCTCACTTGCTCTTTGTGATGGGACAAGGAGTGATGGATGTAAGCTGCAGCATAGGAGGTTCCACCTCAACACAGGGGTGAGCTTCTTTGCTGTAAGGCTCACAGAGCACTGGAACAGGCTCCCCAGGGGGTCTGTGGTGTCTCCTTCTCTGGAGACTTTCAAGGCCTGTCTGGATGAGTTCCTCTGTGATCTGAGCTAAATTGCATTGTCCTGCTCTGGCAGGGGGGTTGGACTCGATGAGCTCTTTGGGTCCCTTCCAACCCCTGACATCCTGTGAGCCTGTGATCCTAGCTCCCTGATGCCTTCAGTGCCATGGGGGTCAGCGTATCAGCTCCCTGATCTCCTCAGTGCCATGGGACATGGCTTCCCAGCTTCCTGATCCCTTCAGTGCTTTGGGGCTGTGTCCCTCTGTGCTGCGGTGCCCTTAGCACCGAGCCGCAGGGAGCGCCTCTGTCCAGCAGAGGTGCTGGCTGCGCTGGGAGGTGCCCCTGGCTGCTGCTCCAGGCTGCTCTGCATACATCCACTGGGTATCGATCGCTCTAAAAATCTTTAAAGATTAACTTCTGGGAACAAATCTAACATCTTTATGGAGCGCCGGGAACAAAGTGCTTTAGCATTCGGGTGGCTGCTCTGTTGCACAGGGACATCTGTTTACAGCAGGACGCGCGGAGCAAATGATCTGTCAGTGTTGGAGGGGACGTGTCCTACCAGCGGCTGCTGCCCGCTGACGGCAGGCGGAGGTAACCTTGCCATCCACAGCAGCTGCACCCGGGGCACTACCAGACTGTGGGAGGCCCCTGGCCTCTACTGTAACATCTTCTCTGTTCTTGACCTCCAGCATAACGACAGGCAGGGCAGAGCCTTCTGCAGGCATTGGGGGAGCAGGCAGCAGCAGCTGTCACACAGTCACAGAACTGTTCTGGTTGGAAAAGCCCTCTAAGAGCGTTAAGTCCAACCATCAACCTGAGATCAGCATGACTGTTAAACCCATGTACCAGGTGCCATGACCACACATTTCTTGAACACCTCCTGGGATGGAGACTCCACCACCTCCCTGGGCAGCCTGTTCCAATGCCTGGCCACTTTCAGGATTTTTTTCCTAGTATCCAATCTGTGTCCCAGCCCTTTGCATTCATTTCTCTGCCCCAGCTCTAGAGAGCTGGTTTGGGTTCCATGGTTTCAGAGCACACCTGGAAGCAGCTGGGCTCAGGCTCTGCCATATCCAGGCACTATGGGGCAGGACAGCAACTTCCCCATGGTTAAAAGAGGAGTGCTGGGCACCATGTGTCATCCTGAGAAGTGCAGAAAGCTCATGGTGGTGGGCAGCAAAGGGACTTTGAACACACAGTCAGGGCTTGGGGAGGCCTGAGCAGGGAGGATGTGGGGTACTACTGCAAGGGGAGTTCAGCCCCAGCCAAAATCTGTGCGTTCAGCAGTGGAGCTCACTGTTTGCAGGAGGGCACCACAGGCAAAGCAGTGCTCTCCCACTCACTACAGTGTGCCCACATTTCTGGAAAAGCTGCTGTAAAAGTAGAATTCATGACCTGGGGTAATTTCACTGCTTCACCTTGAGGTCCCTGCTCTCTCAAAGGCTGGCTGGAGCCCAGCGTTGCTGCTGGCAGCTGCATGCAGGGGCAGGGCTGTGCTGTGGAGCTGCATGGTGCTCTGAGGACCTGTCAGGCAGACGTGTAGGACCAGCACTGTCCCACCACACTTCTGCCAGCCTCTGTTCTCTGGCAAAGCTGCAGCTGCTTCTCCTTCCTAGAACTGCAGTCACCCCTGGGGAGTCCCCAGGTCGATGGAGTGTGCACAAGGACCAACCTGCTGCAAAGGACCAACCTGCTGCAGCACCTGGCCTGCGGCAGGGCAGCAGGATGGGCATGGAGAGACCTGGGCAGCAAATGGTATGGCAGGGCAGGGACACCCTGATGAGCACCTTTCTGCCTCGTCAGCCAAGCTGTGTGACTGTGCCTTGCCTGGAGCACTGAATCATCATTAGAAATCACTCAGTGACTGATGGGAGGAAAAGCAGCCTGGGTCATCCTGCTCATCTCATGAAGCAGCATTCGTGCATTCCCTCTGGGATAGCTGCCAGGGATCTCTGACCTGTGCCATGCTGTGGAGTTTCCCCTTTCCCTGGCATGGCAATTCTCTGATTAACCTGGTTTGCTGCCAGAAAAGTTTCTCCGATATTCAGTCTGTTTTCCTTATGCTAATGTCTTGCCATTACAGCACCCTGATTAATTACTCTGTTTATGCCTCTGGAATATTTGCAGGCTGTTGCCATTGATGCAGGAGCACTTAATAGAGGAGAAATGTCTGTAGATCTGTAATGGCTTAATGGAGTGCTGATAGACAGCGACCAAGAATATTCACTGTTACCCTGGGGTTTGTAGGATCAATCAATGTCTTTGTGGTCTCCAAAAGATGTGGCTGTGCCCCAGCTTGTGATCACCTTGTAGTCATCCTGAGGTAGCTGCAGCCTTCTGCTCACCCTTGTATCCCCCTCCACAGATGGTTGACCTTGCTGCCATTGCTTAGCCAAAGTGATGTCTGTAAGGACTGATGCTATAGATTCCTTGTCCCAGGGAGCACTGATGCAAAAATATGATCCAGAAAAGGGACAGGGCTTCTGTATGGCTTTGCTGACTTCCAAAGTGGGGTGAGAATTGGGAAGAAGCCCAGCAGTGGGTGCACAGAGGTCCGGATTCCTTGGCCCCTGTGCATACCTACCTGTCAGTTCTGTCTGTGTCCCCAGCTCCGGCTCTGTGGCACTCAGAGTGCCTCTTCTGCAGACATGTAGTGCTCTGCATGCCCAAGCAGGGGCTGAAATCCAACCCATCCTGCACTTGCCAGATTGTCCCATTTTGTCTTGTGGCATTGCTGGAGCTGAGCTCCCTACACACCCCATGGCACCTGGCTGCTGTGGGGTCCATATCACTTTGTGTCTCTCTGCCCAGGCATCTCCTTGGCAGAGGGAACTCACAGAGCAGACACCAGCTCAGCCAATGCTTCCACAGTCCCAAAAAGAAAAGGTCTTGTGACCCTACTGCAAGGTTCCTCTTCTTCTCAAGTGAAATAAAATGGATCTGGTAATGTTCAGCTTCATTTCTGCTTATCAAAGAAAAGAAAGCTTTTGTCAGGCATCAAAGCCTGGTTTTAGGACACAAAGCAAACTGCTTTGCTCTGAGCTGCTGAGAAACTGGAAGAAGAAAATCATTTGTTTGAAACTGCCAACAAAACTGGTGACTGAAAACTGTAGACACAGAAGACACTCAAGAAATTACCTGTCTGCTGCAAGCCTGGCTGAGGTCTGGAGCTTCATCCAGGTCTGAAAGCCAGGGGCACTAAGGACACAGGCTCTGGTTTTCGGGGCCACAGGCTGAGCAGGTCTGCAGCTGGAGCTGGAGCTGCGTTTTGCAAGGGCTGACAGCCTCAGAAAACCTTAGAAAGCACAGAGCAGGGGGAAGCAACTGCAAGGAAAATGTAAACCAAACATGTGGCCTGCAATCCAGATGTGCAGCTTGTTTTAAAACCCAGTAACTCCAGATAATTGATAGTGGAGTGCAGTGTTTGCAACGCCTTGGATTACGAGCGTCTGTCGCTCACGAGAAGCTGTAACCTTGAGCTATGAGACATTATTGGCAGTATTTAACACAAATCTGTTTTCCATCATTGTCAAATCCCACTTCAATATGCACCACAGGAAGAAAGCCGAATGCTAAATTGATTCCTTTAATGGGAAGTGTTCTTCAGGAGATACCAACCTGTGTGGAGATGCATTAATAGGATTACGATGGAGACTTTTTAGTTTGTTTGGTTTGGGTTTTTTTAATGAAGATTCCCTATCCTGCCACGCACTGCTTGGCCATATGTGTTGCAAGGCAGCCCTGCTGTGAGGAGGATGGTTAACTCTGGACTTGGAGGCCATGAACTTTGGACCATTCTTTTGGTAGATCTGCTAAGTCATCACTGCAAGGAACAGCCTGGGAAGTGGCAGTGTTTGCCAAGCACCAAAGAAGAGCTCAGCACACACTGCTGACCAGGATACTGGGATGGGACCTGGGAGCACTTGGTGTGTCCCTTCTTCTCACATGGGGCTTGTTAAACTGCAGGCTGTAGGACGGCATCCCTTGGGGAGAGTGTGGAGAAGCATCTGTGGAGAAGCAGGAGAGGAACCACCACAGGCATGTGAGCAGGAGGCTGAGCACAGTCTGGGCCTGACTCATCTGTGCTGTGGAGAGCAGAGCAAGAGGGTCACACTATGAATCTGGTTCTCACTGTTGTCCTGATGGTTGCAGGTGCTAAATCCTGATCTACTGAGGCACAGTGTGGATTTGGGCACATGGGTGCTGTGCCCAAGGCAGCCCACAGCCAGGAGCAGTGCTGGCCATCAACCCATGGATGGTGGAGCTGGCAGCTGAGCATGGAGACAGCGTGTGCCAGGCAGGGAGGAGGAGTGTTTGCTTTGCCTGGAGCGCAAGAGTGCTGTATGTGATAAGGTAATTACCTTCTTCAGTGTAAGCTAATTGACAGAGAGCTAATTAACTTTAGAAGTTGCTCTTTCCCTTCCCTGGGCAGGGCAAAAGCTCCTGGAGCTTTGTTCAGCAGCTCCTGCTGAGGTGGCCCAAGTGCTCCAGGAGCAGATCCAAGGGAGTCCTGAGCCAGGACAGCTGCTGCCTCAAGAGGCTAGCAGGTGGAGTGAGGAGCTATGGGGGCTACACCTCCGCTGAGGGGCTCATGCTGTGCCCTGGAACAGGCAGTTTTCGTGGCAATGGCTGAGGCCAGGTGAAGCTTCAGCACTCAGTGGTGCAACATGAACCTGCCTGTGTCAGAGCCTTGGTCTCCTGGAGGGTGGTTTCCAAGCCTGGCTGGCAAAGCTGAGCCCTTGCACATGACAAGCCGAGGATTTGTGTCTGCAAACAGAGAGGAGCTGTGTAGGAGGCCTATCAGGGCTGTGGAGGCTGTGAAGGTTTGCTCCTGGCAGCAGCTCTGCATCCACTACAGGTTGTTGCTGCCCAGCTGAGGCACGGAGCATCCCAGAGACTGTGCTGAAGGATGCTGTCAAGGCAAGGGACAGCCACCAGCCTCCAGTTACCCCTCTGCCCCAGAGGGGCTGGGAGCAACATTGGCCAGGGTCCCCCAAGTCCAGTGTGGACCCAGGCTGGCCACTCTCCAGCAAACCATCAGAGCTCACTGGATTTGTGGTGCTCGAAAGCAACCCAGTGCACATGATATCCTGCTGCCTGGGGTCTGCAGGGCCACCCCTCACACTCACTCAGCCAGCAGTGAGGGAGGGACAGGGGGTGCCTTCCCCAGGCTGAAGATGCTCCTCTGGGGACACTCACTTTGCTCACCCTCTGGCAGCTGCTGCTGCTTCTGGGTTGTTGCTGCCTTGTCAGAGACACAGAGACACATCTGCACACCCAGACATGGGCAGATGCACAGGCACACTTTCCCCACTGTAAAGTGAGGGTTATGAAACTTCAGCCCAATGCTGAAGGTATTCACAGCTCCTTTGCAGGGACACAGCTCCTCGCTCTGTCTCTCTGGGAGTCTGACAAGCTGTTTGGCATCCCCAGGTCCCACAGCCATCCCTGGATCCAGGCTTAGGTCCTCAGACCCTGCCTGGCATGCACCATTTCCCAGCCTCAAGATTTGTTTAACCCCTCAGGAGGTGAGATGGAGATGGCAAGTGGAGACATTGTCAGCAGATGTCAGACTGAGCTGGGCATCTCTGGTCACACTGCCAGATAGCAAACAGGACTTGTAGATGTACACGGAGATGCTGCATGTTCCCAAAGGCTGTGGAGCTGATCCAGGGGAGAGTGCTGAGTTGAGAGACTTTGCTGGCCCAGGTTGGAATACCAAAGAAAGGAAGAACTGTGGTCTGGCTGCCGTTACAGGGAGCAGGGGATGCCCATCATTTTGCTTGCACTGCTTCCCTGCCAGCTGCCCCACTTCTCCTCCACTGCTGGAGCAGTAACGGGACCCAGCCAGGACCCAGCCTCTCTGGTGCATAAGAAAATCACAGCAGCAGTTAGGGTGGGTTTTGGCTTTTTTCTTTCTGACAGGAAGGAGACATCTTTCCTTATGAGCCTGAGGTAGCCCAGCACAGCCACCACCACCATCCATCATGGCTGGTGCCCAAGCACTCCCAAACTGGAGATGTGTTTGATCTGAAACATCCACACGGGGTGAGGCTGCCAAAAGTCCCCACAGCACCCAGCAGCTGAGCAGGTGGAGACTGATCAGCCCTGGAGCTCCATCCCAGGCAGGGAAGTTGTCCCTGTCCCACTGCCTCTGGTGAGCATTGTCCACCACTGCGAGCTGCAGCAGGCACAGCAAGTACCTGCAGCCTGGCAGAACCCCAGGAGATGGCAGAAATTGCTGCTCAGCCCTGGCCCTGCAGGCTGCTCATCCCCAGGGGTGCAGGCAGCAGAGAGCCAGGGTCTGGCAGGGCTGCCTGTTGCTGGGTATCAGGGTGCTGCAGCCAGTCAGCAGTGGGGTCTCCATCAGTTTGCTGGAAACTTCTGGTGAGCTTACAACCACAGGAAGAGAGATGCTTCCTCTAGAGAACTGGTGACCCACTCTTGGAATCAGAGCTGCTTGCTAGTCCCTGGCAGCTGGAAACCAGGATGGGCATGAGCTCAGAGGGGTGACAGCAATGGCATAGCCACGGTGGGACGACTGCCTTAGGTAGGATGGGGCACAGTTTGGCACTCCCCTGGCACATGGTGTCACTGCTGGTTAAAGTGAAATTGCTCATGGGACAGAAGCCTTGTGCCACTGAGGCCGTGGGCATTTTCCTTCCATGTCACCTGGGTCTTTTCCATCCTGTCCCAGTCGCACTCCCCAGCCTCTCTGCAGGCAGCAGCACCGCGCTCCCGCGGCCAGCGCCAGGGCCCCGCTCTTGGCAAGCACCGGAGGTTTTATTGGCTGTTTGCTGACGGAGTTGGAAATTAACGTGATTATTTTGCACAGTAATTGGCAGCATGTGTGGTGAGCGGAGCAAAACGCAGAGGAACTCAAAGTGAGGAGCTCTGGCATGGAGTGAAGCATCTGGGGAGTTAAACAGTGTGTTTAGTGCCTTGGTATGGTGGTCTACAGCCAGGGTCCCTGTCGTGCGTGTGACGTCCTCTCCTGGCTGGGGCGTGGTGGAGATGGGGCTTCACGCTGGGCACCAAGCAGCCAGTGCCTCTCAGGGGTGCCACCTGCATGCCCATCCGCCTGCCTGCACTGATGGCAGGCACCCAGTGTGCCGTCTGGCATCCGCCGCAGACAATGGCAGGCGGAAGCTCTCCCTCCCACGGCACCATACGGTGGCTTCTGTCACTGTGCCACCACAGGGAGAGGAATTCAGATGTGACAAGGCAGGTTCCTCTGGGCTGCATCCAAATACCCACCTAAGAATAGTTTCTCCCACCAGAAGGTTGGCTGGTCTCAGCCTTGGCACCTCCATTCCTCCTCCTGTCACCTGTTACCAGCTGCTGCTGGTGGATGTGTGCAGAGCCATGGTGGCATTTAGGAGGCACACAGCATGGTTCCTCTGCAGCCTCCTGCTGCCCCCCCAGGTGCACAGAGACAGAAGCCCTGGGCTCACTGACCCGCTCCTTCCCCTGTTCTAGCAGCCGCTCTGTTCTTCCCGTGCTGTCTGGGTGTAGCAGCTGTATCAGGTGGCAGACCTGGCTGGCTTTGTGTCACACACAGCCGCAGCAGACGTGCAGCTCTCAGGATTAGGTGGCAGAGCCCTGGTGTCAGTCAGGATATGGCAAATCCCACGCATGGCACGGGGAGCTTCTGCTCAGGAAGCGCGGTGAAGGAGCCTTCCTCTCTGTTTGCTTTCCGTGGCAGACGTTTACCTTTGCAGCAACGAGCTGGGGAGGGTTTCTTGCTGATGATAAGCCCAGCATTAATATGCAGATGAAATGCAAATCGGCCTACATGAGACATCCTGGTCGGCAGCAGAAGTCAAGGATTTCGACTTGGACATAGCTTAAGCTCCTCAAAACAAGAACACGTAACTTGGTGCAAAGATTTCATCTCAATAACCCTTCCTGTCAACAAGCTGCAGGAGCCTCTGTTTGCTTTCATGATGATGCTCAGGCTGAGGTGAAGTGCTTGGCATCAGTCTCCATGCCCAAGAGCATCCCTGCTGTGCTGCCGCAGTGCCCAGCTCTGCCTCTCCCACAGACTTCAGCAGAGAGGGCAAAGCTTCAGAAGAGCCACCCAAGCCCCAGATTTTGGTCAGAGGTGGCAGTGGCTCTGATTGCCTGTTGCAAGGCTCCAAATCCAAATAAAAGTAATAATTTATGGGCTTTGAAACCCATGAACTGCCCACTGAGGGCAGTTGGGGCAGGTCCAGCAGTGATGCCAGGTCCAGTGACTGCAGGGGTCAGCTCTTCTGCGGGTCCCACCTGAGAGGTGCAGCTGCCACTCGCAGCAGGGTAGGGCCGCAGCCAGCAGTGGGGTGGGAGCAGATCTGCTCCTTGCTGCCCAGAACTCCATCAGTTCCTTTGCCAGGCTGGGCAGTGATACTGGGGGTGTCCCCAGGTGACTGTAGGGAAGGCACTTAGGGACACCATGCACCAGCACTCAGGGATGGCATCTGCTATGCGGCAGCCTCCAGACCACGAGTGCCATCAGGTTGCTGCTTTCCAGGCAGGTTGAGAGGCAGGCTTGGGCACAGAGGAGCAGCAGCCACCAGCCTGCTTGGTAAGTGAGCACTTAATTAGCTTCTGTGTTAAAGCCTGGTCCCCAGGAGCCATACATGGGAGCTGTGGGGACAGGAAAGCTTCTCCAGCAAGAACAAGCTGGGAGACTGTGTGCTTCCCAGGCCTTCCTTCCAGAGCTGGAAAGCTTTCTCACCGGGAGCATGAGCCAAGAAATGCTGGCAGTGCCAGGCAGCTGAGCACAGCCCTCACTGCTCCATCCTTCTGCATAAATTACCTCAGGCTCTGAGCTAAACAAAGGGCCCTGAAATAATTCTGCATTTTAATAAAGTCAGCGTTGGAGCTGCTGTCATCCTCACAGAAAGGGAATTTGCATTTCTCTCTGCCAGCTCGCTCTGCACAGCCTGCTGGCGCTGGGGACCAGCCGCGCTCTCCTGCACCCCACCAAGGACTGGCTTAGGTTTTGTTGTTTAATCACTGTAACACCAGAAAGGCAGCGCAGAGCTGCTCCAGCCCCAGACTGGGGACCACATCAGTGTCTCAGAAGCCCTCCAGTGTGCAGCTTGTCTAAAACGTAGCACTCAGAACGCTTCTGCTGGTGCCCAAGTGTCTCTGCAGCCTCCCTGGCTGCTCTCTCGTGCTGCCCCGCAGCACCAGCCCGCTTGATGTGCTTGGATCAAGAGAAGGAGAGCCAGCACCAGTGCTTCTGCTTTGTGTGTCTGTAAAATCTGGAAGGAAATGAGCTGCAGCTTCTCCTCCCAAGGGAAAGGCATCCCCAGGGCTCAGAACCCATCCTTGGCTGTGCCTCCCGCAGAGAGCGTGCGGTGAGCAGGTGGGCACCCAGTGAGTACCCAGTGAGCTACTCAAGGGTGCCCACTGCCTGGGGCTCCTGCAGCATCAGGATGGCAGCAGGACACAACCCGTGCACCCCTTCTCCTGCAACAGTCCCTTCACTTATATTTCTCAGCTCCCTGTTCTGGGCACACTGGTGATGTGGGGGTTCCAGTCTGGAGGTCACTGCCTTTCCTCCTGGGAGATGAAACTGAGGCTAAAGTGCAAACGTCTGCTGCCAAGGGCTCGGGGGCTTCAGCAGGGCTAGGGAAACCTGCCTGCTTCCAGGGACACCCCCTTATTTTGACAGTTTGCTGAGGGTCCCCAGCCCACTGAGATCCATCCCTCTGGTTCAGGGCTGCTGCAAGCTGAGCTAAGCTCTGGCAGCAGTGCCCTGAGCATTCCCAGTGCCCAGAAAGGGCTGGTCTGTGAGGCTGGCAGCAGCTCCTGCCCAGTCCCTCACCTGCATCCCACCTCCATCCTGCTCCCTTCTGCCGTGCCAGAGCCTCCCACTGCGGGGGAAAGCCCTGCTCGTAGCTTTCAGCATGTTCAATTACTGTCAGTTAACGATGATTAATTTACAATTAAGGGCCTCTAAAGGGTAGTGTGTGTTAAATAAATATTGATCTTTCATTTATGGCCACAGATATATTACCCCCGCTACGGGAGGCGCAGTGGTGCCAGGAGCCAGCTGCTGCTCTCCCAGCATGGTGTGGGCAGAGCTGAGGAGGTTCTCAAGAGACTGGGGGCTGCTGGGTCCAACACTGCCTTGTCCCAGCTGGGAGCTCTGCAGGCTCAGGGCTGGATGAGGATCGCTTCCCCAAAGTGTTCCAACACTGACTGTGATTGTGTGGTCCTGTTCCCAGTTGCAGCCAGCCTGTGGAGCAGGGGGTGCTGGGTGCAGGGAGCTGGTGCTTTTCCTCTTGCATGGCCCCTGATTGGCCTTGTGAAATTAGCTGCCCAGAGCCTGTCATGGCTTTGCTGGACACGCCACAGACTCCTTATGGAATGCACAATGTGGTTTTCACCCAGCGTCGGACGTACTCTGGGGCTGTTGTGGCTGGCACAGTGACACCACAGCACACACTCACATCACATGTGTGAGGAGAAGGGTCGGTGCATCCACAAAGGCACCTTCAGGTGATACCTCTTGAGGTCTCAGGGGTTTGGTGAAGGTGGCCAGGAAAGACATTAATGGGAAGCAGTGTGAGGGCACAAGCAGTACAGACTCAGAGCTTGGCTTCTCAGTGAGCCCCACGCCCTGTGTCACTGTCCTTCCATAGCCTCCCTTGCCCTTGCCCATCTCCTAGCCATGGCTCCTCTGCTGCTCCAGGCTTTGGCCATGCCTGAGCCTGGTATCAATAGCTGGGCCTTAGGAGCCCAGAGAAACGTGGTGCAATCCACCCCAACGCAACAGGTACCAGAGCCAGCACATCCTGACCCTGGAGCTCAGCAGGATATACACAGCACGAGAGCTCTCCTCTTTCCCATCTGGGATTCTTTTCCACACACAGAAGTTTTAGGAGGTGGGAGTGACATCCCACCCCACCTCCTGCCATGTCCCAGGCAGCTTCTGAGTGCTGGCTGCTCCTTTTCCCCTGCACATTCCCAATGGCTGCCCTCTCTCTGGGAGCTGCTCCCTTCTCCTCTGCAGTGCATTTCTTGGAAGCACGCTCACAGGGAGAATATTCTCTTTTATTTGAGGCATGTATTTAAAATGATGCTTTTGTTCCAAATGAATGAGTTGGTTCATTGAGAAGTGCAGTTTCTGTTTTTGAATCAGCAGAGCTGTTTATGCTCATAGTGTCCATAAAACTGTTATTTTAGTCCTGACACTGATGCTTATGAATAAAATTTAGATCTCATTCTGAAGTACATTAGCTGTAGCTATTTGGCTTCTTGTTAAAGCATTAATTTTTATTGAGAAGACTACACTGCCAAGCTGCTCCTTCTGCATCTTGCAGCAAACTAAGTACCTCTAAGTAAAGGGTTTGGTAAGACCAAATCCCAGCTCATGCCCCCTGCCTTGTGCCCTCTGGTCCAAACACTCAGTTTGTGGATGGTTCTCTTCTGCTGCCGGCTCCCAGAGGGAACTTCCTCTTCAACCTGGTGAACAGGGGACGCTGGAGCAGCTGTGCAGTGGCCCAGGAGGTGCTGGGGGGTCTGCTGGAGCCATCAGTTAGCTGGCAGTGCATTGCCTATTCATGACGGCTGGATGTTGGGCGTACTGGAGCCAATTAGCTCTCCCATGTATTTATTGCACTTTTTTGCTTGAAGCAAGCTGTTAAATGTCAAAAATACTTTAGCACTTTAGCAGAAAGATAATTTTTTAATAGATTCCACCTACAAAAAAGGAGCTGACTGGCAGAATATTAAACTGAGGGAGATTTATTTTTAATCTGTGCCTCCAAACAGCTTGAGAGAACCATTTCTGCATGGCTCCTGGCTGACTAATGCTGCTGTCCCTCGCCTGTCCTCCTCGCTTGGTGCGGTGGCAGCTGTGGCCTCTCACATCCCATTAACCTTGTCTGCAGAAGGGACACCTGGCCAAACCCGAGGATTAGCTCTTGTAATTAGGAGTGTAAACATCAGGCAGTGCCTGCTAACATCCACACGTCCCATCCCCACCTTCTCTCGGTGCTCTGAGGGCAGGCTTCTCCAGCCAGGCTCTTCCCATCATTAACTTCCCACACACCAGCTTCCAACTGCATCTGAATTACCAGGCATATAAACCCCAGATCAAAGCATGAGGAGCTGTGGGGGTCCAGAATGGCATTTTGAGGGTGCTGGTTGTGCTCCAGGAAGAGGCTTCAGCTGTCAGTGAGGCTTGCCAGGCTGTGTGATAAGTCTTCTCCTCTTTAGAGCAGCTGATGGCTGTGGCTTGTGTCTGGTAGCAGCAGAGCAGTGGTGTTCTTAGGAGTAGTGATGGTTATACCTGATGGTACAGCACCAGACCAGCACACCCAGGGTTTCCTCAGGGAAGCTGTGGTGGGCACAAGATGCCCTCTTGTCACCCTAGAGTCATAGAATGCTCCGGATTGGAAGAGACCTCCAAGATCATTCAGTCCAACCTAGCACCCAGCCCTGTCCAATCAACTAGACCATGGCACTAAGTGCCTCAGCCAGGCTTTTCTTGAGCACTTCCAGGGACAGTGATTTCACCACCTCCCTGGGCAGCCCATTCCAATGCCAATCACTCTCTCTGGCAACAACTTCCTCCTAACATCCAGCCTAGACCTGCCCTGGCACAACTTGAGACTGTGTCTGCTTGTTCTGTTGCTGCTTGCCTGGCAGAAGAGCCCAACCCCACCTGGCTACAGCCTCCCTTCAGGTAGTTGTAGACAGCAACCTTGTCCTGTGGCTCTGCTAGGTTCCATTTTTAGGCTAAGCAGTATCAGCCTGTTCTCAGCATCTGTAGAAGCTCCTGGTGCTGGTTGGAGCGATTAAGGCATTGTTCATAACACAGAAGGTTCTGAAAATTGAGGTGACTTCATTTGTTTCTCAGTAATATAATGAGCTATTTTGGGTGATGGTAGATTTAATGGCTAAATCAATATGTGTATTTAGTGTTGGGCTTTATTTTAGCAGTAAGTGACATGAGATAAGCAGACTTAGAGAGTGTTAATTGGTTTGTGTTTAGCATTTACACTAATCAGAGTGTGCAGTGCTGCCCAGGGCTCTTCAGCACTGGTAATTCTGTTTATCCAAACCAGGGATTGTTGACTCTATTGACTGCAGGGTATCAGGCTGCTTTTTCTTTTCTTCACTTACTTGAATGTTACACTGATGTGTGAATTTCAGAGCCCTGGCTAGATCTAAGCTGTGTTTGTGTGTGGGGAAGAGTTGGCTCAACAAACCCTGAAGAAAGCAAAACACTAACAGGCACCTGCACCTCTGTGTACACACAGAGTGTGTATGGATACAGAGAGGAGATGGCTAAACAAGCCCTGAAGAAAACACAACACTTAGAGGCACCTGCACTGCCAGAGCCCCCAGTGGACACCAGTATTGCAGGTAAACTGGGATTTTTCCCCTCCATGGCTGATCTCTTGCTCTGCCCTCCTTTTGAGTCTGTGCCTTAGGGAAGATGAGCTTGTGTTCCCTTTCTCTGCCCAGTGTCTGCTGCACCAGGACAGAGCTGCTGTCACTGGGATGTTCCTGGGATGACTCCACCAGTGTTGCTCTGCTTTCACCACCCAGACACAGCAAAAGGAGTTTATAGGCCAAGATGTTTGTGCTGTGCAGCCTGAGGAGGGATCTCATCCAGGCCTGATTGGCAGTGTGACTGTAGCCTGTGGGGTATCTCCTGGGCACAAAAGTGCCTCATGTGCCACAAGCACATCCTCTGCAGCCATTGCTGAGCTGTCTGGCCTGGACTCACCTCTGTCTCTGGGTGACAGGAGCAGATGTCTGGGGCAAAGCCCCCTGGAGCATCCTAAGAGCCCACCCCAGCAGCATACTGAACAGCCAGCCTTCAGAATGGCCTGGAAATGGCCTCTCCACTGCCACCCTCCCTTCACCGGCTCTGTTGAAATGGAGCTAGCTTTGGATCATTTAATTTTGATCTAAACATTTCCTTCCCAGCTGAGGTCTTGGAGAGCACAGGGAGCACAGGTCTGGCTCCTGGCCCCATGCTGAGCCCTGCAAATAGAGCTGTCTGCTGGAGGTGCTGACAGCCCTTCCTGCTGCTGGAAGCTGCCTCCTGGGCCACTCACAGGGCCCTTCCCTGCTGCGGACCACTGCTGGCTCTGTCCCCTTGCAGAGGGGCAGGTGTCGCCAGTGGACACTGGCACATGCAGAATCTGTGGTAGGATGCTTTGTAGAAGGAAGGTCAGACCCCAGAGGCTGCTCCTTCTGGCTTTTCTCAGCTGTACTGAGAGGCAGAAGGAGCTGAGATCCCTTTTATTGGCAAAGTGGTTGTACTGATTGGTGCCCAACAGCCCCCACCTCGGTGGCGGTGCCGATGCAGTGCTACTGCTGGGAGGGCAGAGCGTGGCTGCATGCGATGGGAGCGGGGGGATGCCCGCAGCTGCTGTTACTTGGGGCTGCAGCAGTGTTTTGACAGCTCCCGAGACAGACATTAAATCACTTCTGTGGGGAGAGTGAGGGGATGTCACTGGGAGGGGATGTCACTGGGAAGGGATGTCACTGGGCTTTGGCGAGGAAGCTGGGCTGTGCCGATTGCGGCGGCTGTGTGATCCAAGTCAGAATGAGAATCATAAATCTTGATTATTCTCTGTCTCAGCTGATTTGAACCAAATGCCTTGGACAGGGATACAGTTCACATCTCGCTGAAAACTGCAAAAAACCTGATTAAATGTACAAACTGATATAAATAGCACTCTGTCTGTGTTAATGCCCAAGCTGTCACTGCTCGGCGAGAGGACAGGGCTCTGTCCCAGCCCGGACTGCCTTCCCAGGCGCTCTCCGTGGTGGCTCTCTCCCTTCTGCTGGTTTATTTTGGTGTTGCCCCTGCCATGCTGGCTGCTATTCTGGAGCTGTCAATCACAAACAGCAGCTCTGACTCTGATTGCACTTTGCTTACAATTAAGCATCCTATAGAAAAATGGAAATGCTGGGTCATTAACATAAAGTAATAATAAGGTAAACCGTTCAATTATGGAGGAAAAGCCACTTTGAATAATAAGGATATTGTATGCCTAAAAGACATTCAGATGCCAGTGTATTACCATTTTTGCATGCATAATAAATGAGCTTAAACCCCAAAATAATCGACAGAAGCACATAATAAATAGCTGTGCCCTCGGCAGCAGCCTGGCTGCTCCCAGGGCAGGAGCAGCTCCTCCAGGGGAGTGGAAGGGTCTCAGAGCGGTACAGTCCTTTGTAGTTATTGTGGGGGGTGTTTAGCCACCATGGGGCTTGTCTGACTGGGATCAGGGCAGTGTAGTGTGACCTCTCGATGCTTTGATGGGAACTGCCACAGCCAGGAGCTGGGAGCTGGGCAGAGCAGGAGCTGCAGGAAGAGGCTGCTAAGGGGGCTGGGACAGTGATAATGGAGAGGAAAATGCTGGAGGCTAGGTGCAAACACTCCCCTGCTGCAGACTGCAAATGGGATGTTGTGTTTTGGACAGCTGAGAGGTTGCAGTTGGGAAGATCTGGCCACCCGATGTCTGTGTGGAGAGATTTAGAACTCTGGGGCTTTGCTACATCAGCAGCCATTGCTTTCGAGAGCCTGTCACCTCCTGCTGGGGGCCCATGCTCATAATTGCCCAGGTGTGAAGAGGCAGAAGGCCTCTGTTCCTGGCTGCCCACTGTGCCCTGCCAGGAGCTCTTCTGCCAGCCTTTATGGGAGGTTGTGCCAGAGGGTGACTCCTCTCCTTTCCCTGGCCACCGGCAGTGCGAGAGCTCAGCACCAAGACACGTACAATTACTTCTGTTATTCAACCTGTTCTGCAGATATTGCTCCTCTGTTGTCCCTCTGTAACAATTCCCAGCCTTTTTTTAGCTGCTGATGGCTTGTCTATTACTCTGGCACTAGGTTAGGATAACATCCCAGTGCTTGTGCAGAGTGGAATGTAGTTGTATTTACTGTTTTCCCCCGAAAAGCTTTTAGCACGACACGGCAGCGCCGCTTGCACTTACTCAGACGTCGTTGGGTTTGCTGTTTCTGTTGGGATTTTTTTTTACCTGAGAGAAGTAAATTTTCCACAAGATGAAAAAGAGCTTGTGAGGGGTAGCTCTGTGCCACCACATTTTCATAATCTCTTCTCTTTTTTTCACCTGTGACTGTGGTATTGGCACACTCCCAAGTTTTTCAGGGCTGGTTTGTGTTTGTTTGCTCGTTAAATGGCTTCTGTTTGCTCCCAAGCTGTCTGAACCCCTTCTGCAGGACCAGACCTCCCTTGAGTGAAGATCTCAAAATCCAGAGGGTAGACCTCTTTCTCTGGGTTGGCTGCTTGTTTTCTCAGCCCCTTCCAGGGTTTACTCCAAGTCATGGACATCCAGGTCTTCTCTCCTCCTCTTGTGACAGTGGGGCATGAATGAGCAAGCACTGAAGAGAGTTGTACACATATGTTGACAGGAAAGCTGACTGCCTTTGTGGCACATTCCCAGGCAAAGGACTAGGGCTCATCACTGCCTCTGGAGTACTGTATCCAGTTCTGGAGCCCCCATTACAAGAAGGATGTGGACGTGCTGGAGCGTGTCCAGAGAAGGGCCATGAGGATGCTCAGAGGGCTGCAGCACCTCTCCTATGAGGACAGACTGAAAGAGTTGGGGCTGTTCAATCTGCAGAAGAAGAGGCTCCCAGGTGACCTTCTTGTGGCCTTCCAGGATCTGAAGGGGGCCTACAAAAAAGCTGAGGAGGGACTTTTCAGGCTATCAGGGAGTGACAGGACTAGGGGGAATGGAGCAAAGCTGGAGATGGGTAGGTTCAGGCTGGACGTGAGGAGTAGGTTCTCCAGCATGAGAGTGGTGATACCTTGGAATGGGTTGCCCAGGGAGGTGGTTGAGACCCCATCCCTGTAGGTGTTTGAGGCCAGTCTGGGTGAGGCTGTGGGCAGCCTGCTCTAGGGTAGGGTGTCCCTGTCTATAGCAGAGGGATTGTAACTAGCTGATCCTTGTGGTCCCTTCCAACCCTGACTGATTCTGTGATTCTCTGGCAGCGTGTCCCTGCTCTAGCACACGTGTGAGAGGCAGGACACGCTGCTTCGCCTTAGCTGTGATTAATGCAGTGATTAAAGCTGGTAGACAACACCGTGAGGTTCCCAGTGAACTGCATGCAGAGCTTCTGCAGCCAGGCTTAGTCAAAACCCTGCCTGCAGTGGGGTTAGAAATGTCCATTTCCAGCCTTGCTCACAACCTGCTTCATGGCTGAGTGCTGACTAACCATAAATCTTGCTGGAGGATCGGGCCAGGTTTATCCCTGGTCAAGTGATGTCCCCAGGGGAGCAGCTCAGGAGTCAGCACACCCCATGGCTGCTGGTGGAGAAGGTGGCAGTCACGGGCACCCCCCATTAGGAAGGCAGGGAAACTACAGCAGCGCTCCTAATCTGAGCCTGCCCAAACTGTGTGTGAGCTGTGCAGGCAGATAGGCGAGGGATTTTGACACAAGGCAACAGCTGTATCCCAGAGGAGATCCACTTGAGGAAAGAACAGAAGAAAGCAAGATTTAGCATTAAGATCATAATTTCAGATTGCATTGTGTGAGCATCAACAATCTATAGAGATGAGAGTCTTCGGGGAGCGCCGTGCTGTAAGAGCTATCCAAGCCAGCCCGAGCAGCCAGGGTTATTTTTAATTGCAGCTGAATGGATCTAACCTTGTGATGTCTGTTCACAAAGCATGGCTGGATTAATACAGGTTCCATAGTTGCTTCTGCTAAAAGACTTTAATGGATCAGCTTAGCTCCCTGCTCCATGATTATCGTGTTCCTGCCTGCCTATCATGCAGGAGCCAGATGGTCCCAGTGAAATCAGAGCATATTTAGATTTTTGTCTGCTACTCAGCCAGCTGCCCACTGGTTTTGTTGCATAGTGGTAGGAGGAAAGGAGCCTTGCTGGGTGAAGTTCACCCACCTCTTTCCCTAGCCCCGGTGTCTTCTCCACCTTCTGAAAGGCCCCACGGATAGGCTCTGTGGCATGGCTTGCCCGGCTGGCCAAGGGCAGCAGCTCAGCTCCCACAGCTCCATCTCCTGGCACCGATTCTGCCGCTTCCTGGTGCGCTGGAGGATGTTTTGGGTTCCGTTGGCAGTGAGAGCCATTAAGAAGGTACAAGTACTAAAGAGATCCTGAGCGATGCCTATGAAACCTCTGAATCCCTGACAGAATCAATAGTGGGCTCTCAGGAGTCACTGCTTATCCAGGCCAACTTAAGCAGATGCCAATGAGCCGTTAAAGATTTTGCATTTTGTGGAGACACCGAATCCCTTCTGCCGCGATTGCTGGGCTCTAGGCTGAGCCAGATGATGAAAAATCACATGAGGAACAGACTCAGTTCCAAAGGCATTTTCCTCAGCGTCTGGGAGAGTGGCTCCAGCGAGGCTCGCATCCTTCCTCCGGCTGTGTGCCCATCTAGCACTGGCAGTGCCCAGCAAACCTGGGCTGTCTGATGTCACTGGAGCAGAGCCCTGTCCTGCAGGGGCTGCCTCAAGGATAGGCACAGAATCCTCTGGCCTCTCCCACCCTGCTCCTCCACTTTCCCGGTAAAGGAGGGAGCAATGGAGCCATGCCCTATGGAAAGGAGGTCCTGGGGCTGGCACCTGGGATGAGAAGAGGCCTGGTGGCATCCTGGACAGGAGTTGTGAGTGGGCAGCTGCCTGCTGGCACTGCCCAGCAGCCTGTAGCCCAGCTCAGGTTGATGCCCTGCTGCACACACTGGCCTCCTGTGGGGTACCTTTGCTGTGGACACAATTTCCAGTGTGGCATCTTAGTTACCACAGCAACAGGATGCTGCCACTCAACAGCATAGAGGATCAGCTCCACCCACAGTTACTCAACAGGCACCTGCGTTGCTTTGGCAACGTGCACCCTTCTCCATCCTGTGCCACCGCTGCAGAGGGCTGGCCCAGAGTGAGCATGGAGCATTAGGGGCATGCTTGGGGACACCAAGATGCTACTGAGCCCCAGCTGTCCCCATCCTCCTACTGCAGTGGGAGACAGGGCTGATCCTACTCTGACTGCTGTGTCCTAGGCTCATGAGTCTTACACCGCCTGGGAGACCCTGAAGCTCCACAGTGCCCTGCTGGTCCAGAGCAAGGAAGGTTTCTTGCAATCTCAGCTGCTCCCATGGGATTGTTTTGCTTGGACACGAAATGGCTTTGCAAACTCCGTGACAAGTGAAAGCTGCTGGTTCTGGAGAGGGAGACCAACAGTTCCAACACCCCTTAATTTGGGCTGTTGAGTTCTAGCAGAGCAGAGCTGAAGTCAGAGAAGGGCGGTTCATCCCCTTCTCCCACAGCCACCAGCTTCCAAACCATTAAACTCTTCCAGTGAGCCTCCTGGGGGAGATCTGTTTTGCTTTAGCCCCGGTCTGAGCTGGCACCCGCTTCTCTGAGAGTGCTTTACAATTTGCATTTAATGTTTTTGAGCAGACATGTGGAAGCTGTTCGAATTAGAGCAGGATGAATCTATTAGGCAGCGACAGATGCAAGTTTTGTGTCTCTTATTAGAAGGGATTGGATTCTGAGGTTTAGTGATGTGCAAAGGATTGGACTTGGGAGAGATTAAAATTATTTTCAGCGTTAAGCACAATATTTCTAAGCTAATGCACTCAGTCTTGAATATAGATTCACAGACCAAAAAGATTATGAAACATTAAACCTATGTAAATTCAGCTGTAAATTTATGTTTGAACAAATTCAACAAGAGATTTGACTTGGGGGCTTACAGCAAAGAGGTTCTGCTTTTAATGCGTGTTGCAGGCTCGGGTTGCAACGCCGTTCTCCCCTTGGAAGTCCCACGCCTGCTGAATTACTGGCAGGTCACAGTTGACAGCTCAAGCAATTATACTGGAATGTGTTAATAACAGAAAGGAAAATTGCTTCGTGTTTGTCTTTCCAGAAGACAAAAGCAGATGTTTGCTGCACCCTGAGGAGCAGCAGAGGTGAGCACCGTGGGCAGGTGACTCCGTTGCAGCACCTGGCCGCCACCTCTTCCGTGTGGCAGCCACGCAAATCTCTGCCCTTCTCGGTGGTTCTCCAAGCCCTGGGAGTTGTTGTGGACTTCTTCCTTTCTTTTTTGTCTTCCTCCCCCCCCCCCCCCCCACTTCTTGTTGAGAACACGAAAATGCAGTTGACAAAGAGTCCTTTTGAGAGGGATTGAAGGCAACCTGAAACATCGTGAGCAAGCTGCCTACACAGAGATAAATGACAGCTGTGAGTGAAGGAATAAACAAGATAATCTGGGTTTAAATAAAGCACAAGGGGGTTTTGGCAACGTGCAAATTCACCAATTTATAAATGTAGCCTTTGGAAATAAAGAGCTTGTCTGAAGTCAGCAGTTAAGGACAATTACCGCAGCACATTTTCCCAGTGAGGGCTTAGAGCTGGCCTTTGCCACAAAGCAGGGAGGACCGGGAGCCAGCTGTCCTGCCCACCGTGGCACAGCGCCAGGGGGCAGAGCCTAGGAAGGCACAACATCAGCGGCACCCTGCCTGGCTGGGAGCTGGAGTGGTTCTTGGGGGGCAGGCAGAGCGCCCCTCAGCCTCCAGACCACAGTGCTGGAGGGGTGAATGGAAGAGTCATAGAACCAATCAGGGTTGGAAGGGACCACAAGGATCATCTAGTTCCAACCCCCCTACCATAGACAGGGACACCCTACCCTAGAGCAGGCTGCCCACAGCCTCATCCAGCCTGGCCTTAAACACCTCCAGGCATGGGGCCTCAACCACCTCCCTGGGTAACTCATTCCAGGCTCTCACCACTCTCATGCTGAAGAACTTCCTCCTCACATCCAGTCTGAACCTACCCATCTCCAGCTTTGCTCCATTCCCCCCAGTCCTGTCACTATCTGATAGCCTAAAAAGTCCCTCCCCATCTTTTTTGTAGGCCCCCCCTCAGATCCTGGAAGGCCACAAGAAGGTCACCTGGGAGCCTCCTCTTCTGCAGACTGAACAACCCAAACTCTGTCCTCATGGGAGAGCTGCTCCAGCCCTCTGAGCATCCTTGTGGCCCTTCTCTGGACATGCTCCAGCATCCAGCATCTCCACATCCTTCTTGTAATGGGGGCTCCAGAACTGGATGCAGTACTCCAGGTGGGGTCGCAGCAGAGGGGGAGAATCACCTCCCTTGTCCTGCTGGCCACACTTCTCCTGATGCAGCCCAGGCTCTGCTTGGCTCTCTGGGCTGCAAGCGCACACTGCTGGCTCATGATGAGCTTCTTGTCCAGCAGCACCCCCAAGTCCCTCTCCTCAGGGCTGCTCTCCAGCCACTTGCTGCCCAGCCTGGATTTGTGCAATAGGGAAGGACAAACAGAGCAGAAGCCAAGCAAGCACCCAGTGATAGGTATCTTGTCATTCCTGAGTCCAAGCTTTGGAATGGCAATGGAAGGTTGCCTTTGGCATTGCACAGCACAGAGATGCTTCTGCTAACAGGCACAAAGACATGAAGCCCATCCTCATAGCTGAGCTAAAGGAGCCATTGGTGGTGGGTTGTGGTGGAGCTCCTTCCAGTGACATCATCACCCTTCTTTTTGGGTGGGTAGTGATGGAGACAGAGGGGAGGCAGGAGATGAGTGAAGACCAGCAGCAGAACCATGAGTAGACATGTCCCATTCCAACCCTTCACCTCCTTGGGCTGCTCTGCAGAAGTGGATCAGGCATGGTCAGCAGCATGGCAAGGCCTCTTCACGAACCAATCTGGCGGTGGAATGGAAAGAAATGCTGCAAGAGAGGCCAAAGTGAGGCTGGGAGTCTGTGCAGCACTCCCCAAGAGCAAAGCCCCAGCTCAGCACCGCTGATGGTCCAGTAGCAGCCACCAGAGGAGAGCAGTCTGCAGGATCCATGCTGGGGACCTCTGTCAGCACATGCAGTCAGGGCAGGGCACAAGGGCTCTGTGAAGGTTGCCTGCTCTGAGGAGCATTCCTGCTGTGCCAGAGGCTTGCTGCCCCGGATTTAGCACCCTCGTGGCTCTCAGCAGCAGGAGCCAGCAGTGCCATGCATTGTTTTCTGCTGTGCATGTGGCAACAGCTCTTGTCTGCAGCAGGATGCACAGGACATGCTGGCTCCTGGGGCTGACAGGCACCAGCCCCTCTCACAGCTGCCATTTTAAGGTGGTAGATCAGCAAGGAGGTCCAGGTGCCTACCTGGGGAAGGGAGCACCTCGAATGTCACTCTGAAGCAAGGCATAGTTTGGGAAAAAGCATTTGAAGGGGCTCTAGGAGAGCTGGAAAGGGACTTTTGACAAAGGCATGGAGTGACAGCACAAGGGCTAATGGCTTCAAACTGGAAGAAGCTGGATTTAGATCAGACACAAGGAAGAAATTCTTCCCCATGGGGGTGGTGAGGCACTGGGAACAGGCTGCCCAGAGAAATTGTGGAGGCTCCAAGCTTGGAATTGTTCAAAGCTAGCTGGATGGGGCCTTGAGTAACCTGATCTAGTGGGAGGTGTCCCTGGCCATGGCAGGGGGTCGGGAACTAGATGATCTCTATGGTTCTTTCCAACCCAAACCTTTCTTTGACTCTGATTTCTGCCTGAGCATCCCAGAGCTCCAGGGTTCCAGTGCTCTGCAGGACCAGAGGTGCCTCGAGGACATGCTGCAGCTCCCAGCATTATCCTCAAAACCATACAACAAGAGCTGAATCTGCCTCTCCTCCTCTTTTTGCTTGATCACCACTTCCCTGCTGCCTCTCCTGAGTGCCAGCCCAGCTACCCATTAGTCTTTATTGTGCACCAAATTAAACACAGTCCTACAGTCCTTAAGTGTGGCAACCCTTTCAGATTATTAGCTCTGCAATATCTTGGCTCCTGTTTATTGTGATAACATCATCTGAAGGGGCTGTTGTAATCAACAGTTTTGTTCATGCTTCTTTTATAAACCCCTAGTGTGTTTGCTTTATAGCTTGAACATCAGCCACTACAACTTGCTTCCAAGTGTGTGGTCTGGAGTGTCCCCATCAAAGAGACACTTTGAGGTTTGGGCTTGGTTTGGGTTTTCAGCAGCAGCTTATTGAAATCATCACACAAAGTTAAAAACTAAGCAAGTATAATATTGAAGGCAATGCAATCATCTTGCCCTGACCCTAGAGGGGACCAAAATCTTTGTCTACCAAACTATCCATGAAGAAGCTATTCCAGCACATGGCAATGCCAGGAAGGAGGGATGAATGTGCTTCAGGCTGTCAGCAGCCCCTGCCAGCAGCAGGACCGATAAGGGTGGCAGCATAGTAAAGGAGAGTAACAGAACTTTGACTCCTGATCCATTTTCATCTCTCTTAAAGCACTGTCATCTAAAACCTTGCAAATCACAGTCATAATCCATAAGACACAGCAAATGAAGCCTTGTGCCTGCACTGAGCACCTGCTGTGGGCTGCAGATGGCTCCCAGAACTGCCGGGATGCTGGTGGGGGGGAAGCAGGAGCAAGCACAGGACAGACCCTGTCAGTAACACCCAGCTGCACAGCCAGAGCATTGGCATAAGGGGCAGGGACCCAGCCAGCCCTCAGTTCCTCTGAGCTTTGGGTCTGAGCCTCCACAGGTACTTGTTTGCAGACAACATCTTGTCAGCTAGGAGAGCCCAGGTACAAAGATGTTTTACCAAGCCTCAGTAAGCCAGAGGCTGTGCTTAGACCGGTCCAGGGAGCAGCCGAGGTGCTAAGTGGCCATACACAGTGTTCCTCAACCTAGGAGGAACCTCTCTGCCCCTGACTCCCCAAAGCCTCACTGTAGAGCAGATGTGTCCAGGTGGGCCAGAGCAGGTTTGTGCCATGCCTAGTGGCAGAACAGATGACAGCAATGGTCCCCTTGAGCCCTGTTGTCTGAGAGTCCATTGCTCATAGTCCAGCAGAGCTTTTTTTTTGCCACGTTTTGACATTTGACAGCCTGCTGCATGCTGCCAGGGTGTCTGACTCAGAGGAGCAGGCACCAGCCAACTCTGCCTGCCTAGTCCCTCCTTCTGCTCAGACACTTGCACAGTTAAACAGCTTCTCCTGTCTGAGAAGCACAGACCAGTGTGTGGGGCTGCCGTGCACGTCTTGGGGTGACTGAACACCAGGATAGTTCCCCATAGTGCCCACAACGTAGGTTCGCTGTCATCCTGCTTGCCCCATTTGATCTTCTTGTCTCAAAGCACTGAGCCAAGCTCCCAGGAACAGGAACAGAAGCATAAGGACAGCCCCAGGTCAGCCTCCAGAGAGCTTCACCACCATTATCAGCTTGAGACCAAACACACTCCTGGCCTGGAAGGGATATTGTGAGAGTGTCTGCCATGAGCTAACACCTTCAGCATTCCTGTGGAGAGCTGGCAAAGGGAGAATCAGAACTGGTCTGACCCTTTCAAGCTTTACTGTGGAGTAGAGACTAAGGTAAAGGGAAAAGGTGGGGAGGTGCTTTCTCCCCTCATGGAGCAGGACAGCAGTGACTACAAAACCATAGCAGAGGAGTAAAGCTGCCCGAGCAGAGACCAGTCCATGGCCCCTGTTTCTGCTTGATGTCTTTGAGCAGAAAATTCAGCAAGCCAGGACTGACTGGCCACCATCTCTAGAGCTGCCACTAACTACAGAGATCAGGAATATTAAACCTATTGGAACTTTCCACTGTGGTATTTGATTAAATTTGCAGTGATGGGAAGCAAGAAGGAGCATGGGCAGAGTAATCCCACAGCAGGACTCCCTTGGTCCTTCCTCAGGGTCTCCCATTACTGACCAGGATCCAAGACAGGCAGCCTGGCAGGAGCCTGCCTAGCCAGCATGCAGGCTGCATTCGTGCCCCTGGGTGGCAGCTGGGAACTGGGGGAGTTCTGGGGTTCGCTCAGGCAGCCAGCAGCAGGGCAGGAGGTGTCTGCAGCCAGCTCCCTTACACGGGAGGGGCAGACCAATGCTAGCTGCAGCTGATGATAAAATAACTGTTTTGTGGAGCAAGGAACAGAAGAGTAACAGATCGATTTTGGTAATTAATGGTTCAATACAAACCTGTTGTGGGAGTGCCCTGGGCAGAGGCACTGGATTGGAAGTGCCTCTACTCCCTGGTGTCAGTTCTCTGCCTCACTTCTCCGCCTGTTCTTGCACAGCCCCCGGTGCCGGATAGCGCTCAGCTGGGCTGCTGAGCAAGCCTCCCACTCCTCTTCCAGATGCTCCTCGGGGCAGGGATTGTGGCTGTCCAGGCAGTGCTCATTGCAAAAGGGATGAAAACCTCCTCCAGCCACAGCCAGAGTGGTTTCCGGTGCCAGTCCTCGCTGGGGGTGGATTGCTGCTCTCCTCAGAAGCTGGCAGCTGGCACTGGGGCTTGTGAGAGCAGCTGCAAGGAGCATTGCTGAACCCCCAGCAGCTGCCAGCCCTCCTTCCCTTCAGCTCCCCTCCTTCCTCCCACAGTCATACCAAGGCTGAAACCTAATTTCCATGCAGAAATTCTTGCACTTCAGTTCTAAGTTTGTTAAGCAATCTATTAAAAGAGAAAAATTGAAGTGGAGAATTTACACAACCACCCTGGGATTTTGTGGGCACCATGGGAAGGTTAGGAGCAGGACAAGGTGGCAGTGCAGGACTGCAGACACCTTGCTGTGTCGAGACACGCTAGCGCTGTAGTGGGACGCAGTGCTAGGGGGACACAATGCTAGAGAGATGAGCTCCCTGGCACAGTCTGGTCACCACTGTGCTGGCCTTGAAATGTGCGAGCTGGAGTCTTATAGCCCTGCTCCCCTTAAACTCCCTTTGCCAGGACTCAACTGGAGAGTTCTCAACAGCAAAACTGCAGGAAGCAGAGGACCCACAGGACCCTCTGACCTCTTCATCCAAAAAAGGGCTGGAGGCATGAGCAGCCCTGTGGCAGAATCAAACCAACCTTCACTGTCACCTTGATGGGAGATCTGGCAGCTCCTAAATGAAAGGATTGCACCATCAAGAAGCACTCAGATCATGGGGAGGTGTAATGCAGCTGAGCATGAGGACAGGGTGAGGGAGCTGGGTCTCTTTAGCTGGAGAGGAGGAAACTGAGGGGTGACCTCATTCATGTTGATAAAGATGTGCAGGGCAGTGTCAAGAGGATGGAGTCAGGCTCTGCTCAGTGATACCCAGTGATAGGACAAGGGGCAATGGGTGCAGGATGAAGCAGAGGAGGTTCCATGTGAACATAAGAAAAAACTTTATCACTATGAGGATGACAAAACACTGGCACAGGCTGCCCAGAGAGGCTGTGGAGTCTCCTTCTCTGGAGACATGCAAAACCCACCTGGATGCACTGCTGTGTGACCAGCTCTAGGTGATACTGCTCTGGCAGGAGAGTTGGATTGGATGATCTTTTGAAGTCTCTTCCAATCCCTAATATTCTGTTATTCTGTGATTTAGCAGCCACAAACAGGAGGCAGCTCTGCAGGCCAGGCTGGCTGGGCCCTGCCAGCCACAGCTGCTCACAGGCTCAGCTGCATAGCTCCTGGAATGATTGCATCCTGGAGCTTGAGGCTTTGACGTCAGCAGCACTGCGGTCGCCAGCAGCCAAGGTGCTCTCACAGAGCCATTTCCAGCCCCTTGACATTGTTCCTCACCATGTGTTTGTACTAAAAATAGTTGCAATGGGAAGGGATGAACCTGAGCGTTGCCACCCTTCGTGTCTGCTGCAGGGCACCTGGCCAGCCCTCCCCAGACACAGCACCACCAAGAACTGTGTCTCTGGGGCAGATTAGCCAACAGCAGGTTTAACAAACTACACGTTGTGTGGGTGTGCCTCAGCAGGGGTGATTGAAAAGGTTAAGATAAAAGTACTGGGAGAACACACTTAAGAAGCAGCTGTGTTAACCGTGAGCCAGCCATGTGCTGGCACAGCCAAGAGGGCCAACAGTGTCCTGAGCTGCATGGAGTCTGACCAGTAGGGTCTTCCTCTATTCTGCACTAGGGAGGCCCTGGAGTACTGAGTCCTGTTCTGGGCTCCTCAGTCTACTGGAGAACTACTGGAGGGAGTCCAACAGAGGCTGTAAAGATGCTGAGGGGCCTGGAGCATCTCTGTGAGGAGAGGCTGAGAGCCCTGGGGCTGCTGAGCCTGGAGAAGAGCAGCCTGAGAGGGAATCCAATCAACGCTCAGCAAGAGCTAAAGGGTGGGGGGCAAGAGGATGGGGCCAGACTCAGTCGTGCCCAGTGACAAGATAAGGGACAACAGAAACAAACTGGAACCCAGGAGGTTCCATCTGAAGAGGAGAAAATTCTTTGCTGCGTGGGTGCTGGAGCCTTGGAGCAGGCTGCCCAGAGAGGTTGTGGAGTGTCTTTCTCTAGAGAGAGTGCAAACATTGTGGCAAGCTGCTGTGGGTGAACCTGCTTTAGCAGGGGGTTGGACTGGATGATCTCGAGAGGTCCCTTCTAACCCCTATCATTCTTTCTAGCATCTCTGCTGCAGATGACACAGAGAGGCCCAGAGTGGAGCCCTACAGGGCAGGGGGGCACAGTGGCATAGCTGGGGCTGGCCATGTCCATGGCACGTGCAGGAGCTGAAAGTGGACGGGTACCTGGCTTATGGCACTGCCCTCCAGATGGCTGCTGAGGAGATGCAGAAAGTGGCTGTAGCGCTCTTGCAGGGACATAATTTAACACCTTCTGGCTTGCTATGATAATCTTTAACTGGGGGCAGCTGGGACAAGCGTTTACCTCTTCATTTCCTTAGATATAAATGCTATCTGGCTGCAGTTCCACCTTACAAATGGTAATATGCTATCCAAGAAACTCTTGCTCCATGCTAATTTATCCAGCAGGCGAATTCCTTTTGGCTAATAAAAGTGCTTGCACGGGAAGCTCAAAACCCAGCAGCGATTAATTATTGACAGAGCATGTGAATTAGAGATAAAAGAAAAGTCATTCTTTCTTACACACAAGATAGTAAATAAATTTAATTATTGTACTAGAAGCAAGGGATCTTATTCTGTATTAAGTTTTATTAGCTGAGACATTTAAAAGCATGTCATCATAACAAAAAGGTCTTGTATAATCCTAACTGCACCACTCTGCTACAAGGCTCTGAAGTGAATGGGCTTAATTGAGCCCCTGGCAGCAGCTGGCTGCTGAGCAGACAGGTATTGTGCAGGTTTAGTGCCAATTAGCTTCTGCCTACATGTGCCGGTGGCACAATGTGCTACCGAGGCTTATCGAATGCTTCGGCCAAGAAGAGACAAAGCCAGGAGCGCTCTGGACGCTGGGGCACGCTGCTGTGGCAGCATCCCTCCTCCTCCTGAATGTCCTGCCAGCACCTGCTCGGGGCAGGAGGGACGCCAAGGTGTCTGCCCGTGCCTGGCCCCTTGCTAACCACCCCTCCTCTGCTTCTGCGCAGGAATGTGATGCCCAAGACTCTGGAGGGGCAGATCACCATGGAGAAGACCCCCAGCTACTTTGTGACCAACGAGGCCCCCAAGCGCATTCACTCCATGGCCAAGGACACGAAGCTGATCGTGGTGGTGAGGAACCCTGTCACCAGAGCCATCTCCGACTACACGCAGACGCTCTCCAAGAAGCCAGAGATCCCCACCTTTGAGGTGCTGGCCTTCAAGAACCGGACCCTGGGGCTGATCGACGCCTCCTGGAGCGCAATCCGCATCGGGATCTATGCCCTGCACTTGGAGAACTGGCTCCAGTACTTCCCCCTCTCCCAGATCCTTTTTGTCAGTGGCGAGAGGCTCATCACTGACCCGGCTGGGGAGATGGCCAAAGTTCAGGACTTCTTAGGCCTCAAGAGGATTGTGACAGAGAAACATTTCTATTTTAATAAAACCAAGGGGTTCCCCTGCCTCAAGAAGCCAGAGGACAGCAGCACTCCCCGCTGCTTGGGCAAGTCCAAGGGTCGAACTCACCCCAAAATTGACCCAGACGTCATCCACAGACTGCGGAAGTTTTACAAACCCTTCAATGTCATGTTCTACCAAATGACAGGCCAGGATTTCCAGTGGGAGCAGGAAGAAAGTGAGAAGTAGAACCACTTAAAAAGGGGGGAAAAAAGCACTTTTCTTTTGAGATGAGAATCATCCTTAGAGACCCAAAATTCACTCGGGGCTGAGGCTCAGCCTTGCAAGCGCAAGACTCTTGTGCTGTCAGGGTTGCAGCCCAAGCTGCTCCAAGATTCCAGCTCTGGAACCTTAGTGGCATGTCACCTCAGGTTGCACATGGGCTGAGGAGTGTGGGGGGGTGGCTGGGAGGATAAGGAAGCGTTTGTGTCAACATTTTGCTGCTGGTGTCCTGCTCACAGCCAGGCAGGGAGGACCAGCACCTCCTGCCACATCCAGCTGGGCAGGAGTGTGACTGACAAAACCCAGCAGCCCTGGGACAAACCCATAGGTTTGAGTTCTCCTGCCCTGGCTTTTAGTTTTACCCTAACAGCAGCATCAGATCTGGTGAATTCAGGACACATGCATTGACATGCACACTGGTATTTGTGTGTGGAAGGAATCAAGCCAGTTATGCTGCAGAGGAACTATTACAGGAACTTCATTTGCACCAGACATTTCAATTACTTCTTGCACTAGAACTCCTATTTACCAAGTGCCACAAAACACCAGGGCCTGATCCTCCTCCAGCTGATGGGTGCATCCCCACCACTGGCAGAGAGTTGTTCCTGCTTTGCTGGGATGCTCAGTGAGATCAGAACTGGGGGCTCCCCTAGATGCCCCTGCTCCTGGGACCATCCCCAGGCACCTGCTTGAAGCACACCAGGGCCTCGCTGCATGGTCATGCTGCCGAGATGCAGTGCAGAGCCCACACAGCACCTCCCAGCCAGACTGTGGCATGCCCTGCTCCGTGGTTTGGAGCCAGGCATTCCTGATCGTCACTGGGTGGCCCATCACAGGGCAGAGGTGTGGGGACAGCCCCAGTGTAGGGTCTGGGCAGGACTGATCCCTGGAGTCCCTGGCACTGCCCTTCATTTGCACCTTGAAAACAAGATCTCTGCTGCCTGCTGCTGCCAGTCAGGTTGGCAAAACGGGGGAGCAGCTTCACCTCTACTTCAGAATTCCAACTCAGCAATTAATTCTGAGGGTGAGCATGGCTCTGCACAAGTACATGTGCTTTCTAGGGGAAATGACCATGGCAACCACTTTTGCAAGTCCTGGTAGAACCTGTGGAATAAACACATCTCCCAACTGGCTCATCCAGCAAGGTGCTGGGAGCTGTGCACTGGAAGCAGTGGAGAGCAGACCAGCAGTGCTTTGACGCAGCTGTGCTGTTTTCATCCCCATCACACAAAGAGAACCAGCAAGACAGGGGGAATAAAAGAAAACACGGAGCTGCTGCTGCTGCTGCTGCAATGTTCCCTTTGCTTGGGTGACTTCTGATGGCACTCAAACGTCACCGGCCACCTGCTTCGGTTTAATGCATGGTGAGGATGGCTCCAGGGGAGTGCAGTTGTGTCCCTCGTCCCCTTTTGGGTGGCAGGTCCCTGGCTGTTGGAAGGCAGTAGAGGTGTGTGGTGTGAGATTGCTGTGGGAGACTCAGTTTTGATTAAGGTGGCAAGAAATCCCTGCTGATCCAGCCAAGCCAGTGACACGTCTGGGTAACAAGCTGAGCCTGCTCTGGCTTTCCTGGCCTGTCCCCTGGTTCAGTATTCCCTGAAGTGGTGCTGGAGCCTTGGATTGGGTGAAGAAGAACTGAAGCTGCCTGGGAAACATTCACTGTGGGCCACGCTGGAGGGACACTGCAAGGTCCCTGCTCACGCCATGTTAGTTCCTGTTAGGCTGATGAGATGAAAAAACCAGCTCCTGGTGTAACACAGCTGTCACAGGCTCGCAGGCCCCCACGTTACTGCATGAAAATTGGAAGTATGTAATAGGAATTGTTTCACAGTGTCTCACTGAAACATCAGCTCAGCTCCTAGGTGACAGCAGCTGTCCCACAGTTTGGTGCAAGCTGCTTGAAGGAGTCAGTCAGAGGACAAGGGGCTGGTCCAGGCCCCTCACCACAGGGACTTTCAGATGGTTTTGCCTGTTCCAGGGTGCTGTAGCTGTGACACCACTGGCACTGCTGGCTGTGAGTGGAGCCTGCTGGGGAAGATGGAGAGACCAGTGGCCCTCAGTGGCTCTGCTGGAGGGGCTCAGCTCTGGAGGAATGTTGTCCTGGCTCATGGCATGGCCAGAACCTGGCAGGTTGGCACTGCGTGCAACCACATCTGTTGCAGCTATTAGTGTGGTACTGGGCATCATCTCAGCAGCCAAAGCTTGGACAGCCAAACTTCATCCACAGCTTAACCAGTAGCAGCTTTTCTCTGATATGGGTCTCATAACACTTGAAAGAGGCCCTGAGACCTCCCCCCTACCCAGCAGGTATCCCTGCAAACCCAGCCTTGGTCTGGTCTGAGCCCTGCCCCATCACATCTCCCTGGGCAGCTCAGGCCAGCTTCCCTGGGAAGCACCTCTGGTCCTTGACTGCCATCAAACCACTGTCACTGGTGGTGGTTTGATGGCAGTCAAACCCCGTGCCTCTTGCTGGAGGGATAGGAGATCCAAACCCATGTGTTTGAGACTGCAGTTCAGTGAAGCACCCCAGTGGGGAAGCCGTGGTGTGTGCTGGGCCAGGCAGGGGCAGCCATCCTGCAGTGGCACCAGCTGCAGTCGTGCCTGGGGCTCAATCCTGCAGCTGGAGTGAGGATGTGGAAGAGAGATCCAGAGAGGGGTTCCCACTGCAGGGCCCCAGCTCAGCAGGAGCCATCCCATAGCTGCTGGTGCTGGCCCTGCCCACGCCTCACCCCCTCACCTCTGCTCCCACTCCCTCTCTTTCTGCCCTATCTCCAGAGGTTTATTTTTGACACTGGTGCCATCTCCAGCTTGGGAAGAGCCACTGAGCACCTGGGTAGGAAAGGAAGTCCAGCATGGTGGAAGAAGACCCCTCTGGGTGCCACCAACATGCCACCAGCCCCTTGGCAGCGCTGGCAGGGAGTGGGATGTGCCAGCCAGCATGGGCTGGGGGCACAGAGTGCTCCACGGGGGTTATCCCATTCTGTTTTCCTGCGCTGTGTGCCCTGCCCCTGCCGCACTCAAAGCGGGGGCTGGCAGGGGGGAGGAGGGAGATCTTTCCTGGCTGGCCAGCCAGTGGCCTGCCAGATGAGAGACAGTCAGGTTAAGAACACCTTTTTTTTTTTTTTTTTTTTTTTTTTTTTTTTTTTTTTTAATTAAACTATTTAAATGTCAGCATCAGGATACAGAGGAAATTGAGTTTTGTATTTGATTTCAATTAGCAAAGCATAAATTATATTCCATTTTATCCACAGGCTGGGTGATTCATTGTTCTGGAAAAGCTGGGACGTCATGGTTCAGAGACTGGAAATGGAGAGTTAGGATCTGTTGGGGTTTTGTTGTTTGTTTGGGTTTTTTTTTTTAATGAAGCCCAACTGCTGTGCTCTCACCTCCTCCCAAACGTGTCTCTGTCTGTCCGTGTCACTCTGTACCTGAGTATGAAAATCCTCAACTGAACACTTGAACCCACAGCACTAAACAATAAAACGTTGTAGCAGCTGCATTTCTCTGCTCTGTTTCTCCTGCACACACCACACTCCCCCTCCCCCAGCAGCACCAACACACTCCAGCCGCCAAACCATGGTGGGCACTGGCCAAGACCCACCACCAGCCAGTCCAGACACCAAGCAGGACGTGGCCCCACCAATGCCAAAAGGGCCAGGGGAAGACACATGCCACAGCCAGGACATGTACCTAGGCCTAGGACCATGGCCAGCTGAGCCAGCTGGAGGAGTTCCCAGCCTGTTGAGCATCATCCTCAGAAATCCTCTGCATGGGATCAGGTCAGGGACCCATGGAGAGCAGAAGCCCTGCTTTCCTCTTCAGAGAGGGACCAGCCACTGGCCCCTAGATCCAGAGCTGTCTCAACTGCAATTCTGCAGTAGAGGACAGCAGGATACATCCATGTCCCCATGCTGGGGGACAGCAGGAAGCATCCATGTCCTTGTGATGGGGGACAGCAAGATATGTCTATGTCCCTTTGATGAGAGAGAGCAGGATGTGTCCATGCCCTCATGGTGAGAGACAGCAGGATGTCTGCATGTCCCTCTGGTGGGGGACAGCAGGATATGTCCATGTCCCCGTGGTGGGGGACAGCAGGCTTGGCCCTGCAGTGGGGTCCAGCAGCCCTGTCCCTGCGGTGGGGCACAGCTTTCCCCACTGACCTCGCAGGCTGGGGTGTACCTCCCACTGTGGCAAAGAACAAATCCCTGAACAGTGCCCAGGAAGTTTCACTTGCTGCTGCTGCTGCTGCTGAGTAAATCGGTGGCCCATAAAAGGCAAGCAAGGGCCAGCTGCCAGGCAAAGAAATTAGGGGGAACATTTTTTTCATCCTATTTTCTGTGCATAATTTGCTGCTAGTTTGGAAAGGGGGAGGAGGGGGAAGAGAAAAAGCCATTTCCCAGCACGGCTCTATTGTGTCGTCTGATAAAAAGCACTGAAAAACTTTTATCAACAAAATTAGGAAGTAGTGAACTATAAAATTGCTAATTATTTTCTAGTAAATTTACTTTTAAATAACTTTAGACACCAATTACAGGCACCATTAAGCAGCATTAACACGGGGTGTATTTACCAAACAAGGAGGGAGTTACTTCTTATTCAAATCAAGATCATTTTGGTGCAGATTTTGCTGTTTGGAAAGCAGTCCTAGGCTTAAAAAGATGGTCAGCGGATCAGTTACACCTCGGAAGCAGTCAGAATGCTGCTATTTGAGATGCGGCATGATAGGATTCTGCCCTCGACGCATCCCCCGGGGTGAGCAGGCACAGAGTGAGCCTGAGGAGCTGCCGCGGCAGCGCCCGCACCTTGGTGTGGGGGCAGGGTTGATGAGTCCTTCTCATGCAAGCCCTGAGGAAGCAAGTCCCACGTTTAGCTGCTTCAGTTGTCCCTTGCGTGGTCTCCTTCCCCTGCTTCATGCAGAGCATTATCCCCCTTTGCACACCCGTTCGTGTTTGACTTTCCAGCATCACTCCTCCTGGCAACCCGATGCTGTTTTCTCTCTCTATCACTCTAGCCTGCAGCCTTTCGCCCTCTCCAGGGTTCTGCTCCCCAGAAGACAGGCTCAGCTCTGCAAAGCAGTCACCTGCTCCCTCCACACTGGGAAACATGTCCCGTGGCCTAGGTGCTGCGGGCTGCCCTGGTGCTGGCACCACAAAAGCCCCAGTCCCGGCACTGGGCTGGTCGGAGGCAAGTGCCTGGTAATTGGCCGTTGCCAGGCGGCTGTCAGGAAGCTGGCTGCAGAGCTGTTACCTGCTCCCACTTTCCTGCTGTTATCTCTGACATCCTCATTATTTATTAACTGCCCTGTACCCAACAGGCTGCCACTGATGCGGAGATGCTCTGATTATGCAGGTTCGATATTCCACCTGCCTTCCAAGGTCACATCCTCCAGGATGTCTTGTGAATCAGATTGAAGAGGTACCAGCAAAGATGCAACATGCTCTGGATGTGCCAATGCCAGGTCTCAAACAGAGCCCTTTGAATAAGGATGACATACTAGATGGTGATAGAAGACCCTGTTGCTCACTGCTTTTCCCCAGCCCATGTGCAGCGCTGAGCTCTGCATCTGGATCAGCAAAGAGGAAACCAGAGCACCAGGCAGGAGCTCCAGCCACCAGCTCTCACATGCTGGAGCAGTGAGTCCTCCTCTGACACACGAGCCAGGAGAAGAGCAGCATGGGGATGACTTTGCTGGCCAGGTTACAAACCCACAATGACCTGTTAGAGCTTTGTCAGCACAAAACAAACCTCCCTTTTCCAGCTCCCTGCCCTGTGCTGCTGCCTCCTCAGCCCGCTGCCGACTTCCTGTGACCCCTGTGTGTGTAGTGGCTTTTGTGCCTTATGCCAGCAGGCTGCTGCATCCCAGCTGTGCCAGGCAGAAACATAAACCAAAGCAATCCTCTCACCTCTCCAGCCTTCCTGGTGCCTTTTACTCAGGGTTTGATTTTTTTTTTTTGGGGGGGGGGTTGGTGACCTCTATGAGTCACTTGCTGGGGCAAGGGGGGAATCAGAAAATTCCTGATGCCTTTAAGAAGCTGTTCTAACTTCGGGTACAAACCTTGAAATCAGAATAAATAATTGGAGGGTCTCTTCACTATTGCTTTATACCACCAACAGGGATACTTTGGATTTTTTTAGGCATAATGCAATAGCCCACAGGAGTTGAGCACTTGCCTACATGCACTCCATGCAGGGACAGAAGCTGCCAAATCAGAAGGATTTACCTGCACATTAACAGGAACATCTGCTCTACCCTGGCAGTGCTCTGGGATGGCAGAGGAAGAAGCTGCTGTGGCTTTATGCACAGAGCTCCCCATGCCACCAATGCCCAGCCTCACAGCTGCTCCAGGACACATCTCATCCATGCCAGACACCCCAGAACAGGATCATGATGGACTCCAGCGCTCTCAGAGGACCATGGCCAAGACTTTGCCTCATGCCAAGCTGGAAGCCTGGGCAGGGGGGCAGCAGGGACTGTGCAGAGCTAAGAGGCCCCAGGCACTGGGGTGAGGACATTTCTTGGCTGCTAACTCACCATGTTGCAGGACAAGCTGCATGGCCAGTGCCAGGGGAAAGCTGGCTCATGGTCAGGGTAAGCATCACCTCAGCATGGCTGAGGAGCCCTTCAGCTGAAGGCTGACATCTGTTGCACTCCAGCAGCTGCGTTGGGAAGGAAAGAAGGGATCTGGAGCTGAATCCCCTCTCCTCATCCTCAGAAGTGGGTCTGCTCTCCTGCAGTCCCCTCCTGCACTTCTCCTCACTGTCTGGATGCCCCAGTGCCCTCTGAGCTGTACCTGGGCATGGAGCGACCTGCACCATCTGCACAGCCTCCGAGGAAATGGGAAGTGAGAGGAGCCAGGATTGCTTCAATGACACATTTGGTGACTGTAGTCGTTCTGTGCAGCGAGATGTAGGGGTAGCTGAAGGACAGAATTAATATAGTAAGTAATCTTCTCCCTTCAGCAATATCTTTCTGCATGAACTAATGATTTAATGTCTAACTTTTTTCCAGCACACACATTTCCTCACAACAAACACTTGTATGATATGCAGCTATTTATGTTTCAAGGCAGAAAGCGTGGAGTGTAATGGACTCTACTCCAACTATCTGGCCGTGAAGGAATTCCACTGTATCATGGGAAACGAGGAAAAGACATTTTATTTTGAGACTATTTCTTTCTGTTTAAGCTATTCTTATCTTTCTCCCTTGTTCTGTGTTGGGAGGTCTGGCAGCATGACTCTGAAGTGCCTCTCCTGCACACGGGGTGTCTGCTTCCCAGGACCCCTGCCCAGCTAGGAGCCCCTTACCTTCCCCTTGGCATTTCTCACAGCTGGTAAGTGGTCCCAAGTAAAGAGTTTCCTGATGCCTCCAAAGTTACAGTGAGTGGCATGTGGCATCGGCCCCAGGAAACAGCCACAGAAGTGGTTGTGTTGAGGTAGTGTGTTCGTTTGGATCTCACAGCTCTGAGGAAGGGTAAATCAACGGGCACTAGTGGGCACTATAACCTATGTTTGAGCTCGGGACACAGCCCCAGAGTGGTCCCTTGTCCCAGAGACAACAGCAGATCATGGCCCCGCAAAGGGGTAACTGTGCTTTGACCAGCTGCACCAGCCCCATTCCATGCTGGGCACTCCATCCACCCTCCCCATCCCTCGCTATGTTCTCCACCCCTGGTGACTAGCCTGAGGGGCAGGCTTCTGCTCCCCAAGGCTGCAGTGCCCAGCCCAGGAGGACTTGGCTGCTCTGTAGCCCCAGCTAGGAGCCTCTCAGCTCTGCACTCCCTTTTCCTTCCTGCAGACCAATATCCAGAGCAGTGGAGGACTGAGATCTGTCCTGTACAGAGACTTGTCTCCAGGACACTGCTCCCCATGCTCTCTAAGCAGGTGCCACAAACACCACGCAGCAGAAATGATCTTCTCCCTGGTGCTGACACTGCCTGAAGGCACTGATCCGGCTAACACGAGACATGTCTGTGTAATGAAGGCAAACGACACAGCTGGCAATTTTCCAACCAGCTGACAGAGATAAACAGTTATAAATACACCCATTAATGGTGTAAGCATCCATCAAAGCTTGTCTTGAGAGTCTGTGGGGCCATTGTGCCACTAGTGGGCTGGGGCTGCCCAAGCAGCAGGTACCACAGAGCAGCCAGGCCTGCAGCCCCTTGAAGGTGGAAGTGGAATGGAGCATGGCCATGAGTGAAGGGCAGTAGCAGAGGGAGACACCTCCCATGAGAAGACAAGGGGCGAGTGGTGCCAGGGCAGCTCTCCTCACTCTGCTGGGTGCTACCCAGGCTGTGCTCCTCCCATGGTCACCACCAGCCCAGCCCTGGGCAGATCTGCTGGTGCTCTGGCATCCCTCCCCAGGGACTGACATTCCTCCCCCTCCCCAGAGACATGCCTTGCTGGGCTTCAGCCCTGGTTTAACAAGGGAAAGCTAATGGATGGGTTTTGCCCTTCTCCTAGAAAGACACCCAGAGAGGAAGCTGCAGCTGATGAAAGGAGCGAGGAATGCGCAGGTCACTGAGGGCGACCGCTCTCCCCTCTTGAAGGATTTCATCTGAGCAGAATAAGCAGCTGAGAGCAAGTCCTCTGGCAGGTTCAGCTCTTTTCAGAGACTCTTTCCATTCAGATGACAAATCCCTGGACACTGGTCCCTCTGAGTAATACTTTAAAGGTTTGTCACCATGTCTGTGACCTGCAGCTTTTAGTTCCTCTGGCCAAAGCCCGTTGGTGTTTCCTTTCTTATGGGACTCTCCTGCACGTGGAAGTGATGCTGGTGGCCTGGGCTCTGCTGCACATGGGCTGCTCACAGCAGGAGCCAGCTGTGCCCATGAACCTGACCAGCAGGGTCTCGGGTGGGTACTCTCATCTGCTGCACTCCTGCTGTGCCCCAGCCTCAGCATATGCCAGGGACACCAAGGACACAGTCACCCTGTGCTCCCTGCCTGGGACATGCTCTGCCCCTCAGTCTGCAGCAGAGGGATCTAAGAGCAGAAGGGTCTGGGGCCCTGGGAAGGGTCAGACACACAGGCCAGAGATAGACCCTGAGCAGACATCCTGCACAGTAGTGAGAGATTGTGCACCATGAGACAAAGCAACCATTGCCTCTGCACTCAGGACACACCAGCACCATTTTCCTCCTCGCTGGTGAAGGGAAGGGAGTGCAGTCCATGACCATGCAGTACATTCCAGTCATGCTATGGAAGACAACAGAAGGATTCCCATCTGCTCCAGGGCTGCTGTGCCCCACACAGATGGATGTCCTTCTCTCTCCATGTCCTGGGCAGCAGCACCCATGTTCCCAGTGTCCCTCATAGCCGAGTGGGTCTGGCACTAGATCATACCCCAAAAGGTCTTTCTCTGAGGAGGAGCAGGGCACCCAGCCTCCAGAATAGAGCAGGGGGAGAGGAGGGGGTCAGCACCTTCACTGTCCTCAGCCTCACAGTTAATTCCTGTTAACTCAATCTAATTTCTCAACACTGTGACCATCTGCTCCACATTGTCCCATGGCTTCAAGAGTACTTGGGCAGTAGGCACTGCTGGAAGCCTGGCAGATGAAGCTGAGTGACTCTCAGCAGATGATCTCCTTCAAGGAGGTTGAGCAACCGACAGTGTTTTGTCCAAGCACCAATGATTTTGGCTGCCCTTTGTGGGCTGACCTGTTTGTCTAACAAAAGTTTACTGCCTAGCGAAGGTTTTACTTCTCCCAAGTTTGCTTTGTCTTAAAAGCCAGCTGCACCTCCTGAGCCAACTGCAGCAATTTCTTAATCCTGAGCACTGGCACCAGCACAGCCTCTGCCTAGCGTGACAGCAGCCTGCAAAGGCAGTTCATTAGTGACTGTGGAAAAAGGCTCCTTACCTGGCCTGTGGTTTGGCCACTCTCCAGTTCACACAATCTGTCAGAGTTCACAGAAGAGGAGATCCTGCTGAGAGGGACTTTGCAGTTTCTGGAGAGCCACAGCTCCTGAGCTGGAGTGCACACACACACACACCAGCAATCTTGGCTCATCCATCTGGTTGAGGGCCATCTCTACAGGGTAAGATAAGAAAACAGTTTAAATAACATTTCCTTCTAGCAAGATTTAATAATAAAATCGTAAGTCTGGTGTTTCCCTTCCAGGTATGACAACTTGTGTGGCAGAGCAGATTTGTTAGATTTACAATATGAGAATTACTCTCAGAAAGGGGGAAAAAAAAACCCCAAACCAAACCCAAAACCCAAACACCAAAAGCCAAGCTCATGTTCCCAGAGACATACATTAGCAACACTCGGATGCCCTGAGAACTGTGAGCTTTATCCCCATTCTATTAGGGAAAATGTCTTTTCATGCAACTCAGAGAGGGAATGGCATATGCCATCGGCTTGTCCATCTGTCTTGCTCTGCTTGCAGTAGCAGAGCTCTCAGACCAGAAATCAACCTTGGGTCCTGTCAGAAGCTGCAGCATCCACTTTATAATGTTAACCACAAGACACAAGAGCTGTGAGTGGCATGAGCCAGGTTGTGACCGGCACACATGGGTCAGGCACTCCCGAGGGCACTGGGTACAAACCAGTGCTGGAGAGGAAGAGGCAGACTGAGACTCAAACCCTGCGGTGGAAGAGACTCTTTCCTCCTTGCCATGGAGTAAACAAGCTGGATTGCACCTTTCTGGAGGTGTTATCCACAGGGAAGGGGTCTTTCCATCAAAGCCCATGCTTTGCCAGAACCCAAATGTGTTTAGGATGCTCCCATGTGCCCAGGCACCTTGCAAGCTGCTCTATCAGCCCCAGTCACACCACTGGCGTCAGTCAGGTGCAGGTCCCATTTTCAGGTGGAAAGGCATTTTGCATTTTGAATGTATCAGCCAAGAGCCAGGCCAATAATAGCTTCTCAGCCTGTGCTCATGCTGGATGCCCGCAGGAGTGCAGGGCTTCTTGAGGTGTGGATGCGTGTGCTCATGCAAAGGATCTCTTAAGAGCTGTGCTCTGCCTGTGACCAGTCCTCCTCCACCCAGCTGTGTCTTTCTTTCCTCAGCTCCTTCAGTTCCTGGTCTGATTGCAGCTGTCAATCGTTCCTTTTTCTCCCTGCTTTTGAAGTTGCCTCTTCCAGCCTCTCTTCCCAGCTGTGCCCAGGTGATAGCAAATGCTCCTGCTGTGGGGCTTTGCTGCTTTGTGTCCTGGGCAGCACCAGCAGCCCTGGCACTCGTTTGACAGCACAGGTCACTCTGGAAGCACTCGATGCTCTGGCTTCGGCCAGGCTTGCAGCCCTGGAGGTGCCAGCCCCTATCCCATCAGAGGAGGAGCAGAAGGAGCTGCGTATCTGGAGGGTGGCAGAATGAAGCGGCGGCACAGGGTGGTGTCTGCAGGCTGCAGCGCCTGGGTCTGCTGCCGCTGTAAGGAAGCCTCACAACGTTATCTCCTCTCTCACATCAAGGGCTGCTTTATCCCCGCTGAGGCACAGAACTGCCCAGGCAGAGACGGTTGGGGGCTGTGCTCAATTCAGATGTGAGAGCACCTCACCCTGGCCCGTGCCGTAGGAGATGCAGCCTGTGGAGTCGCTTTCAAAGCTTCGCGCAGAAGCACAGCTCTGTCCCCGCCGTGCTTGTGCTGATGACACCAGCCATGCCATCACCTGCAGCCCAGATGATCTGGAGCAGATGGAGGTGGTGCTGGCAGCCCGTGCTGCTTGGCCATGCTAATCTCTGGGCCATTCACCCCCCGGGCTTGTTGCGGGCTGCAAATAACCTGCTGCTGGCACCTTTCGGCATCATCAGGCACGCATCTGCTGCTGGAGCCTTCCCGGTGCCACCCAGGACTCCTGCTCTCTCCACGGGTACAGCTGCTGGGGATTCGCCCACGCAGCACCTGCAGCTCCTCTCTCTTCACCTTGCCGAGTGGTTAATAACTTGGTGTAAGTTGCGTGGAGCAGCCAGGTAATGCTTTGCAGGGGAGGCGAGTGCCAGCGCACCCTCCCCGGGTAGGTTTGATGTTAGGGAACAGTGAGTGTTGAATTAATTAGCATACAGCTCTCCACTTACTCAGCTAATCTGCATATTTTGCTGAGGATGAGAGAATCTCCAGGTGCTGGTAGGAGGCTGGCATGGTCCTGGCCTCCAGCCTTGAGGCAGGTGGGCACACGCAGGCGTGGCAGAGAGCTGCTGGCTGATCCACACCTGAGGCTTGCTGGTGGACTGGAGGTGCCTGCTGGGCCCTCTCCTCCAGCCAAATCATAGTAAGTGGGACCTGCACAAGACAGTATTACCTCTTGCCAGGATCTGTGTTTATCCCCTCCCCATCCCAAGCCAAAGCAGGCACTGCCCTGGCAAGCAGGTCATGTCAATCTGTACACCCACCACCCTGTCACTGTCTGGGGGGGTGAGCAGAGCTGCCCCACAGCCCCTTCCTGGGCTATGCTCATGGACACACACACACACTTCTGGAAGCCAGGCATTTTTTTCATCTTGGCACAGAATTCTTCCAGAGATGATTATTTGAAAGATGAGTCACCAAATACAATAGCAAAGACACATCCTTGACTTACTGGCAGAGAAGAGAGATGTGACCAGCATTAAGTCTCTGTGCAATGTCTCCATCACACAGTGTCTGGCGTTTATTCTAAACAGCTCTCAGTCTTGAGCAGAATTGTTTTTTCACATCAGAAATCCAGCTGTTTTTTTTTCTGTAAGAAACATTCCTTAATGAAAGACAGACTGCTTGCAAGGATGTTAAATTCATTCTAGGGTAGCTCTGTGCTCCGTACAGCTGCTGTCTTACAGCCCATTTGTCGGAGCACACATCACACATGGAGATGCACGTCGGCATCTCTGCATTCAGGTTATGCTCTGAAACCAATTCCTGCCTCCTCTGGGGAGCAGGGGGGTTACTTCTTGTGTTTCTTGCATTTTCTCATGTTCTACCTCTTCCTCACGCTCTTTTACAGCAGTGATTAAACACGGAGCCTCTGCCCCCTCTGCAGGGACTGTCACCCATGGCCACGGCTGAGCGGCCTGAAGGTTTGCAGGAAGAGTTGTTGGAGCAAGGACAGCCCAAGTGGAGAGACCCTCCTGGCTGGGGTGAGGTGGCATCTGGGAGTGACATCTGCATGCTACCCTCTTCAGGAGTGGGTGCACAACCATGCCACTCAGCTGCCCAGGAGGTTCCTGGAGAGGGGGGATATTGCTGGGGCTGTGAGCCTTGCCCAGGGGAGGGCTAACCAGTCTGGTGTAGTCTTAAAAGCCCCACATTCCCCCCACACCATGTCCAGAGCAGGGATGAACAAAGGGCTCTGCCCTCAGACCTGTGAGCTGGGGACAAGCAAACCTATTGCAGAGCTCCTGCCCCTGCCAAGGGCTGTCTGCAAGCAGACCCTGGGGATGCAGCCTCTAAGATGCAGAGCAGAGCAGCCCCTGCCCAGTCCCCTCTAGCTGCAAGGCCCCCAGTGGGCAAGGTTTAGGGCAGAAGCCCCTTCCTTTTTTGCTGGGTGCAGGCTGGGGCAAGGACAGGCACTCCTGGGGATGGATGTCTGGATTCTGCTCTGCCCTATACCATGGAGAAGGAAGCTGTCTTGTAGCCTATTCCAATTCAACAGTGTGTTCTGACCTTGATGATGTTGGTTTAACTAGGATATGAAATGCAAATATAGCCTAAGCTCAACAATTCTGGCACCCAGCAGAGAGACTGAAGGGTGGAACGCTTCCCAGAAGGGTCAGCAAGAGCAGGAAAAATTATATAGAGCAAATAAACACAATAAAAGGCTTCTCTATTATCCTGGCACACAGGGCTGCAGCTCCAGGGGACTGCAGGAGATTGTGCTGCTCTGAGGCTTATCCTCAGGGACAAGCTGCTGATCAGGAAACAGAGAAAGGGCTAAGGGCAAGGAGACAAGTTGATTTTAAATAACTACAAGCCAGGAGGAAGTCACCCTCATTCTGCTCCTTGGCTGATTCTGCATCATCCATCACCCCACAGCAGGGCAGTCTCCCCAGAGTCTTCCCTGGGGTCCTGGGGTCAGACCTTGGGAGAGGGCTTGATGTGCTGTCGAGCTGGCGAAGGGGAACCGTTTCCTGACCCAGATGAGCAGTTGCCCTGCAGGGGAGGGCAGCCTCCAGCCCACCTACCTCCCCATGTTCTGGGGCAGCTGTTGTCACCAGCTGAATGTATACAAGCCACATCAGCAAGCTTTGGATGCCACAAGACACTCAAAAGCTTTAAGTGGCATAATTGCCTGTTTTCAAATCAAGGTGGGATTTGCACATTGTCACTGATTTTCAGCAAACCTCTCCAGAATGCTAATCCTGGCTCTGATCTCCAGAGCAGAGCTGGGCACTGGGAGGGTCAAAGCCTAGCTTGATTTGGCTCTGTGGGGACAGAGAGACCTCCAAAACAGATCAGAGGCACCAGACCACCCAAACCAGCTGTGCCCAGAAGCTCACCAAAGGCAACATAGCCAGGGTGAGGTTGTCTCCCTCCTCCTCGTGCCATGGAGGAGCTGATATCCTTGTCTGCACGGGAAGTAACTTGTAGATCAGATTCAGCTCAGACTTAAACAAGACTCCCTTCCCACCTCAGGGCACCGCCAGGATGTCTCCAAGGGCTGTTGCATCCAGATCACTGCAGGAGGATCTCATTGCCTGCTCTGCCATGCTGCAGGCTCATGTTTGCAGAGCTGGAAGGTACTGCAGGAATCTCTGCCAGCCCTTGGAGTAACCCAGAGCGTGTGCAAACACGATGCCAAGATGGGTCCTGCACAAGGGTGAAGCAGGGACCAGTTAGGAGCAGCTGGCACACTGCCTGCAGCCACGACTGGAGGTCACCACAGCCTTTGTGCCCTCAGCATCCCACCAGAGCACACCTCAGGAAGCAGCAAGTCAAGAGACACAAACCTGCAGCACTCTCACACCCAGCCAGCCCATGGCACTCAGTGCTGTGACTCTGAAGGCGAAGCACAGGAGGAGGCACGTTTGGATTCAGACAAGATATGAGACCCCCATGAAGGGTACACTGAGGGACATGATGGGCAGGGGGCAAAGCTGGAGGCCCAGGACCAGTGGCTCCTGGGTGAGAGGGAGAAGCCCTGCAATGCACCAGTCAAGGGGAGCCCAGGCATGGCTGGAGGTTCAAGCTGAGAGGAGCTCCCTCCTGTAGGCATCTGCAGTGCCATCATTAAAAATTTAAACCACAAATTACAACGTTCACCAGGAAAGAATCTCTTTCCTACCAATTACAGCTAATAGGGTGAAATTAATGTACCAATTAATATGGCTGCTTCTAAAACTCAGCCTAATATGTTAAATACTGTTCCTGCCTCCCCGAATGCAGCAAAATAAAGTGATGATCAGGATGGGAGCTAATAAAGTTTTGCTTCTCTCTACTTAAAACTATTTGGCATCACTGACTTAAGGCAGAGGAAAAAGGAGATTATTTAACATTTTAAGGTTTGCAAGAGCCATAAATCACTCCATACATGCCATATTTGTTGAAAAGGATAGAATACATTCAATTTTACAGTATATTAAACTTCATCTAATTTGAACGTAAGAACAGACCAGCAAAATAAATGACCAATTTCTGAAGCAGAAATTACCATTTGGCTGCTGCCATTATGAAGCTGCTGGTATTTTATCATGTTCTTAACATAATATTGCTTGTCTATTGATGCATAGTTATAGTGCAGGACCAAATTGGAAGGCGGTGAAAGAGGACAGTGCAGAGGGGTTGGGTTTTTTTTTAATAGGCATCATTTGTCAGATGTTATTTCAGAGGTCTTTGCACTGATGATAATATGCAGATTAAAGCAGAAGTAAATAGGGGAAGAAGAAAGCAAAACAAAGCAAAAAGAAAGGAAGAAAGAAAAAACAAAAAGAAAAGAGAAAGGCAGGAGGGGACTGAGAATTTCTGGCTGCAGCAGGCAGGCAGGTGGACCCAGCCCCAGTGGGTACAGATAACAGTAATTAATCTGGGTTGAAGGGGTTTCTTCTGAAATCCCATGGTGTCTGACAAAAGGAGGCATCCTCCTCTGAATCTCAATGCTGCTGGGGATGGCAGGGATAAGGAGCAGGAGCGCTGAGTCCCGGGGCAGGACACAGGGGTGGAGCACAGCCCCTGCCCAGCACTGTCCCCCAGCCCTGCCCCATGCTCCCTGCTGCAGCAGCCACGAATCTGAGTGAAAATAAAAATTATGTTTAGTTTGCAAAACGGGAGGAAGGTATCTCCATCCTCCAGAGTTCATTGTTCTGCTAGACTTGGTATTATAGTGGCAATATATTACAGAGAAGAAAAATCAGCTGGCTGCCTTGCCTCCAGAATGACAATGGAGAGCCACAAAACATGATGGAGGTGCAGCTGGCCAAGGAGAGCTCAGGCTCCTCAGGCAGCAGCTCCTTTACCTGAGCAGGGCATTCCACCACCCCAGGGCAGGGCATTATTCCCAGGACAGTGCACTGTCCCCAGAGCAGAGCAGCTCTGTTGGCACAGGGACTAGCTGTGCCGGCACACCATGAAGGCAGCTGGCACAGCTCTGACCCCAGCAGCTGCCCAGCAACACTCCACGAGCACAGCTCCAGAGCTGGCAGTACCTTCTTACCAAAAAAAAAACCCAATAACAAACTAAAACCAGCAAGGTGCTTCATTATGAGTAATCTTCCTGACCCAAACCCACTGAGCTCCCTCCACAGAAGAGTTTCTGCCTCTGGATCACAGGATCACAGATGTTAGGGGTTGGAAGGGACCTCTGGAGATCATCGAGTCCAACTGCCAGAGCAGGACCAGAGAATCCAGCACAGGTCCCACAGGAACACATCCAGACAGGGCTGGAAAGTCTGCATGGAAGGAGACTCCACAACCTCTCTGGGCAGCCTGTGCCAGTGCTCTGGGACCCTTACAGCAAAGAAGTTCTTCCTCACATTGAAGCGGAACTTCCTGTGCTGCAGTTTCCATCCATTCCCAAAGCACAAGTGAGCAGAGGCTGTCCCTGTCCCTTCCTTCCTGACCCCCAGCCCTCAGACATTTATGGACATTTATTAGATCCCCTCTCAGTCTTCTCTCTAAGCAACCCCACCCTGGAAGGGTGCCAGGGCAGAGCCGGGCCACACACGGCAGCCGCTCCACAGCCATCGTGCAACCCACATGGGTGCTCCACAGCCATGCTAAGTGGGAACAGCTCAGAGCCTGTGTCTGCTTAAAGCAAATGAATTGCTGAGGTATTAGAGCTGAAATTGTGTTCCAAGGCTGCTAAATCTGCACGGGAATATATTGTGCTATAACATAGATTTCAATTACTTGCCAACCTCCAGCACGCCGCTGCGCCATTACGCTCCTCTGCCAGAGTTTGCCAGCACGCTTTTTTTCCCCCCCCTTTTATTTCTCCTGTTAAATGTGGTCTTTGTTGCGCTTCATTGATCTCTGAGCATATTCTGCTGTTTACAACTTTGATAATCTTTGTGTAATCTTCAGGGGTAATTGAATTCCGACAAACGCCGCTGAATTTTAAACACAGGCGCAGCCTGCAGTACGGTGAGGAGCCAGGATATGAAAGTCAAACCCGGGGGTAGGGAGAAGCACTTGCTCTGGGCTCCTTCACTGGAAAAAAAACTGAGCTGAGAGCTCCAAGGCTGTCATGAACAGCTTCACAGACAGGGCCAGGGGTGGGCCAGATCTCTCCCAGAATTTGACCCTGTGCTAGTTTGAAGCCAGCTAGAACGTTTTGGTGAGAGGAATTAGATGATAGGCTGTGAAAAGGGAACAACAGTGATGGCTGCTTCACTCATAGGCTTGCTGAGATGGATAAGAACAAGAACATAAACAGATGACAGAGTCTCTCTCTGGCTTTTGGGTTGCATGCATTTCTCTAACCTGCCTGACTAATCCTACTGCTTCCTAATCCCACCCCCTCAGCCGACTCTCCAAACTCACCTTGAACGTAAGGCAAAGTCTGGGGTAAGGTAGAGGGGTGGAAAGAAGGTGGAAAGGTGGCTGGAAGCCCCTCTTGGGGGCTCTGTTTTCTGTTGTGTTTCTGCATTACTTTTTTAACTTGCATGTTTCTGTCATAAATATCTGTCTGTGTATTGTGCTAAGCTGTAAGTATAAAGCTCCATTCAATTTCCAGAGTCTGGGTGATTTTCTGAAGTGGGGGGGGGGGGGGGGGGGGGCAAGTAACACTCAAAGCATCACAAACCCCAAGCAGTAAAACATCATGCAGCTATGCGTGCCAAGATAGCTGTGTTGAGCTGGGCTCCCTGTGGCTGTGCAGAAGGGCAAGGCTCCCTCTCTGCTGGCTACTGAGACAAGAGGTGGGTATATTCTCTTCCAACCTGGTTGATTCTATGATTCTATGACTCTATATGATTCTGTGAGTCTGTAATTCTGTGATTTCATAAGGACACAGAGCTGCTGGAGCAAGTCCAGGGGAGGACCACAAAGATGATCCAAGGACTAGAACATCTCTGCTTGAGGATAGGTAGAGGGACCCAGGGTTGTTCAGCCTGGAGAAGAGAAAGGAGACCTTAGAGCTGCTTTCCAGGACCTGAAGGATCCTACAGGAAGGCTAGAGAGTAACTTTCCATGAGAGTGACTAACAACACAAGGGGCAATGCTTTAAAGCTGAAGGACAGCAGGTTTAGGCTGGGTCTTGAGGAGCTGTTCTTCAGTACAGAGGTAACGAACTCTGCAATAGACTGCCCAGGGAGGTCATGGATGCCTCCTCCTTGGGAGTGTTCAAGGCTGGGCTGAATGAGGCCTTGAACAGCCCAGTCCTGTTGAGAGGCATCCCTTGGAGTAGATGATCTCTAAAGTGCCTTCCAACCGTTCTATGTCATTTAATGTTTTTTGACTAGGCAAGCCCAAAACGCTTCTGCCTTTGTGCAGTCCCAGGGGGTCTCACCAGGGCCTCCCCCTCTCCTAGGAGAGGATCAAGCCAGAAGCTTTCAGTCTTTGTTTCAATACCCAGGGAATTGCCCTTGCACAGATAACTCATTGGGTTTGTGGGCATGTCTTGTAAATTAGACAAAGGGGAAAATGTTCCAGCTGGATTTTGATGTTGAAGGGTTTTTTTTTTTGCAGAGCCCTGGGGGCACATGCATGGTGCTTCCATAATCATTATTGTTATTTATTACTTGCCAGCACCAGGAACGTGCCCAGCACTCTGCAGGCACCATATAACATGGCTCCTGGGCAGGCACCAGTGGATGGTGGGCATACCCCCTGGGCATGAACCAAATCTCCCCTAGCTGAGGTGCAGAAGCCACACACCCCTCAACCTTTACCCAGGCAGAGCTTCTCCCTCCCTTCTCTCTGCTGACCCCCAAATCACCACAGTTTGTTTTAGCCCAACCCCTGTTTTGTGGCTGGAAAAAAAAAAAAACAGATGTCTTGCTGGAGGACATCAGAGTTTTGATGCATTTCCTACAAACTTCAATTTCCCACAGCATCCATGCCCAGGACGTAGGGGGACTGCTCAAGTATGCTGCCAGTTAGTATGCAAGCAGAGCCGCTCCTGGAAGGGGCTCAGGCAGACAAGAAGGAGCCTGCAGAAGTCTCAGTGCTGGAAGGGGAAACTTGCCAGGCTGCCACTGTTTGTGCTGGAGCTCTGTGTCTCCAGCTTATTGCAGCAGCAGCAGCAGCAGCAGCACTCGGCAGCCCCCGCACAGCAAAGATTTCCTGCCGAAGGGTCTGAAATGCACTAAAGGGTCCTCGTACAATCGAAAGAAAAGGAATTAAAGGGTTGTCTGGCTGGAGAAAAGGGATATTGGATCTAATCCCAGCTGCTGTAATTTGGAAATCCAATTGCTCTTGTCCGTCAGCAAAAAGCGGCGGCTGATGAGGGGAGGCAGGAGGCTGCAGGTGATCCGAGCCTACAGCACCAAGGCAGGGGCACAGAGGGCTCAGCACCAGGGGATCCCAGTCTGCACAGGGCAGGAGGAGGCCCAGGATGGTGCAAGGCCTCTTTGCCCTGCTCCAGTCCACATTCCTCTTCCAAGCAGGGGTTTTACACTGGCACTGGCATGGGAAGCATGTGCAGGGCAAGGGCTGCCATGAGAAGGAGCAGAAGAGGAGGAAAGCAGCTTGGCACAAGCCCTCCCCACCTTAGCTGGCAGCACTGGGAGATGCAGGGAGGGAAGCGAAGGCTGCTCCCAGTCCTGTCTGTGGGGTTCTGCACTGACACCCCACTCCTCTCAGGAAAGCACAGCTTGCTCTCCATGCACCTCTCCTGAAGGCTTCCCAGGGTGGACCAGACACTAATTACATTGATTTCAATGCTCCTGCCAGCATCTTTAACCCGGGCTCAGACCCCTCCCCAATATTTTTCTTGCCCTGAGTCACTGCATTGATATTTTACCAGAAGCCAGATAGAGTTTTTCAAGGTCCTGAATGGACTCCAGTGATCTGGCCAAGGCTTGAGTCTTCTGCCATGTGGCTCCAGCTCAGCCCTTTGCTGAAAGGCTCCTGCAAAATCCCTGCAGCCATTCCCTACCCCACTTCCCTCAAGGCAGGAGGCTTAGAGGGTTCATCAGTATTTCAGATGCCAAGTGTAAGTGATTTTGCACCCAGGCTTTGGCAGTAATGAAGTCTGACTGCAAAGCCCACAATATGGGCAGTTGCCTGCTTTGCAAGGTGGGATGCTGCCCCATGCTTGGGCACCAAGCAGGTGTCAGGTCAGCAGCTCTGCCTCTCACCAGCCTGCAGGGGACTGCAAGGTGAGCGGGAACGGCACAGGTAAAGCTGCATGGAGCTCATAGAGCAGCCCCTGGGCCCCCCACAGAAATGAGGGCAGAGAAACAGAGCACCAGACTCTGAGGTTCAGCCACATTTCCTGCATGACTGGGGGACCCTAAAAGAGCCCCAGGAGGTGGGAAGCAGACTCCAAAGGCAGTACAGTTTGGATGTCATCAGGTCCTCCTGGCAGCACAATACTGAGCATCCCACCAGCAGGAAAGCTGGAGCAGAGCCACCCCCAGCCATTATTCCCCCCACAGGTGCTTGATTTGCTGAATTAAAGAGTGGAATCATAATGAGACTTGATGTTAAATTCCATGAAAAGTCAAGCTAATCAGTGACCAAACCTGTAATTGATTCTTTTGCTAGTTCAATACTTAATGCTACATGTTAAGCAATAGGATTTTACAATTTGCTAGCACTTCACTTACAGAGAATTAAGCAATAAAAATGCATTCTGAGCACAAACAGCAGGAAGGAGCCACGGCCGCTAATAAGTGAAGGAGCCAATGAAGAGGCTCAGCAGCAGCATCGATGTCTTGTTTGTTCGGAATACCTGTCCCTGGGCGATACGTGAGGCCTCCAACACCTGCAGGCACGCCTTGAACCCTCCCCAGAAGGTCATGCTGAGGCAGGGAATGCCACGAATGAGGTCCAGAGGGGCTGGAGAAGCTGCAGTCCTCGCCTGCAGCCCATCCTGCTTCCCTCACAGCTGCACGGGAGTCTCCGGGATGCTCATCCCTGGGAATAAGCCAGGCTCACAGAGCTCACCTGGACACAGTGACAGAATGAGGGGATACAGTCTCAAGCTGCACCAGAGGAGGTTTAGCCTGGATTTCAGGAAGAAATTCTTCACAGAAAGAGTGAAGGCTGCCCTGGGGGGTGGTGGAGTCCCCGTCCCTGGAAGCGTTTAAAAAGAGGCTGGATGTGGCACTCGGTGCCATGATTTAGTTGATTGGATAACGCTGGGTGATAGGTTGGACTTGATGATCCCAAAGGTCTTTTCCAGCCTGATGGATTCTGTGCTCCTGTGACACAGGCTCAGCAGGACCCACACCCAGGCTTCCCGTGCAGGGAGCAGAGCAGCAGCCACAGACCCCAGCCAGCCTCGCACAGGAGGGGACGTCAGGGTTGGGTTTTTTTGGAGGGGAGGACATCGGGGTTTAAAAAAATCTCTGCTCTTTAGAACAGGTCGTTTGCTTTGAAAACTTCCTGCAGCATTTGCTTGATTGTATTCAAGGCCAAATTCCAAGCAAGGGCAGGCAGCGTCCACGGCCGGCTCTCAGCGCTCAGCTAAAACACCTCTGTTTTCAGCACACACAAGTGCCAGCATTTTTCTTCACCCACTGCTCTCCAAGGTGCTTTCCTCCTCCGCTGCTCTTCCCTTGTTTTTCAGCACAAGCCCAATCTTTGTCTCCAGCAGCAAGCTGCTGCTGCTGCTGAACGATTAACCCCCAGCGGTGACAGCAGAGCCACCAGCAGCAGATCTCCCACACCCCCAGGAAAAGAACAACGTCGACTCCTTTCCCAGGCAGTGCTGACCCCCAGCAGAAATGAAAAACCCCTTCTGTGCCACAACTTGCTGCTTCCAGGGCATCGCTGCCAGCACGGGGAGAGCCAGCAGACAGCAGCTCCTCCACCACACTCTGCAAAGTGCAAAATGCTCATCCAGTCCAGCTCCCCTGCCAGAGCAGGACCACACAATCTCGCACAGTGATATCACATAGAGCACATCCAGACAGGCTGTGAAAGTCTCCAGGTTAGGAGACTCCACAGCCCCCTGGGGAGCCTGTTCCAGTGCTCTGTGACCCCCACAGCAAAGTTCCCCCTTGTGTTGAGATGGAACCTCCTGTGCTGCAGCTTACATCCATTGCTCCTTGTCCTATCACAGGGAGCAAATGTGCAGAGCCTGTCCCCCCCTCCCCATCCTGACCCCCAGCCCTCAGATGTTTATAAACATTTATCAAATCCCCTCTCAGTCTTCTCTTCTCCAGACTAAGCAGCCCCAGGCCCCTCAGCCTCTCTTCATCAGGTAGTGCTCCAGCCCCCTAATCATCCTTGTAGCCCTCTGCTGGACCCTCTCCAGCAGATCCCTGTCCCTCTTCAACTGGGGAGCCCAAAACTGAACACAGTGTTCAAGATGAGGGCTCACTAGGGCAGAGTAGAGGGGGAGGAGAACCTCTCTTGATCTGCTGGACACACTCTTCTTAATACACCCATGAGACAGAGTTTCTCTTTGAGGGACAAAGCACCAAGCAGGGGGAGTCTGAACAGGATCAAATCTGCTGGAGGCAGATGCACAGCCTTGCCAAGCCTTCCCACAGCAGCATCAAGCCAGGCAGGCTGCGCTGTAGGGTTGAAGTGCTGAACCGTGGTGAGGAAACAGATCTACAGCCCTAAAAAAGGTTCCAGATCAGAACTTTAAGTGGCAGCAAACCTCAGTTTTAACACTGCTGAGAGATGCAGCAGAGCAAATAAAGTTTCCCTGAGCCAGAGAAGAAAGCAGAGAAATGAAACCTTGCTGTGGGGCAACAGGAGCAGGCTGTGGGGGGCTGTGGCTGTACAGGAGCCCAGGGCAAGCGAGCAGGGTCCAGGCCTGCGGCACAGCGGTCCCAAGGGAGCTGGGTCATTGTTGGCAGACACTTCAGCAGGACTGCTGTATCCTGCAGCTTATATCCTCAAAATCCACCTGGCTAATGAATTTGTGTCTGACAGCTTCAAGCCCCAGATGATTTGTACAGTACCAGAGTGTCTGCACACTTGTCACCAAAGGCTGGTAAAGCAGCGCGGTGACCACGCACCAGCCGTGCCCCACATCCCTCACAGCCACATCCATCACCTCCTGCAGGCACCTGAGGTCAATATTTGCCAGTGATGTGCTGCTGCCAACGCAGCGAGGACCCCTGGGCACAGCACCCCCACACACACAGATTCATTCCTTCACCCTCCACAGCCTGCTCCAGCTGGAGAGGCAGAAACCAGCAACTTTAGTTAAAGGGCTCCTGCTGTCCCCTGAGGAAGCAGAGGAAGCCGCTGGAAATGCAGATGGCCACACAGATAGCAGGAGGCAGCAGATGTCTGGGCAAAGCCAGAAGCTTTTTGAAGCAAAGGTTACAGGACAGCAGAAGGTCCTGACAGGGGTAAAGAAAAAGAGGTTACAGATTCCTGGCACCACTTTCAATTCCAACAAATAGCAGAAGCTGTTTCTAGGAGAACAACAAAGATGCCAGTTCAGATGTGCCCTTTCCACAGACGTGCAGCAGGCACTTCTGCGCTCAACCTTGTGCCCATTGGTCACACACAGGTAAATGCTTGCAGTCAGCAGCTAGCTGAGGATGTCACAACAACAGCAACTGCAATGATTCTCAGTGTTCTATGCCCTAAAAAGTCTTGTCCATGAAACCTGGGGAGCAGCAGAGGAAAGGTGTCCAACCTATTGCTCCTTTCCATCCAAGGCTGGGAGGAATTTAAGTGCTCTAGAAGACTGTAAGAGGACAAATGAGGAATAAATGTTATAGGAGGGCTAGAACTAGACAATCTGCATCAAAAACTGCACCAAAACCAGAGTGAGGTCACTTCCAACCCAACCCATACTATGATTTAGAAAGGCTGAAAAGCTGCCCACAAGATGTTTGGGGCTCTGCTGGGGAGGGGCTGGCTGCAGCCTCAAGAAAAGCAGGACAGCTTGCAAGGGGACCCATGAAGATTTAACAGGAAGGGATAAGTCCAGCTGGCATGGAGCAACATAAAATTTGCCTTGTCAAACAATCCCCACCTCCTCCTTCAATGAGATGACAAGTTGGGCTGATTAAGGCAATTACAGTGATGTAATGAGCTTCTGTGAGGTGTTTGGCACCATATCACACGGCGTTCCCAGTGCAGCATCGTGCTCCACACCATGGCCCGTGCTAAATGGATTAGGCAGCAGCTGAAGTGCCTGTCAATGAGGAAATCCCGTCAAGGAGCTGCCTCTTGGGGACAAGCACAGTTCAGAAACTGCTCAGCCTTGTCACCAACACGGACACACCAGGCAGGCCTGCCACAGAGGACCTGGATACCAGGAGCCAGGCATGGGGCCAGCTCCTGCATGAGCTGCCTCCTCAACAGCACTGACCTTGCGAAGCACTCAAGATGTGCTGACAAGCAATATGGCATAAGGCCCCAGCATGAGGTGGTGACACAGTTATGAGCCAGGAGAACAACTCCACACAGCAGTGGGGAGACACAGCAGAAATATCATACCTGTTCCCCTCCCATACCATGATAAGGTCCAAAAGTTGTAGAGAGGGATCAAGATCCTCAAAACATGGGATCGAGATCCTCAAATCACAGGCTCAAGGAGATGCCTGTGATTCAACAGCAAAGCTTGGACCAGAGAAGCAAACAGCAGCAGCCCTGGAAGCCAGCTCAACATCCATTCTGGTGGACATTTGGAGATTCCATACTGCCCAGACTGAGAGCAAGATCAGCACTGCCCAGCAGCTGGCACCAAGAGAGGCAGGAGTCCCACAGGGGCCAGCCAAAACGCAGAGCTGTGAGCTCCCCCTCAAGCATGTCTCCAGTCGAGATCCTTGGAGCAGGAATAACACCAAGCACCTTATCAGTAAGGTGTCTGCTGCAGCCCAGAGTCTTCAACCATGAAATTATATGGCTCTACCTTGACCTCAGATTTTCTCCAGTTAATATCTTCTACAGAATACACACCACAGCTCGAGGGCAGTTCTGGCTCAGCCAGCAAGAAATGCAACTTCAAAATGCAGATCTGTGGTCCACCAGGACACCTCCTCCTCCTTTCCAGAGTAGCCACACCAAGGGCAGACGCTTGCTGCAACAATGGCTCCAGCAAGGGTCCTCTCTTGCACCTGACACTGGGGCTTGTGTGCTTGCCTTTGTCTGAGGAACACCACCAAGCTGACATCTCCCCGCAGGCACCTGGTTCCCCTTGATCTCTTTCACCTGCTGAGATTGCCCCCAGCAGCCCATCCAGGCACTGGTGCTGTCAGAATCTATTCCTGCCCCTGAGGAATGCCCTGTGTGAGAAAAGGACAGCACCTGCAGAGAGAGGGCAAGAAGCTCCAGCTTACCTGGCTCTGCCTGGTGGAGTCCTGCTCCCAGTAAAGATCCCCTGGCACTTGTACCACAAGCCATAGCTGGTGTCACAGACCTAGCACTCACCACGCAGTCCCACACAGCTCTGGCAAGCTCAGCTGCCCTCACTCTGAGTCACACCAGCACTCCCCTGGCTCCCTGTGTGCATTTGCAGAAACCAGCTCTACAGACACCCACCCAAACACAGGCTGAGCATCTGCCAGGGGCTCAAGCCCTCATTTGCCCACCTTCTTCCAGAGGGATTAAAAGAGCCTTGTGCCTTTTAAAACAAAAACCTGGGTGTGCTGCAGAGCAGGAGGTGAGGAGCTGGAGCCTGCACAGGAACCAGGCTCAGGAGGACTGGCAGAAAGTTCAGAGAGCAAGGTGCTGCTTCACACCAGGATGCTCCTCACTGGCACCTCTGTGCCAACAAACCTGAGAACCCTCTCACCACCCAGGTGGAGAGAAAGGAGCCCCCTGTCCGGGTGGAGTGAGCACAGGGCCCCAGTGGGCACACCTGGGCAGAAGGGGAGCGTGGCCACACTCTCCCTTCAGCAGAGCTCCTGACACTGCAGCCTCACAGGGAGCTGGGAAGCAGCCCCGAGAGCTGCTGGCACCAGCCCAGAGCTCCTGGAAAGCAGCAGCCTTTGTCCATTGCCTTTCTCTCAGCGCCAGCAGAAACATCCCACTGCCCTCAGTGGCAGAGGAGGTAGGCACAGGGCAGGCAGGGTGGGCACACTCCCACTCTGGCCCAAAGCCAAGCCCCAGAGCCACAGCAAAGCCCCTGTGAAAAAAAAACCCAACCCTGTGTCTTTCCCTGCCCCATCACAACTGCTCCAACCATGGAGACACCTCCAATCTTCCAGGAGACTGATAGGGAGAGGCTGCTGGTGTCATTATCAACTTAATTAGAAAAACTCTAATGGAGCTTTAAACATTTTTATAACACATTTGGGCCTTTTTTGGGGCAGGATTATGGCATCTTTTGGGTCTCCATTTCCCATTAAAGCATTCTCAGTAGCGCATCTATAGAAGCCATGTGATCTTGGCTCCTTGCTGCCTATTTTTTTCCCCCTCCCTTTCTCTTTTTAAAAGACATCTCTGTGGTTTTGGGGTTGTTGTTTTTCTTTTTTTTTTTAGAGTAAGATTTATTAAATATTGTAATCAGTTAAATTCTGGCAGCTTAAACATTTCCTTTAATAGCCTTGTTAAATGTGGATTAGATTTAAAATCCCTGCCTCTGAACTCTTGAGCAGCAGTATTTATATGCAACGTTAGGGGGAAAAAAAAGAAATGAAAGCTTCACTAAGTGGTAATTACTCCTCTGCTGCAGGAGGAAAGAGGCTGACTTCCCAAGTTATTCTAAGGCAAAATTTCCAGCCTTGCCCTTCTCAAGAAATAGGGAGTCTCAAAGGAGGCTGTAGCCAGGTGGGGGTTGGTGTCTTCTCCCAGGCAACCAGCAACAGAACAAGGGGACACAGTCTCAAGTTGTGCCAGGGTAGGTATAGGCTGGATGTTAGGAGGAAGTTGTTGGCAGATAGAGTGATTGGCATTGGAATGGGCTGCCCAGGGAGGTGGTGGAGTCGCTGTGCCTGGAGGTCTTCAAGAAAAGACTGGATGAGGCACTCGGTGTCATGGTCCAGTTGACTGGATAGGGCTGGGTGCTAGGGTGGACTGGATGACCTTAGAGGTCTCTTCCAGCCTGGTTGATTCTATGATTCTATGATTCTATGGTCTATTTGACTGGATAGGGCTGGGTGATACATACAAGAGGCAGAAAACTAAGACAGAAACAAATAAATAATGAAGGGTCTGGGTGCTCCACTCACCCCACTCAGCAAAGGAAGAGAACCCATGATGCTGAATTAAAAGGTGGAATAAGCAGGAAATACTTTTCTCACATGAGCTGTAAGAAGCATGTGAGTATTGCTGCCACACAGCCCAGGTGAGGTGCCAGACAGCTGGGGTGTCCTGCTCTTCAGGCCTGCGGAGGAAGAGCCTTGGCACCCTCAGGGTTCATGTCTGGGCTGCATCAACTCCAGCACCAGTCTCACATCTTTGCCTAGCTGGGGAGAAACTTAGCTCAGGTCTTCTGGGCTGGGATCTCTGCAGCCAGGTGCCAGAGAAGGATGCTCTTCTGTGCCTCAACACAGACACTGCACTCTCAGTCAGCCCCGGGTGCCAATTTCCATCTTCTGGGTCTGCGGGTGGTGCAGGAACTGTCACAACAGGTAAAGCACAGGAATACACAAATCTGACATGCTGAGGCAGAAAGAGGCCTGTGAGCAGCTCTGTCCAGTCTCACAGTCAGTCCTGTGAAGCTGGCTGCTGAGGATGGGGCTTCAGGGAACAGGAAACTCTTCAGTGAAGTCTTTCTTCTTTTAAAATTCATAAACCAACACAGACTGCATGTTAAAAAAATCAGGATCCTCTATTTACATCTCTCACTGCCACAGCCACAGTGCTCATTATGAATTATTTAGCATAATGCACTTTCACACCAGCCCTGCCTGCTCGCTGCCCTCCTCTCAATTAGGCATTTGTGGCAGAGGGGCAGGAATAGAAGGTCACTCCAAATGTAAATAAAAGTAGGGCTGGGAGGCTCTCAGAGCAGTTACTCATCAGGTAATACTGTTGTGAAAACGTGGGCATGGAGATCAGTTCCTGCATCTTCGCTCTGCACGCAAAAATGTGCTCAGCAAAACACACTGCACAGAATATGCACAGAGCAGAAGCAGCAGATCCAGCGGCAGGCACAGGGCTCTGCAAGGCACAGGGGGGCACTTCAGGGCACAGGGCTCTGCAAGGCACAGGGCACTTCAGGGCACAGGGCTCTGCTAGGCACAGGGCTCTGCAAGGCACAGGGGGGCACTTCAGGGCACAGGGCTCTGCAAGGCACAGGGCACTTCAGGGCACAGGGCTCTGCTGGGCACAGGGTTCTGCCCAGCACAGAGCTCTGCAGGGTACAGGACTCGGCCAGGCACAGGACTGTTCTGTCTGATGGGGTTCTGGCAGCCTGTGTCCAGGCTTCAGGCAGTGTCATCCCCAGCAAATCTCAAGTACACAGACAGAAGACAGCAGCCAGGAGACGTTCTTCAGATGAAACATTTTGTGGCAGAGAAACAAATGTGATTAGACTGGGACTTCTCACAGATCAAGTTTGGGTTTGCCAATTTATTTGGCTTTAAAGGACAGTGTTTTAAGCAGAAGTCTGGGGGCTTTTCCATCTGATGCCACTCAATGTTCTTAAAAAGGACAAATTCAGTAAGGGAGTTTGGTTCTTCACTTTGGGCCAGATTAGATATTTTGACCACATAGGAAGCTTGGCCTTGGCTTTGTGTTTTACACTGCTTTTGCTTTGCTGAAGATTTTGAGAAGTTGTTTGATGTCAAGCCAATGTTCCTGGGCTTTCTGAGCCCCAAGCAAACAGAAAAATCCACTTTTTACACCACTCTGCTGGATGCTCTCCCAGCTAGCAGCAGCTTTTCCTCTCCTCTCTGTACAGCAGCCTCCATGCCCAGCCGATTGATCTCTGCCAGTGCCCAGCACTGAGCCCACTCCAGCTCCAGCCCCAGCCAGTACCCCTAACTGTCTGCAGTGCAAAAGAAAGGGGCAGCGTGGGGTGAGGATCTCCACCACCCAGCACAGCCCTGTACCAGTGTCAGCCTGGTCCCTTTGTCCCTGGGAGGATGCAACCAGCCCTGCCTTGCTTCTTTGCCTCTGCAAAAGGCAGCTCTGAATTACAATTCCCGAGGGGAGGGACAACATCAGCCTCTGCTGCCGAGAAGCCTCTTGCTCCAGAGAGCCAGCAGGTCCCCAAAAGCAGGGGCTGGCTGCTTCTTTCCTACCCGGTCCAGCGTCTGGCCTCTCCCTGGCTCCCACCGGCCACAGAGTGGGGCTGGGGGTCAACCTGCCACTGTGGGACAGGGACAGCAGTCATTTCCTTCGGGGGACAGAGAGAGGGGGGTGGCTCTACCCACACACCCAGCAGCCATCCCCATCCCCGGGCTCGGGTTTCCCAACAAACCGCTACTAACCCCGTACAGGAGGTGACAGTAAGAAGTCATTAAGGGGACTCTGTTGGAGTGGCCCTGCATGGCAAGATGGCAAATTAATGGCCGTTTCGTTGTCTACAACTACCTGAGGGGTGGTTGTGGCCAGGAGGAGGTTGCTCTCTTCTCTCAGGTGGCCAGCACCAGAACGAGAGGACACAGCCTCAGGCTGTGCCAGGGGAGATTTAGGCTGGAGGTGAGGAGAAAGTTCTTCACTGAGAGAGTCATTGGACACTGGAATGGGCTGCCCGGGGAGGTGGTGGAGTCACCATCCCTGGAGCTGTTCAAGGCAAGGTTGGACGTGGCACTTGGTGCCATGGTCTAGCCTTGAGCTCTGTGGTAAAGGGTTGGACTTGATGATCTGTGAGGTCTCTTCCAACCCTGATGATACTATGATACTATGATTTTATCCATAACAAGATGCTGATTTTTTTCCTACCCCCAGCCCCTCGGATAACGAAATTGGCCTGTAAGAGGCAGAGATCCCGCCGGGGCTGCGGGGCTGGAGAGAGGTGTCGGATGAAGGAGCTAATGACAGAGCCGGGCTGCAGGGGGAGCGGGCGGCCGTGCCGCGGAGCCCGCCCCGGCACCGTGCCGGCTGCTGCCGGGGCTAACGGGGGTCAGCGGCCAGACCAGCAACGGCCACGCATCCCCTCCTGCTCTGCCCTCCCTGCTACTGCTTTCTGCCCACGGAAAACGGGGAGTCGAAAGCAATTCTGTTAGACCAAAGCAGCCCAGGATCTCCACTCCCCACCCAGCAGGGTGTCCCAGGACCTTCACTCAGCTTCACTCCCCAGCAGGGTGTCCCAGGACCTTCACTCAGCTTCACTCCCCACCAGGGTGTCCCAGGACCTTCACTCAGCTTCACTCCCCAGCAGGGTGTCCCAGGATCTTCACTCAGCTTCACTCCCCACCAGGGTGTCCCACAACCTTCACTCAGCTTCATTCCCAGCAGGGTGTCCCAGGATCTTCACCCCCAGCAGGGTGTCCCAGGATCTTCATTCAGCTTCACTCCCCAGCAGGGTGTCCCAGGATCTTCACTCAGCTTCACTCCCCACTAGGGCGTCCCACAACCTTCACTCAGCTTCATTCCCAGAAGGATATCCCAGGATCTTCATTCAGCTTCACTCCCCACCAGGGTGTCCCACAACCTTCACTCAGCTTCATTCCCAGAAGGATATCCCAGGATCTTCACTCAGCTTCATCCCCAGCAGGGTGTCCCAAGATCTCTACCGACATTCACAGATCCATAGAATCCTAGAATGTGTTGGGTTGGAAGGAACCTTAAAGATCACCCAGTTTCAACCCACATGCCACAGGCAGAGACACCTCCCACTAGATCTGGTTGCTCAAAGCCTCATCCAACCTGGCCTTGAACATCTTCAGGGAGAGGGCATCCACAACCCTCCTGGGCAACCTATTCCAGTGTCTCATCACCCTCACAAGAAAAGAATTTCTCCCTAATCTCCAGTCAAAATCTCCCCTCTTCTAGCTCAAAGCCATTGCTCCTCATCCTATACAAGCCCTTGTAAAATCTCCCTTCCCAGCTCTCCTGTATCCTCCTTCAGGTACGTTCATCCCAGTCAGGGTATCTGAGACAGGTTCTGCCCAGCTTGCCTGCAACGTGAGCAGTTCAGGGGCAGGGGGAGAGCTGATGACTTCTGCTCCTCTCACCCAGAGCACACAACAGAAACATGTGCTTGAAGTTTATAGGGTCTGAAATGCTTCCTTTGCTACGTGTTCCTTACTGTTCCCAGAATGCCAGCCAAAGACCTTTCTTCTGTGGGCAAGTCTGACTTCAAAACACCAGCCACCTGGAAACAGAAACTAAACAGGAGATATTTCTCATTATAAAGTCATTAAAAGGAAGAAAGAGAGCTCCTAGGGTGACAATGACTCTCTCCATCCTGCTGCAGAGGCACCAGCCCCAGCTAGAAAGAGCAGCACTTCTCTCCATTCCTGTCCCTGGGATGACTGGCCCGGGGTGGTGCGGCTCACCTCAGCAGTGATTTGGGCAGTGAGAACTGCTGCAGGGGTGACAGATCCCAGCCTTAGGCGTCCCAGTCACGCTGGTGTGACGCCGGCTTCTCGCACCCCTTCAGTGCTTTAATCACTTGCCTGATGGCTCTGGAACGCTCCCTTCCCTTTCGCAGAACGGTCAGAGGAGGCTGTGTCAGCTCCTCTCAGCGCCAGGCAGGGAACTCCACCAGGCTCCGGGCAGAAAGCCCCCTGGAGATGGCAACAGAGTCCAGCTGCAGTGGAGACCTCAGAACCCTCTACTGCTCCCAGGGAGCCCTCTGCATTCCTGTGCCTCCCGAAGATGAGCACTGAGAAGGTTTCCAGGTTCGGGTTTTTTATCTCTTGGATAGCTCAGCAGAGATAGCATTTTAAATATTGCTATTTTTCTCACTCAGATATGAGAAATATGAACTGGCCAAACTTTGCCGTGGCTGTCACCATCCTTTTAGCAGTGTGATTGCCATGGGGGATTTATAGTCCTCCCCGCGCATGGGTTATTTGAGTTTTGCTTTGCTGCAGGGCCAGGACAACAATAAATTTCCTGCTCCTATGAAACATGCTCTAACCTCTCATTTTCTAATAAAGTGTTAAACCTTGGAGCAGCCCACGCTGGCCTCAGAGCTGGAGAGGAGCTTCAGCTCAGCTGAGGAGCTGCTTGCCGCAGGCTGGAGGGCACCGCTACAGGTCAACATGCCTCTGATGAATCTGACCCGGCCAGGACGAGAAGCTCCCACGCCACAGATCCCATCGTCAGTGTGGCCCCACCACACAGCCCATGCTCCTGTCATGTGTGGTGGGCTGAACACCAATTGGCCACAACAACCCCAAGCAGTGCTATAGGCTGGGGACTGAGTGGCTGGAGAGCAGCCAGGAGGAAAGGGACCTGGGGGTACTGATAGATAGTAGCTGAAGATGAGCCAGCAGTGTGCCCAGGTGGGCAGCAGAGCCAATGGCATCCTGGCCTGCATCAGGAACAGTGTGGCCAGCCGGACAAGGGAGGTTATTCTGCCCCTGTACTCAGCACTGGTCAGGCCACACCTTGAGTGCTGTGTCCAGTTCTGGGCCCCTCAATTCAAGAAAGATGTTGAGGTGCTGGAACATGTCCAGAGAAGGGCAACAAAGCTGGTGAGGGGCCTGGAGCACAAATCCTATGAGGAGAGGTTGAGGGAGCTGGGGGTGTTTAGCCTGGAGAAGAGGAGGCTCAGGGGTGATCTTATTACTGTCTACAACTACCTGAAGGGGCATTGTAGCCAGGTGGGGAGTGGCCTCTTCTCCCAGGTAACCAGCAATAGAACAAGGGGACACAGTCTCAAGTTGTGCCAGGGTAGGTATAGGCTGGATGTTAGGAAGAAGTTCTTCACAGAGAGAGTGATTGGCATTGGAATGGGCTGCCCAGGGAGGTGGTGGAGGCACCGTCCCTGGGGGTCTTCAAGAAAAGACTGGATGGGGCACTTAGTGCCATGGTCTAGTTGATTGGTTAGGGCTGGGTGACAGGTTGGACTGGATGATCTTGGAGGTCTCTTCCAACCTGGTTGATTCTATGATTCTATGGAGCTGCAGGGACCCTGAAAGCCCACCGGCAGCACAGCATCCATCATCATCATCGTGATGTTGAGCAGGGTTCTTTCCAGTGGTCTGGCATCACCCCTGCTATCCACAGCCTCTCCCTGCTCTGTGCAGGGCCTTAAGAGAGGCTGATGGAGCATGAAGGGTGGCTGGGTGGCTGGATCATCTGCTGCTGGTCTCGTCACAGCAATGGAAGTGGCCACAACACCAAGTTTCCAGTGGCTGAGCCGCTCAGTGAGTTACGACAAGGTTCTGTGCCGTGGTAATATGATTTTTTCAATATATTCTGTTTGGATTGGCAGGTTGGACTCACTCTTTCTCAACTGACTGATAAAGCACTAGACAGGGGATTAGTCCGCTTGGAAGTTAAAGAAAGAGGTAATTTGGGTTGTTTATAGCCTGCAGGGGTAGAATCAAAATGTACAATACTGAGAGAGTCAAAACTTGCACAGTGTGCGGCACAGCTATAACTCAGAGCAAGTATCAGACATTGCAGTCCCGTGAAATGCATTCCCGTGACAAAAGGCTGGGGAGGCAGAAAGAATGAGAGGAATGAATCTGTTCGTGGGACAAATACTGTAATGAAGATAGGAAATGCCAAGAAAATTAACTCCTGCCTGGGCTGGTTTTGGCACCGGACTGTGCGGCCCCAAAAGCCTCACCTCTGCACCGCGGGTGGGATCGGCAATGACCGAGGCTCGGGTGACGCTGCCCGGTGATGTGCAGGGGCAGCCCCCTAGCCTGACCTTGGCTCCCCTGCGTTCAAGGAACCACAGCTAGCCCTCGACTGGGTTTTGCTGGAATTTTCATAGCTATTAAATCGAATTGCCAAGATAGAGTTATAAAATGATAATTGTAAGCTTGCTGGGGTAAGCGGCCGCCTCTTTCTGTGATTATCTCTGATTATTAAATGAGCAGCTGCCTCCAAATATGTTTGCAACAACCGAATTCCATGAGTGCATGGGCTTCAATATTCATGCCCCTCCCACCCCACCCCGATCCGCGGCACAGACTTTTCAGACTTTGTTCAGTGCAGCTTTGGAAGTCAGTCTCTCCTGGCAATCTCAATCAACGCCCTTCCGCGCTCCACACTCCGTCACCAGGGCTGGCAGCGAGTGGAGGTGTGCCAGCCCCGCTCCGGCGCCTGCCCGCGGCACAGCCTGGCAGCGGGCGCAGACGTCAGGGCTGTCACTCCCAGGCTTTGCCCCGCTCTCGTTGGTGGCTCTGACAGCCTCTCTCCACGCAGCACTAACGAAATGTGACACTCCGCAGTCTGCTCGGTTTAGCTTTGCCACTACATTGTGCAGCCATGCCAAGCAGCTGAGAGAGGACCTGCCCTTCTCAGGCGCTGAAATACGGCTAAGAGTCGAGCTCAGAGCCACGAAGATGCTGAAGGCAGTGGAACATCTCCCTTCTGAGGACAGGCTGAGGGAGCTGGGACTCTTCAGCTTGGAGAAGAGGAGCCTGAGCAGTAACCTTAGTTAGGTCTACATAGATGTGAGCGGCAGTGTCGGGTTCTGCTCAGTGATGTCCAGTGACAGGACAAGAGGCAATGGGTGCCAGCAGGAGCAGAGGGGGTTCCATGGGAACATAAAGAAAAGCTTTGACTGTGAAGGTGACAATCCTGGAGCAGGCTGCCCAGAGAGGTCATGGAATCTCCTTCTCTGGAGACATCCCAAACCTGCCTGGATGGAAGTTCCTGTGTGACTTTCTCTAGGTGATCCTCCCCTGGCAGGGGGGTTGGACTGGATGATCTTTCCAAGTCCCTTCCAAGCCCTGACACTCTTTGTTTCTGGGATTCTGTGAAGGCTGCCCAGCACAGCAGCCAGTAAGCAGCCACGCATGGCTGCATCAAGGGGCAGCCCATGGGCAGCTCTGCAACCATCCTTTCATCCCTAATTCCATTTCCCTGCTTGCACAGAAGGTGTCCTTCCCTTGTTGCCAGCCTGAGTAATGGGTGGAAGAGTTAGGAGCACGTCAAGACTGCAGACATGGTGGCACAGACAACTACTGGATAGACAGCAGCAAGTGACCACCACCCTGGGACTCAGGCACATATAAGAGGACACTGAGCATCCTCCACATGGCCTCTGCCCACTCCCATCCCTGCTGGACAGCAGCAGAGAAATCACACGTGGCCAAAGCTGTGCCAGGATTTGTCTTTGCATGCAACAAATGCCCCACGCCCTGCCAAGGTCTGCAAGAACATCAAATGGAGTTTTTGTGCTCCAATTTCCTTATACTCCTCTGAGCAAGCTGCATTGTCACTGACTGGCAGAACATTTAATAGCATTCATGGCATGATACAGATTGTTAAAAAAGAAATACCCAGGAGCACAAGCAAGCACCCAGGAGCAGCTATTTCACCCAGTGCTACTCAAGTGCAGTGGAGTTCAATGCTCTGGAGTTCACCCGGGGGGCTCCGAGCCTCCCTGGAAGTGCTCAGTCTCTGGAGTCTGGCAGAAAGTGCCTGCCCTTGGGAATGTGCTGGGATTTCCATGCTTACTGGAGAGAAAGAGCTGCTGCTGGGGAAGAGGAAGGACTCCCCGGGTGTATTCTCAGGTACCTGCTACGTAAATAGTGGGAGGTGATGCCTGAGCTCTCCTGGAACCACCCTGCCTCCTGAGGGAGGGAATGCATGCAGCTGCTCAGGGGGCCCAGAGAGCTGAGCCTGGTTTGGGACACTCTCTGGCTGCAGTCTTCCTCCTCCTTACAGGTACCTCTCTTAGCAAGCAATCACCACTGAAAATAAAAGTCTTGTAAAAGCTTTTATTAAAGATCCAAGAAAAGAAGAAGAGAGAAATCTGTTAAAGTATTTGAAATGTAAAGCAGGGCTTTCATTTTATCAGCAGCCCTGATTCCTTTTGTCTCTTCCTGCACAGAGGTTCCACAAGAATACACACAGTTTGACAGACCTTCAGATGATATTAAAGAAGACAACATCTGATTGTGGGGGAAAAGAAACAGTTCAGCTGTGACAGGCTCAAGCTGTTGGACTCTGACCTGAGGCTTTGTAGAACCAGGTGGACAAATGCCAGTACAAAGGAAAGAGAAAGGGTCCCAGCACCATGCTGCAGCCTCTGGCAGAGAGAGACAAATCCATCCCAACCTCCTCTAGAGCCTGCCTCGGCCCCATCCTGTCACTCACCCACCCACGGCAGAGCCTGCACCAGCCCAACGCCCAGTGCTCCTCACTCCTCACCCTTCACCCCACTCAGGCAGGTCCACACAAGGCTGTCCCAGCTCACCATGGTGGCAGTGGGGAGGAATGGAGAGAGGGACACACATTGCCTGCTGCTGCATCCAGACCAGGGCATAGCCATGCTGCCAAGACAAGCAGCAGCCAGAGCCCTCTGCTCCCAAACCTCCAGCTCCTCGCAAGGTGACCTGAGCAGAAGAGCTGGGACTCAAGCAGCCTGTCCCAGCAGAGCCCTGGAGTTTGTGCTGGAGTCAGAAGGGATAAGAGGAACCCAGCACCCCGTGTGACCAAATCACTGGCCATGAAATGGCCCTTGCCAGTGGGGCCAGGCCACCCTTTCTGGCAGATCATGGCAGTGCCACAAGATGGTCGCTGTCAGAATCATTTGAGAGGCAGTTCGTGATGAACTGGGCACAGGAATGGGCACCTGCTGCTGATTGCTGGGCTCTGCTTTTTTTCAGGCATCACCTAAGGGAATTTCCAAAGATCCACATGGAAATTGATCCCTGCATGCCAGTCATCTTGGGAGAAACCAGACCTTCTCCTCAGCCCACACATCACTGCTCTCAGCCCTGTGTCCCTGCTGCCTTCCAGCCTGTGTCACAGCCGTGTGGAAGGGAAACCACCAGCACTGCGGGGGCAAGCTCCCTGCCCTGTGAGCTGTAGTTCTGCAGAGACACTGCTCCCTTGGAGCTGGGTGCACAGAAAGAGGCACCACAAACACTCTCTTGCTGCTGCTCTAACGAGAAGCGATAGATTAAAAAGCTAGTTAAAAATTCATCCAAGAGAGGCAGAGTTTCCCAAGCATATCAGAGTTAATATTTATAAAGGGGATTGTTGCTCAGTCTCAATTATCCTAAAAGCTTGGCACAATTGATGCCTTGGAGAAACCACGAACACAGGCATGTCAGGGGAAAACCATTCCCTGTGACCGCTAACAAAATGCAATCAGATCTGCAACATGTGGAGCCAATTGATTCCCAACAAGTTATACAATGTAAACAAATGATTGATTCTCAGCTCCTTTTATTTCTGAGCAAGCAGCCAGAAATTTCTCCAAGTAGTGGAGCAGGTAAGGCTGGTGGTAAACAAGGGCTGCAGAGGGGCAGCGTGCAGTCCTTTCATCAACCCAGGAACAGCAGGAGCTTTGATTTCTTTTTCCCCCAGCCCCTTAAGCAGCCACTAAATAATCAACAACCCCCTGATCACGCCAAGTCTTGCTGTTGCCAGTGGTCACGTCGGAGCAGCTTCTGCCTTCAGCGAGAGTCAGGAGTTTTTTATTGCTTTTGCATTTTGCCTCCTCGAATGTCTCCAGCCTTCCCCTGCTTTACCCGAGACAGATGAGAGGGGAATATCTCCGAAAGCTTTATCACCTCTCTCTGTCAGCGCTGGCTCAGTCAGCAGAGCGCTGGTGTGTGTCTGCGCCGGCAGTGCGGAGCTGCTCAGATCCTCCTGGCTCCCGGTGAAACCAATAAGCTCTACTCCACTGCACCCCACCCACTCCCACCCCCTGCCCCCCGCCTGTGCCGGATCAAATCTCAGCCCATGGTCCACAGACTGCCAATACCAGCACACATCTCTGGGTATCCCTGGGGCTGGGGAACGGTGATGGGCACTCCAGGAGCTGCAGCTGATAGTGCAGCACCCACACTGATAGGGCTGTGGCACTGGGGTGCCAGCCACTGGCACATCTCACCTCCCAGCCCAGCCACCTTACCAGCACCACAGGGATCTGAGGACACGGATGCTGTCACTGTGTGCATGGCCATGGACTGGCTCTTGCAAAGGCCAAGCAGATTCTCCACACACCCCATAGTGACATCTGCACAACACAGCCCCACCAGCCAAGCGCCACAGTGCAGTAACTGCTCTTGGCACAGGCCTGTCTGCACAGCTATGCCCATCATGTCTGGTGTGCACCTCCCACTGCTGCCCCTGGCTCTGCCCAGGTGCCTCATCCCCACACAAGTACCCAGGGGCAGAACTGGCCCATCCTGTCCAGCCAGTCCTTCTCTCTGCTGAACCGAGGGGCTGAGGGCATTTTGTTCTTCCAAGGACACCACCAAACTTGTGCTGGGACTTGAGTGGATCTGAACTGGGTCCTTCCCTGTACCAACAGCTGTCTCTTCTCAAAGGCCTCTGGGGTGGTCATTTGTAGACACACACATACACCCCCCACCATGGGGATCCCCAGAGTTACAGGTCTCCCCAGCGAGGGGTGTCTGTGGTGGCACACAGCCACTGCAGGGGGCTGAGCGCCTGCAGCATGTCTGGCACAATTCCCTGCATGTGGGCACAAACTCATCCTAAAACACAAACAAGGAGGAGGCAGCAGAGTCATCGCTCATGTGGGTGCTGAGAGACTCCTGCAGGGGGAGACGCTCAGCAAGGGCCAGGGGTATTTCTGTTTAAAATGCTCTTTTAAAAGCAGATTAAAACTTGCTGTGAAAGCAACCACCAACAGCTGCGATCTCACAGCAAAGGCTTTCCTGTCGCATTCCAAAGCTGCCCTGCTCCCGCTGTAACATCAGCACAATTCTTCTCTTTTACTTCAGGCTTGCAAGATATTTGTGTTTCAACTAATTTCAGAGGGCTCAGCTGTTTGGTTTTACTTCCTCCTTGTGCATTAATTGTATGTGCTGTGTCCAGTGCTGAGCCTTTCCTGCCACGCAATTTGTACAGCATAATTAACCATGTAGAAACCATAATACATTGTGTTGGGAAGAGTTGCATCCAGTTAATCTAATTGACTAATAACATGTTTTCATTTAGCAGCACGTACTGTATTTCCAGTGATTGAATTAATGTCATGTTAACGGCTGCTTTTTGCAACAACATTTGGCATAAATTGCATTAAAAATTGATGTTCGTACAAATGTATTTTGAATACAGCTCAGCGTGTGGCCTGGGAAAACACTCCTGGTGTTTATTAAATCAGCTCACTTTGCAAGTGCACTCCGAGGAGCAGCCCTGCTACCGCCCTGCCCTGGCTGCTGGCGGGGTTGGGCTGGGATCCCGTGGAGCACTGCTAACCGCCGGGCTCCAAACCTCCACACACACACCCCCGCTGCACAACAGCCCTCTCTGCTCCCCTGGGCTGGCAGCGCCGGGTTACAGCTTCCCTGCCTGGGCTCCGGGAACAGGGTTTGAATGGAATCCCTGATGATGGAAAGCCCTGTTGGGGAAGGGCAGCCCTGGAGGCACAGTTAGCAAAGTTCCTCGGGGATCTCCTGCTGCTGAGCTCCTCTTGCCTGCCTACCTTTCCCCTGTAGCGGTGAGGACAGGATGAAAAGGGGCTGCACAGCCTTCCTGCCACCCACCCGTACTGCACACGGGCCCGGGCATGCAGCTCGAACCCGTACAGACCGAGTCCCTCTCAACAGCTTCCCATCTCGGGAGGAGGGAGGAGAGCTCAGCGGTGGACCACGGTCAGGGGCCATCGGCACCTGAATCTGCTGCCCCGAGCACAAGGAAGGAGCTCGAAGCTCTGCCTCGCACTCAGGGTGGGTCCAGAAGCTGTGGCGGTGGCGGAGAAAGCAATTAGGACCGAGATAGGCTGCTCTCAGTGGAGTCTCCAGCAGGGGCTGCAGTGGATGCAGGCTGGCTCCCCTGCTATTCACGGGCATCTACGGTCCCCATCCGCAGCCCAAGCCAAAAGCAAAACTACGGAGCAGAGAGGCAAAAGGTAGGTTGGCGGCACCACAGCCCAGCACAGCCTGGAGCTCTCTGGAGCCCACTGGAAAGGGCAGCTGACTGTCAGGAGGGACATACCCGTCACAGCATCACCTGTGCTACCCCAACAGAAGCAGGGGCAGATAAAGGCAGCTCTCTGCTGAGAGGCATAACCACCCCACACAGCCTCACCCACCCCATCCTCAGCCCCAGCGCATCCTGGCTGAGAGGCAGACCCCCCCCCCCCCACCTCCCCAGCCGGCACTCCCCCCAGCAGCAGCCTGCCGAGATGCCTGGGGTCTGGGGGATCTTATGTGTGCATTTCAAAGGCACTTAAATAAAAACCCATCTCCTCAGGCTGGAGCACAGGCTGCGTGCAGGAGAGACAGGCGGAGCTCCCCCGGCTCCCGTCAGAGCCCTCTGGCTGACACGTGAGGATCCCACTCGGCAGTGGGGCTGTGGGCTGCCTCCCACCTCTCCCGCACACATGCACACCCCATGCTCCCCCTTCTTCCTCCTCACAGTGCTTCAGGAGTTCCTTTCTCTCTGCAGTGAATAAATAAGCAGAGCAGGGTTTGATTCTGCCTGGCAAAGCTGCTGCTCTGAGGGCTGCCCGCAACCCTGAGCAGCCTTCTGGCTCTGCCAGCGCTGTGCTTTGTTGCTGGAGAGGGAAGCAATGGCTTGGGAAACTCAAGGTGCAGAGTGGAGCCTGCCAAGGAAGATGATGAGTCCCCACTGGCTTTTTCCTTTGCGGCTTAAATGTATCTAGCATGTCCTGGGCTTCATTATTTACAGGTTGTGTCTCTCCTAATTCCTTTGGCAGGTGCCGGGCCAGTGATAGGAATGTGCTAACCTGTGCAAGACCCGAAAGGTGGCACAAACACAAAGCTAAAGACCTTTTCAGATCCATGTCCCCTCCCTCTGTCCCTCCCTCTACCTTCTACACAGAATCATCTGCAGCACACATATTTGAGACTGTGCTGGTGCCAGTCCCCTCCTCAGGCTGTTGTTACCTGCTGAATGGTGGTGAGGTTTCTGCCCTTGTCATCATCAGAGTGTCTCCTCCTGGGTCACCCCAGCACCCAGCTGTGCACTTCACTCTGCTGCCCCAGCTCATGTCATTTCACCTCTGCTGGACATGCCACCCAGCTCCTCTGTGGGACCTGAGCTGCCAGGGATAAACAGATCAGACATCACTCCCCTGTCTCACAGGGTCAGAGGTTGTTGCAAGTGGGATCAGGAGCGCCTAAGGCATAATGCTGGTCTGCCAACGGATAAGGAGAGCCTTGGGAGTTCCTCTCCCCCCTTTCCCTGCCCTGCTGCTCCTGGCAGACTGATAACAGGTGTTCACACATCTCACCTCCACTCACCCCCCAGATCTTTCTTCACTAATTATCTATGTGCTGTCACCAATAGATGTGGGCAAAGAAGGTGATGTCAGCACTGGGAGTCTGGCCAAGGAGGAGGAGCTCCAAGCACCTCAGAGTCAGAAGAGTGCCCTAAGAGCCAACACATGAACTTCAGATCTCTACAGTGCTGCCAGGGGACTTACTCTAGTGACTGCTCATTAGCTCCTTGGGTGAACACCCCTGAACACAGCCTGCACAGGGGACATTCCGGAGCTTCCAGCCGGCTACAGCGAGCACCACCAGCTTTAGTCCCACAGCAGCCACAGCCTACACGGCAGCTACAAAGCGCTGCCTGCAGCACACGTGCTGCTGCTTCCAGCGCTGCCTGCACACAGTGAGGGAAGGAGGAATCCTACCGATCACGTCCGGACCAGCAGAGACGCAGGGAGAAAGGCAATGCCAAACTGCCAGGCAGAGAACAGCTTTTGCCTCAGTGGGCACAACTGCTGCAAGCAGCCCTCAGTCGAATGGGGAGCCAGCAGCAAGCAAGGAGGCAGAGTCTGGGTGATGCCACCAGCTAGGAATTCTTCTCCCTGAGCATGCTGCAAACAGCCAGTCTCAGGGGGTTGTTCCCCCCGAAAACTGGCACAAGCAGGGCTGGCAGCCCCAACTCTCTGGCACGCGCCACATTCGTCCCCTGTGTGTCACTGCAATCGGCATCCCCCTGAAAGCACTGGGAAACAAAAGCATGCCCAGAAAAGGACTTAAATCACAGAACCATGCAGCAATTAAAAGTCATGTTCATAGCAGAGTCATTAGTGCTAATTCTCACACTCTTTACATAGGAGCAGCACGTAATAATCACTCCCAATTAAGCCGTGCTTCTCCAAGGTGCATTAACCACTTCTAGCCATCCGATTAATTGGGCCCATCTCTGCTGCACGGTGCACTTTCCTCACTCCAGAGGGAGACCAGACAGTTAATGAAGGTCTTGCTGTGGTTCCAGTGCAGGAGCACAGCGCTGCCAACGCTGACACTCAGGTGCCCACTGGCTGCAGGCTGTGGGCTTGGGCACAGCGCATGGCAAAGATGCTCTGCAGCCCAGCACGCGTCTGCACCCAGGAGAAGGAGCTGCTGCAGGCTTGTACATTTCACAGCATCAAACTCTCCAGAGGACGTGGCCTCCAAGCACAGCACTGCCATCCAGTTTTACCAGCTTCCTGAGACTTCACTCCCACCCCCTGCAATCTTCCACTCCACTCTGCAGAGGATAACAGTGCCCAGGGCCCAAATTGGAGCTGCTGGAACCCACATCTCTTCTTCACCATGAGTGCTGCAGCAACTTTGGCCAGCCCTTTCTTCTGCTCTGCTAATGCTTGCTGTGATGGGGACACTGGCCAGTGGCCCAGACCCTACATCAGTGTGACCTGGTCCTGCTGCTCCCCTCCTGCCAGGATACAGCAAGTACCTCAGCTCTGCTGTCAGCAGCAGCTGTGGTGGAGGAAACTGCACAGGGCTCACCTGCTGCCATAGCCTGGGGTAAGGGTTTATTTACTGAAAAGGGATGAATGGTGCCATGCAAATCTTTGAGGCACTCCATCCTTCAGATTCCTCTTGGAAGAAGTGAAGGCCCCTCCCGTGCAGGAGAGGAGACACCAGTGCAGAAGAGCAGCAGTAGAGGGACAGCACAGCAATTGGGACATCTAGATGTGTGCATGGTAGTCAAAAGTGTGTTTGCAGACAGCAGAGACACAATGGCAGCTGCACACAGGATGGAGCCGCAAGGTGCGTTCCCAACAAGAGGTAAGGAGAGACCTTAATGATAGCCGTTTGCTGAGCCTGGGGCTTTGTAACGGAGGACAATGATTCAGTGAGTGCTGTCGCTTCACTGTGACTGCAATTCCTCTGTGGGAGCAACCACCTGGACACCCACTGGGGATTAAAGTAATTCCCTTGTGACAGGAGAATTTCTAAGTGCACCCAGCTGAGCAATGTCTGTGTGGACTCCTGGGAGCTGGGATAGCAAACAGTAAGACTGGGTGGATACTGGAACCTCAGCAGGGTCTCCACACCAGAACGCGTTGGAATGGGGTGGAACGATAGAGACAAAGCCTGTTCCAGAGAGGTAGAGGCCTTTTCCAGGATCCTGTCTGAGGAGCCTGTCTGCTCTGCACCAAAGGGAAGGTGGTGGGGAGGCAGAGGGACACGTGTGGTTGTGTTTCTGCAAGCCCATGCCCGTGTTGAAGGGAGGGAAGCACTCTCATACATCCTCTCCACAGGCACAGATGATGTAGCCTCAGGAGCACGCAGTTATCAAAATGTTATAAATTGGTGCCTTTTAAACAGCCTGGTAATTTGCTAGTCCATTACAGAAGGAGTTGTAGGACACAAGGAGCACGGTATGAAGAATTATCCCTCCTGCGTCACTGCTGACCTCCACAGTGGAGGTGATCTCAAACTGCTCCATTATGTCAGACTGCCCTGAGCACGCAGCCGCCTGTCATCGCTCCTCTGTGTGTCACCGTGCCCCAGGAAACACCGCACGCTCCTGACAGCTCCCTCACTGGGGACATTTGCTGGAGAGATGCCATTCACCATCATGTCAGCGTGACCCAGGGTCACCAGGAGATTGGTCCCAGCAGGGAAACCCCCGTGGCTCTGCAGCCACCCCTGCTTCAGTAACCCAGGTGTTTCTGTAGTCATTGCTGTGAGCTCAGCCAGTTAATTTTAGCCCAGCAGTTTCCTTCTAAGAATTCCTCAGGCTTGGACACCACCCCTTTCTGTGTCCCATAGTGTTTCCAGTGTTGAGCCCTGCCTGTGCAGCAGCCAGCAGGAAGGTATCTGCTCTGCCACCAGTGCTCTCCAGCAGGACATGTTCCTCTGTGGCTGGAGTGCAGGTAGCTGAGCCTCCTGGCTAACTCCCTGTCCAGACATTTCTGACAGTCCTCCATTGCAGCCCTGTCACCATCCATCTCCATGATGCCCAAACTCTACTGTTTCAGTGTCAAAGCAAAATACAGGCTTTCCACACAGTCCATAGCTTTTGTCCAGGTAAAATATAGTCTGTGATACAAACCATCTTCAGTCTCTTTCTCCTGAAGGCTTCTTGAAATCCTGCAGGTATTGAGGACAGGAATATAAAACTTCCCTCTTTTTTCTGCTAATGAAGAAATACACATCAGAGGTCTCCTTTCCCAAGGTCCAAGGCAAATTTCCTTAGAGGGAGCTTCCTAAGCCAGGAAAGATGCACAAACTCTTTGCAGTACCACCTCCATCAGCCCAGAATAGGGCTGCAGGCAGCAGGTAAGGATGGAGCCAGCTACAGTGGCATCTCCCAGGACTTCTGCAAATGAGGCAACATCCCGTGGGTGGTCTCAGCCTTGGGATGAGTCGAGCCATCAGTAGCCTGTGACTACAACAGTCTTCACACATGGTCATAGAAAACAGGCAAACGAAATCCTCCTATCTCCCAGAGCAGCACTCCCCCTTCTTTGCTGTGTCTGCTCCTGGGACCTCTGAGCTCTGTCCTGTACCCTTTCAGGAGACACTTTATATCCCAGCTGGACCAAAAGCCAGGGAGCAACCCCTCACTTGGACCCCCTAAGTGGCCACAGATCCTTCACGCTGCAGAGACTACCCTGGTTTGTGCCATTAAAGGCCACTTCCCATAGCCAAGGCTGCAGGCAAAACTCTCCTAACCCCAAGGTCCAGCCAGCAAGGCTGTTGTTTATCATCTCAGTTTGGAAGGAAGCAGCTCCAGGTCTACACAGCTCACGCCAGGAGAATTATGTCTGCTACACTGGGTTTGCGCAAGGCAAAGGGATATTTCTCCTAACCCATGTTTAATTTCTGCACATAAATCCCTCTGAACTTAAACTTCCCATTTATTTTACGGGCTTAGATATTTCCTCATGAGTTGCAAGCAGAATCCATGTCCTGGCACACACATAAAAGCAAATGCAGAAGGAATGTGTCCCAGCAATATATGCATCATCCCTGGAGATAAATCTCTTCTCACTGGGGAGGAAACCCTCAAGGCTCACACACACAGCAGCTATTCATTTCCCACAAAATATATACATTTCAGGACAAAAATAAACATGTAACTACTGGGAGCGTTACTCTCAGGCTCTCTGTACAGCAGGCAAGGTGACAATTGGCAAGTGGTAGGAAACCAGCTTGCAACTCAGTAACAAACAGCTTATTAAATCCACACCAACACCCAGCACCTGGGGAACAGGCAGCACCCTGGGAACGCGCTGCACTCTGCTCCGTCAGGCACAAACGTGAGCTGCTGCTGCTGCTGCTGCACTGCTCTGGGAAATCACGAAACAGCAAAAGTCCGGAGGGACATCAGCGAGGGGCTGGGGCGACTGGCACAGCCTGGCAGCAGAGTCTCTGCAAGCCGCGTTCCCCACGCATCCGCTCTCCTCTCAGGGATGGACCCCACGGACCCATCGTGGGGACTGTCAGGGTCTCTGACGGCGCAGGACGGCCAAGAGCAGGGCCAGCGCTCCCTGCTTTGCTGCCTCCACACCCACATCTCTGGCAGGAAACACTGTCAGGAGCTCTGTGGGATCGTGAATATGAATTGCTTTGACCTCACTTAGTCTGATATAGTGGAGTATTAAATCTCTATTTTTCAAGCATTAAGCCTGCGTAATAGAAGGATGCTGCGAGCAATTTGCAGTAAGATGAAGGGATATTACTGTCCTGGGAGACAGACAATCCAACCACATCCACAAATTGATAACAGAGATAGTGGCTTAGGTTCATGCTAGCTATTAATTAAGGGCATGTTTTATGTGGAAGACAATACCAGCTTACACAGGCAGGTACTTGTTGGCCTTCCCCTTCCCGCAGTGAGCGGCATCCCTGGAGCTGGAGCGCAGCCAGGTGGGTTAGCGCACACCTCGCTGAACCTCAGCTCACAGGCTCACATCTGAATCTCTGACAGGCAAAATTAATTTCTCAAGCCTTTAGCACAGCAGCTTGAGAGCTGCTGCTCTGCCACTCAGGAGCGCTGCCGGAGCTGCTGCCGCAGGGAGCAGAGCGCCAGACCCTTCTTGCAGGGACAGCAAAGGCTTGGCCAGAGCAAAGTGACTGTGCTGGGAGCTCACACGTCTCTGGCTGCTAATGAGCAGCTAACCATGTCCCAGGCTCTTCCTTTGCCTCAGAACTCACTGCTTCATTATCTGGCTGATCCTCAGCTCTCAGGCAAAGAAATCCAAACATGGGTTTCCTTCCCTCTTGCCTCTTCTTCTCATCTCTGCTGCTGACAGCTTCCCACTCAGCCAAGGGCTGCGATCTCTCTCCCACTCAATGCCCTCCGCAGGCTTTCACTGCCCATCCCCTGCAGTGGGACTCTCAACACATCCATTAATCGACTTGGGCTGATTACAGGGCCACTAACTCCCGTCCTAACTACCAACAGAATATTACCCTTTTAGAACCTCTTTCTTCTCACCCTGGAATTTATCACCAAGCCTGCCTGATGCCCTGAAAGCTGCCCCTCACACTGGTGTGACATACCCACTGCTGCTCCTGCTTCTCTCAACTAAATCTCTCCCAGGTCTCACCTCAGTTGTCTGAGCAGCACCAGCCCATGAAGGGGACACTTGCCCTCAGGGACCCAGCAGCTGCCCACGGCACATCACAAGGTGAAGCAACACAGAGGAACACATCCAGAGGGCAAGAGCCAGGAGGCAGTGTGTGCGGTGGCTCCCGGGAGCAAGAACACCAGCTGGTACCGCTGGGTCTATCTGGCTGATGGAGCCACAGCACACAGCAGACCCGGAGCACTGCAACATCAACATGCCAAAGTCCTCTGATGGAGGGTGTCTGCCCTGTGGTGCGTTGCCCAAAAAGTTGCATAGAGCCAAATAATGCACAGGGCAGCAGCAGAAGTGGGTACAGAATATTACAGGAAATGGCATAAAAGTCCTGAGTGACAAATCATTTAAAGCATCCTTCTTATGGACAGGCACCTACAGAGAGCTGAGGCAAATAAATCAATGGGGTAGGCTAGGGAGACAGAAGAGATTTATTCTTTTCCAGATGGGATCAGAGAACAGCTGGATAATTGATGAAGTGATGAGGACAGATGGCTTCAGAGGGCAAGCTCCTGTTGACACTGCTGCCCACACCAAAGCCCCTCTATTGGGCCCTCCATTCAGGTTTACAAAGGCTTGAGGGGTCCAGGGTGAAGAGCAATGCCAAAGCTGTGGACAGTGCAGGTCATTGTGAAACCTGCAGAAAACAGTCCCACTATGTTTTTCTCTGTTTTAAAGATGATGATGTGATGTAGGTACTGAGAGACAGAGGCTTCAGACAGACCTAGGATATGTCCCTGCCTTGAACAGGATGGGATTTGCTATGTGCATAGGTCCCTCACTGAGCAGAGGCAAGGACAGTAAGGCAGGATCTGGCAGCAAGCTTCTGAAGAACAGCCTGCTCCATGGTGAGGAATAGTAAACTGACAGAGAAAAGGGAAAAGAAAGGACAGACTGGAAGTCAGGGCCCAGAAAACGAAAGGAGCATCCTTTGGTGTCAGTAGAGCACACATCTGCAGCCCGCAGCCCACATCTGGCTGCAGACTCACCCCATCTGCAGTGCCTCCATTAAAAGCCTGTGCAGGCCTGTCTGTGAAGCCAAGACTCACCCCGAGATGGCAATGGTCACCAGCCCAGCAAGTGTAGGAGCTCTGTGCTCCTGCAGGCTCCACAGCTGTGCCCACCCCCTCGCTGCTCTTTGAAGACAGTGCCTGAGCTGCTCCTTGGCACACTGCGGATGGCAGCGTCCCAGGCTGCCTGCTGCAAGCTCAGCTGCGCATCTGATCTTGGGTGAGGAATTTCTCTTTATACCAAACTGTCTATTCAAGTCATAAAAATAGGCTTCTTTTCCTTCTGTAAGTGCAACACTTTTCATATTTTTACTTCCAGCTGTCTAGATAGTATTTCACTTTTTTCATTTCTAGTGCTCGGTCTCAGTTATTTAATGTGAATTTCTAGGGCACGGTGCCCTTAGCAGACATCAGAGCAATATAACACAAGAAATCAGATATACACTGTTCCAGGAGAAGGCAGGAACAAAAAGACAAACTAGGTTGTTAATACATATGGTGCTTTTGATTCATGGAATACAGAAAATTGTATTTGATTATATCTGTAATGGATCCTCGTAACTTTAGATTAGGGTTACGCTGATGGCCCAACTAATGGACAGTTTATTGCAGCAAAAGATTTCATCCTCTCATATTTTTTTTCCCTGGTATCAATTACTTTGAATGTTTCAGTGTCTCATTTCTCTGGATGTTTATTGCTTGATTTTCCTTTCTAACACCCCTACACACACCCAATGCAGCTGGTGTTCCTCTGCTAAGCTGCAGGAACTACAGTTTGTGTGTGCTCCTAGAGTCCAGAAGCTTTCACCATCCACCAGCTGCACGGGTCAGAAGATGCTCATTTGTGGGTTGCAGTTACTGAAGTCATCACAGCATGTAAAGCCATGAGGTAATGGAGTCAAGGCTCTCTTAGCAGACATGTGCATGCTATCGGGGTGTGTGTGAATAATAAATGAAAAGGCTTCTTAAATTAACCTGTCTAAAAAAGGAACACACAGGACTGCTGCCTGTGAGACTAACAGCAAATGTGACGTGAAAAGAGACTGGGAGTAAAGATGGTTTGGTGGAAAGCATCTTATTTTCAGTCAACTTACATAGAATCATTAAATTATCACTCTCTGAAACAGTGCAGAAGGACCTCAAAGGAAACGCTTGTGTGCCACTGAAGAGCTTAGGAGCTTGTGGTGGCACCAGAGATGTCACCTATTGATGTGAGGGCGGGGGGCAGAGAGGCTGGTGGATCTGTTTTTCCCTTTTTTACTTCCCTGGCTGTAACCACATCTGAAATCCTCTCTAGGAAAAGCAAACCCAACGATCTTGCAGAGAAAATCACCACCTGTATCACATGTTAAATACCAGCCAAGCTGCTTGACACCAGTGATTTGGGGATGATCTCTGAATATATTTGCTTTATTGAAGCATGCTCTGCCTTGCTCCAGGTTGGGTACCTGCCAGTCCAGGAGTGCCATGACATCAGTCTCCCTGAAGAGCAATGACCCCCAGTTAGGAACACATTGAGTTTAGAGGACACTTGTCAGGGCTGCTGGCTGGCACATGTCAGAAGGCAGCACATTTCATGGAGTGCCCATCAGTGAGGACTACTTTTGTTTCACCTGCAGCTAAACTCTTTAATTTCTCCAGGGCAGAGGATGAAGAGACTTCATCCCTGACGTGCTCTACTGTCACAGCCCTTATTTCTTGGAGAATGAGAAGAACCTGGCAGCAAGGGACACAAGATACCTCTCCAGCAGGACAAGGCTGCACCCTGCCCACAGGAAGAGGTGGCTTTGATGGCAAGACTGGATCACCACATCCCGCTCCTGCGCTGCCCTGCAGCCTTTCACCCCATGCTTTGGTGGAGACCCACTCAGCATTGCAGGCACAAGGATCCAGACTGACCACAACAGCTTCCCCGGGCACACAGCGGGGCCAGGGGATGTCTCTCACCGGGAGGAATAGCAGCAGCCTCACGGCAGGCCACTCACACGGGGGAAACCCCTGGGACCCAGGAATGTGGCACTGCCTCGCCCTCAGCTCAGGCACACTCAGGCACACACGGGCTGCATGTTATTGCTACTCCAAGAAGAGAGCTGGATCCACTTATTTTTTTCATTAAAATGCAAATTAATTTAATAAAATGTGGAATTGTAAATTAATGAAGCACTTAAAAATTCTACATAATACAAGGCTAATACTTACTCTGTAGAATCTCCTCCAGTTAATATAACCACTAACTCTCCTGAGCGGGACCAGCCTGGCAGCTCCACCGATCTAAACCAGCCCCTCTGACCGGGGATGGGATCAGAGCTCCTGCAGCCGGTACGCTGCCTTTCTACAGCTCCCCAGCCCCAGGGGCAGTGAGAAGCCTGCCTGCCCCATCACGGATGAGTGCAGATGCAGGGACATTTCTCTTCCCTTTAAAACAGCAACGGACCCCTGCCATTGACTGCACCCCGACAGCTCACACGCAGGCTCTGGGGGTTCCTGCCCCGAGCAAAGCTCCAGCCTTGAAGTGCCCTCCCACGATGTTCTGCAGCAACAGCATCGCAGCTGCCTCCAGGCACCGAGTTCCCGTGCAGGCTTTGGGCACAGAGTGTGGAGCCACTAAGATATTTTTCTTTATAGTCTAATGCAAAGTGCCAGATTAGGGTATCGACTCCGAACCCCAAGCGTCCTGCCTGCAGGCGGGGGGGGCTGTCCCTAGTGAAGGGCTGGCAGCCAGCCCCACCTTGTCGTGCGTGCAGACAGATGAGCCGCTGCACATCCTCCTGGCAGCAGCTGGATTCAGAGCAACCCAGTCCCCCTCTCTCCCCTCCATCCTCAACGTCGTGTCCCTTAGTTGCAGAGTAAGAGAAGACAGAGAGGAGAAAGTGCTTTGCCCAAGGCTGGCAGAAGTCAAATATTGCTTAGATGCTACCTTCAGGGCAAATCTGGCTCAAGGAAACAAAAGGTGACCTTGACTGCCCAGGTGTAAGGCTGGTTCTCAGCACCTTCCCTTTCTAACTCATACTTCTATGGAAACACTGCAGAAAACCAATCCTTAGAAAAAATCATCTTTCAAATAAAGCAGAGGCAGCCACACACCGAGAAGATGTTGGGCAAAGTGAGTATCCAACAGGTTCAATCCTTCCTGACTTGCAGGTCCACATCTGAGATCATCACCTTCTGCTATTTTATAACAAAAGAAGAGAAAAGGCAATTCCAAGAACAACTCAGTTCATCCTAAAGGATCCTAAGCAGGTCAGGTAGACCACATCAAAACATTGCCCTTCCCTCCCCGATAGCTATAAAGGCTGTCCGGGCAGACAGCTTTACAGAGATGTGGCAGCAGTACCAGCCCAGAGCGAGGTGACATGAATCCTCCAGCTCACCTCTCTGCCCATACCACATTCCCACACCTCAGCCTTTCCACTTTGGACCTCCTGGTCACACACAGAGACCCATGGCTGCATCCACAGGCCCACAGCCACATGTGGAGCTCCATGGCCACGGGTGCTGCTCTGTGACCACACGTGGAGTCCTGTAACCACGCATGGAGCCCTGTGGCCATATGTGGAGCCACATGGCACCCCCAGGTCACAGCACACAAAGCCCCACTGGACCTATGGAATCTCCCTGCTGACCAGTGCTGTACTCAGCACTGGCCAGGCCACACCTTGAGTACTGTGTCCAGTTCTGGGTGCCTCATTCCAAGAGAGATGTTGAGGTACTGGAACACATGCAGAGAAAGGCAACGAAGCTGGTGAGGGGCCTGGAGCACAGCCTTAAGAGGAGAGGCTGAGGGAGCTGGGGGTGTGCAGCCTGCAGAAGAGGAGGCTCAGGGCAGACCTCATTGCTGCCTACAACTACCTGAAGTGAAGCTGTAGCCAGGTGGGGGTTGGTCTCTTCTCCCAGGTAACCAGCAACAGAACAAGGGGACACAGTCTCAAGATGTGCCAGGGGAGGTATAGGCTGGATGTTAGGAGGAAGTTCTTCACAGAGAGGGTGATTGGCATTGGAATGGGCTGCCCAGGGAGGTGGTGGAGTCATCGTCCCTGGAGGTGTTCAGAAAAGACTGGATGAGGCATTTAGTACCATGGTCTAGTTGATTGGGCTGGGTGCTAGGTTGGACTGGATGATCTTGGAGGTCTCTTCCAACCTGGTTGATTCTATGATTCTATGTGGTTTAGAAGCATAAATACCTTTGCAATCATATAACTCTATGTATCTGTACCTAAAACTACCGAAGGATGAACTGTGAAATAACTGCCCACCCAGAGGCAGAGATAAGGAAACAACGACTCTTACAGAGACCCTGAGAGCCAGAGACATCAAGATAAGGAAGCAAAGACACCTAGGGAGACCCTGAAACTGGCCAGAACCGACCCAGCAGTTTGGGCTCAGTGATAAACTATACAGCTCAGCACATTTTGCAACCGAGAAGGCAGCACAAGGAAGGCTGTCACCTTCACCCCTAGGAGCCCAGAGAACACCACCAGGGTAGAACCGTAAGGAGAAGTACTTTGTCTATGTATAATCTTTCCCTGGACCTTTCATGACTATGTAACAGACAACAACATACAAACGGCAAGGCTGGGACCCGGGGTGTGCACGTTCTTGGGCAGAGAGATGCCCTGTGCCCCAGCACGCTTAACAAACATACCTGCTTTATAACCTTTTGGGTTCTGAGGGGTTTGCTCCCTATGCCACTGCCACTCAGGGACCTACCTGCCAGGCTCCTTTTCCTCTGCCCACTCAACAGGGACCTTGGACCAGGCTGGCTCAGCGCCGGTGCTAATCACCTGCCACACTCATTTATTGCCATGTATACAGCACTGCCAGGAACATTATCCCTTAAATAAAGCTCACCCACCCTATTATTGTAATGTCAACTCTGAACCTCTCAGATAAGCCCTGCAGACAATTTATAATTACACAGAAGTAGCTCTTGTACACTGCACCGAGGGGCCATCAGGAGAGGATTTTGGTCTTTCACAGAGCTGGTGCTTGACAGGTCTTTTTGCTGTTATTTCATCTTGACAGCTTCTTGCCACCCAGCCCCTCCTGTGGCTCCGCACTCCAGCTTCGCTGTGATCTCAGGTGAAGAGAGCACATAATGGGCAATAATTGTGGGCGATTACTGTTTACTTGTTAACTTTGCCTGGCAGTTCTGATGGATGCAGGCCCTGGCATTTTCCCTTTATGCCCTGCAGCACCGAGGGTGAACTGGTGCTTAATTCAAAGGCTGAAATCTAGGGGAAAAAAGCAAGACGACGAAACCCATCATTAAATTTCTCTTAGTGGCTATGTGCATAATTCATCCAAACACCATCAAATATAAATGGCCTTGTGCCAGGACCAGCAGTGCAGGCACTGCAGATCTGGCCTGCTCAGGATCAGCAGCTGAGACCTAGCTCAAACTGCTCCTGAGTGGGACAGCAGCCCCCAGCCTCTGCCCAGTGGGGCTGGCAACAAGACTGAGGCTGCCGTCAGCACCAAAAAGAGGAAAGTGGTCGATTTCAAAGCCCAATCAATATTTACATACAAAGGAGTGGTGAGACATGGAGGGAGAGAGGCAGCAGGTGGGCAGGATGAGCAGAGCAGACAGGGTGAGCAGGCAAGGTCCTGCTCGCAGAGCCCTGTGCTACAGCAGGAGCCCGACCCAGACGATGGATCTCCTCCCTTGATGGTCTCTGCTCCCATCGCAAAGCCAGTCCTCATCCCTTGATGATCTCTGCTTCCATCCCAAAGCCACCCACTCACACTGATTCAGTATTCACTGACTGGGCTTTTCCCCTCAGTTTTCTAACAGCATTTGTCCAGTTCAGGAAACCCAAACATCTTCCTGCTCCCTGCTAGTGCGTGAGCTCCGGGAGCCCAATGGATCAGCTCACACGCAGCACCCATGTGCAAGGACCCATCCCCTTTTCACACACACAGATGTTCACTCACAGTGGTTCAGCAAATGCCTGCAACAAGTTGGGCAGAAAGTTGGGCAGGAAGTTGTGGTTTGAGTTTGGGTTTTTTTTTTCTCCCCAGTTATTTGAAAAACACCAACTTATTTAATAAATCACAGCAAGTTGTTTTGCAGGAGTATCCTTTGAACCATTAGATATTATTGTGAATGCCAATTTTTCTTCCCACCTTATGGCAGGATAAAGATACCCCACTCAATTTTCATCAAAAGCACATGAAAGCAATCAAGGCTCCCGTAGTTTCTATGGAAATAAGGGATGCAAATTGGGATTGCGTGGTGCCTTTTTTCTTGAATTTATCCATAAAAATGCAAATACTCTTCAACAGATACTGAAATATTTGCCTTGTTCTAGGGGAGACAAAATAGAGAGACGAGGCTCTTTTGTCCACTGGCTCTCCTGGCAAAGAGATTTGACAGCTCACAGAGCACAAGCCTGTGGAAGCTGAACCGGCCCCATCAGAGAGGAACGAGGGGCAGAGCTGGCTCCGGCAGCCCCAAGGGCTGCAGCTGGGTCCGTGCAGGGCCCTCAGACGCTAGTGTTAGAACGGAGTTTTCCCTGCCCTTCCCCACAACACAACCTGCCCCATCCACGAGGATCGTGCAGATCTCTGCCCACAACACAAGAACTTGCCAGCCACGCTGGTGCTGAGTTAAAAGTGCAATGTCACCTCTCTGGCATGGAACACAGATGAGCAAAAAGGAGCAGCACAAACAAATCGCATTGGAGATGCACCTGCTTTGCTTTCCTGCCAGCCACTTGAGAAGAGTGCACAATGGAGGATCTCCTGCTCCTCTGCTAGGTCTCATCTTGTCCTGCAGCAGGGACTGATCAAAACCCAGCAGCAGGAGGTTTAATTAATTCCCTTTCAAACCGAAGGATACAGAATAGTTAATGCTAGCAGAGGTCTCTGGGTTATTCCCTGAGGTGCTCTCCCACGCTCTCCTCTTTCTCTGCGAGCTCGATGATGTGCTTCTCACAGCACTTGCCTATAAATAATCAAACAGCTCCAGGAAATGCTGATCCACAGCTCAGCCCCTTGCCCCCAGCAGGGTCCAGGTGCCAAGTGTTGCAGCTCCACTGCCATCAGGAGCCCTCACAGGAGCTGGAGCTCATCCCTGGTGCTCAGTCTGCTTGCAGTCTTAGGGAAACTGAAAAGGTCAAGGAGTGGCATTTTGGATCACTCTTGCTTGCCAGAATGAATGACAAACCCTGGCAACTCACCTAGTGAAACTCTGAGCGTGAATTAGAGCATGCTGCAGCTGCACAGTTATAAACTTGCCATTAATTAATTGTGCTGTCACTGTACGCACCTGAGAACAACAGCTAGATCAGAGAGCTGAGCAGAGATCAAAATGATTAGTAGATCACTTTACTTACAGTTGAAAGCACCAATTAGACACAGCAAAGACGTAGTAGGGCTCAGCTGCTTCCACTAACAGCTCTGGAAGAGACAAGTCACTCGATAGACTGGGAAGCCTGATGTTTGCAGAGGACAGAGAGGAATTGTGATGGTCTGGCTATCAATTTCTCCTCCAAGGGTGCTGAACCCCTCTCTGTGCCTGTTACGCCCTCAGCAGCGTTCACACCTCAGGCTGAAATGAGCTGGATGAGTCCCATTTGCCTGTTTGGCTTTGCAGACCCAAAGGATTTGCTGAAGGAGGGCCTGAGAGTCCCAGGAGAACCTGGAGCAGAAGCCGAGCTGCCTGGTCACTGATGGTGGCTACCTCCTGCCCATCACCTGCCTGCTGGGGCCCGTGGTGGCAGTGTATGGAGCTCCTGCCTGCAGAGGCACCATGCCACCTGCTGCACAGAGATTTCCCAGAGCTTGTGTCCAGCCTGTGCCCAAATCTGTCAGTGGCACTGACACCAGTGCCCAAGCAGTCTGTTCTCCAGTAACTATTTCCCAGAGTGGACAAGGTGTTGGGGTCCTTGAAATGCAGCAGCTTCCACTCCTGCATTACCAGGCACCATCACAAGCTGCTGCAAGCTGACTTAGCCAAGCACAGCTGAATTTATGGTGCTGATTTATTATTTTCTCTGAAGTTATTGGGGAAATACATTCCAGCTGCACCTTGGAAGGCTCCAGAAGGGACCTGTCCTTCTCTCTAGACAGCCTCTGCCTTCCATCAGCAGGCATGAAGCAGCAAAGCACTGGGGAGTGCTGTGGGGGGTTTAGGTTTCCAGTTGTGGATTGTTGTCTTTGGGAGAGAAGTGCTGCAGCTGAACCCAACAGAGGAACTGCTCACTGATTCCTGGCATACAATAAACTGGATGCTATGTTTGTGATTATGAACAGTGGCTCTGGAACTGGTCTGTGTCATCACAGAGCTCCAGATTCAGACCATGCACTAATGTCAGGCTGAGGGACACTGGCCCTGCCAGAGCCAGTGCTGTGAGCCCCTCACATTCCCTGCACTCCTCCCAAGCACCCAGCCAAAGAATCTGCTCTCAAAAAGAAGGCTATACTGGACTCACAGTATCACAGTATCATCAGGGTTGGAAGAGACCTCACAGATCATCAAGTCCAACCCTTTACCACAGAGCTCAAGGCTAGACCATGACTCCAATGACAGTACAGGACAGAAGGCACCAGGAAGAGAGGCCCAAGGAGGTGATGTGTCCCAAGGAATGGGTTCAGAGCAGGTAGAGCTGCCAACCCTAGCCAGGGATGATTCCCACTCTCTGGTGAGACAATGGCACAGATCCTGGGGAAGGCACCGGAGCACTGAGGCCAGACACTAGCTGCTGTACACGTAGTTGGTGTCCTTCCTTAGAGCTACTTCAGCAGTGAGCCTTGTCTCCATTGTCTCCTGTTTGCCACATTGTTTAATTTCTCTTTTTAATTGAGTCAGACATTGTTTAATTTCTCTGTTTAATTGGCTCAGACAGAGAGGCTGCAGGCAATGTCATTCTCACATCATCCCTCAGAACCATCGCGGGCGTGAGGGTGACATTATTGGTCATATGCAGCCAAGTTCTGCAGCATCCCTACAGACCCACACCCAGCTGGGACCGAAGAGGCAGGAGCAGAGGCAGACATAAATCACAGATGTTTTCAGGACAAAGGCTATTAGCAGGGTGCCATCCTGGCTTGTACAGGAACCGCTTTCATTTAACACCCATGCCGAGGAGTGAGACAGCAGGTGGAATGAGAATTCAGCACAGCATACAGATGACACCACTATTTACATCATTTAAATCCAGAAGTGCCTGAAGGGACCTTCTGAGGCATCTCACAAAGTGAGGTGAAAACAGGTAAAGAGAGAGCCACAAAATCATGCCACAAGCCTGCAAGTCTCAGAGCAGCACTGCAAGGTCTGTCTCTGCCCCATGGTCCTCTGCATTGATACAGATTCAGCAGACACTTGAAAAGATGCTGAGCAAATGCTCCTTTGTGCTTTTAAATGTCTCACACCTCACCTGCCCTGTGTTTGTTCAGTCCCATGAATTACTTGACCAGATGTATTTGTCTCTCTAGGTTCAACAGGTACAGTACAACAGCCATGTCCATCAAGCACAGCTTGACAGACCTTAGTGCTTTGGAAAGTTCTTTTCCACACTGTTTTGAGGTGGATGCTGGACAGAACTGGAATGCCTAGAGGTGGAAAAAAGCAAGTTCAGAGAAAATGCAAGTTCAGAGTTTCCCTGGAGAGTTGCCAAGTGTTTGGAGATCTGCAGCACTGCTTGTGGAAAAGATTTGTAATAGCTTTGACCTCCGTGGGACCTGTGCAGTCTCCTTTCTGATAAAAGTGTAGGCAGAAAAGTTCTGGAGGAGAGCTGAAGATGACACCAACGCTCTGCAGGCTGCTGAGGGAATTGCAGAGAGCTCTTCGTGTCCCAGTATTGCTCCAAAGTTAAGGCCGTTAACAAAGCTGCCACGGGGAGGTGGCAGTTTATAATAGGGCAGGGCAAATAATTTCTGGTCAGGAGGCAATATAAATATTTGTTAGTGCAGATGAGTTATAAATAAGTCATTCAAAGCGACAAAATTAATCAGACAATCCATCTGACAAATAAGTGTCTGACCAGCTCTGCCTGAACCACTGTGGCCAACCAGGTACTCCAAGAAGAATCCCAGAAGCTTATGGAAAGACGTATTAATTTGCCTTGGGATAAGCAGGTACAGAGAGAAGTGACCAGATTACAAACTGTCTGGCTCCAGGCTCCAGAAGCTGCCAGAGTGAAGGCAGCCCCAGGCAAAGCAAGAGCAGCTGTGGTCCAGCACAGCCACACACAGGTGGCCTTAGAACAGCTCATCACCTGGCACCTGCAGAGCTGGGTGGTGCCCCACAGCAGGCACTGGCAAGCAGACCCAGGACCTTCTGCCAGCCACGGGGACTGAGATCAGCCAGAGGACTTGCATCCCTTTCAAACTATGCCAGACTAACCTGGTCTGGGGGCTATTTATTCCCCACAGCACCAGCGAGCGTGTGCCAGTCTCACTGCTCTGTGTACATTGCCTCTCATCTGTATGCAGCACGTCACCAGAACGTGGAGAAGAAAATAGCCCCTGAAAATAAAAGTATGAGAGATAGGAGGAGACACAAGCCATGAAGAAAGCAAACAGCTCCCTGCCTGTGCTCTGGCTCCCAGCACCGCTGTCACTCCCACACCCTCTGCACAGCTCTTAGTGGGTTTGGACTCATCAATGTTCAGAAACATTAATATAACCTGCTCTGAGATGTGCACATATTATCCATACTGAAATGTAAAAGAGGCAAAAAGCAGCATTTTTTGGGTGATTTCCCCCCCCCCCCCTTTTGTGCATTTTAGCTCAGAACAATCTAATATAAACCCCACAGTGCTTGCCCCCAGTAGCTTCACTGGCAGCCTGCTATTATTTTTACAGTCTGGTCTCAAGGGATATAAAGGGCACCACATCATGCTCAGCAGTGAGGAATCACAGAGCTTTTCTGTTAGGTGATTCCAGAACGAGAAGCATCATCCCAGATCGCTGAAGTAAATGTCTTTCTCACCCCTTCCCCATGAGCATAGGGCAAAGCAAGAACACAGCTTAGTAAGTGGGACAATGAAGATCCCCCCCAACACACAAGGATGAGGCTCCTCCATCAGAAAGCCTCTTTGCTGAACCAGAGCAGCTGGAGGACCTGTAAATGCCAGGCATGGGGAACGGAGCCACAGCAATGGGGGCAACCTGTTGTGGGAGTGTTACATGTCACACAGGGAGGTGGTGAGCATCCCTGGAGATGCTCAAGGCCAGGTTGGATGAGGCTCTGGCCAGCCTGATCTAGGGTAGGGTGTCCCTGCCCATGGTAGGGGGGTTGGAACTAGATGACCCTTGTGGTCTCTTCCAACCCTGACTGATTTTATGATTCTATGATGGTGGTTAGATTGCAGGCTGGTAGGACCTAGATCCTCATGGCATTGGTGGGTAAGGTGAGCATTGCTGCTGGAGCACTGCAGGACCATAAGACCACGACATTATCACCAAAATACGAGCATTTCCCAGAGGCTACTGCCCCCAGGCAAGGCAGACTCCCAGTGGGGTGACAGCTGGCACCCATTTTGGAGGAGAAGGCCCCATGGCCCTTACAGCCAGCAGATTCCTGCCAAAGAGGGGTGCTGGAAACGGGTCCTGATGTTCATATTTCACACCTCTGGCACCTTTATCAGAAACATTAACTCCAGCAACTCCTCTTGGGCTGAGAGGTCGGCAAGGAAGCGAGGATCCCTTGACAAGAAAAGATGCTAATGCCTCATTTGCATATTTTGGAGGGGAAGCTCCCTATGAAATCACAGAAGAGCAATTTTCCTGCAGTCTCCAAATCCCCAGCCACTTCCAGCTGATGCAAATAAAATCTTGTTATTCAGCTTACAACAGAAGACTCCAACACCTCCCTCTGGGACTGGAGGATTATCTGAAGCCAGGAGGAGAAACTGGCAGGTCAAACTTCCCCTCATATCCAACAATTTCATGGTTTGATTTTTATCAAGAAGGAGTTTTAATGTCACAAACAAAACAGCAACAACCCTGCCAATAAGCATGGTCCCCACAGCTCCCGTGAGAGGGCATGCAGGTGATGATGGAGCTGGGAAAAGATGGCTAATGGCAGTGCTGGGGAGGACCAGAGGTGTGACCCCATCCAGAGGGGACCCTCCACAGCCAGACTCCCTCAGCCAGGGCTGCACCAGGCGCCCAGAAGCTTAGCACAGGCTAGATCTGTAGGCAAGGGTGCTGCTGTGCCCTGGGGTCCTCTCTGGCTGCCAGGGCTGGTCCAGGCTGGCATTCAGTGGAATTTTCCGGGCTGCTGTGAATGTTTTCTACTCTGTCAACCTTTTATTTAAATGACATCTGGCTGCTGTGGTAAAAGTACAATATTGAAAATCAATAAGTGGAAAGTGTTTGAAAGCCAATCTAAATCAAATATTACAATGTACTGAAGTTAATCATCTGAAATTAACCTTATAACTGCTTGAATCACTCTAATCTATAAGGAAGATCAATACAGGCATAGCAGACCCTGCTCCAAGCTGCTGTCGCTACCAGCTGACCATGCAAATGGAAAATAATAGCCACTGGATGTTTATTGCTGCTTATTATAGGTTAGCACTTTGCATGGGGCCGAGATGGTCAGACAAGGATTCCCCGAGGAAACTTGGCCACGAGACACAGGCAAAGGCTGCCACGCCAGAGAGGCTCTGCAGCAGCAAAGCCCCCAGGTCACTCCGGTGGCAGTTGATTCGGGAGCACCCACCGGAGCCATGGGCGACTAACAGCCTGTTTCATGAGGAGAATTGATTGTCCCTGCATGAAACAGCTGCTTGAGCACCGGCAGCCTGCAGGCTGCGCCCTTTCAGGCTCAGTTCCAGGCTGCACCCAAGGAGTCCTGGCATCCTGCTGGCCAGCAGAACCAGCTCTGGGCACCAGACACAGACACACAAGTCCCCACCAGCATTAGCAGCACTGCAGGCACCGTGCCCACATCAATCCACCCAGCTGTACCTCGGGCTGTCTGTACTGCAACATGCCATGCATGTGTCCCAGACCACATCACAGCAGTGGTACTAAACAACCACCACTGATGGGGCAATGGTGCCTCCCAGGGAAGTCCTCCTGACTGAGGCACTGCTGGCTGCATCCTTCTCCCAACAAGCAAGTAGCCCCAAAGCCCAAGGTGTTACTAACCCACTCTGCCAGGAGATGCAGCCCAGCAGCAAGGGGCACAGAGCTGCCACCACCACTCTGTCTGCCACATCTGCAAAGTGGCCATCAGCACAGCAGCTGCTAGAAGGCTCTGGGATGTGACAGTGATAAGTGCTTTGATAGCAGATAGAATCTATAAATAACAACAGCTTCTCTCAAAAAACCTCATTTTAAAATAATGAAGACATTTCCTAAAGTGACAAGTGTCTCCAATGTTGATAGTAAAAGCTGGGGGAGGCTCTTTTTGAAGTCTCAGGAACAGATGCAAGGAATGAGATCTCAGCAGCAACCTGCACAGCCTCCAGAGCCCAGGGTTAGTCAGAGCCAAGCAAAGTGCTCACAGGCCTTTCCAGATGCTCCTCGTGGGCCCCAAATTCAAAGATGGATGAAGGTTCATGAGCAGATGCCGTTGCCCAGGGACACTTTGAACTGGTCCTGCCTGTGCAAGAAGCCACACTTGTCTCTCACTGGCAGATCTCCCCATGCACACCAGCAACCCCAATGTCAAAATATTTTCTGCATTACAGTGAAAGGAGAAACAGTGCCAGTTTCCCAGCTGCCAGTCTGAATCCTAGAATCAACCAGGTTGGAAGAGACCTCCAAGATCATCCAGTCCAACCTAGCACCCAGCCCTAGCCAGTCAACTAGACCATGGCACTAAGTGCCTCATCCAGGCTTTTCTTGAACACCTCCAGGGATGATGACTCCACCACCTCCCTGGGCAGCCCATTCCAATGGCAAATCACTCTCTCTGGGAAGAACTTCCTCCTCTTACCAATTCCTCACCCAGGCCAGACCAGGAGAGTGCAATACCTGCACAGTTTCACCAGCATCAGCAGGATCTCAGTGACCAACTCCAATTCCAGAGTGCTTCTTCCAACAAGGTGGTTGCCAGGACATCTATTTGGTGGTGGATAAGATACAGCAAAGGGAAGGTACCGCTGGCCAGGGCTGGTGGCACCAAACACCTCATTTCCTCTTAGATAGGGTGAAGCGGGAAGGAAAGAGGAATTTTGATTCATCTCCTGGGTGCAGGACTCAAGGCTGGGCTCAGGGTGGCTTTGCTTCTTCTTTTCAGTCTCCTAAAGCTTGTGAGAGCAGTGCTTTGACTTTAGAGGGATGGGGCCTGCATGACAGTTGATGACCCTATCCCTTCCAGGCTGCTGGCACAGCCGCACAACAGCCAAGTGACACAGTCTGGGCCAGATTATCACTACTCCAGGGGCAGACAGTGCTCAGAGGAGTCAGCCTGTACCAGAGATGCCCAAGTCTCACATTTGTTAAGAGTCTTGGAGGAAAGCAGTGGGGACAGACAGACCTCAGCAGCAGGTATGTCCCCTGCACAGCCATGCAGCCTGCAGCAGCAGCAGCTCCCCTTCTACTCACAATTAGCCTTTCACTCGACCTCTGTTTCTACAGCTTTCCCTGCCTTTCATCTCAGGGTGTTAAGTGATATGCTGCCCCAGCAAGAGGCAGGAGTACCACCAGTATGGCACTGGGCAGAAGCCAAGCCAGAAGCAAACACACCTGCTGGGCAGCTGGAGATGATGTTAGAAGCAGCAGGTTGCCACAGAGTGGTTAAGATCAACCCTTTAATGCTGGAGCCATGTTTTAATGAGTTCACTGTAATATAGATATCTCCCAGGCTCCTGTGCAAAGGTCTTGTCCTCACTCAAGGGGGCACAGAGATGTGCAAAAATTGCTTCATTTTTAATACCTTAAGCTGAAAGGGGTTTAAGTATCTGGGAGTTTTCTCAGTGCTTAAGGATCTCTTCTTTCTTTAGATTACCAGGAGGAACAGCATTTCCAGATCAATACTCAGAATTTGCAAACCCTTCTCCAGGTGAGGAGGTGGCAGCAGAACTCAGCTCTCCAGGGATCACCACCAGCAGAAGATTTCAGTCCCAGCTGCAGCAGGGGCAGCCCAAAGCTCTCCACTGCACTGACTCCTGGTATTGGCATTACAACTTATTTGAGACTTTGAGCAAGTGGCTGTGTTTATCTGAGTGTGGGTAGAGCACAGAGCAGCCAGGACAGAAGATCTGTGCCTGCTGAAGCCTCGAGTTCCTACCACAGCACAAGGAGTGCAGGGAGAAAAAGAGTCAGAGAAGTGGCAAACATTAACAGCCAGAGCTGTCCCAGCCGCAGCTCATGGGAGGGAGCCTTTGGGCTAGAAGCAAGGGTGCCACAGCCTGCAGGAGGGTTTTGTTGCTGTGATCCTGGCTTTGACCCACAGCATATCCTTCTCAGACCCTCAGCAAAGGGAACTGGGATAAACCCCCCCCCGGAGCCGGCACTGCGTTGAGCTCCTCATCGCCCACAGAAGCCCCAGTGTCTCCCCTGACCTGCGGAGAAGGGTTAGGCTGGGCAGCCTTTCCTCCAGCACAGCCCAGCGACTCAGAGGCAATGCAGAGATGAACTGGGCGTGCCAGCGATCACACACAGTTGTAAAACAGAAGGCAGGCTGCTGCCCAATGTCACTAAAACCATTTACTGCCTGGTGGAGGGGACACTCGTCCCATTAAGAAACCAAAAGACATTCCGGCTTTCTTCAGCCTCAGGGCTTGGAAGCATGAAGCATTTACTGCCTAATTAAATTTTAATATACTGGCAGAGCACAGCTCTTCTCGTGAATCTGCACTGGCCAGTGTGCCAGATTGCACAGAAAAGGAGCAGGCTGGCACTGCCTGAGGCCACCGGTGCCTGCTCCCAGCTGGCACGGCAGGTCCCCAGTGCAGCACCACGGGGACGCAGCGGCAGCCCCAGCTTCAGCTCCCCAGAGCTGCAGTTTGCTTCCTCACATGTCTGAGCCACCCAGGGAGTTCAAATCTCTCCACAAAAAACAATGCAACGAAGAAGAAAAAACCCCAAGGCACCAGCAGTGTGATGCTAGAGGAGAAGACAGAGACTGTGGCACTGGCCCGCTGCCTGCACGCACACGCAGTTCTGCACTTGAGGTTGTTATTTATTCTTCACACTTGCTAACAGGCTACATCTGAAGCCAAGTAGCTTTTCTCTTCCTAGCAGTGCTGCTCTTTTTCACTTGTTAACTGAGGAATCCCAGGGCTTCTCTGTTTGTTTTTAAGGGGCAGATGGCTGCCAGAAGGGCTACCCCTGCTCCAGGGAGAGGTTGACACCTTTCGCTGGCTTGCAACGTCCTGGGCACATGGTGGGCATTGCTCTTTTCATGCTCCCTTTTCTGCCCCAGCAACATCTGCTATGCAGCATGTGGTCTTCCTGATCCATGACCCTGACCCACAGACCTGGAGTGGTCTCTTGCCTGTCCATGCTTTGTCAGGCCAGAGCTCTGCTCAGGGCTGAGCCTTCCTAAGAAAACCTGCTCCTGCCTCTCCTAGTGTCTGCCCTGCTGCTCCACACACCAGGACACAAAGGGAGAGCCCTATGGGCAAGCTTACTGCTCCTGGCTCCCCTTCTTACTTCTGCCACAACCCCAGCCCATATCAAAATGCCCTTGACTCCTTGTGGAGATCAGGAGCCAAGTGCCATCCCAGCCTGGATGCAGCCCACTGCACTGACATGCCATGGCAAGCACATTGCTGAAGGCATCAAAGGGCCAGTGCCCTCAGCTGTTATTTCCTTGGTCAAAAGATACCTGAGAAGCACTCTGGTGAGAGCAGCCCCTGACAGGTAGCCAGGACCAGGGGCAGACTCTGGTGCTAAAAGCACTGTTTTTCAGATGGGTGACTCACATGTTTTCATTGTGCCACAGCTCTCCCACCATGAAGCTGCTTGCAAGAAACGTTCACACAAGCCTTCCAGAGCACTGTGCTGAAATAGGGTGCTGTCAAAACAGCAGATATTTGTGCAGCTGCCACAAGGAGCTGTTATTATTGTGTTTTTCTTTAACAGAGAGACAAGTGTGCACAGACTGCAGCAATTGGCTGTGGAGGTATTAAGAAGCAAGAGGGAGCTGGGAAAGAACGATGGCCCAAGGCTGCCACAGACTCTAGACAGAAACAAGGGGCTGGGTTTCAGGTTTGAAGCAGAGCTAAGCCAGAGCATTCCTGGTAGCCAGGCCACAGTGCCATTGGGAATGCCTGGCTCTGAATGCAGCAGGTTGCTGTGCTGAGGTACAGACATCCTAGTCCTGCATCTCCCAAACACTGGACACTGCTTCATTTAAGCACATCCATCCCTCTATCCCCCTTCCTGGCCTGCTTGGGGCTCTGCAGGCACAGCCACCAGCCCGGGAGCTTAGGCTGGATGATGGAGAAAGCCTGCTCCACGCAAAGGCATCAGCCATACATCCAGCCCCAGAAAAACACCTGTTGGGAATGCTGGAAGTGAAGCAGAGCTTGCAGTGGCCACTGCTCTCTCACAGGCAGACATAGACATGCATACACAGGCACACACATGTACATACACATGCACACAGACACATGCACAGAGGCACACACACGTATGCACGCGCACAGATGCACATGCACAGACACACATGCATGCACACACACAGAGGCACACAGACACACATGCACAGACAGAGGCACACAGACATAAACAGTCACACATGCACACAGACACACACAGAGGCATACACACAGACACACCCACACATGTCACATGCACACACACAGACACACACAGAATGCCAGGTAACTGAGTAGCAGGATTTCAGTCCAGCCAGGGAGCAGCCAGTGTTGGATCAATATTTTCCACAACAGCCACTTCCATGTGATAAATGCACTTATGGGGAAGAAGAACAAATTAACCTTCTGGTGCAGATGGCAGCTACTGCCAAGGAAAAAAAAAAAATAAAGATAGCTCAATTCAGCAGGGAAGGGCCACGGCCAGGGATTCCTATGAAACTGACCATATGAGGCAGCACTGATGAGAATCAGTCCCAGCAGTGCTCACCACTATGCCCCGGGCAGCTGAAACCAAGCCTGTCACTGGCAGGGTCACCTGTGTCCCAGTAGCAGGAGCAGCTGAGCCAGCAGATAATAAATGTACTTGGGGCAGCTGATGGATGAAGACAAGGCAGGAATTGTGCTGCAGCACCGTGCATGTGGGAAGATAAAAAGGCACCTCAGAAAGTGCTTCCCAACATCAATCCTTCCACTGGTGACAAATGGTTTGGAGCCAGGGTAACTCAGCAGCTGGCCAGATCAGAGACTCCACCAGGGATTTCTCACCCACAGGGCCGCTGGGTGCAAAGGGCAGCAAGCAGAAACCTGCCCAAGGGTCCAGTTATCAGAGGTACCATGTGCAGGAGCAGCACAGACCCAGGAGAACTGAGTGAGGACCCAGGAGACTAGAGAGATGGAAAGGTGATTGCTTTTGCAAGGAAGACCAACAGGCCCAGCAGACAGCAAACCCCTTCTTTGGGCGGGCTGGCTGTAGTCTGGACTTTAGGATTGGAGAAGGCAAGGCAGGCTTCCCAAGCAGCAAAAAAGCCAAAGAAAGCTGGAGAAGAGGATCAGAAATTCCACAGGATGAAGATAGCCATTTCCTTCTGAGTGCAGAACTCTGGCCACTCAGGTTATTTTCACTCTTCTCCCAGTTACAAGCATAGGGTAAAAACAAGCTTTTATTTCACTGCTCTGTAATCCATCATCAACTTGGAACTGTCTGTATCTGAAAGTAACCTTGTGCTGCATCAGCTTCAGCGTCAGGAGCACAGCATACAGGATCCAGACCCTGGTCCATGAGCTGTCCAGGAGCAACATTTTCTTTCTGAATCCCATCCTGCTTCTCTACCTCTGTCAGGTTGCATTCCTTCATGTTCCTGTCACTCTCACTATGGAGACACCACCACAGGATGCTCAGCATCCAGGTCCTATGCAACACTTCCTTGGGCTGTTGCGGCTTTTTTTTCTTCTATAGGATCCAAGCAGATTTTGCCTCCTGGAATTAATGTGGAGTTGTATGCTTACATCCCACAAACACCTCTGTGCTACCAGCAAAGCAATCCCAGGTGCTCCACAAAACACTCAGAACTGTATTCTCTGCATTGTTCTGCTGGGGGAATGCCACCAGCCAGGCAGCCCAGCCCGAGCAGAACAGTTGCTTAGTGCCTCCACCTGCACCTAAGGACAAATCCTGCTCAAGGCAGCCCCGGGGCAGGGCTCTCACTTCTGGGCTGAAACCAGACAGATGCTGCCCAGCTCTAACCTGTCCTGTCAGGACTAAAATCCTGCTCTGAAAGAAAAAGGTGACAAAGAAGAAAATGGAGCAGACATGACCTAGTAATGGTGACCTGCAAGGAAGAGGGGTCCAAAATTCTGTTGAAAGAAGATGAGAGCCTGTTCACATTCTTGTTTCCTGCCAAAACAAATATCAGGGTGTGATTTTGCTGGAAATTCATTAATTTTCCACATATTCCCAGAAAGTTAATTTATCAACTGGTAGCTGCAGAACTAGAACAGGCAAAAAACTGCTGAAAGCAGATTAAACATTGATGTAAGTATGTATTGATTTGAACATTCCTGTGCCTTTGCTTGTGACACATCAATAAAATTAAATAATATCTTAATAAAATGTCTGGGTAATTATGTCCTTTCCCTTGGGTAAATGTGCCCTCCAGCAATGTAATTAAAACCAAAATTACATTAACCCTCCAGTGACCACTTCACACAAATTTGAGAGTGTAGAGAGTGCTCCAAGCTCCCACACCCAAGTTACACTTGGTGCTCTCAACTGAGATTTCACAGGTACCAGTACACTCCACTTCCATTCCAATGGTGGTCTGAAGAAAGATTGTCCAATTCACCACACTCAGGACAGTCTGGAAAAGCAGGGGGAGGAAGAGAGGGGTAGCTCTGAGCCCCATCTGGGCAGTTTCCTTTCTCTGGGAGGGAGTTTGGGTTTCTGTATTATTTCTAATTTGTATGTAATTGTAAATACTTGTAAATGTTGTGGATATATGTTTGTAATTTTTGCTTTGCTTACAGTGTTAGGGGTTAGCCAAGATTAGTGGAGAGATATTAGAGCAGACTGAAGGTGAAGCAAAAGGGAGCAGCATTGCAGACCAGAGTGGGACACATTTTTGGCATTTTAGCATTCTGTCCCTCTCAACAAACCAATGGATGACACAGACTTCATCATTACCCCCACTCTTCACCTATCCATAGCACCTGCTGTTCCCCCCCCAAACCCTTACCTCCCCTAAGCAGCCCCTGCTCTCCCCTTTCACTCTGCCTAAACAGCTCTGCTCTACCAGCACCATTTTCATCCCTGCCCCAGAGCCTGGGGCAAGACTATCAAACAGCTAAAATATCACCCAGAAAAGCTCAGCTCCAACAAGGACACACATCCAGCACCCATGCACGCTACTGCAGTGGCCACTGATGCTAACCCTAACTAAATGATCTTTCAGGATCTCTTCCAGTCCCTAATAATCTGATTCTCCACCACTGCTACCCCATGCCCTTACCTGCTTACCTCTCACTCTGCCCAAAGAGCTTCTCTTCTCCACCACCATTTTTGCAGTCAGCTCAGAGCCCAAGGCAAGAGCCTCAAACAGCTAAAACACCCTACAAAAGAAATCAGCTCCAGCAAGGACACACACCCAGCACCCGTGGATGATGTTGAACGTTGCAATGGTTATTGAGCCTAACCCTAACAGCCGGGGGGCCACCAGGCCCCCCGGCCTTTGAAATCCTCCACCAATTCACCCAGTGCACACCACGGAGACTCACCAGGGACGCCAGGCGGAGGATCCCTTGGCCCACAATGGGCCGAACTTGGAGCTTCTAGCTTTGCTGGGGCAGAATATAAAGGGGAGTGGGCAGGGAGGGCAAAGTGGCCACACCTGGGGTGGGAGGAGACTCCAATAGCCAGCGAATAGCAAACAGCATCACCTGGTGGCAACACAGCTGATGTGTTACAATAGGAAATGAATTAAATGGTGATTAATTAATTACAAGCATAACAGATGATAGCAATATCTGTAATCAAAGGTGATTACATTATGCCCAGATCAAATAGCACAATGAAGATATGTATTTGAACAAATAATGCTGACTAAAGCATTATCTGCTGAAGGGGGCAATGCAGTGACTGATAAAATATCCTCTGTGTTAAAAGAGGAAGTATTCAAATAAAGCCTGGATGAGGCACTTGGTGCCATGGTCTAGTTGATGGGACAGGGCTGGGTGCTAGGTTGGACTGGATGATCTTGGAGGTCTCTTCCAACCTGGTTGATTCTATGATTCTATGTATGGAGCCTTGTTGCCCCCTCTCCCTGTGCCCAGCCTGGCACTCAGGCTGCTGCCTGACTGCTTGTGGCTGGTAAGCACAAGCCTGGGACCCAACAGAAGCTCCCTCCCCACACCAGCACAGGTGCACTTGCCACAGCTCTGGCCCAGGAGCAGCTGTTTGGAAATCTCACCAAGGAACTCTGCAATTCACAGCAGCAGCCGAGGAGCATGCAGGACAGCCTGTCACCACCATGTGAGGTGCTGAAGTCCCTTGTCATTTCCCCTTCAGCAGTGATGAGCTGCCACACTGATGGAGATACTGACAACAGAACCTTTCAGGAACCACCAAGTAATCTGTTTGCTCCAACTGCTGTGTCACACTGTCAGCCTGTCACCCAAACTTGCCATTCACATAACCTATTAGTGGTCCAATTTGTATTTCTGTCATGGACCTTGATGCTCAGCCCAGAGTCTCTCTGCATTTTTAATGCTCTTGTAAGTTAATAAAGCACTACTTGGAATTTGGGGGATTGAGAAGTCATCTCTGTCAGAGCACATCTTTCTCCTCAGCATCCATCATGTTCCACCATGCTAAGACACCTGACCAGAGCTACCCTGCAGGAAAGAAGTGCAGCAGTCACAGCCTGGATGAGGCTGCCATGCAAAATCCTTCTTCCATGCAATCACCATCTCCAAGCATGCTCAAGAGACCTGCTGAGGCCAGACACAAAGGCTTCTGCTCTGCCTGAACCACAGCTGAGCATGGACTCCACCAACCCCAGGGCAGAGAAGAAGACCTGGAGCTTGGCTCTCTCATACCTTTTGCTTCACTTCTGAGCTGCAGAGGGAGGAAGGTTTGCAGGTAAGTCTTGCCTGAGGAACAGAAAAGCAGCTGAGCACTGCCCGCTCGTGGACTGAAGCAGGAGGTGGGGGCATGGATCAGCTGCAGAGAAAGCTTCAGCAGAAGAGTCACACTGCAAATGGGGATTTGGAGGGTGTGTTATGTCTGATCAGAGGCTTCTCCTCCCATCCTGATGTTGTGATAGAAGGTAAAGGTGGTGTTTGTCTCACATGTAGCCACATCCAAGTCCCAGATACCGTGCCCAGGACCTTGGTGCAGCTTCATCAGGTGCTAGACCCATACCTTCCAGGACTGGAAAGCAGAACCTCCCCCCACCCCCAGGAGGTGATCACAGCTCCAGATCTGAGCTGAATCCAACAGAGCAAAGCCTTTATACCTTGGCTTGCATTGTGCAGCACACTTTGAGAACTGACTCTACTCTATGCTCTGCTGCTGTTTCATCTGAAGGCCTCGCAGAACTTTGCAGCCATTCATTAGCAGAGAACTTCCTGGCACCATCAGCTAATGAGAGAAGGGAGCCAGATGAAAAAGCTATTCCTGAAAACCTGTTTCAGTCTTGAACTCACAGCAAAGCTTTTTTTCCTGCTTATTAGGGTTAGAACTAATACAATCTGGCCAACCACTGTGCTGCTTTGCATATGGAATAAACAGGTGTTTGTTCAGATACAAAATGAACCTTTAGGCATAGAAGAGTCTGGAGTCTCTGCTTAACGTCTCACTGAGGTCCTTACAACACTGTCTGCTGGAACTGATCAGGCATTCCAACACTAGGACCCCAGTAGGACACTCCACAGATGACCTAATCAGCTCTGGATTAGCAGCTGCAGGTCTGAAGGTGCATTCTTTTACTACTTGCTTTTCTCTAAACTTGCATTAAGGGGCCCTGGAAGCCTCCTGGGACTGAGAAGCCTCAAGACAGTAGCAATGTAACCTTACAGCTCTTGGCATGCTGGTACAGACCATTAGCTGCAGATGTCCTTCTGAAGATCAAGAGCACTTCAAAGCTTTCTAAATTCCTTCCTAAGCTCCAGAGGCTTGGAACATTTGCACAGCTTATGCCAGCTGACCTTGATTCATAAGGCAGCACTCAGACTCAGACTAAGACTCCTCCTGGAAGTAGTTTAAGCATTTCACATTCTCTGCCACAAAATAATCAGCAGGCCTCATTTGTACCAATTTGCAAAGTTACAGTTTTGAGAGTCTGCTCTGTGGCAAAAGCAAAGCCTTGATGCTTTATCTGTAAAATTGTATGTCCATGAGATGCTGACCACCACAGAATGGAAGCACTGCATGGAGAAGAGTTAAGAACTAAGGATCTATGGGAATTTGCAACACACAGGCTAATTGGACAGTTATAAGTGGCCCAAACGTGCCTGTCCCTTTGCATCTTTAACGCAGTACCTGATAGAAAAAGGTCTAAGGGCTGGAAGGACCTCCCTTGCTCCCAGTTTCAGCTGTCCTTCCTCCTGCTGGCACAGATCCTATGGTCTGACTCTCCAGCCACTGTCCTACGCACATCCAGGAAAGGTCCCAGCAAAAGGCAGAAGCTCAGCTGTGCTGTCAGTGAGAATGGGCTGTGAGAGTGGAGAGGAAGGGGGACTGCTCTGCACTTCATCAAAGGGGTTAGAGGCCAGGAATGGAGATACAGAGTCTGGAAATTTGAGAGCAGTAACACCATAGTCAAAGCTAACAACCTAGTGGCTCCACTGATCTGTCTTCCAGTAGGGAAATTACATGTTATTCCTGCATTTGGAACACTTTTCCAGACCAAACAGATTCCTCCAACTCTCCACCTCTTGAATGACAAGGTTTTTTCTAAGAGAAAAGCAGCAAAGCTAAAGATCCAGAGGTGTTGTTCTGCTTGAAAAAAAATAATTTCTTTGGCAATAATCTTCTGTGTGCTGCAAAACTTTTAAAAACCTCTTATAGCCTCGAAAAACTCACAGCTGCTTCTTTGTGTCAAGGCTGTGATCTCCACCTGCAGAGACAGGAGAGGCACAAGTGTGTTTCATGTGCCAGAACACTGGGCTGGAACGAAGGGATTCTCCTCCTCTGTCACCAGACCATTAATGCAAAGAACAGCAGACAGCATGACAGGCAGAAGCCCTGTCACAGCACTTACTGCCTCAAGGCTTCTTGCAGACCCTTGTCTTTACAACAAATCTATGGGATACTCCCCACTCCTGCTGCCTGTAGAACAGCAGTCAAGACATTTCTGTTCCTCCTGATACTCTTGGGACCAGGCAGCAACTGATGTTGGTACTTGCAAGTTGAGAAAAAAACAACACTGCAAATAATTGCTGATCCCTGAGGACTGCTGTTAGCTAATTTGCAAATGCCCCAGTGAGCAACAAGTGCTTTGGTGTCTGAGCATCCCTGACAGCTCCTTTTGTCAGTGCTTATTGTCATAGCATCAGTAGCAAAATAACTCATAGAATCAGTCAGGGTTGGAAAGGACCACAAGGATCGTCTAGTTATAACCCCCCTGCCATGGGCAGGGACACCCTACCCTAGAGCAGGCTGCACACAGCCTCAGCCAGCCTGGCCTTAAACACTTCCAGCCATGGGGCCTCAACCACCTCTCTGGGCAGGCAACCCATTCCAGCCTCTTACGACTCTCATGCTGAACAACTTCCTCCTCTCATCCACTCTGAATCTCCCCTCCTCCAGTTTTGCTCCATTCCCCCTACTCCTGTCACTGATATCCTAAAAAGTCTCTCCCCAGCTTTTTTGTAGGCCCCCTTCAGATATTGGAAGGCCACAAGAAGGTCACCTGGGAGCCTCCTCTTCTCCAGACCGAACAGCCCCAACTCTTTCAGTCCATCCTCAAAGGAGAAATAACTTAAATGTTTCATGAAAGGAAAAAGCAATCCCATTGCATCTGCACTGTCCAAGGTCCAGAGGTACTGACACTGCCCAGGGAGGCAGACACAATCTGCCAGTGAATACAGAAGGACAGGATGGATCCCTGATGCACCAGAGTCATGCTGCTTCTTCCCACCATGGATCTCCTGGTGTACTGGAGTGACAACAAGGAGAACCCACTCCACTCTTTTTAAGTAAATGAACCATGCCTTGCACTGAGAGGAGAGTGGGAAACCCAAGAAGCTAACATCAGGACAAGAACAGAGAGCAGACGGCCTGGGCAGCACAAGCAGCACCACAGCACCCTGCTTCAGAGCCAGAACATCGGCACAAACAGCAATGAGCTTCCATGCCCTGGCAGCTCCTGCCAGTTACAAGTTCATAGAAGGGCATCGATCTAACATGAGTTTGTTCAGTGTCAGCTGTGATGGTGCTGTATGGGAAATTGATTTCTCCTCTAGTACATTCTCCTCCAGTGGAAGCTGCCTCTCTCCATGGTGATGAGATGTGCCGATCACTTTAACAAGCTGCCAATGGGATTATGCAGAATCATTTCATCGCTTTCCAGGAGCTGTGTGAAATGGCATTTGCCAGAAACAAGTCTGGGTGGACCTCACCGAAAAGGCAATGAGATGTGAGCCCCGAAGCCTCAGGCTCCCCGGGACAGGGAGGGGTTTTTATCAGCATGCATAACAGAAACTAACAGCAACACACCAACGAGCAGCCACTGCAGCAGCAGCTCCGGCAGGCTGGGCAGCCCCCCTGCATCCTCCCACAAAGACGTGTCTGCACCACACCACACGGCGAGGAAAAGCAAAGGAAGGTCACTTCTTGACCTTCACTACTGTCAGGTCCTTAAAAAAAAAGAAAAGAGCTCAGGCCCTCCTAGTGAAAGGTGAACAGCTCACCTAACTTCATTAAAAAAATAGCAACATTAGTTATTTCAGCCTTCCAGGGCAGGCAAAAGATAGATGAGAGGAATAAGGCAAGCTGGGAACATCAATAAATTACGGCAGCCTCTTACTGGCTGCAGTATTCAATAGCTTAAAATGTTTTCTGGTGCCTTAGGCAAGCAGAAGATTTGCAGAAACGCTGAGCCCCTCACCCGTGATGTGTCACTGTCACCCATCAGCTGCTAAGTTGCATTTCCTCCTCCTTCCCAAGCAGTGTGTGTAACTCTGAGTGGCCACAGCAGTGAATTAGAGAGATGATATCTCCAGGCCAGAGCGGGCTGCCTGGTGACTGAGTGTCAGGAGGACAGTCCCGAATCTGCCACTCTGAGACAGCTGGGTGAAAGCAACAGAGATCTGGGTACAGAGAGAGGGAGACACTTCAATTAACCAGCCACTGATTACACGAAGAGAATCAGACCTCTTCAGGGGTGAGCTGACACGTCTGCCCACATACAGACTTCCTCAACCTGCCAGGGGACAAGAGGGTCCCTGATCCCCCCTACCCTCTGTCAAGACTCCTGTCCCCAAGCAATGACATGCCCTGCAGCCGTGCCCAGAGCCCCCTTACTCTGCAGCTGCGTGGGAAAGCAGAAGAGAAGGTTCAGGTCTTCACTACTAATGAGCAGCTGCTAATGAGTCACAGATTGCATTTCCATGACTTGGCTTGCCAAGCTCCTTGAGCAGTTAAGTGCCATGGCCAGGCTGCTGCTTCCAGGTCCTTCAGAAGCATCAGGCTGGGAAGCTTCTTCTGTCCAGGGAACATCCCCCAGCAGCACTCGACACCCAGGGAGGGATGCTGGCCTGTGTCCAGGACCTCCCTCCAGAGGAATGCAAGTGGTAGAACACAGACAATGGGACAGGCTCTGAGAGGAGGACTTCCCCCATGACATGTTATGAATGGGGTTTCTGCTGAGGACAGGATGGCTGAGCCCTCACAGTGGGGCCAAGGAGGAGTCAGGTCCTTGCTGCTGCCACATGAAGACGTGGCTTATTTTTCTGGGGCCATGGAAACCCCAAGCATGGAGAGGATGGTTTGTGAAGGACTTGGTGTGACCCCAGAAGCTCCAGGGGATGTGAGCCTGCTAACACAGCAAGCACTCTAAAGCATTCCTGCAGCAGCCCAGGGAGAACCTGACCCAATTAAAGGTGATTTGGGCTGCTCTTCTCCTGGTGAGTGCCACATGCCTGCCTCCACAGACAATTCTCACAAGCATGGAGGACTACTCTGTGTGGCTCTGACTGCTGCCGAAAGTATTTAATAAACTCTGGAATATGAATTGCTACCAAGGACCCTGGACATTAATTTTAGTCACAGTTGGCCACACTGTACCAGCCTATAAACACCTCTCCAGTTTCAATTAACATTTCTCTATCTCCTGTCTCACTGAATATTATATTTAATTTAAGAGGATTGGTAAAGATAGTTTTCACACTTCACAGGAAAGCATAATGAAATAATTATACCTGTACCTGCAGAACACATGAGGATATTGCATAAAGAGCTTTAAAGTCATCTGAAAACTTCTCCAGGAGACCTTCATTCTAGCTCTGGCTACTGAGGACACCAAGCAGGTGTCTGGCAACCCCTGCTCAACATATGACTGCTTGTGGACATCCCACAGCAGCCACCATGGGCTCAGCCCACAACTTCCCTGGAAGAACAAGGGCCTCCTACCAGCCATGGGACATCTCTGCACCACACCAGCAGTAGAAGTGCGTTGAATCCCTCCACAGCAGACAACTTTTTACAGTAGCTGCTGTGGGATCTTGCTCTGAGATTGGCTTGTCTCATCTGACACATGGTTGTGGCTCTGCGATAGCAGACGCAGATGTCTCTATAGATGAGCAGCTGAGAGCTCTCCTGGGTCACAGCTCCAGAGCTGGGCACTATGGACCAGTGGCCATGGGAGTTGGAGGCTCATTGCTCCTGGCTACACCCTCTGCTCAGAGACTACAAGATGTCCATGCACCTCTGCCTCCTGTATAATTCTTTGGTCACTTTTGGAGCTTGTTGAAAGCAGAACCTTTCTGATCTTCTGTGTCACTTCCCATATCTCCTGCCCTAAGGCAAGCTCTGAACCGTGCATGAGTCAGTGTTTTCTCCTGCAAAAGCTGACCTACAAAGCATAGATCCCAGCCACTGTGGAGGAGGTCAAACACACCCTGAAATGAAGCACAGCCCTGCACCCTGGCCTGGCTGCAGGCAGGCAAAGCAACATTTCCAAGACACTGCCCAGAAGCAGAGTCCCCCAGGGAGCAGAAAAACCTTAGTGAGTCAGAGCAGTTCACCACAGTCTGTCTGTCAGAAACCCAAACACATCATTGGTGTCACATGAAGGAGCTAAAGACATCATCTTAGTGAACAAGACCTGGTAAGGCAGCTATGCACGAGCATCAGTTCCCAAACCTTCATCTTTCACTCCAAGGCCAGGCTTTGAGCTGTGCCTTCCCTAGGAACCACATTCAGAGCAGGGAAACCAAGTCACAGCACTGGATGTGCACACAACTGAATATTCCTCCATTCTCTGCACACCACTAAGGCTTCTCCTGGAACAAACACATGGGACATGTTTTCCAGAGCACAAGTAACAACAGTATGAGGTGACAGAGCAAATGGCAAGCTGCAGTTGCATAAGGCTCTCAGGAGCTCTGGAGAACAATGTAAAGAACCTGGCTGCTGACAGGAAAGTGTAATTCATTACCTAAGCAGCTCCACCTTCCTCAGGAGGGGAGCACTGCCAGAACCACAGCAGCCTTCAGCTAGGTGGGTAAAGAGAGTGCCTCTGTTGATGACAAACTGATGAGGTCCATCCTAGGAACAAAGACCGGAGCTGGAGGAGGTCTGCCAAATGAAGCCAGAACTACAGGGAACTGAGGATTCAGCTTGTAAGTGCAAGGACAGTGGCACCAGCACCTCAGAGCGGTGGTCAGCAACTGGCTGCCGGTTTCATCAGCACCATGGCCAAGGTGGGATCTGTGCCAGGAGAAGGCGAAACAGACACCTGCTGAGCCATCAGGATTGAGGAAGCCAGGGAACCGCAGTCCCAGCAGACAGCTCTCTGAGGAAATCTGGCATCACCACCCTCGACCATCTTGCTGCAGCTCTCCTCCCCCCCAGGGCTGGCTGGACAGAATCTTGAAATAATCAGGAATATCTCTCCCACGCAGGCTGGTGGAGAGGGAGTTAGTGAGGTTTGTGACCAAGGCCACAGATACACTGTAAAGCCTGTATCAGATTAGTCTGCCCTGGCTAACAAGGACAAGAGCAGCCCACACAGATGATGCAGCCCTTGAACCACAGCAAGGAGCAGGGCAGAGCAGCAGAACTCCTCCCAGAGGAATCAGGGCCAGAGCTGCTGCACCATCAGATGCCTGTTTCCAACACACAAGCCTGCTTACTGGTAAACACAGCTGCTCTTGTGCTGTTTGCTTGGGGCAGAGATCTGTAGCCCCAAACTTTGCTGCTCCATTCAAGTATTCACAGTCAAAGCTACTTGCTGTCAGATGTCTGCAAGCCCTGGACATGCCATGAACAAGGACTAGGACAGAAGTTATCCTTTCCACGTGGAGGCTTCTGCCTGGACTCCTGCACATCCCTTTGCTCATCTCTCATATCAAAGCTCAAGTATGCACTGTAGCTGCTGCTTCTGCTGCCTTTGGTCGAAGCAGAGCTCCAGTAGTTGTTCTGTGCATTTCAGCACGGGACAGCAGAATGCTTTTGAAGCAAGTTCCCTCCTCCTCCTAGTCCTGTGCCCTGGCTTGATTTGCAGAACAGCTTTAGCGCAGGAGAAAGTTTCCTTCAGAAGAAACTAAACCAGAAAATTCTCCAGCTGCACATCAAACATTTCCAACCCATAATTATGGCACAATGGACTGAACAAATCACCAGTCAGACTCTAAACACACACCTGGGGAGGTGTGTCCCAAGTAAAACCTCCTCTCAGGAGGTGTAGGGACCACAGCAGCCACCCACTCACACCCTCCTGTCACACAGCTGCTTGCTCATGCACACAGCCCCTGAACACACCAATGTCAAACCTCCTGCTCCAGCTGGCATCCCCATTCTCCAAGTAAGGCATCTCCTGGCAGTCATCTTAGGCCCCCAAGCCAGCTCCAACTTCATCTTGATCTTAGCCCCAGATGTATCTTGCAATCCTCTACAACCATGTCCAGCTTTGGGCCACAGTTCTCCCTAGCTTTGTCCTTCTTGTTTTGGAATAAATCCTATGAGGAGGGCCTGAGGGAGCTGGGGTTGTTCAGCCTGGCTCAGGGGGGACCTTACTACTGCCTACAACTATCTGCAAGGAGGTTGTAGCCACATGGGGGTCGGTCTCTTCCTCAGGCAATGAGTGACAGAACAAGAGGACACAGTCTCAAGCTGCACCAGGGCAGGTTTAGGCTGGATGCTAGGAAAAAATTCTTCACAGAAAGAGTGATTTGCATTGGAAAAAGGAGGTGGTGGAGTCCTCATCCCCAGAAGAGTTTAAAAAGAGACTGGATGTGGCACTTGGTGCCATGATTCAGTCGATTAGATGGTGTTGGGTGATAGGTTGGACTTGATGATCTCAAAGGTAATTTCCAACCTTATTAGTTGTGTGATTCTGTGGATGCTGTAACAGAAGTCTTCAGAGAGAACACTTCCCCACAGCAGACTCAGAAAGACTGATTGTTTGCCTCATCTCTAGCCTCATCCATACCCTAGTTTTTCAAAATCCCAGCAATCTCTAAGACAAAAAAAGGACAGAAGAATGTCCTTTGTGCATTACTCTCCTCTGCATCAGAGGACTGCCACACTCCCCTCTCCTTGCCCCATCTTGGACCCAGGAAATTTAATTCCTCCGTCTTTCTCTCGCGAGCCTTCTCTCGCAATTCTCCAGTGCTTCACCACTTGCACTGGATTTTTTCCCCCTCAGAAGAAACAGATACAGTTCTTTATTTTAAAAATAAAATATTTTTATTCCCACACATGGCATGCAGGGGAACAATTATCCCCAGGCCCACAGAGACAACGCTAATGTTAATGCATCCTAAAGTGACAATGCTTTGCTTTTTGGCAGCAGCAAGGCATTATCACACCCACATCCTTTCCTGCTAGAATGCTGCCTTGCCAGAGATTCCAGATATGTGTAATTCTGCTTTTGATATATCTGTGTATTTCTGCTTTTGATTTCCCCTTCCTCTACAGAAAATGGACCTTTCTGTATCGACTTTCTGCCGGTGCAGGCCCCCTTTTTGACTCTAATTGTGCCCTGAGGACCACTTAGGCTCTCACCTACATGACATGGGCCAGACTTACAAGATTTATCAGTACATAGGCTCTGCCTTCATCCACAGAATTTGGTAGACACACACATGCAGAGTTTCCCTATTAAACAAACCAAATGTTCAGTAATTTTGCTTTTTCTTATCCTTACCTCCACTGGTGTGAAGCAGCCCAGTGGGCAGAGCAGACACAGCATTGTCTCTGCAGGAGCACCGCTTTATATTCACTGCCATGTGGTTGAGTGCCACAGGAAAGCCCACAGCTGCAGGGAGATGTGGAGGTTGGTTCCATGCAGCAACACTTTGATGACAGCATCCATCAGCCTGCTCGCTACAAGTGCTCACCCATTTACTGCTGTGGGTTAGCACCTCCAAAACACAGCCACAGTCCTGCTCTGCAGCTGCACCAGGCCATGCTGGGAAGGCTGCCTAAAAGGAGGTTGTAGTGAGGCTGGGGCTCATCTCTTCTCCCACATTACTGATGATAGAACAAGAGGAAATGACCTCAAGTTGCATCAGGGGAGGTTTAGGTTGGATGTTGGGAGGAAGTTCTTTACTGAGTGCGTGGTCAAGCACTGGAACAGGCTGCCCAGGGAGGTGGTGGAGTCGCCATCCCTGGAGGTGTTTGAGCGGAGAATGGATGTGGCTCTTGAAGCTATGGTCTAGTGATGAAGGAAGCTGGGATGAAGGTTGGACTGGATGATCCTGGTGGTCCTTTCCAACCATAGCAATTCATAGGGATTAGATGCTGTGCTGAGAGATTTGGGTTGGTCAAAGACTTGTCAGTGTGAAACTGATGATTGGACTCGAGGAGTTTGAAGGTCTTTTCCAATCTAAGAAATTCTGTGTGATTCTGTGACCTTGACCATTCAGCCCTGGGGATGCTCCACACCCTGGGCAGTCACACTGGGACTTGTGCCCATCAGAAATCACTCATGAGAACTTCCATAGAGCTGAAGGACCAAGATTAGCAAAAAACTGTCACCATGTCCCTCACTTCTGCCACCACTGTGTGATATTTCCCCTTGTGAGGGTGGCAGTGGACGTACATTACATGCATCAGCACTGCAGCTATTTTTACTGCACAGAAATTAGCCCGGCAGGAATTCAGTTCCATTAAATTCCATTATTCTGAGAAGGGAAACTCAGTGCAGACTCCAGGGAACAGCAGCCACAAAACCTGCAGAAAGGCTCAGAAAGGAGAGCAAAGGGAAGAGTCGCTGGGGAGGGGTAGAAGGGTGCCAGGTGCCCACAGGAGAGCTGCCCCCAGCCACGCCAGGGCAGAGAGGGTACAGGTCCTCAACCCACACAGGAGGATGTGGACAGCACAGGGCTTGTCCATTGTCTCAAACATTCTGCCAGTCTGAACCTGGGGGGGAGATGGGGGTCAGTGGGAATCTGTGCCCTCAACCCCACAGCCATTGTGCTGTACACTGAGACAGGGAGACCTGGTGGTAGCTTCCTGTGCCAGCAGCAGTGAGTCCAGCATGCTGAAACACACAGATCTGAGGCCATCAGCATCAAGAATCACCAAGAGCAGAGGCTCCTCTTGCTCAGCTTCCCAGAGGCTGCACTTCAAGCAGGGCTCTGGAGCTATCTGTGTATACAAACAGCTTGGGGATCCAGACAAGCATCATTTTTACCCCAGTCCAGGTCAAGACTGCAGCCTCGTCATCCACAGAAGTTTGCTTGGTAACTTGGACACCACCAAAGAATAAAACTGCACTTGGCAGCCACTCACTCTCAGTAATCATAGAATCATAGAATCAAGCAGGTTGGAAGAGACCTCCAAGATCATCCAGACCAACCTAGCACCCAGCCCTATCCAATCAACTAGACCATGGCACTAAGTGCCTCAGCCAGGCTTTTCTTGAACACCCCCAGGGACAGTGCCTCCACCACCTCCCTGGGCAGCCCATTCCAATGCCAATCACTCTCTCTGGCAACAACTTCCTCCTAACATCCAGCCTGTATCTCCCCCGGCACAACTTGAGACTGTGTCCCCTTGTTCTGTTGCTGCTTGCCTGAACTTGAACTTGAGTCACTGGCAGGGCAAAGTTATGAGAAGAAAGCTCAGCCACATTATTTTTTGGGCACACAACTTCACTATCCTCATTACTTCCTTCCCCAACACAACCACCCCAGAGAAGTGGAAGTCCTCGCTCTGATGTTTACGGTTCCTCAGCACTGGTCTGAATTTCCCTCTCCTTGAATGAAGGTCACTGAATTTCCACTCTCCATTGCTTGACAGACTCGAGAGTTTTCTTTAAACCCAGTTTCAGAGTGCCAGATTAGAAGTGAGTGTGGTCACCTAGGAGACAAAGGGGATTCCCAAAAATCAGTGCCAAATGCAAGGAGGCAGAGTGTGGCTGAGGCCATGGGGATAGCGTTAGCACATCCTGAAGCCTAAGCAGAGGCATCCTGGCCCTGAGAAGAGCGATGTCACCATTAGGGCTGTCCAAAGGAGAGATGCTGGGCAGGACCATGCTTCACACATCAGATGCTACATCACCACCTCAGTCCTGGGCCCACTGGTCGCAACCTCCCCATGGGGCTGTGGCTTGGGGCCACATGGGCTCTTGGAAAGCAAGGGAATTTCTGTGCTCGCTGGAAGACACTGCCAACAGCAACCCACTCCTGCCTTCTGGAGATAGCCAACTTCCCCTCGCTGTGACAGGCTGCCCAGCACAGACATCTTGCACCTAGCAGAAGGACAGAATTCCTTTCACATCCCTCAGTGCTATCGACCTGCTTCTGCAGCCCTGTCACCTACATGTCCCCAAGCCAGGATTTAGAAACAGCAATCACAAGGCCTTGTACTTTTTCTTGCTCTTGCACTGAGTGTCCCCAGGCTGTGCACACAGATCCCTGTGTCTCCTGCCATAGGAAATTGTGATGAAGACATTTTGCATCTACTCTGTACACAGCCCTGACCCCAGGCTGGTGACAGCTGGGCTGCTCTTAAGACACCCCATGGCATGGTTTAGTTTTTTTCTGGCAGCACAACTACAACTGTTTCAGGCAAAGGTGGGCACTGATGGCACATTTGTCTGCAGAGACTGGCCAGGCTCTCTCCAGCTCTTGTAGAGCTATAGCACAGCAATGCTCACAGATGTGCACACCAGGCATTGCTCTGTTGACAGCCATCAGCTTCTCCAGTACAGCTCAGGAGTGTCCCAATCCCACCTCGACCAAAGCTCTTCCCCAAACTTCTGACGGCCTGATCCTTGTGCAGTGTGAGCTGCATCCACAGGTGGACATCCATCCCCACTCAAGTGCTGACTCCTCACTCCTTGTCCCTGTCATCTCCCCAGAATCTCCCCAGCCATTTCCAAAGGATGCTTTTGGCTTGTTTGTGGTCACTAGAGGGTGACTGCAACACCCCTGCTAACAAATCCCAAGGGGCAATAACTACATAGGTTTGGATCTCTACAGACAGTCTCACACCAGCAGGGCTCATGAGGGCTTTTGCCCTGTCCTTCCCTGAGCCCTGCCTGTAGGAGCCAAGAGTTTCATGCTGCCATTTCTTTGTGATTGTAATGTTCTCATTTTAGCAAAGCAACTTGTTTTTAATGGAGTTTGGGAAGACTTTTTTGTGTGCCTTCACTTGTGCTCCAAGGATGTTTGCTCTCAATTTATTTCCATTCTTATCTTCTCAACAACTGCATCTCTTGTTCCAAGTCCTGCTCATTTTCTGCTCCTTATTGTGATTTTTCTTTAATTTCATCTTGTTCCCACACTTCCCAATCACACATTTCATCACTTCTGCTTCCCTATTGCCAACAATATGTGATTTCTTTATCTTAATTGTATCACCCAGTCATCTGGTTCCAGGATGGCATCTCTTTACCTCACAGTGCAGTCCCTTTAATCATTACTGCTTCTGGCATGTATAATAATAGCTGAGACAAGCTGTTAGCTTTCACCTCCCAGTTACAGTCACAAGGTTTGGGGTTTGGGTTTTTTTTTTCACATAAGTCCTAATGACAGTGCAAACTGAAAACCCTCCAGACATCGTTTCATACAGCCTGCAGAAGAAACCCACCACTCCATGGGCTCCTTTCCTAAGCACCCAGCTGAGCAGCAGGGTGCTCTGCAAGACCAGCCCCTGAGGAAGAAAAACCTTTGTGAAGGATCAGACACAAGCCCTTGCAAGGAGCCTGTGAGCAGAAGTCCCTGCATACCATCCTGGCTGGCCACAATGCTTTCTGCTGCCACTCTCAGGGTTGTCTCTTTCTCATGGAACCTGGGATCTACTTGGTCCCCTGCCAGGTGGTCTGGTGATGGGCAGAGCTCTCTGTGTGTGAGGGAAGTGCAGTCTTCCCTAATAGATGGGACACTCTTTCTCCTCCAATCTGCCAAGCTGATGCCCCCCTACCCAGAGAGACAAAGGCCCATGTACTTTGCAGCCAGCCCTTCACCCAGCAGAGAGGGCTCTTCTTCCCTTATCTGGAGGGTCCTTCTCCCACCTGACTCTGGGACACGGTGCCCAGCATCTTTGCTTGGTGTGTGGCAGAAGTTCCTGACTAGCTGAACTGCCTGGGGTGAGATGCCTTCATCTGGTTGTCTATGACTACTCAGGTGCTCTGATAACTGGCTACACAAGGCTTTACACAGGCAGTGCCCTCCCTGTCTCAGCTCCCCACCCAGCTCATCTAGTTTGTAGCACCCAGAGCTTCCCACCAAGTTTTTAAGTGGCTTCTTCATGTTTAGAGCATCTTCATCATTAGGGGAGCAGGGAAATGGTCCTGCTCAGCACAAAGAGCAACAGTTTCTCTGTGGGGAGGCAGCAGGGTCCCCAGCCTCACCAAAGCTTTGCCAGGTCACCCAGCAGTCTAGGAGGAGGCAGCATTACATGAGTCTGATAGCTGTGTGCTTGCTCCAGTCCCATAGTAGCAGGTTTTCTGGATCAAAACTTTGCTGTCTGGATCCACTCCTCTGGCCTTAGCAGCTCCAGAAAAAGGCAGGACTGTGACTACGTTGCAATTTATCAGCAATAAGAGTTGCAAGTGAGGGTAGGAACAGTACTGATACTCAGAAGAGCTTAAATGCCACTGCAGAAGTAAGCACAGCGCAGGAGCTGCTGCTGCAGGTCAGACTCAGCACCTCTGTTTGTATTCCAATCTGCGAGCACTGCTTAGAAGGTTAGCAAGATCCTGGCTCAAACAGAGAGGAGCATTTTACATATGTCAGAGGGTATTGTGCTGCTAGCTATGAATCAGCAGAGGAGCTGATCTGGCCATCTGATTTGCACAATGGTAGAATTGAACTGGAGCTTGAATAATATAGGTCAAACAAAAAGAGAAGGAGGGGGGAAAGGTATACAGTAGGAAAACCTGACAAAAGGAGTTATTTCTTCTGCAGAAAAGCCATTTACACAAGGCACCACATTTTGTGTTTGTCAATGCAAAGGGATCCTTGCTGATCTATCAGAGGCCTCTAGACAGGTCCATGTTAAAGGTCAGCAGCTCAAGTGGAGGAGGGATGTGCCCCATCAGCTCCCTGGGGCTGGGAGCAGTGCTCTTGTCCTACTCTGTGAGGCTATAGCCACAGCATCCAGGCACTATGCTGCTGCAGGTCAACACAACTAACAGCTACATTACAGCAAGAGAAGCAGTCAGGAAAGAGCTGCTCTGTCCCTTGGCATTGCCATCGGGCTGATTTATCCTCTGCAGCAACTGTGCTGTTAGGGTTCAAAAGTTTAACACATCCTAGGTGTAACCACTGAGAGAGGCGGGCAAAGGCAGGGCACAGAGCAGGCGCCAAGTGCTGCCAGAGCTAACATGTCCATGAGCTGCTTCAGGATAAAGAGCTGCACGTAGGAGACAAAAGGAGAGGAAGTTTTTATTAAGTGGTCAGAAATCAAGCTGAAGCTGTGCAGTAGCTGGAACAGAAGGACAGCACTGGCTGACCCAGATGTCTGTGCATTCATGTACAGGGAAGGAAAAGGCACTAAGAACTAAACAAGCCTCTAGAGTAGTGGCAAATTTATTTAACAGCCCTGTAAGCCTCACTGCCTCCACTCCTGCCAAAGCAAGAGAAGCATCAGCAGGATGCACAGGTTGGGAGGACAGATGCAAAGCTATTGGCAAGAGACCTCTTGCTGTGGTATCCCCACCATATGAACCTGGACTCTACTTTCCCCTACATTAGAGAAGCCCCTCTGGCTTTAGAGAAGCCTCCTGTGCTTCCTCTGCTGGGGCCTGCCACAGCAAAACCTCAGGGCTCTGGCAAATGCAGGGATCAGGCAACAGGCAGCAAGAGCACACATGGGATCCTTTCATCCCAAAGTCCCTAAGTCCCTGCGGAAAGCACCTGGAGGAGATGGGTAGCCATAATGTCCCTTTCCTTCCTCCCTGTTCCCATACATTGAACCTGCACACCCCTGTGGTTTAAATCTTACACATTGGAGGCATGCTGATGTATTCAAACATTGCTTCCATGCAAATAAGACTCTATATAACCCATTCTAGGCAACCATAGCTTTAGCTGACAGCTACTGAAAACTGGAGGAGACTGTCACGGGCATGACAAACAGAAGACTTAAATGCAAAGTGAAATGCACCAACAGCTGGCCCTGGAAACAGGTGGGAAAGGTTCTGCTGGGTACCTTAAGATAAATGGAACAGTGGTTCACCTGCACAGCTCTAGGGCTCAGGGAACAGGTCAGAGCCTTGGCACTTTAGTTTCTTCTCTTAAAAAGGAGTTGCCAGAGAAATAAAATCCAGGGATGGCATCTGAAATGGATTCTTCTCAGAGAGGAGCACTTTAAGGGCACTTGTTCCCCAAGGAGGAGCTGTCTCCCCAGCAGGCATTGCACAGCCAGACATGATGTCCTGTGCATCACCCTGAGAGCACAGCTCTGCACCCTGAGATGAGCTCCTTCCCCCCTCAGCACTGCTTAAAGACTCTCACACTGTCCTCTGCCCTCCAGAGCCCCCTCCATCTCTGCTAGCCACCTCACCAGGGCTGCAGCATCTCTTTGCCACGGCCCTTGAACCATTTCATTCCAACACAGCTCTATTCCAGCTCCTACGTGGAGCTTCCCCATGGCCAAGCTGATTTTTTATCACAGGATCACAGAAACATCCCTGTTGGAAAGGACCCCCAGGATCATCAAGTCCAACAGTTATCCCTACTCTACAAGGTTCACCCTTAAACCAAATCCTCAAGCACCACATCCAAATGACTCCTAAACACATCCAGGGCTGCTGACTCCACCACCTCCCTGGGCAGCCCATTCCAGTGCCTGATCACTCTTGCTGGGGAAAAGTGTTTCCTAATGTCCAGGCTAAACCCACTCAGCTTGAGGTCAGTCTCTCTTGTTCTTTCACTTAAAGAACCACCTGTATCCTATCTGCAATGTATTCGTGGGTAACAAGGCCAGAAGGGACATGAAAATCACTCAGCCTGACCTCATGCCAAGCACAGGCCAGCAGAGTGCTCTGGACTGCTCCCTCTTTGAACAACCACAAGTCGTTTTAGGGAGGACACCTTCTATCCTCACTGCAATGCTTCTAGCAAGCAGGAGATCCTGGGTGCATTGCTCCAGTGCTTAATTACACCACAGCTCCCTCATCTGCCTTCCCTCTAATCTGAACTTGTCTGTCCTCAGCTGCACCCACGCAGACACACCTTTGTCTGCCAGATCACAGAGCTGTGGGCTGCCAGAGCAGCCCAGTACTGGTGGGCAGAAGTAAGTTGTTTCTGCAGCCTGTCCCTGATAGAAAGCAAAACATCTGTCCTGCAGTCCCCACAGACCCCCCTTTATGCCAGGATTTCATTCACTGCAGCCATGGGACAGCTCCTACTAACCCTTCAACATCTGCTCCCAACTTGGCACAGCAAACAGACCTGGGCACTCTGCTCCAGCCACCACCCAGAGGGAGATGACAGCTGACTTGAACCCATTCTCTACTGCACCCATGAAAGGAGGTGACCCTTATTCCCCCAAGGGATCACCAGGTCCCAGCAAAGCTTCCTCCTGCCTTTAACCACCATTCTGCAAGACTTCTCATTTACATTCTCTGTACATTTTCATCTTTACTCCCTTGTTTACATCTTTCTCCTGAAATGCTTTCTCCCAAATGATACGTTTCATAATCAAGTTCAGCAGCCTGGTGAAATTAGCCCTTCTCAAACACCAAGTGTTCATCCACACACAGATTTGGATTTCGTTGTGCCCCAATGATAAGAATCACAGCTGAGGCATCCACCCCCCTGCATCAAAGCTACTTCAAAGGTTCAGCTGCAAGACCAGTCCCTCTCTGGTCAAGCCAGGGCTAATGCAGGGCTCCTGGATGCAGCTCCTGGGTCAGGGTGGCTTAGGAAACGTCAAGGCCATTTCAGTCTCAGCAGCATGGGACCTCCAGCATGCATCAGTCCAAGCAGAACACCCCATGCAAACCTGCTCTTCCCTCCCTCTTCCTGTAGGTTCGTCCTGCTCTGTCACACCTTTTGTTTGTCACAGCAAACAGTTGCCAGCATGCTCTGTGCATGCCCATCACCAGGGCTCTCAGGTCAACTGCTGCCAAACTGCCAGCAGCAGAAGCACCACTGGTGGTGGAGCCTCACCTGCCACCACCTTTGCCTCCCAGCCTGCCCCAGAGAGGTGCAGCCCAACAGTTTGCTGGTTAGAGGTTTTTCCACTGTTAGCTTTCCAGTTAACTTTCCCAGCAGGTCTCAGGCACAACAAATTGTTCAAATGGGCTCTCATAAACAAGCAATTCTCAATCTTCTTGTTTATCACCCAAGCTCTTGGCACTGATGCACAACAATTAAATAACTTTGTTAATGCAGCTCTCCCAGTTCCTCCCTGCACAGACAGGAGTGCCTCAAGATCTTATCACCCCTGCTCACAGCCAGGGATTTATAAACACAGGCAGTGACTCAGATAAAGATATTCCAACTGGTGCATGAAATCATACCAAAGCTTTCCTCAGTCCCCTCACAACAGTCTACTACAGCCTTTGGGATAAAAAAAAATGATGCTGCTGAGAGAGATGTTGCCCCCAGCTAGATCTCTTTGAGAACCAAAGTTCCCTTCTAATCAAATTATCATGCCAATGACTGTCTTTACCATCATTGCAATTAACCTCCCCATGCATAAAATGCAAACAATCAAAACATTTCTCTTGTGCATGGCCCTGAGAGGAGCAGTGGCTGCTCCATCTCTACTCTAGGATGTTTCTTTACCTCCTCCTGCCTCTAGCAGAAGTCTTTTCACATTTGCCTTCTGCCCAGGTGCACTGGTTGATCATCAGCACCATCTAGGCTAAACCTTTCCTGTCCTCCCTTTTATATCTTCTATAGAAGGAATAAAGAAAAAGTTCTTTAAAAAAATTAAAAATCACACACACTCACAATTGGCTTTTGGCCCTTAGAGGGGTGGGGAGAGCACAGGAGTGAGGCTGATGACCAGCACCAGAGCAGCATCACTTGCCTCCAGAGAAGGCTGCAGAATAGGCACAGGCCAGGTGCAGACTCGGGTGCAAAGGGATAAGTTTATCCAGATATCCCAAAGACTTTGTGGCTGATGCTGCTCTGCTTTCCCCTAGGAACCTTTGGGGGCACAGTGGACAGCCCCAGAGAGGACCACTGAGGAAGAGACAGAAACATCCTGGTTTTTCCTGCCAGACCAAGGCAGCAACACTGCCACATGACACAGAGAAAGTTCCCACTCAATCTGCCCAGTGAAAGTTGTTTGTTTCAGGTGAGGTCAGCCTAGGTGGTCAGCTCTCACTTTTGGTGTCTGGAAAGAAAACAGACACAGCCCTGATGCTTTTTCCTGGCACCTAGCAACGGTGCTGAGTGCTGCCAGTGAAACCTGCCTGCAGCTCTGTGGGAGCACAGGAGGAGGACAAGCCCTTGGGCTAATTTACAGGAATGAAAACACTTTCTACACAATGTCCTGACACTGTGGCAGCCATTTTCTCTACACAAAACAAATCCAATATTTGTTGTTCTTTCAGCCATGCTTTTCCTGCCCTAGAAAGAGTTCTGAAGTGCTTTTAAGCACCCCCTGTGCTGCTAAATTACTTGCAGCTACTAAAGCATCCCCTCCACAGGGACATTTAAGTGCAGGTCTCTGCTGGTCCCAGCTAGGTGGGCAGAGGCTGTTCAGACCATGCAGTAGAATCCTCTGAGATGCGACTTCAGCATCCTGGGCAGAATCACAACCAGGAGGATACCAGGCTCTGCTGGCTCCTCTTGTAGCCAGGGCCCCTCAGGGACTGAGCAGAGCATGAAGCCACATCTGCAGGAGGCAGCTGCCCTGGAAAGCCAAGAGAGCTGCTGAAGTATCCATTCAGACATGGTGCTGGTGACTTGGTAAGACAGGGTCCAAAAGGTCCTTTCCCCCAGGCACCAGCTGGCAGCAGTTGCCCTCTCTGCAGCACGGAGTTCTCACCAGCCTAGCCTCAACAGCATCCCCCTGCTTACCACAGCTGGCAGCTCTTGTGCCACCCCTAAGGAGCCCAGCACTGCCTGGGCCCCGGCGCTGCCTGTGCACGGGGTTGTCAGAGGCTGCAGGCCCCAGCTCAGCAAGCTGACATCATGTGCCTGATGTTGCCAAACAGGAGCGAGCTGCTGCTAGAACAATCAATTTTTAAACATCTCTCTGCCTGTTGCCCTCAGCCCCGCAGTAGCCATAGTAACGCTGCTCCCAGGTGCTGCAGCTCAGCCTGGGGCCAGGGGTTTGGAGAGGCTGCAGGGGCTGAGGACTCCCGGGCTCTGCCCCAGAAGGTAGGGTGGGGCACCTCAGAGCACCCCACCCTACATCGTGGTGGCATCCCCAGTGCCTGCACAGGGACTCTGCAGATGCCTGCCAGCTGCAGCCTCCTTGGCTGCAGAGGAAGCGCTCCCACGCTGCCCCTTAGGAACGGGGATCCCTCAGGATGGGCTAAGCTGCCCACCCAGGGGGCTTCTGCTGGGCCCTACACAAACATGGGGAGCCAGTACGGCCCTGCAAAGCAGAGCCCATGTTCCTCAGCCTCTGAGCTGACAGGCAGGTTCTGAGTGCCCCATCCACCCCCAGCACAGGTGCTCAAGGAGAGAGTGTAAGAGAGCAGAGTAAACCGCTCTTAGCTTGTTTGCTGAGCTGAGTTAAAGATTCAAGCAATGAGCACCAGGACCAGACACACGAAAAGAAGGAACAGCCATGTGCATGGCCAGCATCAGGCACTGCCCACTGGCAGCTGACCTCTGGGCTCCCCTTGCAGGGCATAAAGCCCTTTCCAGAGGGGTGAAGACATAACTCTCAGGGTGCATTCTTGCCCATTAAAAGCCTAGTTGGGGTAGCAATCTCATCCTCATGGCACAGCTTGCCCACAGCCTGGCCCCAAGCACAGCTTCCCACCAGCTGTACAGTAGGATGGCATTGGAAAGCTGGGGGTCGGGGTGGAGGGATCCCACTCGAGGAACCCCCCAGCCCACTGCAGGAGAGCACATCACACTATAGTCTGGGTTGCCTGGCACATATGTGGAAGTACTGAAGGCATCCTTAGAGTTCTGAGGGGACGTTTACCTTGCTTCTCCCCCTATCCACTTTCAGCTCAGTAAAAATGCAAATGAAGTGTTGCCATTAAGTTCCTCCTTTCTGCAATGCAAATGATGTGTGAGTTCCCTCTGTACCTGCCTGCCTCCCAGATTTAGCAGGTGGAGAACAAGGAGGGAGGTGGGTTGGCTGAATAGCAGCCCTAATTGGGCTCCTCCCCCAACAACATATACTGTGGATTTGTCAAACCGTATCAGTCATGTGGTATCAATTATTCAATCATTCAGCTAATCTCAAGGCTTCCAGAAGACCTCTAGCTTCGTATGAAAGCTACAGATGAAGGATCAGCTATGGGCAGCCTTCCACCAGAGGAGCAATACCCAAGAACACATCTCCTCTGAGCACAAGCTGAGCATGCAGTGCTCCTCAGGGAGGTGTTACCTCTGCTCGTCAAAGTGCTCTTGGAGAGGCTCCATCACCCCAAATGCTATCGCAGCATTTTATCAGCCCTGTGCTATCAGATGCACCTGTCTTGCAAACAACTTTGCAGCACAGCTCCCAGGCTTTGCTCCTGACACCAGTGATGTGTGCAAGCAGTGTTTGGAGTGTCCCAAAGGATTGGCCTCTGCATACACACCCCATAGAAGGGTCACACCTTTGGCATGCAGCAGATATTAAGAGGGGACACATCAAACATGGAGGTAACCATGTACTCTACCAGCTTCTTTTATCCCTTTCCCCCCGCCCAAAACTGGACATTCGCATTCTCCTTTGGAGCAGAGCAGAGTCAAGCTTTAGTCTTCTCCCACAAACCAGGTTTTCCTGCACCACCATGCCCACACAACGCTGGGCACCCTGCTCACGCAGGGGGACCTGTCTGGCACTGCTCCGCTAGCCAGAGACGCTGCCCTGCGGGACGGGGCACCGCCGAGGCAGCCCCACAGCTGGGCAGGGGGAGAGGGCACGGCAGACATCGCTCACTTCAAGCTCTGGAAGCATTTGATGCAGCCGCTGCAGGTTGTGAAGGGGCAGGAGCCTGCCGGCAGCATGCAGAGGGTTTGGATGCCTGCCACAGGCAGGAGGGGCAGAGGGAGTTAATTAAAACGCACCGAGCAAGTGCAAAGTTTTATTGCAAGCCACAGAGGCAGGTCGGTTGCTTTCTCCAACAGACGCATCTGCATAATCCAGGCTGGGCTCCTGCCGCTGCGCAGTGCTGGGCACGCTGTTGCCGCCGGAGTGTTTTCATCTCTTTGATTGCAAAAACAGCGTCCAAGGTGGAAGCTGCACAAGCAGCCCTGCTGCGCCGTAATGTCTCTGCTCGCTCTCTGCAGACAAATCTAACCGGAAAGTCCCAGGTAGTAAGTGACGGTCCTGCAGGCAGTCCTGCAGGCAGTCCTGCAGGCATGCCCATCTTCTGCCACCACCTCTTCTGCAATGCTTGGAAACCTCAGGCACAGGCACCGTGAGGGCAGGAAGGGAATCCCAGCTCCATAGCAAGCTGCACCCCATGCTCCCAGGCCAGTGCCGTATATGCTAGGCAGAGCAGAGTCACCAGGAGGAGCAAGGTGGGTACAACTTTCCTCCTCAGGTGACTAGTGCCTTGTGGCAAGCACCTGTTCCCACAGAGAAATGTGCTGCACGTGTGTCCAGGTGAGAAGGGGCTGAGGAAATGCCAGCACCAGCAGGCAACCCAGCCAGGCAGAGTGTACACCCAAGGGCTGGGAGCCCCAGCACCATGGTGGGGCAGCTGCTGGTTCCTCTGCCCTGGCCAGGGCAGGTGAGGCAGGATTTTCCAGCAGATGCCAGGTGGGAATTTCAAAAGACACTGTCATGAGCAAGGAGCAGCTCAAGCCCTTGGTATATAAGCAGTGTGGAGCTTGGGGCAAGGCTCAGCCCTACACTCTGCTTGCACTGTTACTGTCAAGCAGGAAGGAGAGAAGCAGCAGGATGCAGGACTGTGGACCCCAGTTTGGCAGGACAGAAGAGTGAATAAAGGGGGAAGGTGCTGCCTCGTTAATCAAGGTAAAGAATAGGCTTAAAGAAAGTCTGGCTTTCAGCTTAGTAATTAATGAGCTCTTTAATTTTAGGCTGTAACATCCAAGTACCCCATTAGGCAAACAGCAGCTCAAAGTGTCCTTCCATGCGATGTCAGGGAGATGCATGAGGAGCTTTGGAGTACAGGACACAAGGGCTTTCCCTTGAAGTACCAGAGGTGCACTGGGTCACGGTGTCAGCACGCTGAAGATTTAAACTCAACACTTCAGCTGGCCTGGAAGAAGCCAGGGATGCCCCACACCTTCCTGCACCAAGCTGTCAGCCTGTCCTGTGCTTCTGCAGGGGCTCTGACAGTCAGAGCCCATGGGGGTGCCAGGCTTCAGGGAGCAAGACAGGAGTGTTGGGGCAAGGAGGCAACTGTCACCTCTGCCTCTGATTTCCAAGCAGAGCTCTATGGTGTCTGCAGCCCTCAGAAGGAAGGATGCCAGCCTCATGTCTGAGGGCAGCCCAGAAGACATGCACAGGACACTGAGCACCTATGCATACAAACTGTGTGTCAGCTGCAGGCACGGCTGAGCCCATGAAAACTCAGGTGGTGCCAGGGCCTGCAGCAGACTGGAGGGCATCCAGGATCAGAGCTCCCACTGCGGCTCATTCCCTGAAAAAAGCATTCACTAGAACATTTCTGGTTCCCTGCTTTAAACCCAGCCCAGCCTGCCCTGATCTGGAGCAGGGATATAGCGTCTGTGTGAACTGCAGGTTTGTCCCACAGCTTCTCCTCACAGATTGTATGTCTTGTCTTCTTTTTTTTTTGGTTAAATAATGCCAGTCATAACTGTCACGTGTTGGAGCCCAGATCTCATTATCGTGAGCAGAGAAATGTATGCTATGCAATAAATTCTTTTGTGGGAAATAACCCTGGTGACTAGAGGAATTTATGAATTTATTACTCTTTGTAGGAGCCTTTCCTCCTATGACTTAAGGAGAGATCCATCATCCTACAGGAGCCCTTGCTGCTTCTTTGTTTGGAAACCTTTACAAGGTTTTATGTCACATTCTCTGCCTGCACGGCCTAAGGATCCATTCCACACCAATCACAGATGGCACTCCGAAGCCCAGCATCAGGCTGGCAGCACGGCCAGGGCCAGCTGTGCTGACATCGGTCACACATGGACCTCCTGCCATGGCCACGGTGGGATGACTTGGTTCTCCACCACCTGGAATGGGCCTGGGCAAGGCACGGCCCATGCAGCCCCACCACTCTCCAGCAGCAGTCCAGGCAGCACAGAGCAGATTTTCAAGGTGAGCACAGCTCTGTGTGCCCAAGACCATGCATGAGTCTCTCTCTCAGAGAGAGAGAGACAAAGCCCAAAAGCAGAGAAAACCTTACTTCTAGCTGTAAGGAGTTTTTGGCAATGGCCATGGGAAAGGGTTACACAACCCCTGTTTTGTCATATGGCCAGCTGAAGGCAGATAGAGCTGCCACACATCACCATTCATCACACTCACACAGCCTGAGGAGAGGAGCTCAGCCACAGCCACTCATGAGGAAGGCCCTGGGGTAATGGAATCAGCATCACCTGTACCCCCTTTTCCTAAAACCTCCCTGGCCTGCACCCTGCCTCTCCCTATAGCTCTCTCCACCACCATCCCTTGGTCATTCCACAGATTCCTCTCTCTCCAAAGTCAGCACTGTAGCATGGCAGGATGCAGCTGGCTTCCCACCCCAGCTCAGGAGTGATCTGGCACCCTTGAAATGGGTGCTGTAAGGCTCCTGTGCCTCCTTAAGGAGCTGCCCTGGGGGCTGCACTATGAAACCCCTCCCTCAACCCAGCATTACTGTTCTGCCAGCTCTGCGGTGAGAGCAGTGGTAAGGTGGAACTGGCAAAGGTGGGGGGCATCAGAGAAGCAAACTGCATCAGTTCAGCTGCAGGCAGCAGAGTGGAGGGAGAACACCTGCGGCAGGCACCGCTCGGCGCAGAGGTCGGGTGCACGGCTGCCTAATGACGGAGCCGTGGCAAAACGCTGCCTTGTTATCTCGTTGCCAGCTTCACTCTAATATCCAACTGAAACACTCAGAACACAAAACCTTGTCTGTAAGATTACAAAACGCTCGAGCACTCCTGCAATTTGGATGGCAGGGGATCAATTATTTGGGCATGGCTTTGCATATAATGGCCTGCAACAGATTGTAAAGTTTCCCAGTTAGCGAAGCGGTTATGAATGCTGAAGAGAAAGCCATGGCTGGAGAGTGGTGGAACGAGGCCATCTGGACCTGAAGACACACTGCTGACTGTAGGGGGAAAGAGTGCAGGGAGGGGACTCCTTCAGCTGAATGCCAGAAGTGCTTGGGTGAATGAGTGATGTTCACAGAGCCTGCTGTAGCTGAAAGAGGTGGTGTAAGAAACAGCATCCAAGAACAGAAACAAACAGAAACACAAACACAAATGTGAAAAGAGAGAGAGAGAGAGAAGTGGTCCGAGAACAAAATAAACACAAATACAGAAACAAACAGAATCACAAACACAAATGTGAAAAGAGAGAGAGAGAGAAGTGGTCCAAGAACAAAATAAACACAAATACAGAAACAAACAGAATCACAAACACAAATGTGAAAAGAGAGAGAGAGAGAAGTGGTCCAAGAACAAAATAAACACAAATACAAATACAAATGGAAAAATAAGAGAGAGAAGTACTGGAAATTGCTTTGCTGAGACAGAAGTTGAGAGTTCACTTCTGCGTGATCCCTGTTAATTCCAGCAGTCCAAATTGCTGCTTTCATTTAATGGTTCCAAACAGATTATTTTTAAAAGTCCTCGAAAGCTTTCCCAAACAGACTCCCAGCCAGCCAAAACCCAGCTGGCAAAGCTCCTGATTGCGAAGACAGACTTACTTGTCACTTCTCAGCAACGAATACTTGGGTTTATTTTGTTGCAAAGAGAAATAGGTCAGTGGGTTTGACCATCCAAAGGGACAGAACCAAGAGTCATTGCCATGGAGAGCTCCACGAACCACCTCCTTTACAGAATGTTCCCAAACACAGGGCTCGGGCGTGCCATTCCCAGGCTCTCTCCAGCTGATCAGTTCCAAGCTCCCCCCAGCTCATCCTAGAATCATACAATCAGTCAGGGTTGGAAGGGACCACAAGGATCATTTAGTTCCAAACCCCCTGCCACGGGCAGGGATACCCTATCCTAGATCACGCTGGCCACAGCCTCATCCAGCCTGGCCTTAAACACCTCCAGCCATGGGGCCTCAACAACCTCCCTGAGCAACCCGTTCCAGGCTCTCACCACTCCCATGCAGAACTTCCTCCTCTCATCCAGTCTGAACCTACCCATCTCCAGCTTTGCTCCATTCCCCCCAGTCCTGTCACTATCTGATAGCCTAAAAAGTCCCTCCCCAGCTTTCTTGTAGACCCCCTTCAGATACTGGAAGGCCACAAGAAGGTCACCATCCTGTTTTCTGCCCTGCTCCCCAGTACCATGCCCAGGGCATCGTGTCAGCTGCGCCCCTCCATGTCAGGCAGACCCCAGCCTTGTGCCTCCCTGCAGCATTTCACCACCATCATCCCCGCAGGAGGCGTCTGGGCTCGGGAGCCCCTCAGAGAGCCGTGCAGCCCTGCGCAGGGCAGCGCCTGCTCCCCGGCTCCCCGGGCCGGGCTCTGCACACACACACACACACACACATACATACACATACACACACACATGCACACACACATACACATGCACACGCACGCACATACACACACACGCACATACACACACACACATGCACACGCACACACATACACACACATACATACACATACACACACACACACATACATACACATACACACACACATGCACACACACATACACATGCACACGCACGCACATACACACACACGCACATACACACACACACATGCACATGCACACACATACACACACATACATACACATACACACACACATGCACACACACATACATACACATACACACACACATGCACACACACATACACATGCACACGCACACACACACACATGCACACGCACACACATACACACACGCACATACACACACATACATACACATACACACACATGCATGCACACGCACACACATACACACACACGCACACGCACACACATACACACACGCACATACACACACATACATACACATACACACACATGCATGCACACGCACACACATACACACACACGCACACACACTCATACATACACATACACACACATGTGTGCGCGCACACGCATACATACACATACACACACGCACACACACACACATGCACATACACACACCTACACACACACGTGCACACACACGTACACATGCACATGCACACACATACACACACATACACATACACACACATACACACATACACACACATGCACACATACACACACACACATACACACACACACACATACACACATACACACACACGTACACACATACACATACACACACAGACACATACACACATACACATGCACACATACACATACACACATACACACATACACACACACATACACACATACACACACACGCACACATATACACACATACACACACATGCACACATACACACACACACACGTACACACATACACATACACACACACACACATACACACACACACACACATACACGCACACACACACGTACACACACACGTACACACACACACACACAGAGGCGTTTGCCCATGGGCTCGCTGAGGCTGCGGCGGCTGAGAGGTTTCCACAGCAGACGGAGCGCAGAGCCCGTAAGGCAGCTCGGCTCAGGGCGGTGGCCAGAAGCGTGAGCCGGGGGATGGGGCCACCGCACTCCCCCGAATAAATGAAAATGACATCGGGAGTTATTTCTCTCCTACTTCTGGAGAATCAGCCTAGCAAGAACATCAAAGTAATCCATGAGCCTGGTCATTCCTGTAACACGTCGGTATAAATCAAAAACCAAGCCCATGGTGGAGTCAGGTAGAAAATCATCTCCCAGAGACATCCAACTGAGCTCAGCAAAGGAGAAAAGGCTGACACAACATCTTTAAACATTTTTAATTACCTTGTCAGGATGACAATTAGGGAGCTAATTATTAGGAAGACAATACCAGATATACTGAATAGCAGCACATCAACAGTGTTTTTATGTAATTATGCAATTTAATGAATTGAAGGCTACAGTAATGGGCTATATCTGGTTAATTAGAGACTCCCTTTCTGCTAATAATGCCATTTATTTTCAGTTCACTATATTTGCTTTTCCTGTAAAACTGGGCCTGTTTCCACAGCTGATGAAGGGCTCTTCCCCACAGCTCATGTGCCCCTTCTGTTGTTAATAGGATGTAGGCTTTTTCCTGAGGTGGGCAGTGAACTCCAGCTGGCTTCACTTCCATTTCCAGCTCGGCCCTATACCCTAACGGTGGGTGACATCCTGGAGCTGCTGTTGGCATCCAGCCTGCCTAAAGCTACCTGTGAGGACAGGACCCTCACAGAATCACAAGATGGCAGGGTTTTAAAGGACATCATCTACACCAACCCCTCTGCTAATACAGATACACCTAGATCCTCCTCCCCCAAGAGCTCCACTCCAAGCCCAAATCCAGCCCATGCAAAGAAGTGGGCAGAAAGACCCTTCCCAGGCCAGGAAGTACCCAGTGGCATGTGTGCCCATCTCTGCAGCTTCAGCAGATGAAGGCTGGCCAGCAGTACCCATCAGACCCTGCATCCACACCTCAGCCAGCCCCAGCCCCACTCCCAGGGCTGGTGGGTGATGTCCACAAGTGCAGGGGGCTGGCTGGTGGCTGCTCCCCTGGCACAATCCACAGGAAGGGAAAATAAGTAATTTAAGCATTTTTTGCTTCCAGATAAAATTTTTGGGAGGATTTGAAGCTTCTCAATGCCTCATTGTGGAATGAAAATTGTCTGATGAATTATTGAATGTATTTTAAATGTACTCCTAGGAACCATTTTAAATCTTCTTCTTTCTTTTTGGAAATAATAAACCTGCTTAATTTTTTTAATCACTTGAAGATATTTCCTGCTAACTGTTACCTGGAGATGAGGGCCCTGCCTGCCATGCAAGCCCAGCAGCTTCAGAAGCCTCCAAAGGGAAGAACCAGCTGCAGGGAACCTCGTGGCCACACTCCACACTGATATAGCTCTCACATTTCAGCTTCTCACACATTCCTCCGGTGGGCTCTGCCCCACCAGCCTATCCCTGAGGAGCAGAGGCTCTGAAGAACAGGACTAGTCCCATTATTCGCAACTCAGCTTGTACTCCTGTCTCTCCCCACTTTCCTTGTCACTTGGGCTGCTCTGTGTTAGCTTGCATCCTGTTTTCCTCCTCTAAAAAAAAACGTGGCCAGGAAAAGACAAAGGTGGTGGAGGGCAGGACCAGGAAAAAGTGAGATCTACAGAAGGTAGTCCTTAAGGACAACAGAAGGTAACTTAGACACAAAGAATGAAAAACTTCATCTAGGACAGCAGCTCCTTCTGGACAGGAAACAGCTTAGAAATTCCACTGGCCCCATCACTTCTGCAGGGAATGTTGTGGAGCCACAACTGCTGCCCCTTGCTCTCCTGCACAGGCACAGCAGTGGAGCTGCAGTTCACACAATGCCCATGACCGAGGAGCAGCTGGGACTCAGCAGTCTCCTGGATGGGCACAGAGGAAAGACCCATCACAGCTGAGGGGCCATAGAGGAACACAGATACAAGCTAAATGTGGGCAATATTGTTGCCCACTCTGATTAAGAGGGCAATAGAAAGAAACTCACTTAAGGGGCTGCCCAAAGCTGGTAGAAAAGGGACTCTTGGATCACAGGCACAACCTGCAGTGCTGCTTCCCCACCAAAGGTGGGTTTGGGAATGTGGGTGGTGAAGCTTCTGGTGTCTCTTTGAATCAGACGGAGCCACTGCCACCACAGGTTCTTATAGGCACTGCTTAAAGTGCTGCCCACCTCTAGGGGGAAAGCTCAGCTCCTGGCTTTTCACATCTCCTTAGGCAGAGGTACCCTGCCCAGACAAGGACTGCAGACCTGCCAGCCAGCCCACACACACCATCTGCTAGCCTCAAACACCCCTGCTCTTTTGCTTTGGTCTCAGTAGCTCGTTCAGCTCTTTTTATGGAATGGGTCAGCAGGTCACAGACAAAACCAGCAGCATCACCCCAGAAGCAGTGGGAAATGTACTGACACATCAGCTTGCTCAGGATTTGGGACACCTGGGTCCCACCATCCATTTGAGCTGGAAAAGGCACAGATGCCAAATTAATTTCTCTAGTGCCCAGAAACACAAAGAACTTACAGAGAAGAGGATGAAGGAAGTGCCTGGTTTTGCACCAAGCATCGGTGGGACTTGCAGACTACGAGAGTCTCATGCTGCACAAGCCAGTGGCATGGACCAGCTCCCCAAGCAGGACCAGGTGTCCCTAGGGCATGGAGGAGCCAGGCAGGTCACCTGCCAGGAAACACAGCAAGATCTGACAAACAAAAGCTCCAAATCCCTCTTACCACATCTGCAGTTTGCTGGCATTAGTGGCACAAATATCTGGCAGGTGAGCTCCCTGCAGAGTGTTACAAGCTTTTCCTACTGTGCACACTCAGGCACACTAAAGGGTTCCCCAGCTAAGTTAAAGCTGCTGCAAGGAAGGGGGAAAAAAATCTATAATCTACTAGTAAATTAATAAAATCATGGCAATTGTGAAAACATCCTGGACTTTTGTTGGCCTGGAGATTTATTCAGTCCTGCTGGCTTCCCAGCTGAGGCAGAAAAGATTATAAAGCTGCCAAGAGAAATGCCTCTGCAAAATGTTCCAGGCACAACCATAACATTCCTCTACCTGCTGGCACAACAGCCAAGGTATCCCAAAAAGGCCAAGAGCTGAACCTGCAAACCTCATGCCCTCAGTCCATGTCAGCAGCTGCTCAGTGGCATTAACCCTGACAAGAGTTGACTTTTGATTTGATTCGGGAGGATCTTTCAAAGCTTTATTCTTTCTAGGAACAGAAAAAAGCCTCAAACTGTGTAACATGCCCATCAAAAGCATCATGGTCCACAAGGGAGTGATGGGAAAGCTGTTACTGAAATCTGGGCTGGGCACCAGCTCCTGTTTGCAGCCAGTCCAGGTTCCTCACTGTGCTGGTTCACCACTCACTCAGGCACTGGAAGCCTTTGTCAGGCACTTCCAGGATGCACCTACCTGACCCCTGAGCTGCCACTTGAGGTTGCACCTTCAGAAAGAAAGACTACTGTGCCAGCTAGGACTGCTGGCAGGTCCCACTTCTCTATCATCAGAAACAAGGAACATGGAGAGCTGGCCAGCCAAAGCTTCTTCTCTGAGCTGCCCCATCCCAGCTGAGTCAGAATTCTTCACAGTTTGGTAGAACCAAAGCATTTTATCTCTGAAGACAGATCAGCATGACAGACCATGAGGTGGTTGATGGCACCAGGCTCTCTGCATGGCAGTGGGGGACAGGGGCCAAACCTGCATCCAGCCACCCTGCAGCAGCAACAACATTGAGTTTGCCCGAGAAGAGCTCTTGCTGAGTTGCAGTGGCACAGCACAGACATCAGCCATGCCATATGCCCCATTATGAACAGGACACACAGGGCATGAGCCCCAGTTTGGCCCCACAGCATTGAGTGCTCACAGTTAGGCCAGGGATGCAAGTAGCAGTCATGCTCTGTGTGGGGAACAGTGGCAGCAGCTGCAACAGGTGTCTGAAGTGATGGCCATGCTCCTGCTCCTGTCCATTCACCAGGCCAGACACAGCTCTCCTGCCCTGCTCTCACAGTTCTGCTTTGAGACAGCAGATCTCCTGCGGTATGAGCTCAAGGCATCAGCTCCAACCCTTCAGGCAATCTCTGAGCTCTGTAGCTACCTCTGCGCTTTCCAGGGCCAGCCACTGGTACAAAACCTCTCTGTCTCTCTCGTGGCAGCAGAATTCACAGCATTCTTGCTGGGTTTATAAGTGCTCCAGCACAGGAGATCCACTCTCTATCAGTAACATCATTACATGATAGGCTGTCAAGGTGACAGGGACACTGCTGAGATCTCTGCTGTCATCTGGACTGAGAGACCTCAGTGGGCAATGAGAACCCTGCTGCCCTGTCCCTGCCCTGCAGGCTCATTGCTTTGATGAAACAACACCCAGCTCTGGCCTTGCAAAGCCAAACACACCCACCAGCACAAATTCACACTGCCCAGCTCTAGTGGCAACAAAGAGGAACCAAGAGCTGGCACACAGACCTCTAGCATGGGAGGTTTTGTCTGCAGAGGCACAGGGAGGAGGCTGCACCCAGGGACTGGCACAGTCTGAGCACAAGAGGAGGGCGAGGGCTGCAGTCAGACCTTGCCAAAGATTTAATAGGAGAATGATCCAGAACCAGCACTTCGTCTCAGGAGCAGCAGCATTTAATTTTCACTGGGGAATGCTCAGCTAGCTGATTTTATGACAGTCTGTCTTTTTTATATATATATAAAATTTGTGAGTGAATTTAGTGCTTGTGAAACCAAAAGAGTAATAGCACTAGCAAGAGCCAGGGATAAGGTGGAAAGATGGACATGAGGCAACACAGCGCAGTGTGCAGCATCCCTTGGGCCACACTCAGGAGAGCAGCCCTCCTCTGCCAGCTCCCCAGACCAGATTCCAGGCTCTTCCTGGGACACTCTTCCTGCTCTGTCCCTCCACAGAAAAACCTCCACCAGGCCCAGTGTTATACTCATGAAAGCAGAAGTTGCTGATGTCTGTCCTTGTGTGGTGCAAGTGATGTCAATGAAGATTTATGCAGCTCTGAGTGGCAAAGACTCCATTGTTTGGAGACAGGGCCTTTCCAGAGTGATTAACCAAACCATCCCAAGAGGCAACAACAGGGAAAGGAGCATCTCATTCACTTTCCCTCCACACTAGGCGTAAGAAGAACTCAGCTTCCCCTGCTTGCACCGCAGAGCCCCAGCTCTCCTGCCACAGTTTTTGTCCTCCTGCTGCTCCTCGTTTTGGGAAAGTCCTGTACTGGAAACTGCATCTGCTGGGCTTTTAAAGCATCTGGAATGAACTCAAAGAACCAGCTGCACTTTACCTTCTAGCTTTTGCTGCTGCAGGTCCTCCTGGGCCCCTGCCTGCTCCTGCCCCTCCTGCTCTGGCAGGTCTTTGGCAGGCAGTCAGACTGGATATGCAGAGTCATACCCCTCTAGTCTGGGACCCATGAACAGCCAAATTTTGTACCTGAGCTTGATTTCTGTCTAGTGATCAATCATTCATAGCCAGCAGTACAGGCTGAGTGAGCAGCAAGAGTGGAGAGATGGGCATGGCACAGCAAGGCAGGAACTGTGCAGGCACAACAGGCACAAAGGTAGCACCAGCCTACAGCAAGCATCCATTCTTCTTCTGATGCCACCATCCCATTATCCCTGGAGCACAAGCCCCTGATGCCAGAAACTGGTGTGCTAGAGTGCACTAGCAAAAAGAAGGAGGGGGAGCACTGTTACTGAGGAGCTGACCCCGAGCATAGCACAAGTCAGTTCCCTGCCTTTTCTGCAAGCTGAGGGGACGCAGAAAGCAGAATAGTACCACAGGCTTCGGGGACACAGCCCCCGCACTAAGGAACAGGACAAGAGCTGAGGCATGGCCAGAGCACAGTATGCAGCAGTAGCCCACGGGGATGGGTCCACTGGGCTAGCACAACCCAGTCCTTTTTGGGCTTCTCATTGCTGAAGCCACTCAGCAGCATGTGCCACCCAGCCATCACCCGTGGAAGCAGCTGACATCCATGGATGTAGCTGTCACCCAAAGACACCATAGTTGTCCTGGAACTCCCACCCAGATCTCACCCCCACCGAGGGGCCTGGATGGCTCATCCCACTCTCAACTGCTGACCGTGGATGGAATCAGCTCCTTCCCACCCCAGCACAAAGATATTTCTGATGCTCGGGGTAGGAGGCTGCAGGGCAAGAGTAAACTTCTTCTTTCCTGCTTCCAAATGCTTTTGCAGAGCTCCATCTAGGGGGAATGTTGCTGGACAAGGTTGCAGAGCAAGACAGGTACCAGTAAACAAGTAAATGGCTCCTTCCCCTGGCCCGAGGCCTCTTGTCACACATTTACTGCGCTAATTAAAAAGGGAGGGAACAGCCCATAAATTTTACAGTTTATTCTAACTTCAGTTCCATCTGGTTTTAAAAGAGCTGATGAAGGTAAGTGCATCTCTGCAGACCACTGGAGCATCGCAGACAGAAAGCCAGAGTGTTTAATTAAATGTTATTCTAGGAATAAAACCCAGCCTCATCGGACGAGACTGAATATGAAAGCAGCAGTTTCCAGCTGGAAACACAGCCTCCTGCTACAGGAAAGCAAAAATAATCCCAGCTGCTGACACCAACATCCCTCAGAAAAGGGCAGAAAAAAGGCCATGAAAAGGCAAATAACTGCCCCATGGGGATAGTTGTGCTGGAGGAGTTCTAGGCTGGATGTTAGGAGGAAGTTCTTGACATTGGAATGGGCTGCCCAGGGAGGTGGTAGAGTCACCATCCCTGGAGGTGTTGAAGAAAAGCCTGGATGAGGCACTTAGTGTCATGGTCTGGTTGACTGGATAGGGCTGGGTGCTAGGTTGGACTGGATGATCTTGGAGGTCTCTTCCAACCTGGTTGATTCTAGGATTCTATGATTCTGTGATCTCCTAGGACAGGCAGGCTGCCATTGCTGCCAATTCTCCATTCTTCCTTTCCATTCCTGCCTGAGGAACGCTGGGCATTGGCTGGGATTCCACTTCTGTTTTGGGCCAGGCTGCCACTGCCTGCTCCAGCCTAACAGAGCACAGGGCAGAGGCTCTGCCTGCAGCGCCAGCCTCCTCCAGTGGTCCTCACCATGTCCCCACTCTGAGCCTTGACAAATCTCTGATCTTAACAAGATTAGCCAAGGGGGCTGGCAGCTGAGGTGCCCTTTGCTGGTACTGTCAGATCAAATAGTTGCTAATTGACCAATGTGTCTCTTTTTGCTGAGCTATTAGCAGCGGCACCAGGGCAGCTCTCTGACATTAATTATCTGTGAGTTAGCAGTGTCTGAAAGCATAAATAATAGTTTGCCATGACGTCAGGGTGGGCTCAAGCATTGCAGGCACACTAGGGCAGCCAATGTGGCTCCCGAGCTGTGGGGGCCACCAATGGGCCCTGCAGCCAGGAAGGTGCTGGGCAGCACACTGAGCAGCCTCAAAAACACTCAGCTTGGTCAGCTCACTGGCAGGGCCCACAAAGGATGTTCCTCCAGCAGATCACCACCAAGAGAGAGAATCAAACACAGCAAACCTCAGCACACCTTCCCCTTCCTGGCAGCTCTGAGAGGTTCCCATTAACTCGATCAGGGTCTGACTGTCCTCACAACAGCCACCTCTGGGATGAGCAGAGCTCAGCAGTCGGTAAGCAAAGGAACTGCGGCAATGCAATGAGGCTCCAGGCAGTCCTCGTTGCTGAGAGGGTCGGGACGGCTTTAACACAAAACTTATCTGCATTTCACACACGCATTTGCATTGAGCAAACACTCATCTGAAAGACTGAGTCCTTGTGGCCTCGTTGTTACACGGCTCCTGGACCCTAGGAGGTTGGACTAGCTGATCTCTAGAGGTCCCTTCCAACCACTGCATTCTGAGAACGGTCCTTCTGGCTCCTCTCAAGGGCTCAGACACTTGAACTGCTGCCTCCCCTGGCACCTTTGGATGAGATTTCCTTCTGCCTGGCTGCTGGGAAAGGATATGACCCCAATCAGTGCTGCTCAACACAGACTCTATGCTCTGAGGGGAGACAGACCATGTCCTGTTATGTGGAGCAGCACCTACCAGCTCCCACATCCTAGAGAAGGGCTGGAGCACAGCACAAGCCCATAGGGATGAGGGACAGTGGCTGTCTCTGAGAACATCTCCCTGAGCCAGGAGGAGCCAGGTTGCCTCCCTTCCTCCAGAAGTGATTTGAGACTATGTCACCATATCATAATTGATACAAGGGCTGAGATTAGGTGAGAATTAGTTACTTACTTTTTACAGGTTAATTCAAAGTCTGGCCCCAAATTGTACGCCTGCAATGATGATTGTGGGCATTGCACAAGAGCCAGCCAGGGGGACTCCAGAAATGTGCTTAGTGGAGACTCTTTCTGTCCCTTGGAAGCTTGTTTGTGTAAGAGCAGCTCAGAATCAGCTGGCATTTCTGCCAAAGTCAATTTTTTATGGAATAGGACAGTGCCACACAGCACAGGCTCATCTGCAAGGGAAGCAAACCACCTGCCCGGGCGTCACCAGTGTGTCCTACACTGACCCCCTGTCCCCACCAGAACTCCCATCTGGGACCATCAGCACCACCTCACTGTGCCTCTCTCCTCTGCCTCAAGCAGACTCAGCCCAGCCCCTCGGCACCAGCCAGCCCAACCTGTGCCCACCAATGCTGCCAGCCTGGGGCTGCCATTGTCCCTAACTTCTCCCATCTCAGCTCAGCTCTGTGCCAAGCCACATGGCAGGCACTTTGGGAAGTGATATCCAGGAGGAAATGCAGGCAGTTTCAAACCCACACTTCACTCCTGCCAGTGCCAAGCTCATACATGGGAAGGATCTGGCTGTCATCAAGCTCGTTGCCTGCATCTGCTTGGTCCCAGGGAGCCTGGAGGTTCCTCAGCCTGCTGAGGACAGATGGGGCTGCCAGCAGCATCCACAATTTTTCTCCTGCTTTCCTGTGGGTGCTGGCACCTTTGGTGTCACTGTAGCTGCCTCAGGTGGCTTTTCTCTAGCAGCTTTGTCTAATTTCCACAGCACTGAACCAGTGTCACCTCCTAAGGGGCTGGCTCTGTTCCTGGGTGACAGGCAGGGAAGAGCAGCCCTTTGCCACGCACCCTCTCACCCTGCCCATGGGCTTCTGTCTCTTTCTGGCTTTTCTGACAGAGAGGATGAGTGTCTCTGGTCCATGACATCAGACCTGCCAGGAGCCTGCTCCTCCAGCCATGGCCATGGTCAAGGCTTGCAAACTGGAAGTAATCTCAGATTTCTTCCTGGGAACATTCAAAACAGCATTTCTCTGGGAAAGAATCAAGGCCACCCACTTTCTGTCTTGCTCAAGCCATGGTAGAAGCAACTAGTCCTTTACACAGCCACTACCATGAGCTAGGCAGCTCATGGTTCTGGCTAGCTAAAACCACCTGGGTTCTCCCTAGTGCCATCAGCCACCAGCAAGACAAGGACATTGCTAAAGAAAATGGAGAGGTGGAGAAGAATTCCCTTTCAACTCTAGAAGCAGCTCTTGGGAAGCCTATCTGGGCTGTGAAATTACAAGTATGGATGGCTGCTCTGGTGCAAGCCACAGCAGCATAGGGTCCAGAGCTGGTACTCTGCCCTGGGGACAGTCTGCAGGAGACTTCTGCAGGTTTCCACTAACGTGGAATGAATCAGCCCAGCCACAAAGCCACAGGCACTTCCCCTGTCCTCACTCATCCTCCTGTGCTTAACCTTGGGAGCCATTAAATTCTTGTTCTGTCAAAACAACCTGTGGGTTCAGTCACAAGAAAATGCAGTGTGATTGGTTTCTGTCCCCTCAGGGCAAGATGATGCCAAATTGCCAATGGCTACTACCATGAAACACAAGGTCCTACCTGGTATTTCACCAACTACCCATCCAGGCAAGATGTGCAGCAGTCAAACACGCTGGGCTCATCTTGGTCTGTATGTTGGGTGCTTTGAGGGAATTCAGACCCTTAGCCACAGGTAGATGGATCTGACCTTCTGGAGTGTAATTGTAACAATCTTGGCATTTTTATTCCTTAGGAGTTGAAATATTTCAAAAACTAAATGACCCAAGGTCATTAAACTTTGTGAAGAGATTGCTGCAGGTATTTCCAGACATCTATCAAAGGCTAAGTCACCACAACTGCCTGTGGCTGGGGGAGAGCACAAGTTGGCAAACAGTAAATTGTCCTGGTTTATATCCCTTCAGAATTTCTGCTGAGGCTTCCTAATTTTTCATATCCAATTTGATGACCATATTAATTAACATTTCAGTTGAATAAGAGGTACTTTTATTCTCTTATCACTTCATCTGATATGAAGAATGAGCCTAGCATGAAGACAGAAACCTAATGCAGGGGTTTAAAACCAGTTTCTGATTTAAGGCAGGTCACTTCTGGGGGCTGCTTCTGCTTGCCTGTGATATTTGAAAGAGACATGCAAAAAGTTTTCATGGTTTTGCTTTCTCTGTCTGCAGCTGCACATGCTGTGGCTACACAAACATGTGGAGAGGCAGGTCTGGGATACCTTCCTCTCATTTCTGGTCTTATTATCTGTCTCAAAAGCAATGCAAACAAAGTTACTGAGGAACCGCCTTCAAGCTGGGGACATCCCACTGTCACCTGCCCCTGGGCAGGCCCACCAATGTTCTGCTCAGGTCCTGCCAGCACCATACTGGGCCGTTCCTGCCCTGCCTCTGGCAGGGTTAGACCAGGCCACTACCTCTGTCTCCCTCTCTGGAGATATTCAAGACCTGCCTGGATGTGTTTCAGTGTGAACTGATATAGGTGATCCTGCTCTTGCAGGGCGCTTGGACTAGATGATCTTTTAAGGTCCTTTCCAGCCCCTAACATTCTGTGATGCTGTGACCCAGTGGCATCCCCACCTCATCCCAGGCAGCTGCTGCTGGCCAACAGAAGCCCAGACTGTTTTGAGGTGTGCATTGCACCAGCACAACATCATTCACAGCTCCATACATCCCTGCATGTCCCCTCTGGACAGCAGCAGCGTGATGGTCATGCTCTGAGAGACGGGCACAGTGCAAGCACTAAAGTTCTCACTGGCCACCAGCCAGCAGCCCCCTCCTGGGGGCTTCCCAAGACAGAGGCGCTGCAATGCAGCATCTGCTCCCAGGAGAACCCTGTCTGCAGAACCCTGCTCTGCTGCTCATCTTAGAGGTGTGACACAAACTTCTATCACAAGATGAGGCTGGGGGGGAGGAGGTGTGGGGGGGAGGTGTTTTGCCATTCTTTCTGCTTTGTCTCTGTGGAGGAGAGAAAAAAAGCAATCGAGCCACAGCTAACATGATCAGGGTGTGCACAGTGAGGAGGCCAGAATGCTGTGAAATCACATAAAAGATTTGATCAGAGTCAATATCAGCTGCTGAGCTGTAATAGCTTTTGTGATTCTCCTAACAGGATTTTAATTTTATGTTTATTATTTGGGGACTAGCAGAGCACAGAAAAATGCCTGCGTGGTGGTGCGAGCCCCCTTCCCTCTGCTCTCTGGAAGGCTGGAAGACTCCAACACAAAGCAAGCTGACTTTCTGTATTTTTAATTTTTGCTGGTGTTCCCCAGGCTTGGCAGGAGAGTGTGAACTTAATTAAAATCAATGGAGAAAAAGATGGGATAAATCACACTTGGAACGTTCTCTGTGCCTGCATGCAAGCGCAGCGCAGGGCAACCGCAGGCACCCCAACGGCAGCTCCCTCGGGCCTCCCTTCTGCCCTCCTCCACTGTCTCCAATACCCACAGTTCTTCCCAGCATTGCAGATTATCTTGCTCCTTCTTTTCCAGGATGGGATGGCTGGAAGCAGCTGTGAAGATGCCTCCACAGAGTCTGCTGGTAGGGGCTGTGCTGGACAAGCAGAACGTTCCCCAGGGTAGCCTCTCGGGGCAGCCCAGCCAGACCCCCTGTCCTTGTGCAGAGGGCTACCACCCCTAGCCAACAGACCCCAGCTCCACTTCAAAGCCATTTTCCTTTTTGCTCTGTTTTTTGCATTTTCCAGGGGTGGAGAAGAGTTGTTTGATTATTTTCCTCAATCAGGAAGCTTGCTTTAGAAGCACTTCATTGTGCTTCCCACAGCAACACACAGCATCACCCTTCATTCCCCTGCAACACCTTCTGCAGAGCAAGAGCTGGAACACAGATGGCGACGGCAGAAGTGAGGCTTCTCCCTATGCCAGTTCAGCTTTTGAGAGGCCTATCATAGACCATGAACCATCACAGGCCCGAAAATGGGAGCAAAGGAACAAGAGGAGAGGAGCAGCCTGAAAGAGGGGATGCCAAGACAGAAGCTGCTGGAGCAAGCTCATGTCCAAATGTGCTGTTCAGGGCAATTTCTGATTGCTTTTCCCAAGCACTATCAGCCTCTTACAGCCACTCACCAGCAGATGCTGATGGACTTCAGAGCTTTTACCACAGCTGGCAGAATTTAATTGCCATTTGCAGTGTGTGCTTGATGGGCTCTGGAGCCCTGCACTGGTGGCAGCAGCACCCACCAGCCCTTGTGCCCTCCAGGCTGTTGCCAGTGGTGTGACTGCCCCAGCATGTGGCAGGGACAGCCTGGACAGCTCTGATCCCATGTCCAGAGCCACCTTTGATCCCATGCCAAGGGCAGCTCTGATCTCCTGCCCAGGTCAGCCATGATGCCCAGGAGCAGCACTACGCAGATGATTTGATGGAGGCACCCATATGTTCCTCCTCTGAGATCAGATATTGCAGCCCTGCTCTGCAGCTCCTGCAGTGCCACTTTCTTCAAGCCTCTCTGGATGGTATAAGCATTTTATGGGGCTGCAAAGCAGAGAGGTGACCTGCTGGTGACCTGAGCCTGCAAAACTAGAAGTGAGTAGATTCAGATTGGATGTCAGGAAGAAGTTCTTCACCATGCGGAACAGGTTGCCTAGGGAGGTGGTAGAAGCTCCATCCCTGAAAGTTTCTAAGGCCAGGCTGAATGAGGCTCGGAGCAACTTGATCTACTGTGAGGTGTCCCTGCCCATGGCAAGGGCTTGGAGGTAGATGACCCTTTGGGTCCCTTCCAGCCCTGACAATTCCATGACTCTGACTCTATGATTTAGCTGCTGCTATGGACGTTATGCAAGAGCCACAGGGCTTCCTCTCTCCACGCAGCCAGAGGTTCAGCCTTAATAAAAAATATCATTATTCCTTTGTTTAGCACCACATGCCAATCCCTTCCAGATGAATTAATTTCTTAATCACACTTTTAATGGGGGAGCCTTAGAGCCCATGCGGGAGTGGTTAATATTAGTGCTATTTAACTGTCAAAAGCTTTTCATATCGTAAACCGCGCTCACGGCGGGCGATAAAGCTCACCGTGTAATTGGTGGCTAAGAGGCCTCCAGGCACTCGTAGCTCCTGAGGGCTGATGGCAGCAAGGCTGTGTGCCAGCCTGGGCAGCAGCAGCACCCTGCTCTTGCTGGGAGGGCACAGCATGGGGCCTCTGGAATGGCTGAGGGGGTTTTGCTCCTCCAGGCTGGGTCACGGTGAGGGATGTACAGCACAAGGGGGCCCTTGGTGTGGATGTGGGCTGCTCGTGGCTGCATTTCCCTTCCAGTCAATCTTCCACAGATTTATGCTGGAGAAATGGGAGCATTAAGCATCCCCTTGCTGTAATTCAGCATGCAGCAAGAGATACAGATTTAAATATTTAGTAGCACATAACTGGCTAAAAGCCTCAGCAACATTTTTAAAAATCACTTCTTAATAAAACTGGACTGAAATATTCCCCACAGTTAGAATTTATGGTTGGTAATTGGTGTTCTTGTGATAAATAGGAGTGAATATATATTTATGAACAACAAATATTAATGAAGAAATAATACAGGAGCCCAACTCCAGGCTATGCGGCTTGCTCCACAGTATTCCCCGAGGAAAGCAGGCATTAAGCAAACACAAAGGCCAGACCAACACTGCTGTTTGACTGAAAAAGAAATCCAGGAGAAAGGGAGGGTGGTCCTGGGGCACAGAGACTGGCTCAGAGGTGGCTGGATTCAATGCCAGCCTCTGCCTGCGGCTGAGCAGCCACAAGGGCACCCACTGTAAATGCTGCTCCTTTGCTGCACATCAGATACACCCCATCACGGCCCCCCAGCACTCCTCAGGGGTGAGACAGTAAGCTGCATGTGTTCCCCCGTGGTGAAACTTGGAGGAAAGCCACAGAATCTCCTCCTCTTCTGTGTATGGCAGGAAGAGATTTATCTCCAGGTGATGATCCTGATTACTGCTTAGGCACAGCAGAGGCGGGAGCAGCATGTTGATTTCTCTTCATTTTTCACCCAGCAGCAGCGGCTTTAATGCCTGCTGCCTTCCACACAGAATCATGAATTAGTACCTGGGCCAGAGAGAGGGATCCTAGGAAAAGCATCCCCCAGCAGACAGGGACTGGCCTGGCCACAGCCCAGAGCCAGAGGGGCTCTGCTGAGCCAGGCAGGGAAGGAGAGGGAAGCCTGGCTGGCACTTGCCATGTGCTGGGCACCACCAACACACCTGCTGCAGCCGAGCAGAGAGAGACATCAGGCTTCACAAAGTCTGCAGAGGGTAGCAGAGCCCACAGGCAAAGCAGGCAGAAATCTAACGCTTGACACAATCCCTGGGAGCAGCTCCAGGAGCTGACTCTGCAGCAGGAGCAACTGGAGCAGTCTTCATAGCCTGAACCTGGCTGCTCCCATGCCTGCAGCCCTAAATACCCTCCTGTGAGGCTGGCACCCACCCTGCTCTGGCACTGAGGAGGAGCCACACGATCTGTGAAAGCCCTACCAGCCAAAGAAAACATTCTAACGTTAAACAAAAGAGACATTTTCATTCTGCAACAGAAGCTCTGTGATCTTGGAACACAATTTGCATAAAGAGACAATTCGGCTATAAACAATTCCAACATTAACTGGTATTTACATGTAGAGCAACTCACTCAAAATACAATTAAAGGCCTTGATGGATGGGAAAATGTCAAAACGTTTAAAAGGCTTCAGCACACGTGTTTGATTTACATCTCCTTGGTCAGACACAAAGCTGGAGTTTGTTTATATTTTCTCTGCCAGAGCCCAGAGCACATGGAGATCCTGGCTCCCGGCAGCAGCAAACACAGGGATCGATTTCCTGGTTATCCCTCCCCACCAGGAGCCAGCTCTATTTCCTCTGAGAACAGATTTCAAGTAAGAAGGGCTACTGCTCGGCTCCCCAGGCTCACCTCACAGCTGTCTCTGCCTGCTCATTACTCTTAACAGAATCTGCAGGGCCACTGTTTTCCAATATCATCCTAAAACAGAGGCTGGAAAGATGTCATTCCTCCCTTAGGAAGACTGAGCTATTTCAGCAGAAGACAAGACCTGAGTCCTTCCCCAGGTTCTCTGAAAACAGAAGTATCTCAAATTAGGAGCTGCTCTTGCCAGTTTGACCTACAACTTCTGCTGGTCTGGAGAAGGCATCAGACTCCTCAGCATGCACTGAAACAAACCCCACCTCTCCCCACTCCTGACCAAGTCACCTTCTCACAAGCTCTTTCTTCCTCCAAAAGCTTCCTTCAGCTTCCTAAAGCTGACTACTCCACACCAAGTGGAACAGCTGCACTAAGTGAAGAAAGCCCATCTCACCCCAAGCAGGCTGCTGCAGTCAGAACACCTTGCAAGAGATGGGTGACCCATGTTTAACCACCCTTGGAGGGGAGGCACAGCACCACCCAGGCCCCGTACCCTAAAGATGCCCTAGCAGAAGGAGGCACAAAGGTAAGAGCCTGACTGGCACTGCAGAGCCCACAGCAGAGCCTTCCAGGCAAGAGCTCTGCAGCAGGCCAGGTCTGGGTGAGGTGGTGGAACCAGCCTGCATGCTTCTGTCTGGTTCAGCTTCACACCACCAGAGCTTGTCTGCCCAGGACCGCCAAGCCCATCCTGACTGCCAGGAGATAAGGATTCCTGCAAACCCCAGCAGACACTTGCTATTTCTACCCCCAAGTTCTCTGCCTCTGACTGCAAATGGAGTTTACCTGATATCGAGAGGAGAGCTGGAGCTTGAGCTGCTTCCCCAAACCACGCCAGCCTAACAAGGCTCCCCTACTGCGAATCAATAAGCAAGAGCACTTGCCCAGTCTGTTGGCTCCCAGAGCATTTCCAAAGCTGCTCACAGCTGTATTTTCTCTCTTCAAGGTCAGATTCCTTAAGGGCTACAGGCTGAACAATTCCACATGCATCCTAAAAATACAGAGTTGGGTTTTTTTATAAGCCACCTAACACATTTTAAAGGGCAAGGATCCGCATTTTACTTTTTATTGCCACTTATCTTCCATCTCTGCCACTGTGTTTATCCTCTGCTGCACGAAGGGGCACAGCTGCAGCTCTCTCCTGCTGCAAGGCTGACAGGGCAGCAAACAGGAGCTCAGCCAAGTGCAGCCCCTGTGATCTGTCAGAGCTCAGGCAGGAGACCCACTGAGCACACAGAGTAAAGCAAGCCCATAGCGATCATTAACCATGGGGCTCAATGGGGCTCGAAGGTGGCATAGCTGAGAGCTGTGCTCCTGAACACCACAGAATTAGTCTGCAGAAGCAGCTCCAGAAGTGAACAGCTCTGCTGCTGACAGAGCAATGCCCTTGACACTTGGAGCTTGCTCAGCTTACAAGGAGCTCCCTGTGCTGCCTGTGGGGATGAGCGCCTGCTGCCCACTTGCAGAGATCCCCGAGTTCACTCAGCTGTGCTCAGGGGAGGAGGCAGCAAGCAGTGCCCAACAGCCACACAGAAGCTCTGGGATGGGATGGAAAGCGAAGAGCTGCTTGCTGCACAGAGGTCTGTGCAAGGGCTGCCTGCTCCAGATGCTGCCCATGGGCCCACACCAGCTCCTGCCAGCACTGGGACTGCCTTTGCACCGCAGCACCAACACTCAGCCGCCTGTGGGTGGTGTGGGGCTGGCCACAGGATGAAGCACTCATTTACTCCACCAAGGCCATCAGCATTTTGTTAATGGGGCTCACCTCATCTCTCCTTGGTCTGCCATTTGACATCCATCAGCTCCTGGCTGAGCCTTCCCTTAGCTCTTCTACCCTGAGCCCTTCTTCCCAGGCTTTGCTGGAGCCCTTCCTTAATGCTGATGCTGCCACTGCCCAACAAGTTGCAAGCTGTAATTTACTCCAGTACTGGATATGGATGCTCTCTTTTTCCATTTGTCTGCATTAAATAATTATTTAAGCTATGTTAGGTATTTATCAAGTAAACTATCAGCATCTCAAGTTTCCTTATTGTAGCCAGAGATTTAGAGCAGCAATTTGTATGCACCCTGGCCCCTGCATGAAAAGGGCTTTCTGCAGGCTGAAATTATGATATGAACATAATTTTTTATGAGACACTAGAACCTACCCTCAAGAGTTTGGGAGGGGAAAGAAAGCAGGTGAGAGAAAGCTCACTTGCCAGGTTGCCTGGCACAGCAAGAAGCTCCCAGTTGTGCATCTCTGGGAAACTCAGGGCCAGCAGCTGGTGATGGGGCAGCAGCAGACAAACCAGCATGGCTGCCACCCCAGGATAAGGGCAGTGGAAGCAATTCCACAGTGCTCCTCCATTTCCAGAGAGATCATCCCCACAGTAATCCCAGTCCAATTGTTCTCCACCTCTCCCGGGATCTCAGAGGTCTCCATGAGAGCACTGCAGCAGTAACTCGAAGCCCACTGCAAGTCCAGCACTTCCTCCAGTGGTGTGCCCACAGCTCCCAGCCACAGGGACTGGGAGGTCCTGGGTCTGCAGACTCCCATGGGCAGAGATGCCTCCAGCCCCACACAGGGAGTACCACAGGACTTCACCATTCCCATGGGGCTCTCCAAGGAAGAGCAATGGAAGGGGCCTGTGCACAGTGGTGGCCACTCCTTCCCCCTCCCCGAGGGTTCCAGTGCCCCAGGAATGCTGATGAAGAGGCCAGGGCTCAAAGAAGTGCTGGCACAGCTCCTCTTCCTCACCTCCAGCTTCAGCACTTCTCTCTCTCATCCCAGCTCTGACAATTGCCACAGAAGGAACCCTGTGTGCTGGAAGCTGAATCCTTTCATTTCCTGCTGCTCCTTTCCCTCTTTCCCACATCTCTCTGCTGAGCTTCCTTTATGTTTTGTCCAACCTGGACATCCACATGGGGAAACTGAGGGACTTAGCAGCATTATTTGAGCAGCAACTGTAGCAATCCCAGCCACATTCCAGACATCACTATAACTACAGCTTATGTCAGCCTCTCACTTCAGGTCTTTCCACAAATTAAGAGGTTTCAGCTGAGCTGCTTGCATCTGATTTGCCTTGAACCACTGTTTAGGATGCTGTGGCAGAGCTGTAGCTCTTGTCCTGGCAGTCTCCTTCATCAGATGGCTGACTTGGCAATTGCAGATCAACTGAAGAGGTTCAACACACAGGGTGCACACCAGATGAGCCCCAGAAGATGGCACAGTGCTCCTTCCCATCCTTACATGACATTTTGGTCTCTATGGAAGCAGTCAGGGAGCTCTGGACAGCACCTGAGACCCTGACCAGGCTTGGCAGAGCCATGATGTCAGCTGTTCAGGAGGTAGTTGTTCTGGGACCAGAGAGGCACAGGGAGCCCAGAAGAGGGCAAGAAGAATGGGCCCCACCATTCCACCACTACCTGGTGGGAAGGGAAATGTGCCAGGGTGCAATGGAGCCAAGCAGCAGAAGTCCTGGTGCTCTGCATGCATCCTTCTGGCTGGCATCAGCACTGGGGCGGGGTCCATGCTTGGGCCTCCTGAAGGTGCCAGCTGTCCCTTTGCTGTAGGACAGCCTGCACAGGCAAGGGCAGTCAGCCTGAATTTTGCTTGCCATGTTCCATCTGGTTTGTGCCTGAGCACAGCATCCAAACAGTCATACAAGTTTTCCACCAACAGCTTCAGCCCAGGGGAAAACAGAAACTGAGGAACAAGATACTTCTGACACAGAGAGTGTAGCACAGGCACCAGCCCTTGGTGTGTTTGGAGAGGACCTCACTGTAAGATGGTCAGCACAGAGATGGAAACCCATCCAGTTTCCAGCCCCTTCAAAGAGGAACATAAGACATATTTTTTTCCTTTATAGATTCTTGACACTTAACCTACTCAATGCTTTTTATTTGCATTGATCACATTTTATAGTATGATTAAATTTGTGTGGAATAGAACCAATTAGTTTTGGTTTACATTTATTGAATCCACTTTATGGTCAGACAAATTAACTCTCAGCAGTTAGTTTGATTTATCCAATGGCATAAAGCTTGACAATCTGTACTTTTAGATAACCAGGTTTAAAAGAATTATTGCTGTTTTTCTTGCTGGGGACACATCACTAAATCTGGAGGCAGGTATGAAGAGGAGGCAAACAGCAGACTGGGCTTGTCTGGAGATTTTCATAGATTTATAGAATGGTTTGGGTTCAAAGGGGCTTTAAAGATCAACCAGTTCCAATCCTGTGCCATGGGCAGGGACACCTCCCACTAGCCCAGATTGTTCAAGGCCTCATCCAACTTAGCCTTGAACTTCTCCAGGAGTGAGGCATCCACAACCTCTCTGGGTAACCTCTTTCAGTGCCTCATCACCCTCACTGTCAGGAATTTCTCCCTAATCTCCAGTCTCAATCTCCCTTCTTCCAGCTCAAAGCCATTGCCCCTCATCCTTTCACTACAAACTCTTCTAAAACTTCCCTCCCCCACACACCCCAGATTTCTTGTATCCCACTTCAGGTACTGGAAGGCTGCTCTAAGGTCTCCCTGGAGCCTTCTCTTCAGAACTGAACAGCCCCAGTGGGGCTGGTAGGGGTTTGAAGGGACCTCCAGAGATCAAGTTCAATCCCCTTATCAAAGCAGGGTCACCTAGGGCAGGTCACACAGGAACACATCCAGATGGGTTTTGAAAGTCTCCAAAGGAGACTCCCCAACCTCTCTGGGCAACCTCTCTGTCCTTCCCCCTAACTCCTGCCCCTAATGTGTGCCCTACCATCCCTTCTGTAAAGCCCCTTTGACTGAACAGACTCATCCACCTCCCAACAAAGCCTTTGCCCATTCTAAGGCTGTCCCTTCTCTTTCTGCCACTTGGACAGGGCACATGGTCTGGAAGAACTGATTGGCAGTGCTGGCAACGTGCTCCTCTGAGCTGGAACAGACCATGTCCAGCTCAGCACAGAGAGAGGAGGCTCCCACTAAGTCTGGTGCTCCTCCTTTGTATCCATTCATTAGGCTGAGCTCTGCAACACGATCATGTCCAGCAGGGCCCATCAGAAGAGAGGTGTGTCACTGGCAGTGCCATTGACACAAGGACAAATGGGCCAAGGAAGCTGCCTGGCACCTGGGCAGGTCTGAAGCCCAACCTCATTTGTATTCAGCAGCCACATTTGTTCCCAGTTAGTAAATGAGATTTAGTTAATAAATTGGCTCATGTGAGCAGACTGCCAGTTGTTGTCATGCACTGCAGTAAGTGAAGAATAATGAAAGCTTTCTATTTCATAAGAAGGAGCTGTTTTCTTACAGGACTAGATGCTGGAGAGCTGCTGGCTTTTGGCAGGCAGTGGCTGTTTGATGACCAAGCATTTCAGGGATCTTTGCAAGGCAGTCAGGATGCTTCCCAAGTCCACTGACCTGTCGAGGTGGAGCCACTTGCTGACAGCCCTGTCCCCACCACAACCTCCTCACCATCTCAGCATCTTCAGCCAGGAGGACATGGAGGGCTCCTGTCACTGGTGGAGTGCTCCTGTCACTGGTGTAAGCCCCACATATGGTAGGGACAGAAGCAGCCCAGTCAAGTTACTCTGTACAGTAAACAGAGATCCACTTAGGGTCCAACACAGATAGATATGAAAACTTGACATGGTAGAACTGAAAACTGTCCCAGGAGGAAATATCTGGGTTAATAGAGAGAGTAAATCCATTATCATGCCTCTGCAGGCTCCTCATTCCTTTGTCCTTTTGCTCACAACCTCGAATCAAGTTTAGTCCCCTGCTAAATTTATACAGACACACAGCAACATAGTTGGCATGATTCTTTGCCTTGTGACAGAAAGAGATCTCCTCATCTGGTTCTTACAAAGATCATGCAGTTGTCCATTCTTCACCTATACAGCATCTTGATCCGATACCATACATCTGAGAGGAGCATCTCTTATCAGACATGACGCTATTTGTTCTCTAAAATACTGAGCCTAAATATGGTGCTGACAGCCATCAGCAACAGACTTACAAGCTGGTGAACAAAGCTGCAGCTTGGAGGATTGCATCCAACAAACAAGCCCTGTACTCCTCTGAAGTGGATACCAACTCTGCAGGGCCCCTAGAGGACACAGGCGCTCCTCTCCCTTTGCAAGGATCCCCTTGAGAAGCTTCACATGTGCAGTCTACACAACTGCCATTTGGCCAAGCCATGAAGCACTATGAAAGTCAAAGCTTGCACTGGGAGTAGCATGCCATCTGTTTGGGCTTGAAAGGCAGGAAACAACCATCAAAACTCCAGTCTAATCATCATCAGCTGGCTGGCAGCTAACAAGCACGTGCTGTCTGGTGAAGAGATAAGACGCTTATCAGCCAAGCATCTTGCAAGAGAGAAATTAAGTATCTGATGGGCTGAGGGAGATATACAGCAAGAGCAAGCAGCTCAAACAAGGCTAATTAAAGAGGGGAGTCACGTGGCCCAGTGAAAACTAGGGAGCATTTACCCAAGGTTCCTCTGCTTGCACCTGAACACCTCAGGTTAACTTCACATCCACCACTAAACAGCAGGAAATTGTGTAGGCAGGAAGCCAGCACATCTGCATGGACAAAAACAAAGCCTGCAGCAGAGACAGCAACCGAGTAGCACATGTGAGCCACGAAGCACAGAAACCAGATGTGCACTGGATAGAAAAGCTTTATCTGTGGCAGGGTAGGTGAAACGTTCTGTGAAGAGGCCTGACCATTCACTATCAGCGATGCTGGGTTGCTGGTCTGCTTGACCCCAAGAGGGGGGCAACGAATGTGCCATTGCCTGGGGAAGTGACCAATCCATTATGGAGCTCAACCTTTGCTCACAGAAAGAGAACTGCTCTGAGACCAGTTCCCCAGTATGTCTGAAGCATCTACACCACTCATGGCTCAGAGATGAACAGATGCTCTTGTGCTAACAAGGTCCTGGAAAGCGGCAAAAGCAGCGAATGCATTTGAACCCAAGGAGATGGCAACTTGAAGTCAGTCAGCAATGAATGACAGCCTCATCCTCATCAACACCTACTCCATCCCACCAGCCCACTGACAGTCACCATGGAGCACACACCTATTCACGTACCAAACCAGCAGTCCATAGTTGTCTGTATGGAAGAAATATCATAGGATTTTGAATGGACAAAACACTGAGCAGCCTGAAAAGAAAGCAAAGACCACCAGCCTCACCCACAAAGCACCCTCTGGGGCAGGCAGTAAATCATCAGAAAGATGATTTACTCCTCCAGCTTTCCCTATGACCTCCAGCAAGCCACCACTATCAGCCAGGAGAAAGGGGACCAGGCAGGACTTTTGGTACATGTCCAGCCCACCAACATGGAGGCAGAAGGAAGAGGAAGAGAGATGTGATTGCTACAAAGAAAAAAAAGAAACAAATGGGGACTCGTGACTAGTACCCATGAACAGGGTTGTTGTAGAAAGGAGAATGATAAATTGATCTGCTGCAGAGCTGTCCTCTTTCAACACCTTGTGGAAAGCCCCACCTGAATAACACCAATATTTAATTTTGGGCAAACTGGAAGAATAAAGGAGATGAAAAACTTAAGAGAGACATATTCACTGTAACAGCTGTGACAGCTATTCCTCAAGCACCACAAAGCACAGCCCTGCCTGTGCTCAGCTCTGCAGAGTAAACGGTAATTAGAGTTTGCCAATCATTGTTGCTTCCTTATTGATGACAATGAGGAGATGAAGGATCTGTGATAGACACAAATTCTCCTGAAGCTTCTCTCTCCCATTTGTCATTTCAAGCTTGCAATTTGAATCAAAGGATTTGCTCAAAATGCACTTCAAGAATGTTTCAACATTTCTGTTCCCCATATAAAAAGCTCAAATCTTCTGAACCAGCCCTGTTGCAGTCGTCTTCAGCACACAGCAAAGTGCAGCAACTCAGATGCCATAAAATAATTGGTTCTGGATCACACCTACGGCATTCTACCAGCAAACTTATGAATCCCCTGCACTGGTCTTGATTAAGGCCTGCTTTTAGGCACAGTCTAACACAGCCTGTCCTTACAGGGACAGAGAGCATGTTGTACTTGATGAAGGGCTAACTCCAGGATCACAGAACATCCTGCATGAAGCCACAGTAAATGGGAAAGTGGCAGGGAGAACAAGCAGGGAAAATCTTTCTCCATCTGGCCCAGACCCATGGCCTGCTAGATCTGCTGCTCCTGCAGACTGCACGTGTGCCTGGGGTCTGAAATACAAGACAATATTGATCACCCTGTCACCAGTTAATCGAAACAACTCAGCAAGCCAAAGGTGGCTGCACGCAGACAGGGCTCTGTGTGCGGGAGAACACAGCACAAGGAGCAAGGGTCTGGGCCAGGGGCAGGATTAACTCCCACTCCCTATCTCCTGCAGGCACATGGAAGGGGCAGCACAGCCTGCAGCTCCACCACCCCAGAGAAGACCTTCTTTGAGGTGAAGGGAGCCCATCTCAAAGGAAGAACTAAATTCAGGCAGTTTTCAGGCTGCTATGATAGAGCCAGTTTTGCTTTTTCATAGAATCATAGAATCAGAGTTGGAAGGAACAATAAGGATCATCTAGTTCCAACCCCCCTGCCATGGGCAGGGACACCCTACCCTAGAGCAGGCTGCCCACAGCCTCATCCAGCCTGGCCTTAAGCACCTCCAGCCATGGGGCCTCAACCACCTCCCTGGGCAACCCATTCCAGCCTCTCACCGCTCTCATGCTGAAGAACTTCCTCCTCACATCCAGTCTGAACCTACCCATCTCCAGCTTTGCTCCATTCCCCCTAGTCCTGTCACTCCCTGATATCCTACAAAGTTCCTCCCCATCTGTTTTGTAGCCCCCTTCAGATCCTGGAAGGCCACAAGAAGGTCACCTGGGAGCCTCCTCTTCTGCAGACTGAACAGCCCCAACTCTTTCAGTCTGTCCTCACGGCAGAGCTGCTCCAGCCCTCTGAGCATCCTGGTGGCCCTTCTCTGGACACACTCCAGCATCTCCACATCCTTCTTGTAATAGGAGCTCCAGAACTGGACGCAGTACTCCAGGTGAGGTCTCACCAGAGCAGAGTAGAGGGGGAGAATCACCTCCCTCGACCTGCTGGCCACACTTCTCCTGATGCAGTTTTTAACACTTGCTTTTCTTTTTCTCCTCTCTCTGGTCTTTCATTTCTTTCTGGAACAACAGCAGGAGCAGATAAGCATGCTTTAATCTGCTCCCAGTGAAAAGGTGGGAATGGTGATTGCTTGTTCTACCTTTTGGCCAAGCATTTTTATTGTGCATTGCTATGGGCAAAGGCCTTGGCTCTCCAGGCTCCAAGCTTTTGTCTTTTTGTGAGCTAAAGACCTTTTCCCAAAGTGAGCACTGAAATGCTTCAATGGTCTTTAAAAAAAAAAGAAAAAGTTGTGCAGATTTTGGGAGATTTTGGGCTGCACTAAAAGAAAAACCTAACAAGCCAAATGTCATTTTTTTTAGGAGATAAGAAAAAGGCTACTGGAGCTGTCAGAGTTTAAGCTTCAACCTTTATGTTTACAAAGCAAAAAGGGCAATTAAATGTGGAAAAAATAAACCTTTCCAGGAGTTCTGGTTTGCATTCAGGCTGTTGAATGACAGCCTAGTTTAATGCCTTAGGCAGGGACTCAGAATAGAGCAGCCCTGACATTTCTTTGATGCTAAGTAGTGTACCCTAATAAAGATGTTCCTTAAAACTATCCCCTTCTGCCTGGCAACTGGGTGTTACAGAGCATCCCTGCTGCCATGGGACTGCCCTCCTGCTCCAAGCCTCCCTGCATCTGGCACTCTTCTTCCCTCCCTGCAGACCTGCAGCTGCCACAGCTCTGCTGCTGTCCACCTTTGCCACTGAATTTGAGGAAGAAGTTGTCAGAATAAACCAAGGATACAGTTAATAGGCAAACTCTATGCTTTCACCTCCTGAATATTTCACAAAGCTTATTTTCACCGAAGTGCTGATGGACAGCAAACATCACGGTCCTGCAAGAGCAGAGTCAATAAACAAGCACAGACCACTACGTGGCAAGGACCCCTGCCCATGCTTGAAACAAGCCACTGCCCTCCGAGCATCTAAAAGAGCAGCTGAAGAAAGATGTTTTCTCAATACATAGAGTAAGCTCCTCTCAGATTTCTGCCCTTACACCCTGTCAGTTATGAGCCCGTGGGCACATCAGCACAGCTCCCTGGTGCAGGGCAGTGCAAAGGCTGCAGACAGGAGCTCTCTTGATGCCAGCTGTGAGGTGCTGGCTGCCATCCAGAGAATAACTGTATTCCCTTCCCATAAGCCTCCGGCTCTTCACGCTTTTTTTTTCTCTCTGCAAAGACCAAGATGCAAAAAGAGAGATGAACAGAAGTGGGGGAAAGGCACTGGGAAGCCCATCTCCAAGTTTAAAGTCACAGCAGATGGCAGAGGCACTGCTCTATGACAGATGAAGAAATTGGTGATGTATGTGTCAAAGGCAATGTCATTATCAACAGCCTGTCTGCCTGCCTTAGCTCCAAGAGTTGCCAGCCCTCCTTGGACTTGGATCTCCTGGGGAGGACAGCATGTCCTTGCACCTTCTCACACAAAGCTGCCTGCACTGGCACTGACACAGCTTGCAAGGGCAGCTCCTCACCTCCTTAGGAAGCACATACCAGCGGGGTCTGATGCTGACTCCACAGCACAGGTTCGTTCAGCATTGCCTAGATGTGAAATGTTCTTGATGCACTCAGCTAAGTAACATCATTCCCTCTGCCATTTAGAATCACAGAATGGCTGAAGTTGGAAGGGAACTCAAAGATCATCCAGTTTCAACCCCTCACAATAAGCAGGGACACCTCCCACTAGAACAGGTCTTCTAGGCCTCATCCAAGCCTTCTCTCCTCCAGGCTGAAGAGTACCAACTCTCATAGCCTGTCCTCACAGCAGAGCTGCTGCAGCCCCCTGAGCATCTTCGTGGCCTCCTCTGGACTGGCTCAAACAGTTCCATGTCCTTCTTGTGTTAGGGGCTCCAAAACTGCACACAGGACTCCAGGTGGGGTCTCAGGAGAGCAAAGGGACAGAATCCTCTCCCTTACCCTGCTGGCTGCACTTCTCTTCATGCAGCCCAGCACAGGGTTGCTGTCTGGGCTGCACTCACACTGCAGGCTCATGTTGAGCTTTTCATCAACCCAGACCCCCAGGTCCTCTTCCTCAGGGCTGCTCTCAGCCATTCACCACCCAGTCTGGAGTTGTGCTTGGGATTGTGCCAACCCAGGTGCAGGACCTTATACTTGGCCTTGCTGAATTTCATGAAGTTGGCCTGGGCCCTCCTCTCCAGCCTATCTAGGTCCCTCTGGATGGCATCCCTGCCCTCTAGCAAATCAACTGTGCCATACAGCGTGGTGTCATCTGAAAACTTGCTGAGGGTGCACTCAATTCCTCTGTCCATATCACTGACAAAGATGTTAAACAGCACTGACCCCTGAGGGACACCACTTGTCACTGGTCTCCAGGTGGACATTGTGCCATTGATCACCACTCTCTGTGTGCGATCATCCAGCCAATTCCTCATCCAGCAGTGCTCCATCTATCAGCTCCATGTTTTCCATGTTTGGTGACTAAGATGTCAAGTGAGACAGAGTCAAATACCTTACTCAGGTCCAGATGCCTTACCATCCAGAAGATCAGCGACGAAAGGCAAGAATGGCTTCTGGCACGCCTCCATATACAATCACCTGGCACCTGTGCTTGCAATGCTGGGAGGGAGCCAGTGAGAGCAATGGCAGTGCACAGCTTCCAGATGAACAAAAGGCCAAGGTCCTACCTCCAGAGCTGGAGTAGGGCACCTGCGTGCGCTGCTTTGCAGAGAGCTGTAGTGCTACACATCAGGACTGATGCAATGCATAGCAAGAAAGGGGGAAGATGATCACAGTCAACTGGGAAAGGAGCAGGGCAGGCAGTAAAATCCTGGGAGATTCCAAACTTCCTGCTCATTTAGAGCTAGGTTCTTATTCCTTGGTTTTGTGCCTGTGCACTCAGACGGCAGGCAGTGGTGATACAACACAGCCATGGTGTTCTTCCTCTAAAGCTGTTTCCTTACAAGGACACCCCAAGCCTCACCTCCCTGCATCTCCTGCCCTGCCTGCCACACCAGCCCACTGAGGGTTGGCTGTGATTAGCACTTTCCCTGATGCCACTACAGACGACTTTCACACTTGCAGCACTTGTGAGGAGGTCTCCAGCAGTGACAAATCCTGTGTCATCACAGAATCACAGAACAGTAGGGGTTGGAAGGGACCACTAAAGAACTAAAGATCATCCAGTGCAACCCCTGCCAGGTACCCCAGGGTAAGTCACAAAGCAACACATCCAGTCAGGTTTTCAAAGTCTCCAGAGAAGGAGAATCCAATCTTTCTGGGCAGCCTGCTTCAGGGCTCTGTCACACTCACAGTGAAAAAGCTTTTCCTTATGTTCACATGGAACCTCCTCTGCTCCACCTTGCACCCATTGCCCTTTGTCCTATCACTGGACATCACTGACCAGAGCCTGACACTTTCCCTCATGTCTTTCTAAACATGAATAAGGTTACCCCTCAGTCTCCCCTTCTCCAAGCTAAAGAGACCCAGCTCCCTCAGCCATTCCTCAGAAGGGAGATCTTCCTCTCCCTCCAGCATCTCTGTGGCTCTAGCATCTTTGTGGCTCACCTCTCCATCATCTTCATAAGCCTGGGAAGAAGAATGCCTTCTGCTTACTGACCCAGAGTGTTATAGACAGTGCAGGAACATACATCTGGGAGACAGAATTCAAATTGAATTGACTTGCTGAACAAGCATGGGAAATCCTGTTCTCATTATTTAACCAAATAAATATAGAGGCCAGAGAAATTTCTATCTGCTAATAAACAGAGTTAGTTTCACATCCCCCTGCTCTTCTGCAGAGCAGGATTCCACTGAGGTTGCAGTGTCCTTGTTGGAAGAGGTTGTGTGGGAAACCCACACACCAGGAAAACTCATTGGATTCTGCAGGAAATACCAGGCCTATGCAGAAGACAAAGGGATAGTAACACACCAGCTTTTTAGTGGCTAGCAAGTTATCTACTCTGCTGTTTAACACATGATAAGAAAGTGGAGAAGTCATTCTAAGTGTAACACAGGAACTGCTGAATCGGTTTTGAGCTCCACAGATTTGACTGGACAAAGAAAATTAGAAAGATGAAAGGCAGCTTTTAATTCTTTGCAGCATTTATTGGTCACAGGGGGTGATTTGGATCTCTTATTGCACTTCACTGGACATAAATAAAGAGGTCATAATAGCTCCTAGCTGTTGCTTCAGCCTTTTTGAGCAGTGGTCCTCAGGAAATAAATGGATTAAAGGGTTTCACATGCTGCAGAGCTGCACTGAAACCACTGCAGCTAAACGACACCCAAGTGTAGGACCCACGTGGGCCCTTCTTAACAGCTGCCACAGACAGCTAAAAGAGACAAATGAGATAGCAACTGCTATTTGCATGTTGGTAGCACAAGGTGTGTGTACATTATGTGCTGTTGACTGCATCCAGCAATAATCCTCAGTCCTCCATGCTCAAAGAGCTCAGGTATGCACTCAAACCACTCTAGGATGGGAGTGACCAGCTCCCAACTGCCAGCAGCAACACAATAAGGCCAGGAAACCTGAAGTTTCCAACCTCAGCTTCACCATCAGCCTGACTGTTCTGTGGCCATGCCCATGTCAAGCAGGCTCTAGGCAGTCTGTCTCCATCTGTGTCCCCATAAGACAGGGACAGTCACAGCCCTCCCCACCACTGTCTCTGGTGGGACCCCCCATACCATTCACTGCCATGGAGCTTGTAAGCCAGGATGCAAAACTGGGAAAGGAAATGCTTGGGGGGTGGAGGGGTAGCCCATGGTGAATCTCACAAACAATGAAAACTTCATTAATAACAACACTTAGCACCACCATGCTGCCTTTATATTTACAAAGCAGTGTGTAAACATTAGCTAATTCATCTACTTATAGAGTGCTTTATATTTCCCAGGCCCCATGCAAACATTAGTTAATTAATCTACTTAATTGTTTCCATGGTTGGTATTCCAGGGCACTGCATACAGCAGCATAAGGAGGAGGCCCAAGCAGGGATACACCAAAGAGGTTCTTCTGCTCTCTTGGTGTCTGCAGTGCCTGCCTCATTCTGGGGAACACCTCCAGCCAGTGTCAGCTGGGCTGAGGGCACTGAAAGCTTCCAGGCAGCAGAGGCAGAGCCTCCTCCAAGTAGTGAGAAATGAAAGGGGTTCAGTGAGCAGCAAGAATGACTTCACACCTACAGAACCTGCTGTGCAGTGAAAGACTGAAGATACTCTGCAGATTCAGCAGATCAAAAGGAAACTTAAGAGGGAACTCCATCACAGCCCATAAGCCCCCACACAGGGACAGCACAAGAGGTATTCAAATGATGTCTAACCAGATTTGACACCTGAAGAGACAGGTAGGAAAAGGGAAGATCAAATTCACTTTTCTAACAGCAACTGTGAGCAAGGTGGAGTCAGGAAAGCCCACACTGAGGGCAGTGAGAAGGCCTTTTGGGCATCATGACTGGGTGTATCTGACTGGTTTGTGAGGGCTCTCCTGCTACCCCAGGACTGGCTGTTACAGAACACACCCCACTAAGGCAAAGCGCCTGGACTCCAGGCTCATGTGCAGCCAGGGCCAAGCTCCGGCTGCAGAGCAGAGTGCAGGTGGCAGCAGCTACTGCCTATCCTCCTGCACTGACCAAAGAGACCATAGAATCATTTAAGGTTGGAAAAGACCTCTTAGATCAAGTCCAACTATAACCCAACTACCACGACCACTAAACCATATCCCAGAAGCACCACATCTACAGTGTCTTGAAAACTTCCAGGGATGGTGACTCCACCACCTTCCTGGGCAGCCTGCTACAATGCCTGACCACTCTCTCAGTAAAGAAGTTTTTCTTAATGTCCAATCTAAATCTCCCCTGGCACAACTTAAACCCATGTCCCCTCACCCTATCCCTAGTTACTTGGGAGAAGAGACAAACACCAGCCTCACTGCAACCTTTCAGGTAATTGTAGATGGTCCTGCCAGCAAGTTAGACAAACCACCACTGCAACCAAACTACAGAAATATGAAGCCTTTTCCATAAGAAAGATCCTGAAAGAACTAGGCCTGCCAATCAAACACCCTCTAAACAAGTATTAATGTACACCCACTCATGCAGAGCTGCATCTCTCTGCTGTTTATTGCATTTTAACATTGTCAACAGAGCTTGCTGAAGCACTCACAGTGCTCTGCTGACCTCCATTATTTATTATGGCATGTGAAATTGATTGTGGTTGAAAGATCCTTACTGGAATAAAATGAGCTTCTCAATTATTGCCAGACAAATAAATCTCTGTTTTCCAGTGATTCCCCTCTGGGGAGCACTTGCATAACCCTGAGTTCATGACAACAGACATCTCCAGCTGGCAGACACAGGTGACTGCGCTGCGATCACTGCCGAGGCAGAGGTCAAGCGGTCCTCCGCGTGGCCACGGGGAAGGGCAGTGGTGGGGACAATGCAGGGCTCAGTGATGCTTCTGGATGGATAAATCATAAACTCTGCAGCAAAGCAAGCTGTGACCACTTTTGATGCTTTCTGTCAACTGCAGTGCAGGAAATAGTCACTAATTATTAATGGGATTATGACCAGATGAACAAGACCAATAAGCCTTTCACAGACCCAACCTCCTACCTGCCTTTCCTTGCTCAGAAAATCCTCAGCTAGATGTAATAAAAGAGCTTAAGCTGTGAAACTAATCCTAAGAGAAATCTGACCACTGTTTTTTCCCTCTCTTCCCTAAGAAATGCAGATCTCCATATGTGAGCCCTTCCAGCAGGCCCACAGTGAAGCAAGGACCTCTTTTGTGTTCTTCGACTTCTTTTCAGTCCCTTGTTCCAAGCATCCTGAGGGATCTGCTTCTCAGAGCTGTTCATTGGTGACCTCTAACACAAAGGGACATTATTAATTCTTGATTCATTTAAAACAGTCTATTCTGACAAGACTGCAGCAGACACCTCTCTGCTGAAGGATTAGAGACTAGTAATTAAATGCCAATGACAGAGCACTGAAAGCTTACTAAACATTCACTAAGAAATCTCTGTCCCTGCTCCCTTCTCCTTATTCTTGTTAGAAACATTTCTAAGAGATCTATAAACCTGCCACACTCAAAGGACACAGGAGCCTTCTCCTCCCTGTGTTGACCTCCCAGAGCTTTCACTCTCTGGTTTACTGGGCACTGAGCAGCCTTTCACTACATGCTCACCTACACTCACCTGCAAAAGGACAAAGTCTGCTTTCAGTCTCAAAACTGCCTTCACAAGGACCAGATCTGCCCAATTCCTGTCTCTGCCCATCAGTTTGGACACTGCAGGGTGCACACTCCTCACAACTCCTTTTTCCTCTTCTTCCCCCTGCTCAATGATCCTCCCCCAGACACCGAAGCACTACTCCTGGGTGCAAGAACAGAGACAGCATAGAAATCCTACTTAACTCTCATGCATATTGACAGGGTAGCTCTGCCTGCTGGGAGCACACATGTCACAGCCGCTCAAGAACTGGTAGTTCCCAAACTGTGCTTCTCTATGGCACTGTCACACAGGCACATCTGCACAACTGTTAAAAAATGTAATTTAGCCAGAAAAAAAACATTGTTTCTCCATAAAAAAAAAAAGAGCATGCAGTGCAAATGAACTTCAAGTCTTCTGCAGAATTACCCTGAAGAGGCTCATGTACACATTTACTGCTAGCACGACACATCTTGTACTGCGACAGAGGTAACTTTACGTTTGTCATTAGCTGTTGGAAACACACCTACACTCTGAGTATGTGACCCAACAGAGTACTGCAGTGACAATATCTACTGTCAGCATCCACGAGTGGGAAGGGAAACAATGAGGTTCCCCTCCCTAATCAAGATGTGCCTGGCATTCTCACTGGGAAGAAGATTAGGACTCTACCAGCCTTTCGGAAAGGGATTTCTTTCGTGTTCATCATGCAAGACGGAGAACAAAAGAGTGCAATGTTTTGCTGGTGAGGACATAAAAATGACTTATGATACTGAAAATGAGGCATCTTGCTGTGGCAAACTAAATGTCAACAACTTTCTACAAGTCTGGTCTTGAATGGGATATTATAATTTGCTCCTATTTTCTTGGAGGAATCATGAGCTCCATGTAAAAGGAAGTGTTGGTGCATTTTGCCTTGGCTATGAGAAGTTTTGAGTCTGGTAGCAGAGAATGAAGAGCATCAGATGAACTGGCAACATGTCACAATGGATGAGACAGTATTTGGACAGCAGTTTGCAAAGGCTTTACATTTCTAGAGCATATTTCATTGCTAGAAATAACCAGTTCCTCCTCTCCAGACAGGAAAAAGCCTGCTAAATACACCATCCAGATCTGTGTGTTTGCAATGTTAGGACATCATATCCTCTGAACAGAGAAGCTTGTCTCTTCTCTCACACCCCTGTTTATACCTGTCCCTGTCCAAGTCAGCCAAAATGCATTTATCTTGCACCAGTTTTGATGTCCTTCTCTCCTCCTTCACTCTACCTGCAGTGCCTTTTGGAGAGGGACATGCCCAAGGACTCAGGCACGATGCAAAACAAGCGTGGAAGAGCTATTTACAAGAGGTTGTGATGCACCAAATATTGTTTCTTATCACATTTCATACACAGTGGTTTGTGTTTTGACTGCTGGTACTCATGGAACAGAGAGTTTTCTTGGCTTGCTTGCAACAGTGCTGCACTGAATTCAGAACCTGTCAGAGACATGAATAATTCAGGCTGCCAGTGCCAGCGTGCCTTGCTCTACATTTGTCAGCAGTGGATAACTCTCCACTCCACACTGCTCTCAGCTGCTGGTGTTGGGAAGAGGCAGCACTGAGGGCTGGGTACTGCTGCAGCTCACGAGGCAGGCTTGTAGGGGTTCACAGCTGGGGTTCACAGCTCTCCATGAGACAGGCATTGCTCTGAGAATGGCTTGATATTGCCCTTACTAACTCCAGGATCCGCTAACCACAATAACTGGAGGGCCAGAATGTAGTGGCATAAATCAGCATTGTGCCCCCCCAGTAGAGTTCACCAGCTGACAGTGAAACTATTGCACATATCTTGCAAGCAGGGCTGCAGGTCCAGGATCAGTTACTAGAGACTGGGGACAAGAGGGGTTGTAAAGATGAGGATGCAGATTGTATAGACGAGGGCAAAGAGACATACTCTTTGCCAAGGCCTCCTGAGCCTTCACTGCAGCTAGATATACTCAGCACAAGATTTGAAGGAGTCCACAGGTTCTCCACCCTGAGCAGTGCCAGCACAAGCAGCAGAAAATGACTGTGTGGTTCTGAGCAGAAGCAGGAGGATCCAGGCTGCAGCACCTGCCAAGGACGGATGCTCACAGCAGCACATCATCAGCATCCCTCTGCTGCTGAATATGCTGCATCATCCCAGCCTGCTTGCCTGCAGCAGCCCCCCACGGCCCTGCACAGTCCTGCAGCAAGCCCAGGGTTAAAACCCTGCTCAGCAGCTGCTCCCTGCCCTCTGTTCTTGGGGCTTCCCTTTCTGCCCGTGCCAAGTAGAAAGCAGAGCAAGTGAGCACAGCTGGATGAGAGATAAGCAACCCATGGTGCTGTGACTGTTGCTCTTGGGGGAGTTGGGGGTGAATCATAACTTCATCAGCCTACAAGGAAAAGAAGCAATTATCTGGCAATTGTATGCAGTCCATTTCAGTGGGAGGCTCATAACCTAAGCAGCCCTTGTAGTCAAGGGGAATAAAGTATATGCTGACATCAGTAGACAGAGGTTCCCATTGGAAGCCACTTGCACTGCAGTGTCGTGAATCTTTTCAGAAACAGCTTGAGAAGATCCATTCTGTGTATCAATCTTCCTGGGTAGCAGAGCTGATGCTGGCTGTACATAATAATGCTTCAGTCAATTCACATGCACAGGCAGTGACTGTCTGCAAGTCTTGGTGCTAATCAGTACATTAAATAGAAACTTATGACTAATAACTCTAAAAGGGCCTCTCCAGGGGCAGGAAATGTTCCACTTTGGCCACCGTCAGCTCCTCAGGCATGTGCTGTAGTGCTACACTCTCCCCTTGGCTACAGGAAAAGAGAATGCAAAGTCATAACTCTTCTTCTGTTTGTGTGGGTGACAGATTTTTTTATGAGCCAAATTATTTACTTTAGGTTTTGACAGTGATTCTGTGACTTTATGTTTGTCCTGTAATCACAGTACTGCTCTGGAGCAGGAAGAGAGCCTGTAAAGGCTGCTGGCTTAGCCAGCTCCACGTTGGAGGGAAGCAGACGCCCCACCACACCCACTCAAAGCTGCTCCTATGCTCAGGCACTTCATATGCCAGGGCTAGGTGGCTCTTGAACAGCAACTGCTGCCCTCTGGCAGCAGCCCAGCACTGTGCTCCTGATGCCACCAGCACCCTGGGGAAGGAGTGGGCTGTCAGGAAGTGGGGGACATTGATTTCCTCAGGCACTTGAAGCAGCCCCTGCACCCACAGCTCTGCAGGGAGAGCACCACACAGCTGTGCTGCTGCCAACAGTCTGCTGGAGGAGCTAAGCCTTCCTCCACAGGCAGAGGCAACGTGGCACCACCAAGGCACTGAGGAAGCACAGAGTGATGTTTAGCAGAAAATGGCTGTTTTCAGGCCCCTCCCCAGCCCCTAAGTCTCTAGGTGATCCCCTAAAAGATGAGTTCAAGTGCAGCTAGATAATGGCAGGTCTGAAAAGAAAACCAAATAGTTCTTGCCTGCTTTTCCACAATGCTCCTTCCTATCTAGCATTTCACTTCCCACCTCATCTGTGACATCTCATCCCTTTCTCTCACACTGGAGGTGCAGCAAGAACAGACTTACATTTACTCTTCCTTCACCTATCTTTCCACAAGCGTTTTTTCTGCTCCTCAAGGTGCAGGGATGAGGCAGAAATGGGCACTGAGATTGCAATGTAAGGCAAACTACAGTGAACTACAGTGAACACCCCAGCACTGCCCTGAGAACCACAGCACCTTCTTGGGTCTCCTGATGGGTGGCATGCTCTGTAACAGCACCCTGATCCCTGTCCACCCTCCAGCACAACAACCACCCACACAAGAATATCCCATTTTCCCAGGCAGTACCTGGGCAGCCCTGGAGTGCACAAGGGCAAGGCACAGCTCACTAGCAGGACATCTCTCCTTTGGAAGACTTTCCCCAGGAAGGCTCTCTCCCCACTCTCCCATGGCTGCAGTGCAGCTCCTAGAGCAGGCACACAGGGGATCACTAACCATGCCCAGATACTGACACCGGCTCTGAGCTAGGAGCCTTTGTGACACTGCAGCAAGGACAGGAGAGCGCAGAGGGTTGTCTAGCCTAGACTATGTCCAATGCCAGTGGTAAGAGCTCTCTATATGTTTTTTTTCTACAACAGCTGAACCACAGATGGTGCTTCATTAAGCTCGAGGTTCGTCAGCCACGGTTAGTGCTGCGCTCTAATAAAACAATCACTTAAAGAAAACACTCCTCACAGCTATGCTGCTGCTGGGTCTGCCTGCCCCAGCAAGGCCTGGCAGAGAGCCTGCTGCCTGCCAGTGCTGACATGACAGGGCAGTGGGGGGAAAGCCCCAGATGGCTCTTTTTATTGTGAAAGCACTATATGAAGCTGCAAACGTATCTGTCACCTTCCAGCACATTGTTTACCAGCTCTCCTCAATATTCCCCAAACAATATTTTCTAGTGACTGTAATTCAATACCCCACACCCCAGAGCTGCAGCACCAGCCCAAAGAGCAACATGATGAATGGATCACCTTCCTCCAGGGCTTGGGCTAGGAACTGCTTTGTGGTGCTCCAGCTGCTAATTACCCCTCTGCGTTTTGCTGTTCTCATCCCAGCTGTGCCTCTTTATTTATCACATGGGCCTGCACGCACTAAAAACATTGTGAGTGCTCTAAAGTACCAGGAGCAATTTGCCCCTCCTCTGCAACGCCAGGCAGCTCAGGGGATCACATGGCAGACCTTGATCAATAAGGCACTTGCTGGATCAGAGGCACCAGGGCCCAGACCTCAAAGTGCTTGTTTAGAAGAAACGCAGCGAGCACACAGTACGACTGCTGAGCACAGACACAAATACGATTCCCATCACTCTCCCTTCCCCACCCCTCCACCAGCCTGAGTCCCAGAAACATCTTCTGATTAATCCCTGTGCTGAGATGAATGCTGAGGAGACCACCCAGAGCCAGGCCAGCCCTGCAGGCTTCACTGGCAGCTGGCACGGAGGCGATGCCTGGGCAGCACTCGCACTGCCCTGCTGTCAGCGCAACAGCAGCGCCAATCTGCTCCAGCTCCCAGGCAGCTGCATGGCATGGCACAGTGCACCTCCTGCCCTGCCACCACACCGTCCCTGGGCCACCCTGACTTTCCCAGGGGAACTGTGGCAGCAGCCCCTTGCTCTGCCGCCACGGCTCACCAGGGATGCTCAGTCACTCACTCTGCAGCCCCACCTCTGCTCACCTACACTCCCAAACCTCCCATTGGTGCAAAGGGTAGAAGCCAAGGGCTGCAGGCATTTTCACAGCCTGCACTCCAGCTGGCTAACCAGCAGCCCTGGCACATCACTCAAAGATGCAAACACCAACCCAGGTATTTCTAGTGAGTGCCTGACACCTTCCCAAGCACTGTAACACACTTTGCCCCTGCTTGCCTATCGCTGCTGCAGAGCTTTTCACACCTGCACTGAGGTCATTTTTCTTCTTTATAATGACATCTTGGGCTGCCAGTGAAACTGCCAGAACAGCCATGAGGTACTCAGTTCAGGTTCCTTGATAGGGAGGGTCTCTGTCCTGCTGTCCACCAGTGGCCAGGAGGTACCTCTTGCAGAGATGCTACACAACACCTTGCTCCTTCTGCAGGCTCCTCATGCTCTTAGCATTGCAGAAGCTGCTCCTCGCACACACACCCCCAGGAAACAGCAAAGCAAATACTATTGTCCCCACTTCACTTCCAAGGACCTCATACAGGTAATTAAGACTCATGCTGCCACTTCTTGAGCTGTGAATTACTGATATTTAATGACATTTTCCAAATATTTTTAATAGAAATTTCAGGTCTTGTTCCTAATCTGACATTTATCTTCTATTAGCATGAAAACAAATAGAAGGGCCTGAGAATCATTGCCTATATTATAAATGACTTTATTGTTGGTTTTATTACCTTCCCCATTAAGCTGTCACAATGCCTCTTCCCATTTTTGTGATGACCAGCCAGAGAAATCTGTCATCTTCTCCATGTGATTTATACAGGACCCTAGTGATAACTTTATTCATGTGGAGGATAATTATCAGCTATATTATTAAGGTTTCTCAGTTGCCCTAGGGGATAATGTGCCAGAAAGGTTAAAATATTGACAAGCAATAAAGCATGCATGATAATTATACAAGGGCCAGGATAGGTAGCTGGCTGTGAGCTAGGAGCTGAGCTACAGCTTTGCATTTGGATGTTAGGAAGAAGTTTTTCACCATGAAGGTGGTGAGACACTGGAACAGGTTGCCCAGGGAGGTGGGTAGAAGCTCCATCCCTGGAAGATTTTAAGGCCAGGCTGGATGGGGTTCTGAACAACCTGATTTAGTGTGAGGGGTCCCTGCTCATGGAAGGGGAGTTGGAACTAGATGATCCTTGAGGTCCCTTCTAGCCCTGACAATTCTGCAGTTCAATGATGTGCTCAGAAAAGGCACTAATGACATAGTCACATCTTACACCTCCCACCAGGACTGCAGAAGTCTGCACCACATATTTGAAGGAGACTCCAGCAAAGAGTATGTCCTATCCCTTTCACAGAATCACAGAAAACATCTGGTTGGAAGAGGCTTCCAAGATCATCCAGTCCAACCCTCAACCCAGCACCAAAGGGTCACCACTAAATTAGGTACCTGAGCACCAGGTGCACACAGTGATTAAACACCTCCAGAGATGGTGACTCCAGCACTGCCCTGGGCAGCCTTCTCCAATGTTTGAGAACCCTCTCTGTAAAGAAATATTTTCTAGCACCCAGCACAAACCTGCCCTGGTGCAGCATGAAACCATTTCCTCTGGTCCTGTAGCTAGTCACCAAGAAAAGGCTGTCCCCTCCTCGGTCCAACCTCCCTTCAGATAGTTGTAGAGAGTGATAAGTTCTCCCCTCAGCCTCCTCTTCTCCAGACTGAACACCCCCAGCTTCCTCAGTCCCTTCTCATAGCCCTGGTGTTCTACCCCTTCTCCAGCCTCGTTGCTCTTCCCTAGACACACTCCAGCCCCTAAATATATTTCCTATAGTGAGGGGCCCAGAACTGAACACAGTACTCAAGGTGTGGACTCACCAGTGCTCAGTACAGGGGTATGATCACCTCCTTGCTCCTGCTGGCCACAGTGTTTCTGATCCAAGCCAGGATGCCATTGTCTATCTTGGCCACTTGGGCACACTGCTGATTCACATTTCATCACCTATCAACCAATACCCCCAGGTACCTAACACTTTCATACATATGGATCACCTAAACCTAGATGACCACGCCCTGCATGAGCTGCTCTATCACTCACAAGTGAGCAGGATGTGGCAGCTTCTATAGACAAAGGTTTTTCCACAATTCTTCTGTATTTCCTCCCACGCCCCCTAAAAAAAGTTTGTCTTCACGAGAATGGTGAAAGGAGAGAGAGCAAAGAATGGGCATCTCTGAAATGAAACATTGATTTCTTCTGGGACTGGAGCAGCAGGTGCATGCCTTATTGGTAAAATGGTATATAGGTATAATCTAAAGGACATTTCTGAGATAAATTGCCCTTTGGTTCAGGCACTAACAAAACGAAGCACTGAATAACTTGGCACTACATCTGAAGTGAGACTATAAACCTAACCTTGGTCATTCCTCCAGATCTACTATTGTTACATCAAGAGGAGTAGACAAGAGACTGAGGAGCTCATAAATAATTTCTCATGGAAAGCACGTACACCAGCCAGACAACATCTCTCTCCGAGAAAATGTGGGAAAGTAGTAGATTTAACCTACTTCAAAATGTCATTTTTTGAAGGGAGAAACCCCGATCCACATCTCTTTCTTGATGCTTAAAGGATGTGTCTGTACTGCAGCAGCATGTTAAGCGCCAAACCCTAGACTGGGCTTTGAGAAGCTGAAGGAATTTGCTGCACAAACCCTGCCAGTTCCCTCCACAGAATCACAGAAACATTCCGGTTGGAAAAGACCCCCAGGATCATCGAGTCCAACCATTATCCCTACTTTATGAAGTTCACTCTTAAACCATATCCCCAAGCACCACATCCAAATGACTTTTGGTGGCCACCACCTCCCTGGGCAGCCCATTCCGATGCCTGACCACTCTTGCTGGGAAAAAATGTTCCCTAATGTCCAGTCTAAACCTCCCCAGTCACAGCTTGAGGCCATTTCCTCTTGTTCTATCACTATCTGCCTGTGAGAAGAGACCAGCACCAACCTCTCCACAAAGTCCTTTCAGGTAGCTGTAGACAGAGATGAGGTCCCCCCTCAGCCTGCTCTTTGTCAAACTAAACAGCCCCAGCTCCCTCCAGTATAACCATACTAAAACTAGATGGTCACCTATGGATAAACATGACCAAACAAGAGCTGTAAGGCATGGCCTAAACTACACAGGTTCCCTTCCTTCTGCCAAGAAAGTGTCAAGGAGATGACCAAGATTTTCCTCAGGTGATGGCTTTGGGTAACTGGCCTGAAATATCTGGTTCCCTCAAGGAAAGACAGCAGTCCATGAAGAGGCTCCACTTGGCTGCAGATCACAGAATCACAGAATTGTTTCAGTTGGAAGTGACCTCAAAGATCATCTAGCTCCAACCCCCTGCCATAAGCAGGGACACTTCCCACTAGAACAGGTCCTCAAGGCCTCATCCAACCTGGCCTTGAACACCTCCAGGGAGGGAGCATCCACAATCTCCCCGGGCAACCTGTGCCAGTGTCTCACCACCCTCACTGTAAAGAACTCCTTCCTAACATCCAGTCTCAATCTCCCCTCTGCCAGTTTAAACCCATTACTCCTCATCCTGTCATTACAAGACCTTGTCAATTGTCTCTCCCCAGCCCTCCTGTGGGCCCCCTTCAGATACTGGAAGGCCACTATAAGGTCTCCTCAAAGCCTTCTCCAGGCTGAAGAGCCCCAACACTTGTAGCCTGTCCTCATAGCAGAGGTGTTCCAGCCCTCTGAGCATCTTTGTGGCCCTCCTCTGGACTGGCTCAAACAGTTCCATGTCCTTCTTGTGCTGGGGGCTCCAGAACTGCACACAGTACTCCAGATGGTGCTGCCCAACACATTGTAAAAGGATGAGCAGGACACAAGCAGCAAGAGCAGGAACAGGAACTCTTTTAGTCCATAGGCACCTTGGAAGCAGGACAAGTTTTGCAGTGCCACACCAGCACACAGGCAGCAGATGACATAAATGGAGGTGAATTAAAACCCAGCATCTCAAGAGGGCAATGGCTGTGGCATGCAGCATCTGCTCAGCCTCCAGCTTCAAATCAGCAGGAATTTTAAGAGTTGCTATTTCCAAAAGATCCATCTCCACTTTTTTTTTCGACTGAGATCTCTGAAGCTCACTTTGTTAAGGAAAGGTGGAGACGGCAGTAGGAGTATTGTACCTCTGACACACCTTTCAGATAGCTCCCCTCTGATGCATTATAGATTACTTCCATGAGAGAACCCAGCCACACTCCAGAGCACTCCTTTCAAAGAAGTGACAGGCATGTGTCCACTACATGTGTGTGACAAGGTTCTTTCTTGGCAGTCACCTGCTCCAACCACATTTGCCCTGCAGTCTGCCTTCATGGTCTGCAAAGCTCCAGGGGGCAGCCAGTACTGAGCAGCTCTGGATGGGCTCACCCTGCACTGTGGGTAAAGCTGTGCTGCAGCAAAGGCAGAGACAATGCCTGCCACAGTGCCCTACCTGCCTGTGCTTGGCTGGTTGCCTCCTTCCTCTCCAGCCTAATCAGTCTAACCAGTCTTGATAGCAGAGTGTTTGGTTTCTAGTCTGAATGGGGCAGGTGTCTCCTGAATTCCTATCCTGGATTTGCTTTGGATTGGGTTGTCCTTGATCAGGTTCGTGGACCTGGGGTAGTGCCTCAGGCAGGACAAAGCCCAGAGGCTGGATGGACCACAGTCAGCTTAAAGCCAGTGAGAAAAGATGGCTCTTTAAGAAATGCACAAGCAATCACAAACACTATGTGAAGAGGCTGTTCCCACAGCTCGTGGAATGGCACATTCACACCTCACAGATCCACATGAACTCCTGGCAGTGCCAGTGCTGGCTGCCCATGTGAGGTTGGGCAACCACAGGCTCCCAGCCCACAGCGCCTGTGGGGCTGAAGGGAGGTCTCAGGGCAGCTGCTCAGGAGAATGAGACACAGAAGCTGCTTGCTAGGTGTGCTACAGGAAGCAAGAGTGCAAGGCATGGTCCTTGGTGATTGTTTTCATCCTGTTATTAAATGTCCAGACAAAATAAGGAGATAGATTGGCGTCAGCAGGCACAGGGAGATGGTTTCTATATCCTCTCTCCTACCAGAAACACTGAAGGGTGGACTCCTCATTTGGAAAAAAACCCTTCTGCAACACGTATTTACTGGCAGGGAATTAGAGAATAGAGAGCCTTAGAAGAAAGCATGTTTAAGTAACACCATTCCTTGCATGAGGCATACAAATGCCTCCTCTGGCTCTTTGAACATCTAGCATCCCAGCACTCTGCAGAGCACCAGAAGGCTGACTATTCCCCCTGACTTTTGAGAAAGCCTCTCCTGCAGTATTTTCTTTCCACTGTTCCTTGCAGATATTCCCTTTTTCATGAGACAAGCAACTGCACCTCTGAAAACAACACCCTTCAATAACGTTCTGTTTACTGACAGATCTCCTGCCTCAGCTAGTACTGGTTGTGTTTATCCTTGTTTATCAGAAGGGCAAACTACAGTCCAGACCCATGGTTTAGGTTAATCTCACAAATATGTTCAAATAAAAATTGACTTTGCACTATTGAAAGCTCTGTAACTGTGAAACGATGGGAAGCATGATGTCATATTTTAGCTGTGCATTCAGCTGTGTGTTGAGGCCCCATCCCTGGAGGTGTTTAAGGCCAGGCTGGATGAAGCTCTGGCCAGCTTGTTTTAAGGCAGGGTATCCCTACCCATGGCAGGGGGCTTGGAAGTAGATGATCCTTGTGGTCCCTTCCAAAACTGACTGATTCTATGATTCTATGATCATCTCTGAGCACACTGGAGTTTGGGGTTTTGTTTTGCTCCTTACCAACAAAAAACAGGTGACACCAATTTTGATTGCCACCTTCTCAGAGCTAAGAATGCTTTTGTGCCTTTGTTGTGCTGGAAGGTAAGCTGGTTAGCTTCAGAAGTAATCAGGTATTTAGCATACCAGCAATTCAACCTGAAGAGCCTGGGATGAATGCTGCAAGGAGAGCTTGTTAGTTGTCAGCTGCTCAATTCAAAAGCAGTGTGAGGAGCTAGTTATGAGAAGTCTGGACATGTGGGGGCAGAAAGTCTTTGCCAGAGTCAGGGTCCTGTCCCAATCTCTTCAGCCTGCTATCACTGCTGAAGCCACCCCACCCTGTGCAGTCACTCCATGAAGCAGGGCTGCTTGTTGGGCCCCGCACGTGGCAACGGTGCCTGCAAGGACACCTGCCTCCTACCTCCCAGAAGGCAGGAATCATTCCATGTCAGCCCTTCATCAGAGAACTGGGAATGCTGTGAAAGCTTGAGGGCTACAAGAGGGGAAAACTAAAGCACACTGATGGTATAAAGCTGCTTTCCCAGCCAGCTTCTGCCATAGAAACTGCAGCCAGGATGTATCTGATGGCATATGTGTCACACAAATCACTTAACATCTTCAGGGAACCCAAAAGGGCAGGGGTAGGAAATTCCTCCTACCAGTTGCTGTCCATTTTTGTTCTTGACAGCACAGCCCAAGGAATCAATATTCCTGCTCACAGAAATTACAAGCATTAAGGACGTTAGATAGAATGTGAGCTTCTCCTTTCTTAGAACTAAATGTCTTTTAATGGCATTTGAAGTAGCTGAGATGTAATCTGCCTTTATTGGACTGCAGTGGTTCCTCCAGCATGCTGTACATGGAGAGCAGTGCTTCAGGAGGCACCACAGCAGCAGAGCACGTTGCAGATGTGACCAAAGGAACCCTGAGAAAAGAATCTCCTTGAGCCCAACACAGAGCCAGGCTTCACAGGGACACAGCAAAGCAGAGGTGGTGCTAAGCCATATCAGAGGAGATGCAGTTTGCTGTGTCACCACCTAGCACCTGCAGCTTCTCCAGAGACTACATGGACAAAGAGAAACTTCACGGCAGGACCAGGAAGGGATGAGCTATGACAGCTCTTATCTCTACCAGCATGGTTGGGCTGCAGCTGCATTACTGAATGAAGATTCCCATCTCAGTTTGCTGTGTACCCAGGACAGAATCTTTCCACAAGAGAAAGCTATCTCAAAGGCTTAGTTAGAACACTCCAGATGGAGGCCCTTAGTTCCTCCTCTTCCTGACTGCACACCAAATCCCCATCTACAGGATCCAGAGGGTTACAGCAAAGTCTTCTTCAAACCCCTTTCTCAGATTCCCATATCCAGGTCATTTCCCCATCTCATACCAGTCCCTTCTGGTACACATTCCTGCATCCCTCATTTGCCAGCTCCACTCCTGCTCTCTTGACTCAAGGTGGGCAATGTTCAGGAACTACTGCTCTATGCTGTCTGCCTCACACCTGAATCACTCCTGCTACAAACCCTCCTGCCAAAAACTGCTTTCCTGCACATCCCCCCCCTCAGACCCAACTCCTGCTTCCATCCCATAGCCTATGGGCTGTTGCCCAGAGAGGACTTCTACAGCTCCAGAGGAGACTAAATGCAGCATTCCCCTGAAATGCAGCCTAAGCACACAAGGCAGTTGTTCTTAACACACAATCTGTGAGGAAGCAACTTCTTTTGCTGCATTTTTTTCCTGGGAACGCTATCAGCCTCACCAGCCCACAGCTCCTGGCCCCCTTTACCTTTCAGATATGCTGCTGCAGTCTCTGCTACTGGCCCTTCAAACTTCTCTAGTGCTGCACATTTCCTTTGAAAACAACATTAATGGTTCAAAGAACTCTTTCATACCATCTTCCAAATTTACACATTTAACAGTCCCAGTTTATCACCCCCTCTAGTTTCTAGCAGAATAAAGCATTCTGTCTTTACTGCAGGATGTGAGTGGCTCTGCCATTTATTTTCAGATACAGACAAGGAATACTTCAGCCTTTTCTAGGCTGTGACTGCAGTCAGAATGCAGTCCTCAGCCTAGTTATAGCTAACAATCTATTTGTTCCTGCTATGTTTAACCCTGGGCTCTAGCCCAAAGCCTCTCCATTGACACCAGTGCCTTCCCTCAGATGAATGGCCAAACTGGTTTAATTGACTGAAGTTCTAATTTTCCCCATGAGATACATATTTCTGTCTGGTTTAATTGCTACTTTCATAAGCTTTCTCTTGATCAAGAGAGTTCTTAACTGGAAACGCCTTTTTCATGACTATGAGATGATGAATGTTTGGGGGTATCAGCTCAAGCACCATAAGCAATGCCAGTGTTCAGCCCTGGTTTTGTTTACATTCTGCCTTTCTCACAGTTTTCTGTGACAGCATTCACCTCATGGAACTGCTCCTGCTGCGTGTGCAGCAGGACAGTAGTCTTAGTAAAAAGGCCCTGAGCTGCTTCTTCCTACCTGGGCAGGGCTCTGGTGTTATTATGAAAAACTTGTTTCCTTTAGGCCACTTTGCCCTTTTAGGGCCTTGGAGAGGTCAGTGTTCCACATCCCCTTCCCTCTGCCTGCGTGCTGACTGAGTTGGACCCAGAAGCCTAATTAAATCTCTCCCACTATCACTCCCTCCAGCCAAGTCCCTTTGACAATCGAACAGCAGAACCTCAGATCTCTTCAAAGGGAGATGCGCAGCTGTAGCCGCCAGACAGCTCTGCTCTTCCCACGCTCCCTGCCGCAGCTGCTCTTCCCTCTTTGAACCCAGACATCACCTTCGTCCCCCTCCTCACCTCCCTCATTCTGTGCCTGAACTTTTGCCTTCCCAATGCAGCAAGTGCTAATGTTTGATGACTCAGAATAGGGTGAGGAGACAGGGAGGCACCAGGCAGAAAGCTAATAAACCCCATACTCAGCATGGCTTGTTATTTACTTTGGGAACATGAAGTTCAGGAGAGAGTATCTTGTGTCTCCTGCTAATAACAACTTTGAGAATCCACCAGGGATCTGTTTAATGCTTTGGAAAAGGTTAATGTTGTTAGGGATTTACAGCTATATTTGAAGCGGTTTAAACTATTATTTTTATTTCCTTGAGTAAAATGGAATCTCAGTGAATCGTGCACAGTTAGATGGTCAGTTTGTGTCTGAAAGAGGTCATTAAAAGCTTGGGTGGTTTTACATAGCACCTAATCCTGTTGGGCAGGCAAGGAGTTGAGAACTGCCATCAGCTCTGGATTAGCTTCTGCAAGGTGCTCCAACCATGTTCATAAAGTGCTTTCCTGCACTCCCAGAGCAATGAAGCTGAGCACAACCGTTGTACTGCTGCAGAGCACAGCCACTCCTGTTCCTGTGGCAGGACAACTGGTCTTCTCCCAGCCACAGAAAGGGGCTGTGGGGAAGCAGGAGCTGCCCCCCACCCTCACCACTGTCCCAACATGGGGGGGAGCTCAGCATATTTGTGGCCAGCCCCACCACAAGTCCCCTGCAGCTCTGGAGCATCTCGTGCCCTGCTGAGCATCCCTGCCAGCTGCATTCTGCATCTCAGCACCAGAGCCAGCATTCACTATCCTGTGAGCCTCTTGTATCCTGGAGCTGTGCACTCCAAGGAGACGAAATTCCAATCCCAATGCCATGTTTTGGGCCCTGGAAGTGTCCCATGTACCCACGTCACAAGTGAGCAGAGGCATCCCCAACATCTCCACTACTCTTTCCACTGCTTAACTCTCTACAAGGTATCTGTTCTCCCTGAACAGCACCTGAGGTGCTGCCACTTCTCTTCATAGAGATATGTGAGTGCCCTAGAGCCTGCCCCTGCCTACAACGAACACCGGGGCAGCCACGGCTTTCCTTTTCCTCTGCAGAGCCTGGCCTTAGCTGCTGGGCCAGGCCCTAGTTCCTCACCCTCTGCACCCCACAGCAGCTCTGATATCAGGGGGCATAGCAGAGGCAAAGCACTTTGTGCACTCCTCAGCTATCTCAAACTGACACCTATGGCCAATGCTCTCCATTGGCTGCAGGAGGTGTCTTCAGGCTGGCCAAAAATACTGACAGGGTAAGTCTATGTGCAGGCTGTGCAAGAGTGGAGCAGTAATACTGCTACTTGCACACAACCAGCAGAGAAGTGTTGCTTTAAAAATGTGACATTAGCCACAACACCCTGAGAGCCAGTGACTTTTCAGTGCAGGAAGTTTAGGCCAGTGATGTCTCCTGCTGCACATTTCAGGGGTCATCTGCTAGCCTGCAATTGAAGGCATTTGTGCAAAACACTGTGACAATGTCAGCTGTAATTGCATCAGTCATGCCATCCAACAAGACAAATGTGACTGGAGATGGCGTGTCAACCTCAGAAATTGCTTAAGACTGAAAAGCAAGTGGAGGAAACAGCAAGTGTTCAGAAACAATTATTTCACTATAGGAGGAGTAATAACAGCTCTCATTTCCTACACACAGTTCTCCTGGGAGATGGTGCAGAATGCTGCCAGAGTCTCTTCCCTTCCCCACGGGATGCTATCAGCCTGAAATAAAAACTGTAGTGTAAAGGTGTCTCATTTTCTTAAAGGAGACTGAAGCTGCAAGATTCACCTACTCTGGACACAGAAGCATCCATGTGGCTGTCTCCAGCCTTCACAGCACACAGATATCTACACAGAAAGTCTAGTTCTTCTAAGACATGTAATAAGGCATGTTGCTAAACTCCTCTGTAAGAGAAGAAAATTATCTGTCCCTGTTTCCCTCAGTGAGCTGTTGACACATTTCTGATACAGCTCTGTGACAATGGCATCCCAGCTGTGCAGGAGACTGGCAAGCCCGTGCTAAAATGACCTCATATTACCCCCATGGGAAAGGACAGGGCAGGTTTCCACCTCCACAGACACTTAACCTTGTACTAGTGCCACCTAGACCACGCAGGTGGTGTGGGAGGAATTCTTCCTCCTAAAACTAAATAAACCTACGTGGAAAATGCCATTTTCAATGTCTTGAGCTGTCAGTTGCAGGAGAAAGTGATATTGATTTCTACAGAAACTTTATTTAAGTGAGTGACCTATTAAATGAAACTTATTTGACACCAGATGACTCTTGCAATTTAATTCCTGAATGAAGTGATGTCTCCGAGGCTTTGTGATGTTCTTTATCTTGAACAATGAAAGGCATTTTCTCCTTATAACTACCTGCTCATGTCTCCCAGGGTCTTTGCAAACAAAGCCTTCCAAAGAATCCAAACTGCTTATACCTTCATTAGCAAACTAGCTGATGAACAGATCAGTCCTTGGGAGCAAAGCCAAAGGTGCAAAGAAGCCCAAGAAGAACCACCAGACTCTAGCCTGCCACTTGAACCAAGGTGCTAAGACACACAGAGCATCCAAGAGCTCAGCTGCCACAGGCTCTGCAGTCCTGGCCCTGGCCAACCCACACGCCAGGGTTAGGGTTACTCCAGCTTGGTGCCGAAGCGCCAGAGTGCCCTCTCAGCCCAGGGCACAGAGCTCTTTCGGTCATTAGCACCCTGAGGGGACAGAGCCTGCTGCTCTCACCACAGGCACTTCTGAGGCCTATGCAAGGAGCAGTGGCTCCATCAAGCTCCCTCCTCCCAGCCTGTAGGAACATGCAGCCCTCTGAGCCCTGTGCTGACTGACACAGTCCTTATCATCACTGTTTCAGATGCAACCCCTGCACCTTCTGCCAGCATGTTCAATGTCAGGGCAATTGCTCTCCTGGCTCTTCTGTCTGTGCCAAGGTTAATTCTTTGGGAATGGTCTGTCAGGAAGCAGTTCCCGGGGATGTGCACCAAACTCTTTCCTCGCCACAGACTGTGACTGAGGGCCTGGCAGTCATCCTGTCCTTCCTCAGTACCCACTGCCAGCACCAGCTTGGGCACAGCATCCCCCATCACCACCCCAGGCTTGGCAGTCTGCAGAGGCTACCGGTCCTGCAGTGGCAATGTCAGCAGGATGCTGCCTGGAGGGTGATGACAGGGCCATGATTTATGAAAGCAGCAGATAAAGCTCCTAAGCCAGCAGTTCCCTTTGAATTCAAACTGAGCAGATCACAGTACCTGTGGATGTGCCTTGCAGCAGACTCTCTGAAAAGCAGTCTCACAAAGGAGGCATCCAATCTGACCTACTCTGCCATCAAGTCCAGCCCCTGGAAAAAGTAAGCCTGCCACAGGTAGCCCCAGAAATGCCAGCACCCACCAACAGCTCCTTCAAAGACTCTCAGGTCCCCATGCCTGCTCTTGAGAGAGACAGCAATAAAGAACTCACTCTTGGAAGGGCCAAGGACTTCATCCCTCTCACACAGGCAAGGCCACTGCCTTTTTGCCTGCTCCTTGCACTCTCATCCCAAGTTTGGCATCCCTGCAGGGCTGAAACCATGTCTCCTAGAATGTCTGGCCTCTTACACCCGCTGCAATAGAAAAGGCACACAGAGCCTCTGCCAGGCTTACACAGCTTTTCAATGCTTCTTCTGCAAGAATCACCCTGCCGCTGGGGCTGGGAGACACTGGCAGGAGCTCAGCAGTGTCTGCAATGTTGTTGTGATGGTTTGGGGGAGAGTTCAGGCTCTAAAACCTTTTCCCCTTCCTCCTGCAAGTTTCTTTTCCCAGGTGCCTCAAAGCAAAGCTAGAGCTGAGAAGAGACATTTGCTTTTCAGTCCAGTCTTCTCTGCCTTGAAGAGCTTGTTAGCTGGCTGTGGATCCAGAGCTGTCTGCCATGCTTCAGAGACCACTCACACTTCTGCTTACAAAAGCTTTTCCACTGTTTGTTCTTTTAAAAGAAGCCAATTTATTTTTATTTGAAATCTATAAGAAACGATTGAATAGTAAAACTGTCAGATTCCATCTCCTTCATCAAAATGGCTTAGTCATGTCTAGAATGTCAGTACTGAGTAACAGCCCAGGTCTGCTGCACACTCACACCCCAAGTACTCTTGCTACAGGCATTCGGCAAGCCTCACAGAGCCACTGGCTCTGGAGCACAACTTGTGCAGCACACTCTGTGCAGAGAGCTGAGTCCCACAGCTCTTTTCCACTCAGGAGCTCTTCCCAAGGACACTTCATGCGTTAAGACTCACAGTTACTTTGCAATTTTAACCTCCATGTTCCAAAAACTAGGAGCTAAGACTGTCACAAGTTTCAGGAAGCCTTTCTCAAGTTGTGCCATGCAGCATTCACAAAAGGAAGCAGAGCACTTGACCAGTGTACAGGAGAGTCCCTCTTGGTGTTCTGAATTGTGTGTAGCAGGGGAAAAGTAACAGCTTGGTTGTGCATATGCTCATGGGACTGCTCCAAGAAGTTCTGAGGCTCAACAAATACCTCAATCAAGGAGAGGGACTAGGTCTGGGCTAGATGGCAAAATCTCTTACTGAACTTCCTTCCTTCTGGGAGATCACAGACCACAGCATTGGATGCTGAGGAGCCCTAGCAAGATAAAGTTGCCATCAGCAAGCCACCATCACGTTTAAAACAAGAACCAGGCTCCAAGCAAATAGCCACCTTATGATGATCTGTTCCCTACCAGTAGCTCTCAGCAAACAGTCCAGGAAAAGGAAGAGGAAGAAGAGGCCACTGAGCACTCAGATCCCTCAGTCCCATCAATGAATCATTATGGTCTGAAGAGCATTCAGCTGTCCCTGCTTCTCCCTACAAGCCTGCTGTCATCCCACCTCTGTTCTGTTCCAAGCACAGTGCAGGCCAGACACCAGGTGCTTCCCAGAAGGCAGCCATCCAAACAGTTTCTATACAACTGCTTTGTATATTTCTCTTAATTTCAGCTCACTCACAGCAGAGTAGCCTATAGGAAAGCAATTTGGAATGCAATTTTCTCATTGAGCAGCACTAAATCCTTAGAGGAAGGAGTCAGAATTATGTAGAACCCATAAAAACTAAAGTAACATTTCCACTCTGTGTTTTAACTTTTTATTATTATTTAGAGTTAACCTTTTCTACTTTTCAATCATAAAAACCTTTTACAATCCACTATCAGATATGGACCATAAGCTACAGGAAACATGAGATGAGTGTTCCATACACACATGAGCTAAAAAATAATGGGGCATCCAGTGGTCATTCCTCCTCAGAACGAGAGCAACGAATCCACTCTGACACTAAACTATAGTTTGCTTGTTAAAAAAATTATGAAATTATGCAAATGAGACAGGGATTACAGTGCAGCTCACTCAGCTCAGCTCAGAGTGCTTCACCGACAGCAGACAGCCAAAGCAGCTTCACCTCAGCAGAGATTCTCTCTCTGCTCCCAGGGTCATCTCCAAAAGATTTAAACACAAAAGATGGAATTCTCAGACATAAGAACTTGGACAGTGAATACTACAGTATATAAAAGCCATATTTAAAACATATCTGCTATGATGAACTGGGTAACACTGCCTACAGGCTGGCGGGAACTGCTCTTACACAGCATCAGGTGCAAATTGTGATTCCAGGGATGGAAACTGAGCTTGGCAGATGGGTGGAGAGTTAAATTAATTATGACCCTTTCCATGTTAGCTGCCTGCAGGGCCAAGTTCCTGAAGTCTGGGAAGCAACTGCCAGGGTCACCGCTCTGATACTCAGCCTGTCCAATGGAGAGAAGCATGGTAGCCCAGCCAGCCCCAGCACCACTGCTGCAGAACATTGCACCCATCCAGCTCCAGGTCTGTGCTCCTGAGACAGTCCACACCACAAGAGTTAATGGAAGATCATTCCAACATTCTGGAGGGAGGAAGCAAAATTCTAACTAGAAGCAACGATGGGGACTCTAGAAGCAACGATGGGGACTCTAGAAGCAACGATGGGGACTCTAGAAGCAACGATGGGGACTCTTTAGCAGGCAGGATGGTTGCTTGATGTTCCCAGGAACTGCAGCCTGGCCTGGTCTGCTCACAGTGCACCTGCACAGGCAGTGCAGGACCCTTTGCAGTTAAGCTCCCAGGGTATCAGTATCTAAAATGCTCTGAAGCAGAACAAGGTTCTCCTGGCAGTGCACAGGGTATGAGAAGCAACCAGTTAATCACTCTGTCAGCTCAAAGCAGCAGCTCGTGCAACAGCCCAGCAATTTGCCACTAAAACCAATTTCTGCCAGAGGCATTGGTTTGCTTTACACTCTCCACACAGAGCTGATGGGCTGCCAGGTTGATCCCCTGCAACTGTCTGCTAAGAGCTCAGGACATCTTTAGAGACAAGTTTCCTTCATCTAGTATGTTTGGTTTCTATTCCTGCTGCCTTTCCAAATGCCAAGCCTTCTTTAAAAAGAAAGCACACAAAGCAGAGTTTAATTTATAAAACACTACTTTCTTTCTGAAATTTCAGCAGAGCTGAAACTTGACTTGAAAATTAACATCAGCTGCATTTGCTCTACAAGCAATTAATTCTCTTCCTGCCAAGTGCTACCTTGGGAAAGAGAACAAGTCATAAACCTATTCACCTGTCATTAAAGAAAAAAAAAAAAACAGGCAGAGTAAATAATTCAACAGATTTAAGAATAAATTCTCACTTTCATAGAAACAGACTTCCAAGGTTCTTTTCATCTCCTCTCTGCACCTTGCTGCAACAGAACAGCAGTACAAATATAACGCGAGAGAACAGAGCAGGGCCTGAGCTTGCCTAGCATGAAAACCAAAGCAGTCTGTGAAACACACACAAAGGCCTCTTGGATTTGTAGCCAGGTCCAAAGAAACCAAACCCTTGATATTTTGGAAAAGAATCCTGGCTTTCAAAGCCAACAGGCTGCTTTGAATGGAAGGGGAGAGGGAATCTGCTGTGCCTCCTCAGAGCTCTATGAAATGGGTTATATAGAGGAGATCCTCAACAGAGCACCATATCAGCCTTGCTGCTGCATTTATGATGCAATTTTGTTGCTCTCTGGGCTCCTACCAGCCCTTTCAAGCCCTGCATTTATTAACAGCATCCTTACTGGAATGTGATAGTACCACAGGTGCAGGACACTTCCAGCATCAGAGCCTGGCTTCCTCAGAAGAAGGTCAGGAAAGACACTTGCCAAGTTCCACTGCTACAGACCTCTGTTCATGTGGGCAGAATGAGTGCCAGGGTGCACACCAGCAGCTGGCCCAGGCCTGCAGCTGTGTGCCCCTAACACAGAGATGGGGGGTACCACATGTATGCTGTAAAACACTAATTAATCCCCACCAACAGTCAGGCAAAGAGAACATTTGCTGGATGTGCATATGGTGCCCTCCCTGCTGAGTTCCACTAACCGGTGTCAGACTGCAATGGCAGGGGCAGCCCAAATGCTGTGCCAGACACATCTCCCAAGGCAGGATGGTCCAGTGCCAAAGATGACACATACTTCATGTCCTTCTGGCTAGATGTAAAAGCAAGTGGCTGGCTTGTGTGGCCATTAAAACCTCCCCCAGCCATGGCACTGTGAGCAATTGCCACAGAGGCCCAGACCAAGTTATTGGTTAGTGCCCAGGTCTGTCTGGAGAGTGGGTGTTGGCAGAGTTCATGACAGCCCAGTGCTCAGGAACCTGTCCTAGACAGAACTGGCCCTTCAACAGCCAAAAGGCATTCCAGAAATCATGGGCTCAGAGATAATCTATGCCCCTAAAAAGAATATCAAGAGTCTTTCCTGACTGCACAGCCCAAGATATGCCCATGATACTCTCAATCAAGGCACTAAGGCCACATAGGTCACCTACTGGGATTGAGGGAACAGGATTCCCATATCTCAGCTCAGCTTGTCTGCCCAGTAGCTGCTGCTCCTCTGCTTGGGAGGAGGGAGAAGAGCTTTTCTTTGACAGAATTTCATTTGTTCTCTTTTGCAATCTCAACAGCAGGATAGAGGCAGGTAATGTGCAATTTGTTTTAATTCAGCTTTATCTTGTCAGTCCTGGCTATGCTATTGTACCAAATGTCGTTCTGTAGAATAAAGATGCAACAGTTCAGGGTGAGATTCTGCAAACTCTATTGATTACATCACAAGTCATCACTATAAATATGTGAAGGAGAGAAAAACCCTTGTTCTATCTAAACATGTTTGTGTAACAAAATGTGCAATTGAGAATGAGAGATGGCTCTAAGAGGACAGAGATGCTAGAAAGCAGAGCATTTAAGCTGCTCACCTTTCAACCTAAATAATATCCATTAAACAGAGCATCGTGGGAATCTTACTGTGAAGAGAGAAATACAAAGGGCTCAGCTTGTAGGAGCCTCAGAAGCACAGGCAGTATGTCATGAAGGAAGCATTTTGGTCCTAATCACCACAGAGAAATTAAAGCACATTCTGCAGCTTCTTTTGGGACCAAGACCTGCTGCAAAAATGGGACAATGAAGCCTAAAATCTCTGGGTGCATCTACACTGAGTGGAGAAGAGAACTGACAGCATTTATGGGCACGAAGACAATGCAGCAGAGCAGCTCCTTTACACCCTGTTCATTATTCCAGGTTTGTCATTCTGCCAAGACTGTTCTCACTGTGGAGGAAGCAGAGAGAAGAGGGTTGTCGGGCAGTCCCTGGCCTGTCAGCTCTCAGGAAGGACCCTGAGCTCCTGCTCTTTTCCAAAATAAAAGTAAAATTCTGGGAGAAGGGCATGTAGAGCTAAGGGCAAGCCTGTCAGGGTGATTTGCACATCCAGCAGGCTGTCCTCCCAAGGCCAGCACCTGTGGTCACAAACCCTACTTCTCTCTTTGTCTATAGGAGGCAGCCCTGATCCATTTGTTCAGCTTGAATCGATCCTCCTTTCTTTACTCTTATGAGAAATTAATTGAGGAGCTTTTCCTCTGTTTAAACTTGAGGAGATATTGTTCAAGGACTTGCTATGATGTTTCTCTATCTGACAGCTTTATTGGGTAATAGCCACTGATGGTATGTGTGTGCACAGACAGTCAGACCTTTCACACTTTGTGTGCTCCCATAAAAATGATTGGTTTTAAGGTGTTATTCTAGCATTGTTGTGACTGTACCACAGGGCCAAGCAGCCTAAAAGGCAGATGTGAACTGAAGGCAGATTAGTGTGCCTTCTACTGTCCTCTATGCCCCAGCAGGGAGAAGCCAGGCTGCTACCTGCCTGCTAAAGACAAACAGCATGGAAGGAAGGTCAAAGCATGGCTCTGCTGAAGTTCAGTAAGCAAACAATATTTGGCTATCCCAGGTTCCCTGAGGAACGAGCACGTTTCTGCTGCCCTCAACCATGCAAGCTGGAGGAATTGCTTTGAGCCTAATGAGCCAAGCACAGCTCTTGTGTCACCAGAGGCATATTGTGCCATAACAGTCTCCCTGGCAGCGCCCAGTCAGACAGCACTGGGGCTGCTCTTCAGCGGGGAAACAATCAGAGTTCACACCTATCTCTTTCCCTGGCCCTCTCAAAACAGCATTGGAGCTGCCCGTGCAGTGCTTGTGCAGGCAGCTAGCTCTTGGTGGGGTTTGCTGGAAGTCACAGCAAGCTCTCAGATTTATTAAGCACGTTTTAAAAGACTATCCACTGTACTCAGATGGGTGGAGGAGTTTCCATCCTACTGTGCCCAAAGCAACAAGACAGCCCCCTTAGATGCAAAACTGAGGTTTAATTGATGTTACTAGCACTCTCATTACTCTAATTACAAAAGAGAAACTCTGCTTTGGTTAATTCATTAGCCAGTGCCATTAACTACCATTAGTTAATTATCATACATTAATTGTAACTGAGATTTCAAATGATTTATAGTTTTGATTGCTCATTTCTTGTCAGTAGTTCCAAAACTCCATCCATCCAGAAGCAAAGAAAGTTTAAATGCTATCCCAGGGCTGGCTGGCTCACTTTGGCACTGGTGAGTGAAGGTAATGAGGAAGAGTCACTGATTATTTCAGAAATAAAGAACAGATGTTCCACATATTTAGGACCTATTATGCTAAGTGTCATTCCAATAGCTTGTGGGAGTGGCACACTCATTTGACTAAGATTAGCTGTTGCAACAAGGTCATTTATGCTTTAATGTAATTAGTCATGCCAGTATTGATAAAGAAGAAAAAAGCTGCAACCTGGCAATGAAGCATTATTACCCCATTGCAAGTCTGTCTCCTTGAGTTTAAGCTTCCTGAAAGATCCCAGTAGAATCCAGTTCATATGCCACACTTACAGGGTTTTGTTCTTTCCTGTTCTGTGCTGCAGCACAGAAGGGGATGAGTCTCCTGAACCCAAGCAAAGGGCAAGAAAGCTTCTGTCTGTCTCACCCTGATCCACATAGAGACAGTGACCTTTAGGATCTTGCCCTGGAAAGGTTTCTTGTCCTAAAAACAGGTGGGGAAAAATCCCAGCACCTTCTGGCTGCAGTGGGAAGAGTCAGTCCTGTACCTGGGGGAAGCAAGGGGCAGGCAGGACCTCATCTGGGATGTGGCATCCTAGTCCTGCAGGCAACAACTGCTGGAGCAGGATGCAGGCACTGGCAAGGAGCATGGTCCTCCTCTCACTCTCAAGGTGCCACATCATGGGAAGGAGAAATGAGACTAAGTGCATGCAGATAGCTTGCAAAATCTACAGGAAGCCCATTTGAGAAGCCTGCAATGTATTCAAATAGTCTGGGGTAAGTTTCCAAACAAACAGCTGTTTCAAGAAGCCCATCTCGAGTCCGCCCTCTCCTCTCCGCAGCCTGTCAAATCTCCATCACACACTTGCCACCTGTTTCCATTTTGCAGGCAACCAATCCTTGCTCGTCAAGGTAACAAATCTGCTTCCAATTTGAAAGCAACAAATCAAAGTTTAATTATTTTGCCCTTCAGAGCTTTATGCTATCTCTTAGAAAAGCTTTTTCAGATAGGAAGACCTATCATTGGCTGGCTTAAAAAGGGAATAATTGACTGACAGCTGAAAAAACACTTCTAAGGACAATAGTATTTGTCAGTCTGGTATTTTTCACTCCAAAGAAAACACATTTTATCAACACCCTGAAATTATTTTGTCAACAAAATTCATTTCGTAGCATTACCTTCATCTGTCATGCTGATAGAATTCTTCAGAGTATTTTAAAAACCATTTTGCTAACAATTAATTTCTGAAAAATTAAGTTTTGCCATTTCATTATAGCTACAGGAAGGTGTGAACAGCACAGTCAGGAGCCCCTGCATCAACACACACTGCTGAAAGACCACAGTGGCCCAGGGCGAGGGGAACAGAGGAGCTGCAAGTGACCAGCTACACGTAGAAAGCAGAATCACGCTCCAGTAGACCATACTTTCACAAGTTTTTTACCTCCCTGAAAACATTTCAAAGAGCTCTGTACAATACTGCACAGCAATCTGAGGAATGCTTGTGTGCATACACAGAACAAAGCACTATCACCCTAAACCAAGCAGAACCCAAGGGACAGCTCTACCACCCCATGGCACAAGCAGCACAGAAGATGTTCCATGTCCAGAGAAGGGCAGCAAAGCTGGTGAAGGGCCCGGAACACAAACCCTATGAGGAGAGGCTGAGGGAGCTGGGGGTGTGCAGCCTGCAGAAGAGGAGGCTCAGGGGTGTTCTTATTACTGTACAACTACCTGAAGGGACACTGTAGCCAGGTGGGGGGTGGCCTCTTCTCCCAGGCAACCAGCAATAGAACAAGGGGACACAGTCTCAAGTTGTGCCGGGGGAGATACAGGCTGGATGTTAGAAGGAAGTTCTTCACAGAGAGAGTGATTGTCATTGGAATGGGCTGCCCAGGGAGGTGGTGGAGGCACCGTCCCTGGGGGTCTTCAAGAAAAGACTGGATGAGGCACTTAGTGCCATGGTCTGGTTGATTGGATAGGGCTGGGTGCTAGGTTGGACTGCATGATCTTGGAGGTCTCTTCCAACCTGCTTGATTCTATGATTCTATGATTCCAGCTCCCCATGCAGCTAGCAGAGAAGCACCTTTCATACACTCCATGCACTAATGCCAGTGGCAAAACAGTGCTGTGGTTCTCTGCCATGCAGGGGATTTTCCATCTCTTGATTGCCTTTGTACCTGAACTTAAATTTCTAGTGGAAAGACATGGACATGCTGGAGCATGTCCAGAGAAGGGCCACGAGGATGATCAGAGGGCTGGAGCACCTCTGCTATGGAGACAGACTGAAAGAGTTGGGGCTGTTCAGTTTGGAGAAAGCTCCAAGAAGACCTTATTGTGGCCTTCTAGTATCTTAAGGCAGCCTACACGAAAGCTGGGGAGGGACTTTTTAGGATGTCAGATAGTGACAGGACTGGGGGGAATGGAGAAAAACTAGAAGATGGTAGATTCAGATTGCATGTTAGGAAAAAGTTCTTCACCGTGAGAGTGGCAAGATGCTGGAATAGGTTGCTGAGGGAGGTGGTGGAGATCCCATCCCTGGAGGTTCTTAGGGTCAGACTGGATGGAGCTCTGGACAACCTGAGTTAGCATGAGCTGTCCCTGACCATGGCAAGGGGGTTGGAACTGGATGATCTTTGAGGTCACTTCCAACTCTGACAATTCGGTGGTTCTGTGATTAGTACAACACAACCCCCATTCCTTGTCCTTCACACCACTCACAGGGAGGAGAGAGGAGCTGAGAGTGAAGATGAGCCTGGGAAGAGGGGAGGGTGAAGGGAAGATGTTTTCAGTGTTTTCTTCTCCCTATCCTATTCTACTTTTAATTTAAAATAAATCAATCTTCCCCAAGCTGAGTCTGCTTTGCCTGTATTAGCAATTGGCAAGTGATAAGCACTGCCACTCAGCCCCTCTCCCATTGCCATCTTCTCCTTATGCTCCTGACAGCATAAGGCTTTTACAGTTACATGCTTTCAATAGACTTGCTCCCCCTGGGCTCCTTTATGAAGCTGAATCATTAATTCATTAATCTGTTTTTCATACTTCTAAATAGGAACAGACACAACTGGTGTGGATGATCAATACTGTGCTCGCTCATTCCTCCGTTGCCATCACTTCAGAATCTACTCTGCCTTTAATCTTAGGTCTTTTCAATAGGAATTGGTTTTGTGAAGAATCTGACACTTCATTATGGCAGCCCCACGCTAATAGATTTAATAATTCATGTCTGCATTGGTCACTTTTAACTCACATCATCCATTCCAGGACTTCTTCCTAGCTCTGTGCTCTTGTGAGCCAGCAACAGTTTTGGTGTTGATCTCCCACTGCATTACTAACACACACAGACTGCATCTGGCAAAGCCAAACATTGCAAACATGGCCTATAGAAAGAGAACAACTTACTCTGACCACGAGAGCACTAGAAAACAGACTGTAGATAAAGGATAAGATGCAGCAGACTGCTAGAGCAAGACATCTGACCTCTCAAGACAGCCAGGAGACAAGGTACACAGACATCTTGGGAACACAGATGGTGCAGTGCCAGGGCAGCATGGCTGTGACACATCTGCTGAGGCTTTAGAGGAGTCCAGCATGGCACACTGCACTGTAATCCTGAGAACAGCTAGTCACAGAGGGACAAGAAGTAAAGGCAAGTCCCACCTTTAGAAGAGACTGAGGGTCTTTGACCCTCATATCTTACTGAAGGAGGCATTTTTCCTGACTATCAGGCTAATTCTTGCACAGATCCTCAGCACAACAGCTTTAAGTTTTACCCCTTATAACTGCAGAAAGCTCTGTCTTACCCCTGAACCCTGATTTCTCTTGAAACTAATTGTCCTTTCTGTTAGCATTATGTGCCTCAGGGAAGACTTCTACTAGAAAATAGTTTGTGTTGCTCAAAACATGGAAGTTCACAACATTGACTTCAAACAGCCCAGACTAAAAAGGCAGCAGATATATCTACTGCAAATTCCAAAGACAGAAAACCACATCTTTTGCTCTTATAGTAACAGGAAAACCTGAAAAAGACATAAACAGCTGCTTTAATCACGATTACAGAAGATGTCCTTCTCTTTTGCCAAAATGAATGAACATACTGGGTCCTTAAACCCTCCTTAACTGAATTACTGGTTTTCAAACCAGTTGTTGCTATAGTGAAAGCCTAATGAGTCATGGAAAAACTATTCCATTTCTGTGAGCAAAATGGCAGAGCACTATGTAACTGCCATTTACCCACTCCTGCCTGTGTTTGCAGGGAGTACCTGCATGGGCTGCTGAGGTACAATCTGTCTCACCATGGTGTTCACCACTGGCCGCAGGGGAATCTGCTCCAGCACCTGGAGCAGCTCCTTCTTCACAAACCTTGGTGTCTACAGAGTTGTTGCTCTCACATTTTCTTGTTCCCTTCTCCCAGCTGCTGTTGCACAGCATTTTTTAACCTCTTCCTAAATAGATCATCACAGAGGTGCTACCACCACTACCAAAAGGCTAAGCTTTGGCCAGAGGCAGGTCCATCTTAGAGCCAGATGGAACTGTATCTATACAACATCAGGGCATCTTCTCAGAGGCCACCCTCACAGCCCAGCACTACCAAAACCTCACCATGTAAACTCAATACACATATCTGCAGAGCAGCACAGCCAAAGTCATCTGCTCCTTTTCTCCTTCTGACCCCACCAGCTCCACAGCAGATCACGGAGGAGAATATGGGATCCTTCAAGTAAACAAAGGGGCTGAGAGGTGGATCACCCAGGTTAAGCACCTTCAGCTGATGGACACACCTCTGGCACTAGCTCCCTTGTCATCTAAGCCCAGCAAGTATTTATTACTGAAAGTCTCTCGATTGTTGATTCATTTGATTGTTAAAGCTTGTGGAACTCACACAGTTATTATTCATTGTTATTAATGTTCACAGCTCAGCCTCTCTCTTTCCAATCTGCTCCGTAGAGGAAATCGAAGGCTGAAGCCAGTCGTTATGGGCAATGAGTGATGGAGCCGCTTGCAGACAGGAGTAAGCCTGCTGCTCTGGGACTGGTGCAGCTTACTGGGAGCAAGTTCATCTACACACACAAGGATTGCAAATGAGAGGCTGTTTCAGGTGGGTTCTCTGCTCTGTGCACTGCTTCCTCAGTCAAATGACCTGTGAGCATCACCACTACAAAGCTGCCTGTGCACCAGTGAGCAGAAACAGGAGCACAGGTCCTGCTAGGCAGGCTCAACAGAAAGACACAATGCTAAAGACAACTTGGCACAGCCTTGCAGAAAATACATCTCCATAAAACTGCACACACAGAAGAAAAGCAGAGCTAGCTATCTTGTGAGAAAATTTTCTCATCTCCACTCCTCTGCAACTGCTCATTCCCCAGGAAAGCACCAGCAGGACACGGCAAATATTAGAGCTCAGGATTGCAACATCCAAACCGCTGGGTAGAGGGGGAACAGCACACTGCTTGCTTTGGTGCTTTTTCTCTCTTCCCCTTCTCTATCCTTCCATAGCCTCTTTGCCACATGCTGGCCAATTCTTGCACCACACAAACTCCTCAGAACAGAATGGTGGTGCTCCTACCTGTCTGGTAGCTGAGATGTGTCTGAATCATCAGCAGCACTTCTGTGCCAACTTTCCAGAGCAGTGTCTTTGGTCATGTTAGATCTTCGGAGTCCACAGAGCCGTCACATACCATATTCAGCCTATTATTCATCTCAAACAGAGAACTCTGCAAAGCAAGAAGAAATAAAAGAGAGCTTAATACAGTTTTAGTAAAATGGAATTTGCCAAAGACTCATAGAAAAATGGATTTAATTAGGGCTGCTAATGGGGAACAGTTTGTTCCCGTGATTTAAAGCAGAAGTTAGATAGTGTCTATAATTTCAACACTTTAAATTATATATAGGGGGTTATTTCTCATTTCTACCTTAATTATAAAAATCCATCTTTATGAATCACAATTTTGAAGCAAATAAAGCAAAGGCAGCAAAAGTGATGTTTTATTTAATAAAACTTCTAAGAACTCACAGAAAGAAGCAGGAGACATCTCAGTGTGGATAATCCAGACCACAGCAAATAGTTGCAGGCATTCTCCATACGCTACTGAGGAGAGCACAGCAAAGTTCACAGTATCACAGAACACAGAGCACAGAAAAGGTGCATTCTGCTATGAAAAATTAAACTGGGCATGGTTTCCATCCAGTAAAAGGGGAATGTCTCTGTTTAATTTTGCAGCTAAGCAGCCAATTAGAGTTGCAGGTATTAATTGGCCCAACACGCTCCAGCTAGTAATCTCAGCTTTTGGAAGCCTCTGCTACCACTTCTTGTATTGGTTACTGTCAGAATCTCTGAATTGCCTGAAGATTGCTTCTGCAGATAAAAAGGCCAATATATCTTGTTAGAACCACTCCTTCCAAGCCTCCTCTGTAGCCTTTGATCTTATTTAAAACTAACAAGTGTCACTTTTGTGAAATTCCTCCTGTTAGCAGGCTCTGACCAGATGACCTAAGTAAATGAGTCCCAGCATCGTGGAACACTGATTAATTTAATAACAAATAGCCCAGACAACTGCCCAGCAATCTAGGCCTAGCTGCTGTCACTGCAGCAGATTCTGCACCCACTGTAATGCATTTTAATACTGCACCTCAGATCAGAACAGAATCAATGAGTGAAGTTCAAATGTGGCACATTTCCTATTTCCCTGACAGCTTATTTCATGGATCACAGGGACCAAAGTACAGCTGCTTATTCAACAGAGGAAAGAATGAATCAATTTTCATTCCTTAATACACTGTGTGACCTATTCTCTGATGCTCTATCCTTTACAATGGCTCTAGTCTTTTTCAAGGCCTTCAATTTTTTCAGATAGAGAAAATTTAAAATAATGACAAAATGCCCTGCCCTGGGTCTGCTTCCAGCTCTCTAAGTGCTCCACTGGTAATAAGTCCAAATGAAAGATATTTTGTCACTCAGGTTGAATTAAACAGACAAACTATGATCCTATGTCATTAAAAAAGAACCAATCTCCTGGAAGATTTCTCTGATTTCACTCCAGGTTTCCCAAAAGAGGATCAAAATCCTTGTGGCATCCAGCACGTTCATCTGCTCTGTTTTTTAACCCTACTTCAAAACATGAAGCAATAACAAAATGGCAGGAACAGGAGCAGGCTGATCGAGCAGCCCCTGGGAAGGCAGAGGCTTTGTGCTGGGAGCTGCAGGCAGGCAAGGAAGCACAGATTACCCATCTTTAGTACAAACGGTATCTGCTCTTGCTCCTCATGAATGGAGCAGCTCTGAACATTAATCCATTCTCTCCATCATCAGCTGCCCTTGAACCTAACAGTCCTCTGGCCTGTGAGGACAGGAGTTGACAGATCTGATGCTGCTGCCTGTCTCCAAACTGTGCAAGAAACCACCTCTGCACAGGTACAGCTCACCTTCCCCTCAGCCTTTGCACATGCAGATTGAGATGGATGGCATCTCTGCAAGAATATCACTGCAGAAGTTCTTTGCCCCAGCACTCCATAGGATGAACCTCATAGCTGGCATGAAATGGTCTCCCCTTCTCACCACAGACCTAGATCACCACACCAGCCTGCATACTTGTGGCCACCTTCACCTTTTTCCATACAAAAAAGATCAGCTTTTTCTTTCCAGTTTTAACAGACTGTCTAATTTTAGCTCGTATCAGGGGCTAAACTACAGCAGTTGCTCTATCACTCACTGAGCTCTCCCCAGCAGAGAAAAGGAAGCAGGAAAATGAGACCAAAAGGTTCATTTAAACAGCCTAATTAATATCAGCATCAATATAAAGTATACAAAGTTATACTCAGCCCAGAAAAAGAGCAAGAAACAGGTGAGGAAGAAGCAGAAGTCTCAAGCAGGAGCAAGACTCCAAAAGCAGTCTTCCTTCCCCTCAGTAGATTTCCCCCTTTATACTGAGTGTGATGCTCATGGGATGGGCTACACCTGTGAGCCAGCTCGAGTCAGCTCTGCAGGCTGGCTCAGACTGTGGTTCTGTCCCAGCAAAATCCCGACACAGGCTTAGCTCTCTTACCTCCCATCTCTCTCCTGAGAAGACCAGCTGCCCATGGACTGACTGCTGAGTGCCCAGTCCACCACTCAGTGGTACTAGCCTGGTGCTTTTCTCACCTTGCCAAGGTTGTACTGAAGCTAAACAAAATATCTGAACACCTCATTGATCACAGTTTGGCAGACAGCTCTGGAGAACAGTGATGAGGGATGAAGGCTGAGCAGCCAGCAGCTATTGTACAGTCAGCTGCTGAACAAGTGGATTTTGATGAGGTTCACCTGATTGGCTTTGGGTGCTTACATGAGAACCAGGAATGTGGCACTTGGCACGCTCTGCCGTGCATCCCTTTCACTGGCACCCACTTGTCACCAAGCTGTCAGAGAGGAGGCAAAAACTGCCTACAATGCTCTGTCAAAGTAATGTTCAAAATGGAGTTCTAACAAGACCTTTTCCCTTCAAACAATGTACAAATTAACAGTCAGCAGCATTTGAAAAATGGCCCTAATCCCTGCCTGCATGGGGAGTTTTCTCCCAGTGCAACGTGCCGTATTATGACAACGATATATTCTTCCAGTGAGTGAAAACTAATGAATAACTAACCCCCTGACAGGCTGGCTATTACTGAGTGCTTAGGAGTTGGCTAAAACTGACAGTGCAAGATGAATATGGCACTGAGAAGAGATGTTACTTCCCATGCCTGGTCAGGGGGATCCAGACTTAATGGACATTACAGATGGGTTAATTCTAAAGGCTGGATTTGATTCTGAGTCATAGTCACTCTCTGCTTTATCACTGGGACAACTGAGTGGCAGGTGGTAGCCTCATTTATGACAGAAGCATTGGGAATGGGGTCCTGGGAACAACAGATGCAAGTTGGCAGGTTGGCTCTGCCCCTTCAAGAGCAGGCAGAGCCCTCTGCCTACCTCAGGAGGATCTGGCAAAACTCAGGCAGAGAAAACATGTACTCAGGAAGGCTGAGTGTAATCATGCCATCTATGCTCTGGCTGCTATGGGCTTTTCATGAGCATCTGCTATTGGCTTTGGCAAAGGACCTGCCCTAAGCTAGCCAGGCCCCCATGCCACACTGAGCTTTCCATTGGCCTGCCTTCATGGTGGTGCTGCAGGTTGTTCAATGGCCTGTCACTAAAAACGGTATGCAGCACTTCCCAGACTCTGCAGAGGACCATGGCGGGGATTTCTTGTGTTCTAGTTAGCTCTGCCCATCCCCAGTGTAAGCCAAACTCCAGTGATGTGGGATCTCCCCTACACCTGCAGCACCACACAGACTGACACCAAGAAAGGTTTGGCTTACAGCAGCAGGCACATATCATGCATTCCTTGAGACCTGACATGGTTGCATCTTGTTTCTACTCTCATTCCCTTCATTAAAAATCAATCAAAGGCAGATTTTCCCTGTCCTCAGAAGACAGGAAGTAAGTCTCAGTCTGTACCTCTTTCCACAAGCAGAGATTTCAGATGATGACCTTGCAGTGCATCTGCCTCATGAAATTGTGGTCACAGTTAGGTCAGGAACATCTCTGAGCCTCTTACCCCAGGCACAAGACAGGAGGAGCCGGTTCCTGTAATTACAAAGTTGGACAATTTGAGAGAGAAACTAATCAGCTTGCTGGATGCCAGTAAATTAAATATTAAACTAACTATTGTGAACACAAAAATGTTCATCTTCAGATACTTCCTGGCACAAGTGTCAAAATCAGAATGGAACTAAGGCTTTATTCGTTTTCCATTATCAACTTAAATAGAAACACTCAGAAAAAAAGGGCAATGATGTGCAGAAGCCACTCAGCACAGATAATTACAGTGTAAGTACAGGCAGCTAATCACTCCTAGGTTGTGCTTCAGATGGAGGTAACTTTGACTGGCTTGTTTCCCTGCTTTGTTACATTAGCACAGCTTTGCCTGACAGGCTAATGCTCCCAGGGCCAGTTCCGTAAATAACAATAGGGCTGGCTGGCAGGCATGGCAGCAGGGTGGACAAAGGGCCTCTACACCAGGAAAGCAAAGCACAAGGTGGAGGAACACACTGCAGAGGGTAGTAAGCAAGGAGGATGTGGGAACAGAAGCGCAGCGAGCCATAGGCAAGGACATGCCAGAGCCTGAGGAGCCAGGATGGGGAAGGATGGCCATGGGAAGGCACAGCCAGCTTCTCCCTGCAGGCCAGCAGCTCAGGCCTTCCTGACGCTCCACCAGAGGCTTTCCCTCCCACACAGTGCTAGAAAGCAGCAGCTCCTGACCACCACACACAGCTCTTGCCCTTGGCCTCCCTGGCACTGTGCCCCACCATGGCACTGCCCATTCCCCAGCTGTGCCCCAGACACAGCACTGCCCATTCCCCAGCTGTGCCCTGACCATGGCACTGCCCATTCCCCAGCTGTGCCCCAGACACAGCACTGCCCATTCCCCAGCTGTGCCCTGACCATGGCACTGCCCATTCCCCAGCTGTGCCCCAGACACAGCACTGCCCATTCCCCAGCTGTGCCCTGACCATGGTGCTGCCCATTCCCCAGCTGTGCCCCAGACACAGCACTGCCCATTCCCCAGCTGTGCCCTGACCATGGTGCTGCCCATTCCCCCGTTGAGCCCTGACGTCGCACTCTCTGTTCCCCCCTGAGTACCCCCAAGGCGCTGCCCACCCCCCAGCTGATCCCCAGCAAGGCCCAGGCTGCAGGACAGAGATGCAGCCATCAAGAAACAATAATGCCAAAACCAAAGGATTCTCCTGCAAGGGAACTCACTTCTTGGCACAGTGGGCAAGAGGTCATTTCCCATAATCCTTTCTCTGGCACATTAGGCCTCACCTTCCCAGTGAGTGCCAGTCCATGTGCTTTACACCTCAGTTCCAGCACAGGCCTGACTCTGCTGCCACTGCTCAGAGCAGCCAGCAGCAATGGTGAGCAGATGCAACAAGTGCAGTTCAGGGACTGAGGGATGCTGCAAGGAACACTCCACCTGAGGCAGGACACAACCTGCACCATTCTGCACTCGCCAGTGTCTGACCATTGCATTTACTTTATCCAGAGCAGAAAAAAAATGAACTGCCCCTTTATAGTTCTAATGGATCACCCTTAATGTTCTCCACTGCTAACTTCTGTGGGCTTTTGCCTTGCAATTAGGGCAAGAATTATTTTTACATTACTATAACAGCACTCACAGATATTCTCTCTGCTGCTTAATTATTAACCTTGCTGTAGTAAATAATGGGTGTTTGTGAATCCCATCAATCCCAACAAACCTTTTGCATGTAAAGCACTGGAACGTTTGTAATGAAGAAGCAGCATTCACTTGTGCTTTATTTAAAGGAATGAAATTATAAACACAGTTCTGTGGATGCTCTTGTGCAGTTTCTTACATTCAAATGCCTGCCAGCAATTATGCCAGACTCTTACTAGCTGCTTCATTATAACAACCTAAAAGATAGGAGGAGACTGAAATAAATTGGGACTTTAAAGAGCTTGTAAGCCCCTCAGCAGCACGCAGGTTTCCAGGCACAGCAGAAGCTCTATTAGTTAACACAGTGCTCAGCTTTCTGTTTTGAAACCACAGTGTCTCTCCAAGCCAGGAACTGTTCATCAGCCAAACTCTTCAGCTATGTCTGTGGATGCTGCTTCTCACAGGCTCTGCTCACAGCAATGCCAGGGGACTGCTCTGGAGGGAAATGCAGAAATTCTGTGCTTACTTCTGTGGCACAGTCCAGCTTTTCTTTAGCCATATCGAGGGACTTGCATTCTGTGGAATGCTCGGTTGCACTATTTCTTGTCCTTAAGATCCCCACCACATAGGATGCACAGGGGAAGTGCCAGCCACTGAATTATTCAGCGTGGTCTCCAAAATTGGCCTCAACATTGAAAATGCATCTCTCTAGAGGTCCACGAAGTAAAGCAGCAGCTGTTCTTGGGTGTTACACATCCAAAGACACCTCTCTCAGCTATTTGTTCATCATACTCCTAAACAGGCATTGCCAGGGTTTCTTCTTCTGATCCAGTCTGACCCTGACAGGCCGCAGTTTCTCTGAATCAGATTATGTTCTCTTGCTTTCTAAATAATCATCAGTCTTTTTTTCCCCTCTTGATTTAAGAAAGCCATGATCTATGGGTATATGCTACTTAGGATCCCAGAAGCTCAGCCCAAGCAACTGACAGAGAGGCCAGTAAATGATTCCAGCTGAGCAGCATCAACATCTCCAGCATTTGTGGATACGAAATCAAAATGACCATGCTCTCATTCTGGAAGAAACTGTGGCATTAGACAGTATAGGTTTGACAAGCTAAAACCTACACTCTTTAGATTCCAGTAGGCTTGTGCCATATTAATTATTTATCAAGATGTTTCCTTAAAGTAGTGTCTTTGTGCCTTTAATTTTCAATTCCCTTAATGCTATAAGGATCTCTGCTGGCAACACATCAATTATTAATAGAGTTAAAACAATATTTGTTTTCCCCAAATACATTTCTGAATGCTGCCCACATACCAGTTAGATTTCTCTGAAACTTTAATGAGGGTCTCTGATTTCCTCCAGACTCTGAGCTGAGGCATAGACTTGGCTGGGCCTTTGATTCGGCTGTCGGAGCATGGCACTGCATCCTGCACGCAGCTCGTCCCACTGGGGCTGGAGGGGTGATCAAGCTAAACAACTGTGGTGAGGCAGGAGAAACAGCAGCACGTCTGTAATTAGGAACTGCAGTTGCTGAGTTCAGAGGTTCTGTTGTTCCAGTGACTGCTTTGCATTTCCTTGTTCCAGCAGCTGTCCCCAGGCTCAGAGGAGAGCCTGCGCTCTTCTCTCTTTGGAAGGATGTTCTCCTGGAAAAGGAAACTACAGTGCAGTTCCCTTAATCTATACCATTTCAATGCAGCAAAAGGATACCTGACATATCATGGTCTTAAGAATTTTATGCAATCTCAGCCACTTCTCTCCCTGCCAGGAAGCATATAAAAAATTAAAACCCCAAATACTGCTTCATGCTTTCCTAGGCCCTAATTATAAATACATATTCACAAGGAGGAGTCAACTTAAGCCTAATACTGTGTGAAACCTCATAATTTCAATGCAGTCTTCACTTGGTATGTATTGGTAATTGGAGCCATGGAATCAATTTTTCCCATACTTGAAACACCCAAATGAGTATGAAATGTGTTGCATTTGTTCCATGCACGTCTACAGCTCTGCACTTTGCTTGGAGTGCAATGATCATTCTGATGTATTTTTTATAACAGAGCAACGTTTCCTCAGACTTTGATGTCTCACGTATGGAGCTATTATAACCACTTGCCATTTAGATGCATGATCCGTGGCTAATCTCCAAAGCTTTGATGCATGCAATAATTATTACTATTGATGTCATTGCACCATATTTAAAATCACAGAATCTCAGAACCTTAGAGGTCGGAAGGGACCTCCAGAGATCATCCAGTCCAACCCACCTGACAAGGCAGGATCCCCTAGGGTAGTTCACAAAGGAGTGTATCCAGGTGGGTTCTGAAAGTCTCCAGAGGAGGAGACTCCACAACCTCTCTGGGCAGGCTGTTCCAGGGCTCTGCCACCCTCACTATAAAGAAGTTCTCCTCGTGTTGAGGTGAAACCTTCTATGCTCCAGTTTGTAGCTGTTGTTCCTTGTCTTATTGCTGCACACCACCAAAAAGAGATTTGCCCCAGCCACTTGACACCCAGCCCTCAGTTATTTGTAGACACTGATCAGATCTCCTTTCAGTCTTCTCCTCTCCAGACAAAACAGCCCCGAGGGCTCTCAGTTTCTCTTCGTAGGGGAGACCCTTGAGTCCCCCAGTCATCCTCGTGGCTCTCCACTGGACTCCAGTATGTCCCTGTCTCTCTTGAACTGGGGAGCCCAAAATTGGACACAGTATTCCAGGTGTGGTCTCACTAGGGCAGAGTAGAGGGGGAGGAGAACCTCCCTAGACCTGCTGGACACACTTTCCTTGATGCACTCCAGGATGCCTTCGGCTCTCTTGGCCACAAGGACACATTGCTGTCCCAGATATGAACATCTCTTTCTAAGTCTACAGCTAACAGAAGAAGGAAGCCAAGGTTGGGTATTTCCTGTTGGTAAACCTCTGGAACAGTACAAGATGATATCCTGTACCCTTCAGTGAGGCACTGCCCTCCAGACCAGGAAAGTGATGCGATGTCTGCTCTGGTCTCTGAGCTTGGAGAGCCGCACAAAGCTGAGAATCTGCAGACATGTGGACCTGTATTAACTCTTCCAACTTGCATTGTAGGCTAAGGGAAATTAAGAGTCAGTTGGCATAACTAGAGAGAAAAATCCTCCAGAGAGACTAGAAAGTCTTGGGGGAGGACAGAGGACACTGTAACTGTTTATTCTATTCTCTTTTCCTGTGTCTCCCTATATGAGGGAGTTCACAGCCAATTCTCTCTTTCTCCTCTCTTCTCTGAGTGCATCCAGCAGCTCTTATCTCTTGGTCTGTGGGGGGGAGCAGCCTTAGCTGGCAAGCTAATTATTGCTACACCCCTGGGCCTTCTAGGCCTGGGCCTGGGGGTTTGGCCTAGATGGGGCATGTTAAGGCTGAGGCTGGGGGGGGAGGTTTTGGAAGGCTCTGGAAGGTTTTCATCTGGTAAGCCCAGGTGGAGAACTGGGCCGAGGCAGACTGAACTGTGTGTATATATGTTTCCTTTATGCTTTTCTGTCTTTTGTATTTTTGGTTACTTTTGTAAAACAGCATTTTCTGTTGAACTTGCAGTTCTGTGTGAGTGTTTTTATTTCACCTTCCTGACTTTTGCTCTGAGCCAGCTCCTGCTGCAAACACAGGACGACTTGCTAAAACACACCTAAGAGGTCCTACACCATAGAATCACAGAATCAACCAAGTTGGAAGAGACCTCCAAGCTCAGCCAGTCCAACCTAGCACCCAGCCCTGTCCAATCAACCAGACCACGGCACTAAGTCTCCATCCAGGCTATTCTTGAACACCTCCAGGGATGGTGACTCCACCACCTCCCTGGGCAGCCCATTCCAATGCCAATCACCCTCTCTGGTAACAACTTCCTCCTAACATCCAGCCTAGACCTCCCCTGGCACAACTTGAGACTGTGTCCCCTTGTTCTGTTGCTGCTTGCCTGGCAGAAGAGCCCAACCCCACCTGGCTACAACCTCCCTTCAGGTAGTTGTAGACAGCAATGAGGTCTGCCCTGAGCCTCCTCTTCTGCAGGCTGCACACCCCCAGCTCCCTCAGCCTCCTCTCACAGGGCTCTGCTCCAGGCCCCTCACCAGCTTCATCGCCCTTCTCTGGACATGTTCCAGTGAACTGCATTAACATATTTAGTTAACTGTCCCATTATGGTACTGGCAACCATTTCTGGGAAGTCAAATGTAACAATTCTGAACATCTAACTAGTGGGATTTTTTTTTAAAAGTAATGTTTTGATTGCATGTGAATGTTAATGGTTAAATTCTCCAAGCTTCTGTATCAGAGCAGTTTTTGTGTGCAAAGACTCACTTCTGTATCAAGAACCAATATTTAATTATCACAGCATAATGCTGTATCTACAGAGGAAAAAAAACTTAGAAGATAATAACAACAGATGGAAAACAGACCAAGGCCTCCACAGGGGTCTGAAGAGACTGAGCAGAAACAGCCTGGAGATGCAGGACAAGACTGGATTGATCCCCAAGAGTGGATGGTTTAGACTGCTAAGATCAGCCTCTTCCCAAGGACACCTGGAAGCAGTATGCACCAAATTCTGTCCCACAACAGCCAGCTCACACCAAGCTCAAGTCATTACCCAGCATCTTACAAAGACAGACATTCAGACAACAAGACCGTCTCCTGCAAACCAAGCCAAGTGCTAGGGAGCCAGCCTGTCTGGACAGGGCATGCCCCTGTGCCTCTGTGCAGCGAGACAACCTTCCTGTACACCCACAAGAGGTGTTTATTGGCTGCCTGTGCCCTGCTCAGGCTCCACAGGTTGGTCTAACGTGTCATGTCCATGTAGAAATGTCATTGATTTTATTAGGTACAGCCAGGAGACAGTGAATGCTTAGCTGAAAAAATGAACGAAAGCAGAAGGCCAATAAGGGCAGATACAAGGATCAGGGGTTGAGGGCAGAAGAGAGCATCAGCAGGTAGTGAAAACAAGAGGCACTTCGAAGCCACAAGCCAATTACACATAGCAAAGACATACACTGCTCACTGGCTGGACAATCTCCTCTTTCCTCCCAGCTTTACTCAGCCACTTTGATCAGAGCCATGGCCTTCATCTCTGCCCCTTAGCAGATGCAGGTGATTGCCCTGCTTATGCAGCCCTGACCTTCTCTGCTGGCTCCCTGGGCCCCCAGTGACTTAGCTCCTGGTTACTCAGGAGCTGGAGCCCTGCCATGCAAACAGGTTAAAAAAAATGCACCCAAAGTTATTGGATGTAGTCAACTATCTGGAAGAAAATGTGAATCCATGCAGAGGAGCATAGCCAGAGCTCTATACAAGAAGTTTCCCTGACTGAGGAAAACATCTTCCCTGGTACGCAGACGTTCCTTGGTTGACCTCCAAATGCAGAGCTCTGCACACACCCTGGAAACCACCAGGGACACTCTGGTGCTCCCAATATCCATCATCTCCACCTCAGCTGCTTTTAAGATGATCACTGTACAAGCCTTGCCTTTCCTCTTCTCTAACCTACCAAGCTAGAAAGATTGCCAGTGTCACAGCTAGCCCCACTGGGCTGTCATTTCATGGCAGGGGCACAAACCAGGGACAGAGAAGTGTAACTCACTCCTTTATGAGCACTGTCTAATGTCCACGCCTGACAAACTGACAGCACAGAAGATAGGCATGACAAAAGCTTGCTTCACAGATGACTTTATTCCCTTTCTAGTTAATGGGGTTCTCGTGGCAACATTACTGAACTCTCTAGTTCTGCCTTTTCAGCAGCACTGCTGCTCTCTTGATTCAAGACTGAGCAAAATTAGCAAGTCTGACATACTCCCTAGCAAAAGCTCCACTACTCATCTTACCAATGTGCAGAGCACATGAAAAAAAAGAAGAGATAGCAGAGAACTATGTTCACTGCTGGTGTAAAATCTACTGACTCCACTATTGTCCATGGGATTGCTCACTCTGGAGCTAGTTCAGCAGCAGAGAAAAGTCCCAGCAGCATTCATGTGTTCTGATGAAACTAATAAGCTGAATGCAGCATCCTGACCTTCAACTGCTGACAAGAGGCCTAACATGCTTCAGCAGGATGGTACAAAGAGTTCCCAGATTATCACCACCAGGGCACTCCATTTTAGAGAAATCCTTAGTAAATCCACACCATGAAGAAGAGACCAAGTTAATCTCTTCCAAGTTAGTTTCTTCCAACCAGATATCCTCTGTGATTCTGTGAACTAGACATCTCATTCTGCAGCACAGTAATACAGATCAGAAAGCACTAGGAAGGAGGCTAAGCAAAGGCAGAATGCCTCTGGAAGGGCAATACCAAGCCCAAAGCCTGGCAGGACCAAGCACTGCCTACCCGCAGCACCCTGCGGTCATAGTTGGAACAATTCTCCTGGCAACAACCACCTTGCAGAAGCTCTCCTTAGGCAGATTATTACTTCCCAGCCTGACATTTGCACATCAGAGAGATATCTGCAAAGTCTAATCACACTTCTAAAACAGATGAATTCAGGCATCAGATAGAGTAAGTTCAGGTAATGCAGGTAATTAGTAATTGGCTCTGGTCTGCATTCCCTCCCATACTGGACCTGGCCAAGAGACTCTCAGAGCTGCACAGAAAAATAACACAGGCACCTGAGCAAATCTGCAAAAGAACCTCAGGGGTATTTAAGCATTCAAGTGGCAACATAGCACAGCCTTGCTTTATTATGGATTGCCTGCTGCCCTTCATGATTTGGGTTGTTTAAAATAAAGCAGAAGTCCTGAGGAGGGGCACTTCTTACAAAAATATGTTTGTGTACCTAAGCAAGCAGCATGTAACAATGGCCTCTGGTGTAGCACTGCAACACAGGAACCCCGGGTTGTGTGCCATGGGATACACACATCTCCACATAGATCACTCTGCATTCACTGCAGTAAGCACAACCTGGGCAGGGGCACACCCATGCCATCCTCTCACATGCAGTCCTTCTGCCTCTACCATCAGTTCTCAGATGGAGGGTGGGTGGGCAAACAGCACTGGCTCAGGACACTGCCTCTCTGCCAGACTAAAACCTGCACACTGCATGTGTCCTGGACAAAGCTCTAACAAGCCACAACTGTCACTTGAAATCTGAGGATTATGGTGATGGGGTGAAGGAATTACAGCATTTCCAAAGAAATAGGAGACTATTAACCCGCTGCAGAGCACAGAAACTCCTTCCTGTGGCAGAGTGCTGTCCCTGCTTAGAAATCACCAAAAGAAAAAAGATGGAAAAGGTCCAGAATTTCTTCCTGTCTGCTTTCAGCTGGAAACAAGTCATTTCTCAATGTAAAAACAAAAGGTCACACGGGACTTTATTGCCTAAAAGATGGTGCCTCGGATCTCTTTCTACCCCAAAACAAGTATAGTTGAAACACTTGACAGTTTCTAGGCAGCACTGTCAGCCTTGGCTTGTTAACTCCCTGTTCAACCTCAACCTGCTGCAGGAATAAGAATGAACCAGGCTTGCTCAGGTCTGTGGCACTCTCCCACTCATTAGCTGGCCAGTTCTTACTGTGCAAAGCACACAGCAGAGAAATAGATGAACAATCCTCACTGAGAAGGAAGCAGCTGAAACATAATTAACATAAAATGCTGAAAATGCCCTGAACTTTCTTTCCTTTCTCACAGGCTTACATTGAAAATCATTACTTTACAAAAAATCGTTTTAAAATCATGATTTTACCAAATCATCAAAGAGTAAGTAGAAACCTGAGAATAAAGATGATAATGTGTTACCTTTCTCAAGGTAGGCATCAAAGGTAGAAAGTTGTGCATTTAACTAATGATGTTGCAGATGGGACACATAGTTTCTAAAGTCCAAAACAGAACCCAAGTATCCCTCATTTGAGAGGAGAAAAAAGAATTTCAGCTCTTTGCTGCCCTGGCCACTGTCAACAAATCAATAAAAGAGCTTCAATATCTACCACGAGAGCTTCAAATGCTGCATCATTTCTTCCTCCTCAACAAGCTACTAGGAAGCTTCCCTGTCCTCTGGTGTCAGTTCCAGAGAAGAAGAAATTTCATCTGAACTATTTGACAGCACACTGGCAGGAAAGGCTTTGTACAAGAAGACCACAACTTCTTATCTCTTGCTAGCCTACAGAGATGGTAGAAAGTCCATGGGAAAGTGAATGCATCCTATCTGGCAACAACTACAGTCAGTACTTAGCAAAGACACAGGAAAAAATGGTGAGGGATGAAATGTTGTGCATGGAAAATGGCAACTACCTTTTCTTACTGCCCCAGATTCCTCACTTCTCCTGCACAACCACTATGACACAACAGTGACTCCTGGCACATTTAGATCATACCTTCTGCAGCCAAACACTCTACAGAGACTCTCTGTGAAACTGTTTTTTCCACTGAAGTTTACACTTCACTGGATATATGTCTTCTAAATACCAGAGCAGAAAACAGCAGCTGATGCCTATATAGCAGAAAGGTAGAGCTTGTGATAAAACAGCAGCCAGACCTTCTTCACTCTACTGCCTACGAGCACTTTGGTGCTTGTAAAACTCTGCCTGCATCACATCTCCAGACAGAGTCCTCATTTTTCCAGCAAGGCCAAAAATGTCTCAGTGCTAGGCTCACAATAATTCTCTCCAACCAGTTAAGCAATGAAACACCAGCATCCTTTTTGTGTACTGAGCTCTTCCTTCCTCCCTTTTTGTCCAGGATCTTTCTGGACCACTAACTAGCTAGAACAGAGCCACATTTGGGGCAACTTCAGGAATAGGGATAAGTCTCAACTTTCTGCAGCAAAGTGCCAGAGCTGCTTACCATCTGGGCACACAGAAGAAATACCTGTACAGTATATAAATCACCTGTCACCATCTTCCCTGGAAAGCCCATTATTATAATAGTCTAATCATTGTGATATCCACTGGCATTACTCCCACTAGCATTAATCCCGATTAGTTCATCTGGTATTAATGTGGATGTCACAAGTACTTCCACGTGATTTTCCAGCCTTGTTGTGCACTTAAGAGCCTTCTGGTTTCTGCTTCAAGGGAAAAAAAAAGGCTCTTCATTCATCACTCATAAGGCAGACAGGCACCAAAGCCCCAGGACTCATTAACTAAGTTGATCCCTTCCCTCAGGTCTTCCAGTGTCTTCCTCTTAGTGAAAAAAGTACTTCATAACCCACTGCTGCACAGGCTCCCTGGAGTAAGGGGGTTGTGTTTGCACTTTATTAGCACCACAGAGCTGAGTGTAACAGCAGTGCTCAGCACTGAGCAGTGACCTGTCCACAACTGGAGCCTCAAAATCCATCAACCTGTAGGGTCAGACTTTCAAGGGAAGAGATGCAGCTGAGGGTTCCTTCCTGAGCTCTGCTGCATCTGCCCTCAACCTGGACAGTGAAGCAGGACCAGCCTGCAGGCAGGTTCCACAAGCACCCAGCATTTCATGCCAGCCTGTGCTGAGAAGAGGCACATTCTGCTGTGGTAACAGGAATGGGGAGAGCTCTGTTCAGCCCAGGCACCTTATCACAGAGCCAACTGTTTTACTACCAATTCCTTCAACGCTCTTTTACATTTCACTAGCTCTGCCTTAGACATGGCTGGAATTTGAAGTGCAATTCCACCGAAGGAGCATCAGCTAACCCATGCTGCCCTCTTCAGGGGCTGCTCTTAAACCATCACCAGGACACGGCACAGCCCTGCTGGGCAGGGAACAATTTGAAGGGATTTTCATAAACAGCCACATCAAGGACTTGATTTTAGCAAAGCGTTTCTGAAAAGGAAGGGCTTCTCCTGCGACACTAAGTGTGCTCACCTTCAGCTCATGCTCACAGAAGCAAGAATCAGCTCATGTTCAGAAAGGATGTGCACCCAGGAGACACAAAGGAAGAAGAGCAGGGCAGTGCTGGAAGCAGCTACACCCACTGCCTGTAACTGGGGGTGCAAAGAGATGGAAGATGAGAAAGGGTATCAAAAGCTCTACTCCCTGCATCATGTCCTGCTGCGGTGGGTAGGACACACATGGGGTTCATGCCACCACACCCACACCACAGTGAGTTCAGCTGCTTGACTACAGTCAAAGCTTTGAAATGCTGGTGCTGTCCTACTTCAGCAGAGGACATTACAGCTCGGGAAGCAAAGCATTCAGTGACAAAAGAGCTGCTCCACCCAGTGACAGGAATATGTTGCCCCAGAACCAAAAGCAAAGGAAGAATGCCAGGAGCCAGAGTGCATACCTCTCTGGGGCTTTTCCAGTCACAAACGCCTGTGGCAGGTGAGTATCCAACACCAGGGACAGAGGCATCAAAGCACAAAAGTTAACAGATTGCATGAAGCAGGAACAGGGGAGGATTTTAGAAGTACATCAATATGGGGAAACACCAAAACCTAAGTCACTGAGAGAATCTCAACTAATTATGTAAGACCAGAATTCAGCACAATGAAAACTATGCTTGAAAGGGGCAGCTCCACCTGGGAAGGTCATGGTCTAGCATGTGCTGCAAAGGTCTGCAGTAGTACTAAGTGAAGGGCTTTTAGGTCCTTCCCCTTACACAAAAGGACCCATCATACCAAAAGCAGCATCTGGAGGCAAGCTATGGCACATTTCAGAGACTGTGTGTTTATAGTCCAATCATGTTTAAATCTTTTGCTCCCATCTGCCACCCAGGGACATCTTTGCATTTTGCTTCTATTTATCACCAAAGTCTATTCTCATTGCAGCCCACAGAGGCTGGTGAACAGTGTTCCTTTATTTTTCATTCCAGAAGATTATTATTTATGTTCAACCCATTTGTCCCTAACAGAGATGTAAGATGTAGTTCCCTAGGAATTCAGATGTTATTTAAAGCTCTTTTCCAATATCCAATTTACCTTTTATTTATTTAGGGAGCTACTTGAGCAGGAACCTCACTGTTGAGAGACACCATGACTGGTTTACAGCACTGGTCCTGGAGGCAGCCAAGAGCTGGGGGAGTCAGGCAGATTACTACATTACAGATTAAAGAAGTAATTACAACAGAGAATACAACATTAAATAAAAGCAAAAATAGCTATGGCAAGGGAGAAGGAAGCATTAGTTGGGAAAAAACACTAGTGCTTAAGGATAGTCACAGTGCAGGGACTGGAACAGGCTCCTGACAAGCACTTTCCAGCCAGACATCACCTCATTTCAGAGCAGCTCTCCCCTGTGTTTTGTGTTGATGCCTGTGATTGTTGGTCAGGCTGGCATGGCACCTCCCCAGGGGCCACCAGCCAGGCCTGCACTTCCAGGACAGCTTCAGGACCAGGGTTTAGAAGGGCCTGTCTGGCTGCAGCAGAGCATAGGGCTGGCAGCTCCCAGAAACAGAAACATGAAGTTCTGACTCTGCCTGGCTCCACTCTGCCACAGACACTGCAGCCCTGGGCAAGCCTTTTCACCTTCTCCTCTGCCAAGGGTACTGCATGACAATGACACTCCTCACTGCCTCACAAGACAGTGATGTATCTGTGACCATCTGGAGCCACTCTGAGTCTGTCTGACAGGGGAAGAGGGACAAAACAAAGTCCTGCAGTCAGGCACTCCCAAGCCCCTTGCAGTACAGCTCACAGCCAGACATGCAGCCAGAAATGGATCTGGGCTTGGGCAGGTACCAGAGGCTGAGCAGCCTCATTCACACGGAACTTCTCTGGGAACAAGACTGTTTGGGTGGAGAACTAACAAGCACCCTGTGCTCAGCACCATGCTGACAAAAAGCCTGCATTCTTCTTAGCTGCAGGGCCTTCTAAACAAACACTAGGAAGGTATCTCTGTGCCTCAAACACAAACGGGTTGTCAGTTCCTCCTGCTGCTGTTGGCTTCCTTCGCTCTCACTCTCTGTTTAATAGGAAGTAGATTATGCAATAATTGAATGCTGAACCAGCAGAACCCACCCCCAGCAGGGGATACACATTATTTACTCATAAAAAATATTCCAAAGGTCATTACCATGTAAACTGTGATTAATTCCATTCACAAAAATTCTTTCTGAGGCATGTAAATGGGAAGATTCCTGCAGAGGAAGAGCTGAGAAGCTGGACCCATGCTGACAGCAATGCAGCCACGGAGTGAAAGGAAGCTCTGAACTCACTCCCAAGACTCTTGTGCTACATAGTGAGCAACAAGGAATGCAAAGGAATGGGAATGGTGGTGAATGGAGTCAGTGTCTGTTTAACCCATTCAAAACTTCCACCTACAAAAGCCACAACCTCCCAACCTTCTGGGTTACTCCATGCTAGCAGACTGTATCTCCTTGCAGAGGCATTAAAAATGCTCACCAAAACATGCATAGCCTTAGGTCACCAACCACTGCAGCAAAGTCTACATGAACATTCCCAAGGCCTCAATGACTGTCTCACAGGCAACCCAGAATTTACTCTATAGGCTGAGCATCTTCTTCCTCCTTCTCCCTCCACCCTTATCAATCCCCTAAACATCACCAGACCAGGGGTTCACCCACTTAATTTCCATTGGAATCTGACTTCCACATAAGGCAATTGGTTCCTGTCTTCATATCTAACTCCCACTGCTGGCAACACAACTACTGCTGCAAGAACCAAACACAGGTTAAGGTTGAGAAGCCAGAGGCAAATTTTAGAGGTATCTAAAAACCCAGTACAAAATATTTACCCTAAGTGTAAGACTACACCATATGCAATTTCTTACCTAAAAGGTGTCAAGTTCAGGATAACAGCTATCTAAGAGCAACCACGAGTCCAAACCTAAATTCAGCATGTCCCCAGCCCCTAGCAATGGGAAACTTCCTGAGTCAGAGTGGGGTAGGACTCTGGTATTTAATATCCACAGCTGGACTTTTCTTCCACAATCTTACGCTTTCATCTTTTGAAACTTTTAGGACCTATAACATCCAAGCACAAGAAACTCCACAGCTCCAGCAGGTGCAGGTTCAATAAACATCCTCTTTTGTTGGTTTGGAGTTTGACATAAGTATTGCCATGTCCTTCCTTCCAGCCTCAGCTCCTTCATGAACAGGGTCTGTGAATAACCATTCCTTCCTCATCCTTCCTACCCCACATGATTTTGAACACATATATTCCACTTAATTGTCTCTTTCCCAAGGCAAAGCTCACCTCATAAAGAAGCCATTCCAGATCTTTGATCATCTTTCTTGTCTAACATTTTCTAGTTCAATTCCTTGCTCGCTGAGATGGGGGAACAGCAGTGCATAGAGTATTCAAGGTGCACACCACCAGGAATTTATGCAAGGACATAACCCTGTTGCCTGTTTTGTTCCTTCTCTAAGAACTCCTAAAACGTTCTTTACTTTTATGGCTGTGTGCTGTGCCAGCATTTCCATCGAAGTATTTACTACAACCCTGGGTCTCATTCATGACTTAACAATCACCTCTGCACTCATCACTGTATACACAGAATGAGGATAGTTCCCCCTCCTGCTCACCACTGAATTACACCGGGTCAGTTACTCGCTCTGCAGAAGTTTCCACAGCACTCCATTTACTCCTATACTCATTTTTAAGTTGTGTGTTTATCTGGGGACCTGTCCTCTCATCCCACAGCTGCTTACTTTATCAATAAGTCTTTCAGAAGGGACCTTGCTGAATTCTTTCTGGAAATCCAAGCAGCATATATCCATCCAGTTCCTCTGTCCCACATTTGCTGCCTCCTCCAGAGAGCTCCCAGGAGAAGTGTGAGATGTGCCTTTCTCCACAGAAGTCCTGAGCTGCTGTGTCACATTGACTCACATGCTACTTACCCAGCATTTCTAAAAGAACGAGACTCTGATTCCTCCCCCAGTCTGGGCTGTCTCCAGGTTTGTCCTGATGAAGTTGTGGTGACTGGTGCCCAGGGAGTTTTTCCAAGTGCCAGCTTTGACAGATCCCAGCCAAAGGTTCCCATGAAATCCTGCCTGAAGATGCATTCCCTGCACAGGACAGCTGGGAGAGATGTTCCTGCTCCTCTCTGCAGGGGTGTGTCAGGAAGATCAGAGAGGGTGCAGGGAGGGCAAAGGGAGCACTGCTGATGCTCTCCAAGGGCACAGGGAAACTCCCTGGCTCTAAGGTGCCAGTCTGCAGCTCTGCCATTGGCAAAGGGCTGCTCACATGTGTCTGCTCTCAACTCTCCACATCTCCTGCGCTGGGACTCCCAAACCCCTTTAAAACCTGGGGTCAGTTCCACCCCTAACAGCACAGCAGAGCTGCAGCAGACAGCAGAGTGAAATAGCAGGTGCAGCCTGGGAGTCATTTGTCACAGACTTTGTTTAATTTCTTAGAGTGAAGAAGACAGAAGAATACAGGATTCATCACTTTAAATTCTATACAGTGACAAACCAGCAAGCGCATTTAACAACTGAAATGCACTTTATAGACAGTAATGGATCCTGTTAACGTGTAACCTGGTATTTGGATTATCAAAGGCAGAGTGTATCAATTTTGGGGGCTGTATTAAAGTTGTTTTTTTCCATCTGTTGAAAGTGGCTCTTTGTGATTTCACAGGGCATTACACTTTATGTGTCTCATTTGCTGTACCCAAGGGAATTTCATTCTGCTACCTTGGGATGCTGGCTAAGCTTTTAACTTTCCAGAAAACACTGTTCGGTGTCTGCCTCCATCACAGCAGCTGCCTCTCTGGATGTCTAACTTGGACATACACACATATTATGTAATGTAGCTCACGTGTCATCTTGGCTTTGTCACACCGAGGATTCTGTCTCTACCCCTTTGTACCAAGCCCATGGTCACCAGCCCAGCCACACTCATCTGGAAGCCAACCTCTGAAGCACACTTAGATCCAGTCAGTGCTGCTGCTCTGCCAAGCACCACACCCGGGTGAAATCACAGCAAACTGCACCATGGTTCATTTTGCTGCAGATGTCACACATGCACACTGCACACAGATACAGGTGGGTGTGTTTCTGCTTTCCTGGCAATCCTCCTTCTTTTAAGGTGAAGCACAGGCCATTCTAGCTGAGCCATGCCAAAGCAGGGCCACTTCTTACAGGACCTGATCCTGTCGCTGTCGCTACCACCCTTCACAAGAGCCAGCACAAAACCCACTGACAAAAGCATCATCCCTCCTTCCTTTAGAATCACAGCAGTCAAACATCAGTAGTTTTGCCTTAGTGGTCAGCCTGGTCTCACTTTTGTCCCAAGCTCACTTGCCTTTCCTATTACTGTCACTATCGCACTGGCTCAGACCTTGCTGTCATTAGATTCATACTCTGAACACTCTTGATACAAAATACATCTGGGGATGGCTTAGAGTATAGATGAACCTGAAGCTTCCAGCTGAGCCTTGCCCATCTGCATTATTGCTTCACAAAGCTGCTAACAGGAGCTGATGGTTTCGTTTGTCTGGTGACATAAAACTGCTGCGCCACTCACAGTGGCAAACACAGAAGGGATGCCAGGTCTTGCATGGTTGTGAGACTGGTGGGCTACCTTCTAGAGAAGCACTACAGCTCCCAGTTTCCAAACATAAGCTGTGTGTAAGGCACAGCTAAGTGACTCATTGTGAAATGCACCCACTCCCATGATGATGCACATTGCACTCCTTTTAAAATCATTAGAGAAAGAATTCCCAGGGCAGAGGAAGGTGAGCAGCACTTTAATGGAACTGTTACAACATGCAGAGGGTTCCCTGCTGCTTCTCTGATCCTCACTGCAACAACCCAGAAAGTTCTCTTCCCCAAGAGCTCTGGCTTGACTGAACTAGAGACTTGCTCACAAATAAAGAGAAGATGTTCCTTCTCAGAATATACACTAAACCATCCCAATTTCTATTCATTCTCCTCACCATGGCACACAGCTGCTTCTTTCCAGAGCACAACCAGAGCATGACCTGATTTTGACCAGGGTGGGAGTGCTTACCATCCTGCAGATTCTCAGCCTGCTCTCTGACAACCTTTGCTGCCACTGGCACCATATAAGGTGAGTATGCAGCTGCTCGAGCAGGGCCAGGCCCCAAATGGCACTCTATATCAAGTGCAACATCTTGGAACACGCTAGGAGGAGGCAGCAGAACTGCAGGGCTTCTGGTCCTGCAGCAAGTGTCCATATGGAGATGTCCAGTGACAGAAGAACCACAGAGAACCATGCTCAGACACAGCTCAATTCCTGCTGGGCACACAGAGAGCCACAGCAGAGAGCAGCTTTGGTTCTTCTGCCATGATCCAAGAAGTGACAGCAAGCAACACAGAAACCAGAGAAATGCTGGGCATCACAGGCAAAGCTGGGAAGCCTGAGCTTGCTGTGCTCCTTTCCTGCATTTTCTCACAACCTCCAATGTTATTACAGTGACGCACAACACCCGAGAATATAATTGCTGTGGTGATTACTTACAGCCATTACATTAAGCTTTAAAATGCTCCTTTCGAATTGAACAATGTTTTTTTTTCAAAGTCAACAGCTGGTTCACAGCTTGAAAGCACCAGTTAAGATAAATTAAATAAAAAGGGTAATAAAATTACAGACTAAATTTAATTTCTGAAGCACACGTAAAGCCCAGCAAGGCTTTTAAAAGGCCTTTCTGAAACATCCACAGAAACAGAAGTCAATGCAACAAACAATTATCCTGTGCTCATTAATAAGAACGTGACGTCTGCACACCAGTAACCACGTACTCTTCCAAACAGACTTAAAACAAAACACACAAACAAATCCATGCAGCACTTGTGGCCCTAGTCCGAGGGAGAAATCAAACAGAAGATTCAAATGGGATTTGTAAATCTTGGGAGGAAGAGTGGGAAAGAAAAAAAGGATTACATATATATTCTTCCTCTTAAGGTACATGCATATATATATGAAGTGTGGTGAATGAAAATGACACATATCCACCCTTTGGATAAAAAAAGAGGTGGTCTGTTGCCTGCTCAAGATCAGTACTGTGTCAGAAGCCTTTGTCAGCTCCTGAAGAGCGCTCCTGGAATGACAGGCAGGGCTCACATTTCTAGAACGTATGACTTCATTCAAATGCCAAGAGACTTTTCTCTGGCCTCCTCTTTCATTTGCCATTGGGAGCAGACTGTTCACAACTCACACGCACCCTGCTTGGCTAGCGGTGACGTGCGGAAGCCACACTTCCACTGGGATGAAGCAAAAGCCATGCTTTGGCTCTCTTCCACACGCCTGTGAGGAAAGCTTCCCACCTGCAGCACCACTCCAAGAGACTGGCAAGCAAGCAGGCGGTCTTTGTGCTTCCATCCTTTACACTGCAAGCAGGCTGCCTCTGTGCCTCCATCCTCTACCATGCGGCTCAGCTGCTCAGCACTTCACATCCCAGTGAAAAGGATGTGAGAAGCAAGAACCCATATCCCACTCTCCTTATCACAACTGAACTTCTGCCACAGCAGAAAAGCTGCTTCCCATCAGTGCTCATTAGCAAGAAACATTCCAGATCGGTCTTCCTTGTAAATCTTCCCAGATTTGGTGCAGTTTTATAACATCCACATATGAGACAGGTACACGGCAAAAGGCAGAGATATTGTGAGAGAAGTGAGGCTGTTTAGTCTTGATACAGTCATAGAATGGCTTAGCTTGGAAGGGACCATCTACTCCAACCTCCCTGCCATGGGCAGGGGTGCCTCTCAACTTACTACAGTCTATAGATATCTGAGTGTCTGTTAAGATGAAGGTGCCACTTTCTTTTCAATGGTGCCCAGTGATAGGACAACGAACAACAGGTACAAGCTAGAGCCCAGGAGGTTCCACCTCAACAAGAGGAAGCACTTCTTTATGGTGAGGGTTACAGAGCACTGAAACAGGTTGCCCAGAGAGGTTGTGGAGTTGCCTTCTCTGAAGACTCTCAAAACCAGCCTGGATGCATTCCTGTGTGACCTGGCCTATGTGATCCTGCTTTAACAGGGGTGTGGGACAAGATGATCTCTGGAGGTTCCTTCCAGCCCCCATTATTCTGTGATTCTAAGGTACACACCACTGCCCTTCCTCCCTCCCTCCTCAGCCCTTGCATGAAGAGATTAGCCAGCCACTTGCTCTAGAAATCACTGGGACTACCTGTGTAGTAAAAACTGCACCAAGCACACACCTGAAAGAATATTGTGTAAAAAGGGCTGTATTTGATATATTTGGTGCTCAAGCAAGATTCTGGCAGGCATTCAGAAAGAGGAGGTGTTGGCACATATTCAGTATGGGAATCACCCCACCTACATTGATCTGCTGAGAACACAAGGTCATCTGTCCTAGTTCTCTGCAGAATAAGAAGAGAAACAGACACTCACAGAAAGCAGTCTACACCACTTGCTTGCCCACCCTAAGTATCCAACCCCAGGGCTAGGATGGATCTCCTTCTTTCCAATGACTCAAAAGATCCAAAAGGATGAGCTTAGGCTGGACACTGAATGCAATCTGGCCTGGTCTAAAATGAAATCTCCTACTTAGAGTCCAGCTGAGATAGCACAAAGAGTACTGCTTGCCATAAAGATTTTTTTTAAGATCTGTTGTAAAGAGTTTTTTCCTTCTTTTAATGTTGAAGGAGCATCTTTGTTTATATGAAAGATTCAAGTTGATACAAGGGGAAAAAAAAAATCAAAAAAAGAAATTGCTACATTTAAAAAACAGCCTAACTTACCAAATTTCCATCCAGCACAGGGCAACACTAAATACTACGCCTGAGATGCCTCTTAGCACTGACACATAGATCCCAGATGGCTGTTATATAATGCTTGGGGGGGGGAAGAAAAAGCTTCTTCCAGGGATTTCTGAAAGCAGAACTGGGTGTGCAGTTCAGGCTGCTCCTGAAAGAACACTGTGTGCCCTACACAGGCGGCGAGGAAACGCGCCCCGAAGCGCCACGCGGAATGTCACCTTCTCTCACTCAGCGTTATTCCATCTAGTAATATCAGAGAAATTATGGCAATATGTTGTTCTGGAGGAAAGTACATGGCAGGGCTATTTGTGAGAGCTGGCAGCTGCCACTCGCAGCGGCGCAGATGGCAGTGATAAAAACACGGCACAGGAGCAGGCTGATGAAGACATCTCCTCGTTACACTCTTGCTGCACAACTGCACTCGGCTCGGGGTGCGATCCACGCGTGTGGCTGTGTCAGTCTCAAGCAGCAGGACCTTGCTCGTCTGAAGAAAACAACTCTTGTGGAACAATCAATTCTGCACATATTATTAACGGGCATCACAGAATGTTAGGGGTTGGAAGGGATCTTAAAGGATCATCCAGTCCAACCCCCCTGCCAGAGAAGGATCACCAAGAGTGGTCACATAGTAACTCATTCAGGTAGGTTTTGAATGTCTCCAGAGAAGAAGACTCCATAGCCTCTCTGGACAGCCTGCTCCAGGGCTCTGTTACACTCAGAGTGACAAGGCTTTTCCTTATGTTCACATAGAACCTTCTCTATTCCAGTTGGCTCCCACTGGCCCTTGTCCTATCACTGGACATCACTGAGCAGAGCCTGGCTCCTTCCTCCCAACACTGCCCTTCATATCTCCATAAACAGGACTGAGGTTATCCTTCAGTCTCTTCTCCTCCAAGCTAGGGAGCCCCAGCTCTCTCAGTCTGTCTTCACAAGGGAGATGTTCCACCCTGTCAGCATCTTTGCAGCTCTGCACTGGACTCTTTCAAGCAGTTCCCTGAGGTCCTACTTGAGCTGAGGAGCCCAGAACTGGATATGGTATTCCAGATGCAGCCTCACCAGGGTAGGGGGAGAAAAACCATCCATCTCTTGTCTATAAAAGTAGCCAGGAAAGACTCTCCATGTCTTCATCTGTCCATACTGTTGTTCTTGCACAAGGAGAGACAACCATTCATTACTGGTAATGCCAAATCACCAAACACCATCGTGGTCATCATCAGTCTGCACTACAATCTACTCTCCCATTTACACTTTTTCAAACACTGTGGGGGCTGTTAAATGCGTACATTGCTCATGGAAGGCACCAGCCAGCCACTCCTGGAAGTAGAAACTCACCCTAATGCACCCATGGCAGGGCAGCAGCAGCACCAGCCTTTCCTCCCCTTCCCTGCCCTAGGCAGAGGACCACTGCTGGCACTGGCAGGCACTTCTCATCCTCACCTCAATGGTCACTAAAAGCACAGACTGCCCAGGACAACCAGGACAGCATTGTCCTGGCACAGACAGATGGAGGGGAACTGATAGCCATCACCTGATGGAAGCACAACTGTAAGCAGCAGTCACTACCAGCATGGAGCCAGGGACCCTGGTGTGGTAGAGCCTCGGGTGCCCTCAGCAGCACCTCAGCTGGACACCAGCCCTGCAGGAAGACATCAGAGTGCTAACACCCAACTCAACAGCTTCTGCTCACTCTGCAGAGTGAACAATCTACAGATGTCAGTTCAGCTTAGATCAAACACTGGAAACATTACTCAGAGAACAAGGACACTGAGCAATGCTCTTGGCCTATGAACTCCACTCAGAGGCTTGGTCATAGCAAGGCTTTCTTTCTCAAAGGGCAAACTAATAAAATCAGCTGGAATATTAAACTGCAGCTGAAAGTCTGTTAGCTTTTGTAACAGAGAATCCGGACCTGAACCACTAATGTAAAAGGCAAGTATGTTTATCTTAATGTACAACCCCCAATCATGATACTTCTTAAATGTTGGTTCCATCCTTGCTTATTAAGTAATCAGAGCAATTAACCTTGCAGTAGTTCTGAAAGGTCTGTAAAATAAACAGTAAAAATGTCTCAAACACTATCTCTGTTCTTACAGGACATTACTGGAGATCACTTTTATCTTCCAAGATAAACAAAAATTAATCTCTACCAACACAATAATTAATGATATGCAATGCACTGGTAATTAATATGATAAAATACAACTTTGCTGATACTCAAGCAAGAGATACAGCTAAATGTACATACAATTGAAACAGAAAGAAAGATTAGAAGGTTTTAAATCTTTGTGTAGTCAAAAAGCTGCTTTCCTAGGAAAACAACACAGGTATTTCCTCACAGACTTCCTGAGGAGCTGAGGAGCAGCCTGAAGTCCTGAAGACATGGGAAATCTTTTATGCTGCTGTTGTGTTCCTGTGGTGACTGTCCTAGAAATTATTCAGCATGGTGGCACAACTTAGAAAGAGCAGCAGAGGACCTGAGTCACAGTGCACCTAGAATGTGAGACAAGGTGGTCCAACAGAGGAGCCCTCTCACACTCAGACCCCTTTATGCCCATCCTGTGAGTACACTGGGAAGACAGCAGCCAGAAGCCACCAAAGAGAGCTGCCCTGCTCATTGGTGAGGCAGGCCAAGCACAGCAGAGAGATGGAATCAGACCCTCTGACACCACGGAGGAGAGGGCTCCGTCTTTAATCAAATCTGCAGGCAAAGCCAGCCCATTGGACACTCTCCTGCCCATCAGCAGTGCAAGTAATTTACACCTTCCTGCTAGGGCTTATGCATCTGGGGCATCTGTTTAGTTTTTATCACTTCTGGCCTTGGCTCCCACACTCCTTCACAGATCAAATAACTGCTTTCCCTGTTTGCTAATTCCAACAGCTGGTTATTACTCACCAGGCTCTGCTACACTCGCCTGGGGGAGAACCATAAATAAATGTGTACAAGAAAGCAGATGCTGTCATTTAAAAAAATGGATCCACCTAGTAAAAATGTCCTAACGTCCTACTGAGGGCTCCAGTGGTCAATCACTGAGCATGTGTCCTGGTGCCAGTTTAATGAAATCAAAAAACAGGAGCAGGTCTTTGCTCATTAATTCAAATTAGTAAATGACAAAAGAGTGTTATAAAAGATATAGGTTGCTCTGGGCAACCTGGCCTAGCTGAGGATGTCCCTGCTGACTGTAGGGGGGTTGGGCTACATGACCTTTGGAGTTCCCCTCCAGCCTAAATCATTCTGTGATTCTATGATATTGCTACAAACAAAGGATTAAATTCTGAGCAGGATAAATACCTGCTCTTTCCAAAGGAGACAAAGGCAGTATGAGATACAGAACTTATACAGATATATAGATACATATAAAAAAATATATACATATATGTGGTGTAAATAATCACTTTTCCACCAATGGTAGACATGGTAACCTCAAGTAACCATGGGTCCCAGAGTCTATGACTGTAAACAGAAGAAAGAAATACAGACTGGTTTATCAGACTTTGTTATCATTCTCGTGTGCCTGATTGGGGGTTGTTTGTTTGTTTGTTTGCTGATTTTTGTTTGTCTGATTGGTTTTTAATAGGTAACATCTTTCTGAATGTCAGGCCCAGGAGAAAGTGAGCTGCCTGATGCACACTTAGAAAATATACAGAACACAAATGAGAACCAAAAAGATCTTTGCAGTCTACACCACAGGAAGCAGCAGGGGGGGAAATCCTGGTATCAACACTTCCTCCCTGTTTGAAAAGTGACATCTTTCTGCTGGATTAGGCAGTTTGGTTTCCATGACCTTAAATCAAACGTACTTCTGGTAAAAACAGCCCAAATTTCAGTGATGGAGGCACAATCCACAAGGAAACAGAACTCTGTTTCGCATCCACTTGTGCAGGTCACACAGATACCAATGATTTTTGTTAGCCGGCAACAGGAATTCAATTACCTCTTGCTGGCTTACGATGGAAATGTCTAGCACTGAAGTCGCCCACTTCCTTGGTCACACTGCTCATCAAAAATGTAGTTTACAGGGACTTACAAACCAGCACACACATACTACAAGGCTCATTTCACTGGTAGCAAAACTTCCCAGTTCAGCTTCTGGAAATGTTTCAGAGTTTTCCCCAATAAAGCCAATTCCAACCAAAGTGTGAATACACAGTAGGATATTATGAGCTTTTTGTGGATTTTCCTCTCAAAGGGCAAACCTACTACAGTAAGACTTAATACACACTTGAAATCCATTTTTATCAGCTCAGCAGATACACAGCTCAGGCCCTTCAGACTATTAGTACTGTATCAGCATTCAAACCACTATACCAAAATATGGCTGACTAGAAATAAATGTCTTCCAGTGCAAACTCACTGAGAGACACTGAACCTCTCTGAATGCCCACAAACTAAAATCCACTCCCAACTAGTTCATCTACAGCAAAACTGATAAAGCTCATCGTGGCCTTAACGCCTCACTGTTAAACAGGAGATTCTGCATGTAGATCTTGGTGTTACTTAACAGAACAGAGAGAAAATCCAAACCTTCAAAACTTCACTTGTGAAAATATTCCTACTGGCCAAACTGTGATTTAGTGAGAATTGTATTAACCGACTTAAAGGGGAATAAAGATTAATATAAATGGCAATAAATGCTGGACCGTCCCCAAGTACAAGACTTGCAACACTTGCCAGCATCACAAACTACAAATACTGAGCACAAGGCCTAAGGAGAGGTTCTCCTTGCCAGTTAAATATTCTCTCCTGTAGCAGCATATATTAACATTTAGCAATCAAGGAGGAGAAAGTTCTAAATGAAGGTGCTAAAATTGCACAGTCACAGGACAAATTTAAGGTGCCAAGAGAAAGGCACTTAGAAGGCAGAGAACAGACAGGCCAGAATGATGAGCCAATGCAGCAATGTGACAGCAGGAGAGGAAGCCATTCAAACCAGACAGCTGGGGAAAGCCACCAGCAGCAGTAACAGGAGGACTCAAATCAACTCTTTTTCTTTGAAAGCATTAGCAACCGAGCATGGGGCAGGAGAGTCAAGTGTTCTTGCAGTAGGAAAGGTGACAATTTCAACTTTCCCTGTAAATGTGAGATTTTGGCACCAAGTTTGAAGATTTCAGCACCATATAAGCAACACTTTTTTGTGAGCTACAAATTCCTTGCTTTAGATTTTGGGTTGTGATGAGAAGACATTTCTCAGAGACACTGAATTTTAAGCAAAATACCGTTTCCTTCACAGTCATGTTTTAAGTATGGAGAGTATGTTCAGGGCACACTAGCAAAGCAAGATGGGGCTGAAGGATGCCATGCAAAGTGTATTATAGGATTGAGAGGCATATTCCACACAGGAAACATGCAGCGTTAACTTCCCAAAAGACACTGCCCCACAGCAGCCGCTGTCCCTGGTGCTTCAAGGCTCCTCTCAGGTTACTCAGATCGGCATGCAAGGTGCCAAGGGTTTTCTAATGCTTAAGATCAACACTGATCAGAGTATCTCCCTGTCATCCAGCAGTCATCTACTTGTTAATGGCTATTCCACTTTGCAAACAGAGAGATTTCCAGAGCGGCAACAATGACCTACCTCACACCATTCATTACTCCAGGGTTAACACATAAGCTACAACTGAAATAAAGCTACACTGGAGTTGTGTTTCCCTTCAGGGCAAACAACTGTGTCAAACACGCTATTGCTGAACTCCATCAAAGTTCATCCAGGGTATCATCTAAGCCGAGTCTGGGCACTGAGACGGTGCTCATCAACACCCGGCCTGCAGCTCTCAAAGGGTCACCGAAAAGAGGGTTCTGCGTCCTTCGTCCCTCCCGCCCTTGCTCCGCACCTGCACAGGCATTCAGCGCTAAGGGCGGGCTGGGCGGTGGAGCTCCTGTGAGCTAAAACTGACCTGAGAAAATGAGCAACTTTTAATCGAGGTTTCCATGGGGGTTCGTTACCTGGCTGCAGGGAGATTAGCAGCAGCACAAGGGCACAAACGCAGGAACGGGAGCGGGGCTGCTGCTTCCCGCCGCGCCGCGGCATCCGGAGCAGCTGAGGACCAGCCTGGGCAAACACGGTCAACAGAGCGCGCCTGCACCAAGGCGGCAGCACCCGGGAGGTGCTGACAGCCGAGCCCAGCCGAGCTGGGACGGCTGAGGGCCGGCCACAGCGACAGCCACCGGAGAACTCACAGAAGCAGCGCTCCGGCGCCGCAAACCGGCGCCGCCCTCACCAGGGCCCGCCCCCGGGCCCGCGCAGAACCGGCAGCGCTGCGCGGCTATGGCGGCGCCCGGTGGCGTTCAGGGCCCGGTCGCTAACCCCGCGCTGTGGGCAGAGGTGCGGGCGCTGCTGCCCGCCGCCGAGGAGGGGATGACGTTGGCGCTGAGCGGCGAGGTGGAGGACGGGATCCTGCAGCTCCTGCGGCGGGCCCGCGGGCTGCTCTACGCCCAGCCCTGCGAGGCGGCAGCGCTGGGGCGCCTGGGCGAGATCCTGCGCGATTACTCCTGGGAACGGCTAAACGCGGGGCCGTGGCGGGAGATCAGCAAGGCCTGGCGGCAAGTTTACACCTACGGCTGCCTCTTCGCAGCGCTGGCCGAGGTCGCCGCCGGCCGCCCGCTGGCGCCCGCCGTCCGCCTCTGCGACATGGGGCTGCTCATGGGCGCCTCCGTGCTGGACAACGTCCTCGCCCGCCTCGTCCGCGTCCTGCAGGCGCAGCTGCCCCGCGCGGAGCCTTGGGCCCACGGCAGCGTCAAGGTAATAGACCCTCGGGCTCCCCTCGGGACCCTCCTGCCCTCGCAGCCCGGCTCCTGTGTGCTCCCGCCGCCGGGACAGGCTGCTTGCCCCCGCCCTCTTTATCGCCCCTGACCCGGGAACTCCCCCTGGCAGCAACTGCAGGAGCAGCGTCTGTTGCAGAAGGTCCGGATCGCCTCCGCTCCAGCCCCGCTTGTGCAGCCAGAAGATGCGGTTCCACACCTTCGCTGCCCTTCGCTGGAGCGCTTCCGAGAAAACTATCTGATCCCAGGGAAGCCTGTTGTCTTAGAGGGGATTACTGACCACTGGCCGTGCATGAAGAAGTGGAGGTGAGACATGAGAGCTTCTTTTCTGTCCTAGTGAGAGAGTGGATCGTTTTCTGTCAGGTATCGTGATGCTCGGTGGAGCAGTAGAGACCTCCACAGAAGATGGATGTCATCGGGAGTGCCTTTTGTTGTCAGCACCTTCCTGCTGCGCTGCTGACTTTATTCTGTAGCAGCTGCTCCACGGAGGAGGAAGCACATCCCGGGACCTGCAGGGTGAGCGCTCACTCCAGAGGGCAGTGCCCAGCCCTGACCCCAGCTGCTCTGGGCGACATACAGTTGCAGAGGGAACGTGCAGCATCGCCAGCAGCTCAGCGAGCTGCTTATAGCTTAATGGGGGCTGTGTCAGTGCTTTTCATTTGTTGGAACTTGCTGGTAGTGCAGCAGAACGTGAATTTTGGGGGTGCATGAGCAAGCGTGGTTGGCTGTTTCCTTCCTGAGTACTTCACTGGTTAGACCACACCTTGAGTACTGTGTCCAGTTCTGGGCCCCCCAGTTTAGGAGGGACATTGAGATGCTTGAGCATGTCCAGAGAAGGGCGACAAGGCTGGTGAGAGGCCTTGAGCACAGCCCTACGAGGAGAGGCTGAGGGAACTGGGATTGGTTAGCCTGGAGAAGAGGAGGCTCAGGGGTGACCTTATTGCTGTCTACAACTACCTGAGGGGTGGTTGTGGCCAGGGGGAGGTTGCTCTCTTCTCTCAGGTGGCCAGCGCCAGAACGAGAGGACACAGCCTCAGGCTGCGCCAGGGGAAATTTAGGCTGGAGGTGAGGAGAAAGTTCTTCACTGAGAGAGTCATTGGACACTGGAATGGGCTGCCCGGGGAGGTGGTGGAGTCGCCGTCCCTGGGGCTGCTCAAGGCAGGATTGGACGTGGCACTTGGTGCCATGGTCTAGCCTTGAGCTCTGTGGTAAAGGATTGGACTTGATGATCTGTGAGGTCTCTTCCAGCCCTGATGATACTGTGATACTGTGAAACAAGAATCGATGTTTGTGCAGCTCAAGTAAGTGATGGAGCCAGTGCTTCCAGTACTGAGAACCATGTCTTTGTGAGACTGAGCTCATGATTCCTTAGAAAACAGGCAAAATGCCTGGTTTGAATAATTGCTTTTGTGCCACAAGCAAGGAGGAAACTGACTTCAGCTGAACACATTTGTTATTTCACAGTAGTTTTATTCTTTTTTGAGAGAAGGTTCTCCACTGCATAGCTTCAGTTAACAAGATTTAGTTAGTGCCATTGGAAAGGTGTGCACCTCCCACCAGTCATTTCTCCGACTGCAGCTGGTGATGCCCATTACTGGCACCTCTGTACAGAGTGTGGCACTGGCAGAGGGTTGATCTAGTGTTAAGAATGGAAAGCCACCTTGTGTCTATCAAGTGTGGCAGCAGAAGGGTGAGGCATCCTCCCTAGGCAAGAAAGACTAATAGCTTGCATCTTCCTTGTTTCTGAGGAAGCAACAATTAGGTGAACAAGGTTTTGATCCAAAACAAAACAGTTGTGACATCATGTGCACACAAACTTATTTCCTGGTCCTTTCATCCTTTTCTGTCTTTGTCGCTGGTTGGTTGGTTTTAGAAGAAACTCCTGGTTGTAGAGTTTTATTACTCTAAAAGGTTGATTTGGATGGACTGCCTTGCATTCAGCATCTGTAAGAGGAGCAGAAGAGAAGGGTAATGGAACTTTCTTTATTTCAGTGTGGACTATTTTTGTCAAGTCGCAGGGTGCCGCACAGTCCCTGTGGAGCTGGGTTCCCGATACACAGATGAGGAATGGTCCCAGAAGCTCATGACTGTGGGTGACTTCATCAGCGAATACATTGTGAATGAGGTCTGTTACCCTCACGGTGCTCCTCCAAGTACGGCAGTGTGGTACGGGAAGAGAACTTCTGCTTAGAACAAACTTGCTTAGAAGTGATGTCAGGGCAGGGGCTATGCCATCAGCACAGGTCTGAATTAAAAGGTTTGATTTATTTTCACCATCCGAAGCTACAAATAGTTACTGCAGCAGCTGGGTTTGTTCTGTATATATATCCAAATGTACAGCAGCTGGAGTTTGACAGATACTTCTGCAGCAACAGTGTGACAGACTGTGGGTTCCTTAGCCCATAGTTCTGTTCCTCTTGGTTGTTAAACTGATAAGTCAGATCAAGGATCAAGATCCAAATTCACGTGCCACCAGGTAAAAAGAAAATTGATCAGCAGTTGAATGTCTTTCACAGCTGAGGATCTGAAGGCCTTGTTTCTGTTTCGTAGTCTTTTGGCTGTAATGACCGTGTACCTTTGGAGATTGGTCTGTGGTGCAGCCTGGAATAGTATCAAAGTCCTTACAGGGGGCGAAGGTGGACAAGCCTGTAACCAGCAGGGTCAGGCTGTAAGGATGCAAGAGTGGTGTTTCCACAAGGTTAACAGAACTGTTAAGGCCCTGTAGGATCATAGCTTGGCTTCTTCCAGCAACTTCAGACAGATGAGTTAGTTGTGGGGATATATCTGCACTCTTAAAATTCCAGTGTAGCTGTAAATAGTCAACTGCTGAAACAAATGTTAGTGCTCTGAGACAGGACATTGGGGATTGATGTTACCTGAAAGCAAATTAACTGACTGAGAAGTTTCCCCTTCTGCATCGTTACAACTTTATCTGCTGTAATTTCAGAACAGCATTGGATACCTTGCCCAGCACCAGCTTTTTGATCAGGTAAAATTAAGTTTTTTATCTTTTTGCAGTCAGGTGTTCATTTTGTAGCACCAATCAGTTAATGTTTACTAAGCTTCTGTTCCCACAGTTTGAGTGAAGAGAGAGGAGTTGGCTGAAAGACCTGGAAACAGAACCCTTGGAGAAGTGAAGGCAGTGGATCTTGCTGCTTTTCCAGAACAATGTGGCATATATTTACAGGGATGCCACCTGGAAAGCATCATTTGCCTGAAGAGTATCTAAGTCAGGGAAGAGATCAGGACAGGAAACAGGCTTCAGTGGTGTTCAGCGTACTCTGAAATGTCGTTCCAATTAACTAGAGGTCAAGTTGTTGGAAGACCTATTAGAGGAATCTCACAGAGAAGCAAGTTTAATGTGTCAAAAATTACCTGCTCCTTTTCCATGAACAGCAAGCTGTTTATTTGTGTGGGTTTCTCTAGTTTCTGCTAAAGCAAAGGGTCTGAAGAAGAAAAAGGCCCTTCTTCCTACCTGTCCTTCCAATTGAATCTGCTTGCTAGAACAGGTGTGAGAACATTGCCTGCAGATCCCTAGCAGTTTAGCTACATCTCTCCAGCCTTTGCTGGATGAGCAGGTTACTTGTTTCATGTCAAGCCTTGTTCCTCTGCTGTATGAATTGCATACCTGTATCAAGTCAGAACATAACCATTTTGAATTCTTTCTGTGAGTAGATCCCAGAATTGAAAGAGGATATCAGGATCCCTGACTACTGCTGCCTGGGTGAAGGGGAAGATGACGACATCACCATTAACGCTTGGTTTGGTCCAGCAGGCACTGTCTCACCTCTTCATCAAGATCCCCAGCAAAATTTTTTAGCCCAGGTTTGTCCTCTACTTACTCAACACATGTCATTAGTGCTATACCTAGAGAAAGTGCTCCCTGTGTGTAAGTGTTGGAGAACAAGGTAGCAGGCAACTTGATGAACAAGCAAAGGATTGAGAATATGCAGATGTTTTGCTATTCTGTGGTGTTTGTCACAACTGCAACTTGATCCTCAGTGTAATCTCATAGGCCATGTCATCTCCTCGTTGAAACAGACCACTACTTACCCTCATTTTAGAGGTGATAAATAGGAGTCATGAGAAGCAGCTTTTCCAAGATCACACAGGGAATTAGTGACAGAGTTGTAGTGTCCTGGCACGAGCAGCACAGAAGTTTACCCTCTGCCTACTGCAGGCATTCCTGTGGTTCAGTGCAGGAATCAGCTTTGGGTCCCATGTAAAGGAATGGGAATAAAGGAATTTCCTGGTATTTAAAATTCTTACCTGCTCCAAGGGAAGAGGTACTTGGAGCTCAAATAGTTTAACTCTTTATTATAGTTTATTACTAGCAAAGATGATGTTTCCTGCAATCAGATATATTCTATGTTAAATGTCAACTGTAGCCCTCAGTTTCCAGTAATGTGCAAGTTAATGACAGATTACAAAGCCCGACTGTGATCTGTACAGGTGTTTGGAAGGAAGTACATCTGCCTGTGCCCACCACAGGAGTCAGAAAACCTCTACCCACATGAAAGCCAAATTCTTCACAACACTAGTCAGGTAAGGGGCTGCCTAAAATGTTAATGTCAGTAATGTGACTTCATTGTATTAGAGCAAAGATGTTCTGATGATGATTGGTTTGGGCTTCTTACAGGTGGATGTGGAAGATCCTGACTTAGTGAAGTTTCCCAACTTCAGAAAGGCTGCACTTCAGTCCTGTGTTCTGATGCCTGGACAAGTCCTCTTTATTCCAGTACAATATTGGCACTATGTACGATCCCTCGATATCAGCTTCTCTGTCAGCTTCTGGTGGTCATAGTTCTGAAGCCTGCATAAACTCTACTGGTATTATAAAAGGAACTAAAGATCAGAAAGAAAGTAGCATCTGGCATCTTCTCAGAAGGAAACTATTTTTAAGCATGAGAATGTCCCTCCCTGTTCAGGTGTTACAGGTGGATTGGAAAAAAGACAAAAGCCAAAGAACCAACAAACTCTTGCTTCAGAATGGTGGAAGAATCTGGATGAGGAAGTGGAAACAGTTGCTACAGGCACTCTGTTTTCCAATGCAAACTCCTCATAAAGAGCATCTCTTAAGTCATCATTTGAATGCTGTAACAGCTCTAGGGTACTGCTACAACTGTGCTTCAGGCTTTTTGGGACATGAGGTCGGCATCATCTGCGCAGAATCAGATAAACAGTGAGGAATGGTGCAGCCCAAAGGTTCAATAAACAAAAAAGCTAACACAAAGCAGGATAGGTACTGACCTGTGTGTGAAAAGTGACTAGTGTCATGGCCTGGGAACATAGGTAATTTCAGTTAACCCATGGTTTAATGGAATTTAGCTAATACTTCAATTAATCATCAGCTGGACTGCTGATGCTGCCTTCTACAGTGCCATCTATTTCTGCCATGGAAGGAGCTGCTGCCATTCCCCTCTGGTACCTGGCCATAGCTAGTCCTTCTCTGTTTTTTTCAAGTCACTCTAAAGGAAAAAGCATTCTTGCATAACACTGGAGAGGGAATTGCTAAAAAAGCATCTCAGGGTGATAATTTTTCAACACTTTGCAGACATAAGCTGGCATTGCCCCAAATCTTGTCCTCCTTTTTCCCAATGGTTTTGGCTGTGATGTTCCCTCTTAGTAAGCACAGCTGCTCATTACCTGGCCATGTGTCAGATGAACTCTTCTGTGCCTAAAGGGACAAGAAACAGGCAGCAGTGCCAACTGGAAGTGTTCATACTCTAGCCCTAGTTGGATATTCAGCCAGCTTTTCAGTGAGGACACCAAGTACTGCACTGATCTTTCACCTGCTGGAAGCCCTGGTTCCTTTTCAATTGTTAACTGAAGCTGTACAAAACAGGGCTGCTGCTGCCTGGAACAGCTGGTGACTGTTACCCTGTATGGATCAGCTTGCAGGGGTGGCTTAATACTACCTTCATCTTTCATTCCTAAACATGGCACTGCAAGTCCCAGCCTTGGAGCATGGATAACTGGGTACACAAAGCAACTCCAAGTGCTGTGCAGATGGAACTGCAGGAGAACAGGAAGGTATTGACAGTTTTATTGTAAGATTTTGAACACTTCATGAAACACCAGGCACACTGAACAGTGCCCTGTTACTAGTGAATGCTACCTCATGGTCTGGCTGGGCTGCAGGAGTGGGGAAAAAAGATGTCACTGCAGTGAAGTTTTAGTAGCATCATCTTGGGCCAAAAGTGAAGCTCTTTTCTGCTCTCCCCATTTTGGATGGTGATGGGGAGTCTATTGGACTTGTACCTGGTAAAGAAACAAAAAGATTAGTTAATGACACACAAAAAAGGATGATCATGGTTTATATATTTACATTGCTTTATATATTGAGTTCTTGTTGAGAATGTCCCATTTCCCTGGCTAAAGAGAGGAATTCTGAAGAGACTCAGATAGTCTCTCATGGGAGCTCCCTATTTCCACAAGTTTAGTGTCACGTGTTGTGTCTCTCCAGTACCTCCCTACCCCCTGCCTTCCCCCTTCCCCCAGTCTTTAAGGTGTTTTTGTAACAATGTGCTCAGGACCTTCTTCTGCCCCTAAGGCACAGTTGTGCACTTCAGGGCTCAGTGCAGCCTCTGGATGTTTTACTGTCTGAAACACACAAATGAAGTAAGAAATACCTGGTGTCCAACAACAGTTACAAATAACAGAGGCACTGCTGATGAATCACATCCCATTCTCCAATAATATTACACTCAGTATTTTGTTTGTTTGGTTTTCATGGGTTGTTTGGTACCTGAGGTGTCAAAAGGCCAGCAATCGTTGCACTGAGGACAGCGTGGTTCAGTCTGAGCTCTGAAGTACTTTCTGACACAAGGCAAATGCATTACAATCCCACAGGACTCACACATTTGGCTCTGAAATCAGAAGTGCCTATTAAAAAAGAGTCTAACCTGCCCCTCTCTCCATTCAACATAAAGCTGCTACAAAGAGTGGCAGCTGCTACATGATGTTTATTCCACAGAAAGGTGTTTGCAGAGCAGCTGGTACCCACCACAAGTCAAAGCTGAAGATAAAAGGAGCTGTTTTCCTAGAAATGAGGAACTGCTATTTCATTTCCCTATATGAACAAAATTTAGCTTCAAAGACAACAGTGACCTATTTGGGTGCAAAAAAGGAGACCAATGGGGATGGAAAAAGTAACCTGGCAGCATGGGTGCAAAGTGATTAAAGAGTAACCCTGAGTGTGTTGATTGATGAGAAGTTTGCCATGGCTGGCAGTGCACTCATGGAGCCCACAATGCAAACTGTGCTGGGCTACTGTATGAGGGAGGTGAGACTCTGAAATAGGCTGCCCTGGGAGGCTGTGGATGCCTCCTCCCTGGGAATGTTCAAGGCCAAGTTGGATGAGCAGCTCAGTCTAGTTGAGAGGCATCCCTGTCCATGGCAGGGAAGTTGATCTCCAAGGTCCTTTCCAACATGAACTACTCTGTTAGTTGGGAAGATGCAGGTCAAGGAGCAAGGGAATGCACTAGTTTTGGAATAGGACTTCAGGCTGTAACCACTTGCACAAGACTGAACTGGTAACTTGCCAGCTTTCAAAATCCAGTGCTTTAGCGTGCTGTATCTAAGCATACCTGTTCTTTCTCAAGTCCAAGATACCATTCCTGAGCCAAAACCCCAGGACCAAAGATGAACATGTGTCATGTATTTGTAAGGTTCAACCATAAAAGAGCTAATTCCACATTTTTAAGGCTAAGGGACTAAGGGATTGTCTCTAGCCTGCTAGCTTTGGAAAGCAAGAATCACAATAATGTTCCTCATTGGTTAAGTTCACTTCCTCAAAGTTTATGCTTGCAGCTGCTGCTCCAAGAAAAGTTACTTTCTTTATATACATGGCACCAGATTCCAGGGCCAGAATTTTTTGCTGCCTGGTCCTCAAAGTATTGTAGACCTCAGCTACAACCACCTAAGTTGCAGGAGATGGCTGCTGAAGCAATAAAACAATCATTACCTGGATGGCAAGGCTGTGACAGATGTTACACTTCCTTGCCACATCTTGGTAGTTGCTGAGAATGTACTGTTCCATCTCAATGATGCAGCGAGTATGCAGAGTATATTCTCCATCTCTCTAAGGAAACAAGTGACAAGACAAATATTTTCATTCCTTTTACCTTTTTTGACCTCTCTAACCACCTGCTACCAAGCCTTTGACATCCCTGAGTTTTCTGCCATTGTCAAACAAACGTGCTGACACTGTTACAATGCAAAGCTGAAATGATTCTGGAGTAGCAGAGTTCATGTGTTTAGATGATCAGAATAAAGGCTTCAGACCTTTAAAAGAGATCTAGTCCTTGGAAGTTACAGAGGAGCAAGCATGATCTCCTTAAAGACAGGCAGTTTTGGAAGCCTCCATTTTCATGTTAGCAGAAAATCTACTGGCTTTCAGCAAAATCTAGGCATTTACTGAGGTATCATTGAAAAAATCTCTGCTACATCACTCCAATGTAAGTAAATGTGTGGCAGCAGGTTGCTGACCTACCATGTGGTAAATCCAGAAGACGAAGGACTGAGGTCTCACTTGTGTTGGCAAGTAACTGCAGTGCTCACATGGTTAAGCTCATCTCAATTTCTCCCTCACCAAGAAAAGGATTTAAAACCATGCACAATCACTCATGCACTTCTGGTATTCACATGTTTGGCCTCTCTGCTTTTCAGAGTGACAGCACTGATCACCCTGCTTTCCCCAGCTCTTCCTCCAAGTTAGGTATGTTATGATGCTGTGTGCAAAGGATATCTGTGTGCTGCAGTGTGGGGCTCTACACAAACCCACTCAGCTCAGGTACAGGAAACCAAACTCATGCTGTCCTACATAGACCTTTACAAGGAATTTTTTCCTTGTCAGTGTACTGCCTTTTCTGCAAAACTCACCGCAGCAGCAAGAAGCATGGGCCCCACAAAGGCATTTTTGCTGACAGTGATTAAAGAGCAGCTCCAGTTTCAGCCACCACATCAACAAGAAAATGACAGCTGAACCTAGTACAAAATAAAACACTCGAAAAGATGCAGCAGTCACCTCAGAGAGCCACTTATCCTCCACAAAAACTTTCAGCAGTTGTTCTGCTTCCTTTTTCTTCATTTTCTTAGTCTGAAGTTGGTCGGCCAAGTTTAAAATATCTGTAGAAGAGGCAAAGCCATTTTCTGAAAAAATGATAAGGTCCATCTACAGAAAGAAACAAATTCAGCCATTAAGAACCATGCAGTTAGAAAAGACACACCTTAATGTGCACTATTTTTAGCATCCACACACATGAAGGGATCCATCCAGAAAGATCTTGACAGGATTGAGAAGTAGGTCCAGTGCCAGCTGTGTGAGATTCAGCAAGTCTAAGTGCAAGGTCCTGCACTTAGGATGGGCCAGTCCCAGGCACAAATCCAGGCTGGGTGCAGAGTGGATTGAGAACAGCTCTGAAGAAAAAGACTTGGGGGTGTTGGTTGCTGAGAAGCTCACCATGAGCCAGCAGTGCCCTCATGCAGCCCATAAGGCACCTGTGTGCTGGGCTGCAGCAAGAGGAGTGTGGGCAGCAGGGCAAGGAAGGGGATTCTGCCCCTTTGTTCTTTTGAGACCCCATCTCAAACACTGTGTCCAGTTCTGGTGTCCCCAGTGTAAGGACACAGAGCTCTTGGAGCATCTAGAGGAGAGCCACAAATGTGATCCAAAGGCTGGTGCACCTCTGCTATGAGGACAGGCTGAGGAAGCTGGGGTTGTTCAGCCTGGGGAAGAGAACACTCCAGAGGGACCTTAGAGCTGCCTTCCAATACATGAAGGGATCCCACAGCACAACTGAAGAGTGACTTTTCACAAGGGTGTCTAGAGACAGGACAAGGGGGAGTGGTTTTAAGCTGAGGGAAAACTTAGGGTTAGACTGGATCTTAAGAGGTTGTTCTCTGGTACAGGGGTGGTGAGACTCTGGAATAGGCTGCCCAGGGATGCTGTGGATGTCTCTTCCCTGGGGGTGTTCAAGGCCAGGCTGGATGAAGCCTTGAGCAGACAAGTCTAGTTGAGAGGCATCCCTGCCCATGGCAGGGAGGTTGGAGTAGATGATCTCTGAGGTGACATCCAACTTTGTTATTCACTTTGTTCACTATGGCCACAACAAAGTGAGCTGCAACAGGGAATCATGACTTGCATGTACTCCCATCCCTGTCCCACATACAGTTTGGTAAGATGGCAACCAATTTCTCAATCACTCATTTCCATTTCTGTTCATTTTGAGATGGTACCTCCACAAACAGTACAATTTACTAATTAAGAACTGACATACTTACTGTTTTTCTGAACAGTTCCAATTCATTTTCTGCATAGTCAGATGCCATTTTAGTTATTTCAGTTTCTGCCAAGTTCACCTGCCAAAAAATAAACACCCTTAAACTGAAAGCAAAGGGCCTGTGTGAAAGATCCTCTGGGGTAAAGAATGCATCACCTTACAACTGACAGAAGCCTCTTTAAATTCTTTAAATGCCCAAAGATGACAATTGGGGCAGCCTTATCTACAAGCTTTGGCCCATTTACCATGGAGAGGCATGCAGACCCCTGCTCTCTATCATTAGCCATGTGACAGCAGCACGTCAGCAACTCACCAAAGCATAATGTGCTCTCCCGTCGCTCTCTGACAGCCCCTTCCGGACCTGCATGAACAGAGGCTGCAGGTGGCTGTTGATAGTTCTGATGAAATCATCCAGCTTGTCATGAGCATAGTAAACTGTAAGTAAATAAGGTTGAAAAGGACTTTAGAGAGCATCTACTCAAACCCACCTGCCGCAGGCAGGGACACCTCTCAACTAGACTCAGCTGCTCAAGGCCTCATCCCGCTTGGCCTGGAGAATCCCTGGGGAAGAAGCATTCACAGCCTCTCTAGGTAGCCTGTTCCAGTCTCACCAGCCTTGTACTGAAGAACTTCTTCCTAAGGCCCAGTCTAAACCTGCTCTCCCTCAGCTTAGTAACATTCCCCCTTGTCCTATTACTAGACATTCTTATGAAAAGCCTCTCTCTGGCCTTCCTGTAGGATTCCTCCAGTTACAGGAAGGCAGCTCTAAGGACCCCCTGGTGTCTTCTCTAGAAAGGGTTTTAATGACAGACAGTGGTGGTGAATGGAGCCACATCCAGTTGGCAGCCAGTCACTAGTGGTGTGCCCCAGGGATCAGTGCTGGGCACAGTCCTGTTTAGTATCTTCACTGGTGATCTGAATGAGAGGATTGAGTCCACCATCTCTATGTTTGCAAACACCAAGTTGGGAGCATGTGCTGATCTATTAGAGGGCAGGAGGGCTCTGCAGAGGGACCTCAACGGGCTGGATAGATGGGTGCAGTCCAACACCATGAGTTTCAACAAGGCCAAGTGCCAGGTTCTGCACTTTGGCCACAACAACCCCAAGCAGTGCTACAGGCTGGGGACAGAGTGGCTGGAGAGCAGCCAGGCAGAGAGAGACCTGGGGGTACTGGTTGACAGTTAACTGAACATGAGCCAGCAGTGTGCCCAGGTGGCCAAGCAGGCCAGTGGCATCCTGGCCTGTATCAGGAATTGTGTGGTCAGGAGGACCAGAGAGGTCATTCTGCCCCTGTACTCAGTGCTGGTTAGGCCACACCTTGAGTCCTGTGTCCAGTTCTGGGCCCCTCAATTCAATAAAGATGTTGAGGTGCTTGAACGTGTCCAGAGAAGGGCAATAAGGGTGGTGAGAGAGCTGGAGCACAGCCCTACAAGAAGCGGCTGAGGGAGCTGGGGTTGCTCGGCCTGGAGAAGAGGAGGCTCAGGGGAGACCTCATTGCTGTCTACAACTATCTGAAAGGAGCCTGTGGCCAGGTGTGGTTGGTCTCTTCTCCCAGGCACCAAGTGACAGAACAAAAGGACGCAGCCTCAAACTGCACCAGGGCAGGTTTAGGCTAGACATTACGAAGAAATTCTTCATGGGAAGAGTGACTGCCCATTGGAATGGGCTGCTTGGGGAAGGTGGTGGAGTCACCATCCCTGGAGGGGTTTAAAAGGAGGCTGGATGAGGCACTTAGTGCCACGGCTTAGTTAATTAGAAGGGTTAGGGAGATAGGTTGGACTCGATGATCCTTTTCCAACCTGGTTAATTCTGTGAAATCTAATTATCTGTAAGCTGCATCAGGAAAAGACAAATAACAGTTCTCCCATCTCCCTACTTTTCCTTTAAAAGAGAGACACACCTTTATGGATCTCACAGCAGCGCCGGTACAATTTCCTCGCCACTGATCCTTCCATTATCCCATGGGACATCAGGACCTGCAGGAATCGTCGATGTGCGTCGGTCATCTGAGCTGCCATTGCAGACTTCCACCAGGCTGCCAATGCTGCAGGAGGTGTAACCTGGAGTTAATGCACACGGTCAAACAAATGAAAAATACAAATCCAGGCACAAAATCAGGTCCCCACATTGCTCTCTCCGAGTACAGGCGGTGGTTAACCCCGGGGGGCTGAGATGACGATGCAAAAGGTAAAGTCTAACTAACTTTAGCCGCAGAATAAAACAGACGTTGTGCTGTGAAGCCCCCCAAGCAAAGAGCAGTGCTGTGTGTGTCGCCACCCACACCACACCTTGGCCCGTTCCGTGTGAGGTGCTCCTGCTCACTACACACCCTGGTAACTTCTGGAACTGCAGCGTAAGTTACTTCGGACAAAAAATCCTCCAAACACTCCGAATAATATCAGAATATTCCTCGGCCACTGCCGCCAAACTGTAGGCAGGTCACACGTGAAAAAAAGCCGCTCCCGGGCTCCTCCAAAGAACGGAGCAAAGCGAGCCGCGCACCGCCCCCCCCGCCCCCGGCACACCAACCGTCTGCGGCCAGCAGCTCCCGGGCGGGCAGCCCGAGAGCACCCCGGCCGCGGGGCACGCTGCTGGGCCGGGGCGCGACAGAAGCGGCTCAAGAACAACGCGGGAGAACTCTCCCTGGGGAACCCACAGAGCGCCGGCAGCCGCCGGCCGACCTCCGGCCTGCTCCGCCTGCCGCCGCTTCACCGCACGGCCTAGCGCCTCGGAATCGCCGCCCGCCGCAGCCCACGAGTGGAGCCACGGGCACAAGCGCCCGAGAAGCGTCCCCGAGAGCCGCCTTCCCCCTGGGCCCGGACCCCGACCCGAACCAGCTCGCCCCCCGTCACCCGCCGCCGCCGCCTCCCTGGCGCTCGATAGCTCGGTAATCGCTGGGGCCGCCTGCCATCGATCGGCTCTGGATAGCGCCTGCCTGGCTGTGCGGCTTGGTGCCAGCCTCCGCTAGCGTGCTCAGTGGGTGCGGGAGTGGGAGGTGAGCTGGGTTCAGGGCACCCACTGTTCACTCCAGCCGCTTCAGCCTGCGGTGCAGTATCCGATCTGTGTCCAGGCGAGCCGGCTCGGTGCCCAGAACAGCTCGGTCAGTGCCCGGAAGCGCCCCTCGATGTTACAGATGTCGTTTCCAGTGATGCTCTGGAGATGGCACAGTGCCACCTCTTGGAACCGGAGAGACTTGCAAGGGAGCCGCACAAGGTGGTGTGAGCACAGATCGCCGTGCCGGGTTCCTTGTGATGCTGCTGACTCCCAGTCCAACCCATAACGCCAAGCGCCCCTCAGGCACAGGTCGGGCTGTGCCCGCTCCACACTCCGAGCACCCAGCTCCTCCTCCTCCAGCCGCCGCAGCAGCAAGGGGCCAGGATGAGCCATTGGTCCTGGTGCCAGGGTCAGGCCACCCCACAGGTCAGCAGCAAGGAGCAGGCTGAGGGTCAGCACCGTCTCCTTTCTGCCGTTGCCGCACGCTTTCTGCCCGCACGGCAGGGCCAGCACTGGTTCCTGCGGTGCTGCTCTGACACGGCCTCCACCGTGAGATCTGCGGTTGCCACGGGCCTAGCCCAGCACAGGGACTGCCAACCCTGCAGCCGCGGGCCAGGCACTCTGCGAGGGTAGCTGTCTCTAGCCCAGGAGCTCCCGGAGACTCTAGCTACCCGAGTCAGGGGCCAGGAAAGAAAAACGGAACTGTGTGTGCAGGGGAGGAGGCGGACACCACGGTGCGTGGCCCTGCTGGGCCAAGCCTTGTGGAGCAGCCGCCAGAGGGCAGCATCGTGGAGAGACTGACATTCTGGCCGCAGAGATGGCAAATCACAGAGAGAGTGATTTGCCAGTGGAATGGGCTGCCCAGGGAGGTGGTGGAGTCACCGTCCCTGGAGGTGTTCAAGACTGGATGAGGCACTTGGTACCATGGTCTACATGACTGGATAGGGCTGGGTGCTAGGCTGGACCTTGGAGGTCTCTTCCAACCTGGTTGATTCTATGATTCTAAGGGCAGACGGGACAGTGCTGGCAGGACAGCAAGGCAAGGCAAGGCAAGGCAGGGCAGGGCAGAGCAGGGCGGGACACTGTAAGCAGCATAGAGCACAGTCCCCGCAGGCGGCGCACACCGCACGCAGCACAGGCAGGGCAATGCGCACAGCGCAGCACCGGCCACAGGGCGGCAGCACTCGCGCACTGCGGACCGAGCCGGGGGCGGTGCCGCGGGGGCGGGGCGGTGCCGTCGGCCAAGGCCCCGCCCCGTAGCCGTACCCTTGATCCGGCGACGGAAGATGGCGGCGGCGCTGGTGGTGCCCACCCTCGGCCGCTGGATCGCCCGGTCAGGTGCGCCCGGCCCCGCAGCGGGGGGGACTTGCGTTCCTCCGCCTCCCTTCTCTGCGTCAGCGTATTCCCCCCGTGTCTCCCCCGCGCGACTTGCGTGTCCCTACCGCCTTTCCCTGTGTCCCCCTGCCCTGGTCAGGGTGTCCTACGATCTCCCTTAAGTGAGTCAACGTGTCCCGGTTGTGCGTCGAGGTGCCTGAATGGCCTCTCTCAGTGGGTCAGGGTGTCCCCCGTAACCTGCTGTGTCCCCATATCCTGTGCTGTGCTCTGACCTGCTCTGCCTGTCGCTGTCTCCCCCAGGTGTGCTGCCCCTCTGCCGCCAGCCACCGGCATGGGGCAGAGCAGCCCGGCGGTCCTCCGGCCTCTCGCTTGCCCCATGTCGTGCCTTCAGCAACAACAAGATACTGGTGGAGCTGAATGAGAGTTCAGGTACGACATGTGATACCTCTGCAATGCCACCTCTGTGGGACACAGAAAGGGCCCGTTCTGTGCTTGTCCAACAGCCTGTGTGGCCCTGGGCATGGAAAGCTCCAGCTTTTAGGACCATCACAGAGGTGCTGTTTGGGATGATAGCCTCACTAGTCATGAGCTTTTCAAGTGGCTGTGTACTACTTTGCTGCCACAAGCAAACTATCTGTCTGTGTGGGCAGACCTCATACCCTACCCTGTCTCCTGCCCACGTCACATCCCTTCTGGAGGGTCTCTCTTCTAGGGACCTGGTAGAGTGACAGAAAGCAGCTGTTAGAGTTTGCTGTGCCAGGACCACATCCCTGCACCAAATAAAGGATGCCTCTTCTTGAGGGCATGACTGCACTAAGCATTCAGTGAGGACCTTTCTGGGTAGAGTAGTGCAGTTTGGAAGGGCACAAGGCGTTGGAGCCTTCATGCTGTGCTGGCCAGGGTGACAGTGTTGGTAGCAGGCTTAGAACGATTTATGATCCCCTGGGTAGAACCTAAGGGCTTAACCTTTTCCAGTGAGCCCAAAGGGAAGGGAACTGGGTTTGGGAAGTAGCAAATCTTTGAGACACACAGTGACACACAGTGTGCCACCACACACATGCTTGTTCATGCTCCAGGTGGCTCAGTGAGCCTAGCTTGTAGATACATCTGGGCAAAGACAGAGCCTTGCTCTTGGCCTTGCTGCTATGGGCTTTCTGGGGAGCCAGGAGTGGAAAGACACCTTCTGGGTGAGCAGGGAAACAGGCAAGTAAAGCTCCCTTGGGCAAGGCAGTTCATGCTGCTATGGTGGGGGGGTTCTGATGTCTTTGTGTTTACCATGGAACAGGTGTTGCCATGATGAAGTTCAAGAGCCCTCCAGTAAACAGCCTCAGCCTGGACTTCCTCACCGAGTTTTGCATAAGCCTGGAGAAGCTGGAGAATGACAGGGCCTGCCGTGGTGTGATCTTCACATCTGTACGTGCTGGCCTGGGCTCGGGGTGCAAGCTGAGGCGGGGGCAGTTTGGCAGGCATGGGTGCTGTTCCCTTGCTCATGTTTGATCTCTTGGCTCCCTGAGCACTGGCACAAGACAGCAGGGAGGTAGCTTTGATCAGCCGCAGAGGGAGGGAAGTGAGTTTCTGGGAAGGCTGTGCTCTTTCTTCTGTGCCCTTTTCTAGCAGAACAATAACAGCTGAGTATTGTCATTTGTCGTTAGACCCAAACCTGATTATCTGCAAATCTGACACATCCTTTGAGATCTCCTGAACTGCCCAGAGCGAGCTGCTAGAAGGTGCCAGTGTTTATTCTCAGATGTGATGTGGGTACAAGATGGTGCCTGGGAATGGGACAGGACAGGTGTCGGGGTCCAGAGGCTGGCAAGACGCGGACTGGGGCACTGAAGAGTCGACTCTGTAGCTTCTGTGCATCAGTATGCTTTATTAAGGCAATACAGCAGCTTACATGCTGCTTGGAAGAGGCGTGCACAACTAACTTAGTTTGAGATTGGTACAAGTGGAAGGTACAGATTGGCTCAAAGATATGTGTAAGGCACAGATAGGTTATTCCTTATCAAAACAGCCCGTGGTTCCACCTCAGGGGGCTGGCAGGGTCAGCCCCCTGGAGCTGTGTCCGCCCCAGGGGCCAGCAGATTCCAGCCCCCAGCAGGTGTGCGTGGGTTGCTCAGTACACAGCCTAGCTTCCTTGGAGCCTGCGAGACTCCAAGGACATCTCCCATCACAAGGTCTCGTGTTTACAGCTCATGCCCCGCTGCGGGAGAAATTCTCCCACAGACAGGTTTTGTGCTATGTGGCCAATGCACCTACACAGGGGCCCTGATTATGAGTAATTGTGCTCAAGCCAAGTCCCAGCCTTGCAGGCCATGGTGATTGGATGATCCAAGCTGTGGGAGAACTGAGGACGTTGTTCCAGAACCCTGAAAGACCCTGGCTTGTGTCACATTTAATTATCACTTTTCTCAGGCTGCCAGGCTGAGCATGTTAGAGGGCTGAAGGGTCACATGAATCTAAGAAACGTTTGTACTTCCCCAACTCCAGAATGTTCCCAAAATCTTCTCATCTGGCCTGGACATCACCGAGATGTACGGGAAGAGCACGGAGCACTACGCTGAGTTCTGGAGAGCCGTGCAGGAGATGTGGCTCCGAGTGTACAGCTCCAACATGGTGACAATTGCTGCAATCAATGTATGTCCAGAGTCACCTTCCTGCTGCACTCTGTCACTTGCTTGCGTCATGTGAGCAGGGGCAGCCAGAAAATCAGGCTTGTCAGTACTGGAATGAGTACAGGGTTGTATTTGTGGGGATGCCTGGGCAATGTGTCTGTGGTTCAGTGCATTTGGGATGTGGGCAGGTGTGGACCCATGGGATGTTGCAGGCTCTGTGAAAGCTGCTGGGCTACAGGAGCATTTTGGCTGTGAGGGAGAGCCTCCACACAACTCACATCCTGCTCATGGGGGCTGAGGTTCCCTTAGCAGTGTTTCCTACAGCAAGAGCCATGCACTGCCCTGAGAACTCAACTGGGAGTCTGTCCTCCAGGCTGAAGAACCAGCAGGAGGCTGTAATCCAGTGATAAAACCCAGAGAGCAATTGATGGCAGACTCAGAGAAGCTGAGCAGTTGGCTTAGGACGGGTCCACAGAACACCTGTCGTACCTACCAGCTGCTTTGTCCCTGACAAAATTTGTAGGAGTCACCCAAGGTCACTTACTTGGCCACTGCAGGGCTTGACTAGAGGGGAGGAGGTGGAAGGCAGCCGGGCTCTGCCACAAGTTTCAGGAAGCACAATTTATGTTAAGCCCTTTTATCACTGGATTTTGCCTCTCCAACCTTAGTTCTTAGCCATCAGGGAAGTGCCTTCTGAATCTCAGTGTCTGTAGGTGGGTTGCTACCTACCCAGTGTCTTGTTTTCATTTTCCAGGGCAGTGCTGCTTCAGCAGTTTATGGTTCTGTGTCTGTAGGTTGGCTTTAAAAGCAGCTGGGTCTCTGAACAGCTTCCCAGAGACATCCTCTGCAGGAGTAAGCAAGCACTGAGATGTGCAAAGACAGTTGCAAAAGGAAGGGTTTACAAAGCCTCAGATCAGGTCTTTCTGTGGCAATTAGAGTTACAAACTTAAGTAGAGTTAAAAACTCCTGTAGGGTTGCAAGAAAGTACCACAGCAAATCTCTGCTGCGAGGTTTGCAACCTGAGTAGCACAGATTAATTCACCAGAATTCCAGGCTGCCAAATGCCAGAAACAAAGAGCATTGAAAAATGAAAGGAGAAACCCTACCATAAATCTGCAGGGCTGTTTTGGATCAGAAACATGAGGGAAACCTGCTCTGTTAGCCTGCATCTTCCCTGCTCTGGAGGAAACAGTGGAGCTGGTGCCATAGGCACATGTGTAACTATGACCTAGACTCACTCCCTCCTTCTCTTTGCCAGGGAGCCAGCCCAGCAGGAGGCTGCCTTGTTGCCTTGTCGTGTGACTACAGGATCATGGTGGAAAACCCCAAATTCAGCATTGGCCTGAACGAAGCCCAGCTGGGCATTGTGGCTCCCTTCTGGTAGGGAAGTGGCTCCCACTTCTAGTTTCACATGTAGGTCTCTAAAAAGAATTCATCTTCAAGGAGTTTACTGATCCATTTAACTGGTTAATGAGTTGTACTTTGTATGTCAGCAATCAGGCAGTTGCAGCTACAGGACACAGAGCCTCATTTCTCTGTCCTCTCCTGCCGGTATCTGAAAAGCTTTCAGGATGCAGAGTGTCCTCACATTCTTCATCAGCAGAAACCTCAGTTCTGACTCTACAGTCAGCTCCAAAATTAATGCTGGAAAATCTCCTTGGTCAGACTCAGCTTGGGAATAGGCTTCTCTCTGGAAGCACTTCAAAATCCCATAGATGTGGAGATCTCTGGGAGCATAGGGACACTATTACACTGAGACATAGGCTCTAATAGTTGCTCTGAGAAGGTGTCAACTTGCTTTTGGAGATGAGCTTTTATCTCACAGCAAGGAGGAACAGCTGGGATCTGGGCACTGAGAGTAAAGCAGATCTCAAAGAGAGGAGGGAAAACTCTTGGGGTAGTACCCACAATGACTGCTCACCTGACTTAGCACAGCGTGGCTGAGCCCCTAGCTACTGTGTAGAGACCCATAGATGGGGAGTGGGACCACACCTGCATAGCTCTCACATCTGCATGCAGCTGCTGCCGAGTGTTTCTTTCCCTGACTGTGGCTTTTCCTCCTATCTCTTGTAGGTTTAAGGACACATTTGTGAATGTCGTGGGATACCGAGTCGCTGAACGCTCCCTTCAGCTGGGCACCCTTTACCCTGCACCTGAGGCCCACAAGATTGGCCTCGTGGATGAGCTGGTGCCAGAGGAGAAGCTCCAGGAGAGGGCTCTAGCTGTCATGGCACAGTGGCTGGCCCTTCCCGGTAAGGCTAGCAGCTCTGGCAGAGAGAGAGCGGATCTGATCTGGGTGGGAAGGGCCAGTACTGGGGCTGGTGCCTGGGAGATATGTAGCAGTGGTGATTTAAAGGGAAGGTGTGGATGACTGGGAGGTAGGAAAGCTCAACACAGGCAGCCTTGGGCTAGCAGAGATAGGCTTGCCAGTGCCCCCGCACAAGAGGGCACCAAGCTGGTTCTGCAGGGCATGTGGCTCCAGCTTGGCTAGCCCTGCCAGCCCTGTTGAGTCAATCCAGATGTGCCTGAGCTCTAGATACAAGCTGAATCTCCATGTCTGGCAGTGGAGGTGTTACCCCGGGAAAGCTGCCATGGAGTTGAGGGAAGAGGCTGAGTGGCTGCCAGATCTCTGTGGTCTGGATTGGCTCTGCTGAGCTGCGGATGGCAATGGGGGCGTGAGGACAGACAGCAAGTGCAGGCATCACATCCATGTTTGGGCTGCTTCAGGACTGGCAACATGTGGTTCCTGGGCTGGGAGAGAGCTCTCCACTGGCCAGGGCTGGATCTGGAGCTGTCCCATCCCACATCACCTGAGTGCCACAGGGAGGTGCAATCAGGTGGCACTCTTTGGCTGCTTCTGGTGGACACGCAGAGAAAGAGCTGCAGAACATTTGTCCCCTGTCCTAGCAGATCAGTTGTCTCCCTGATGAGTGGTACAGATCATAATTTATTGTGTCAGAATTCATCCAGTTCAGCTTCCAGCCAGTGGGTTTTTCTTTCACCTTTCCCTGATGGTTCAAAGAGGCCTTTGTTGGTGGTACCTCCCCGTTTGAAGACACCTGCACATGGTGGCAGTGTCTGAGAGCTGGTCAGGGCTGAGGACTGTGTGTGTTCCCCATCCTCGCTCTCTTCCCTGCAGACCATGCCCGTCAGCTCACCAAGTCCATGATGAGGAAGGCAGTGTTGGACCGCCTGGTAGCTCACCGAGAGGAAGACATTCAGAACTTTACCACCTTCATTTCCAAAGAGTCCATCCAGAAATCACTTCGCATGTATATGGAGATGCTGAAGAAGAAGCGCTAAGGAGCCAGCGGCCTGGGGCCTGGTTCCAGGAGCTCTAGTGACCCTCCAAAATGCTGCAGTAGCTGTAGACTTTCACAGTGAAGCCATCTACAGTGTCAGCATTGGGTGATGTGATCCTGCTCCCATGGCCGAACCAAATGTCCCTTCCCCTTAGTTCCTGTAGAGTGCCTGTCACCACTGCTGCCTTTCCTGAGAGCAAGGAGAGCTGCCTGCTCAGCTCCTCTGAGGAACAGACAAGGAGAGGGTCCTCACACCATTGTGGCCCAAGCCTTCTGGTCCTTGGATCTCATCCCTCCTGTACAACAGCTAATTGCAAAATGAGATTTGTCAATAAAGTCTTCGATGAGGCAGGAGATGGATGCTTCATTCCCCAGCTACTTTCTGGCTGGTGGTTTGTCCTCAGGTGCTGGTTCGTGGTGGATTGGTGTGCTGGGCACAGCCAGCAGTGACTCTTCTCCAAACTGGGACCCAGAGCAGCCCATGTGGAGGGCTCCTGGATGGGATGGTGGTGGGAACTGGAGCTGAATTGCGGTCTGTGGCAGCAGTGGGAGTTCAAGCTGCCAGTTTCACCTCGACTGGGTAGTGATCGCTGACTGCCAGGGCCTGGAGAACAAGAAGTGGGGAGGTGTAACTCAGGGGTTTGGTGAGCCCTGAGTCATGGCAGGGCACTGCCAGAACCTTCTGCCTGCTGGTGGGGGACATGATATCCCCAGCCCAAATATAGTCAATACACAGGGCTCCAGCTTTGCCACCTCTTACGAAGAGATGACCAGGTATGACCTAGGGTGCCTGCCATGCAAGACTCCTATGTCTCACTTGGGATCTCTGTGCCAGTTGTGGGTGGTTGAAGATTGGCTTGGACTGACCTAAGCCCTTGAGAACTGCCTGTGAAAGGCCTCCAAAAAACCCTATGTATTTCATTTCTTCCTTACAGGATCAGGCAGTGATCCCAAATCACCTCTCTTATTTCCACCCACAGGTCCTTTGTCACCCCCAGCTTGTTTAGATGGCTGCAACTCCACTTTTGTACTGATGCTTAAATGTGGCAGCTACTGCTTAACCCCCAGCAGACTCACCTCCTCCTGGTTCAGCTGGAAAGCACGCTGGAAATCATAGATAGCAGCTGAGTTTGGTACAATGCTTCTCTTCAGCTTGGCACCACACACCACGATCCTGCCAGGGAGATAGGGGTGCTGGGTCCCTCTCCAGCCCCAGCTGCTGGTGGTGCAGGATAGGCAGGGAGTTGCAGGGTGCTGAGGAGGGGGACAGTGGTACTGTGGTGTTGCTTACCTGTCATAGGCACAGTTGGACCTGCCCACGGTGGTGTCTGTGTCGTCAGGGAGCAGCCACTTGAAGAGGTCACTGGTGCGCAGGCGGATGGATGACCAATCGCTCTGCTGCACGTAGCTGCAGTCAGCATTGAAGTCTCCCAGGAACATGATGTTCTGTGGTGGGGAGATGGGGGGAGCTCACAGTGGCTGGGGAACAGGTCACCCCAACACCAGTCCTCCTCCGGAGGTCAGCCCTGGGGCCTGGGGCATCACCCCTGGCAGGAGCGGGGCTCCCACCTCGTCACCCTTGCACTGGCCTCAGAGTGGGGGCTCAGTATGGGTTGAATGGTCTCTGGGCCTTAGCACCCACCCTTGGTGCTACCCCCAATGCTGGTGGCACTCACATCTGTCCCCCACTTCCTGATGATGGCCAAGTAGACATCATAGAGAGCATCGATCTCAGCGACGGCATCATGCGGGGCTGAGTGAAGTGGCACCAGCACAAACTCCTCCACCTCTGCCAGGAGAGAAGGAAGTCAGCCCCATGGTCACCCTGTGCCACCACCCAGGATCACTCATCCCCTAGCTTACTGGTGCGGTGTGCTGAGACCCTCAGGATGAATGGCTCCCGGCTGAAGGTATCTTGGGGGTCTTCATATTGGTAGGTGTCCACCACAGACACAACATCTGTCCTGTGGGACCAGGGAGATGGTGACCCTGGGCTAGACATAGCCCCTGTGGCCCCTCCATGGTGTTGGTGGCACCGTGGTGACAGGTGGCAGCACACCCAGCCCTGTTACCTGTAGATGAAGAGGTACATCTCCTTGTAGTTCTCCCGTCCCAGCGGGCCACTGATCTCGTAGTCATATGAGGACTTGGACACGCTGCAGAGACACAAAAGCAGGATGATGACATGGTTGGTACCATCCTGGAGTGGCCTCAGTATGGCCAGAGACTGGTCCAACCATGGGGATGGCACCAGCCAGTCCTGTTCTGCTGTGTCTGCAGCCCAGTGTGTCCCAGCAGTGGGGTGACATGGGCTGCAGTGCTCCAAGCCACACTGCTGTCACTACTACCCCAGGGTGGTTCCTTGGGCACACCTGGCTGCAGGCAGGTTGCAGGTTCCTGTCACCCTCTTCTTTGCAGGGATGCTCCTCACCTTCATTTGCAGCAAAGCTAAATTAGGTTAATGAGCACCCTGGGAGCCTGGCATCATCCTCCCTGCCTTGGCTGCTTTGTGACCCCGCTGAAGGGGACACCAAAGGGGTGAGGACATGGGCTGGATGTACCTGCTCAGTAGCAGTCACTGCCCTTCTGCCCAGCTCCATCTTGTGTCCTCACTCAAAACAGGGGCAGCACCCAGCTGGCCGAGGGTCTGACACCCTGTGATACCAAGTTTTAGCCCATCCCAGCAGCTCCTTTTCCTCCTGGAGTGCCTAAGCTGCTTACTTTGGAGCACCTACTGCTGATGGGTCCACCCTGTGGTCTCCCTGCTGTACCCAGGGTCTGTCTGCCCCCTTCCCCTTCATAGCCTCTGCCACTTCCTGATAGGTTTTGCAGCTGGAGCTCTCCAGAACTGTATTTCCTTCCCACCCTTCCCACTCAGCTTTCAGAGGTGGATTTTGATTCTTGTATGCCACTTCCCCTCCCTGGATTATTCCTGGTGGTGCTTCAGCGCCTGCTCAAAGCTTCAGCCCTGCATTTTTCTCCTATACCCCTTCCCATAAATAAACCCTCTGCTGATGGATGACTTTTTTTGACCTTTATTGCTCAGCCAGTTTGACTGCCCCTGCTAATGCTGGTGTCTGAGTCTGGGCACTCTTGGCCCTGTCTCCACTCGTACCTGTTGAGCTCCTCCATGAGCTGGGTGACAGCACTGAGGTCAGAGTCACGCACCTCCTGCACCAGCACCAGGTCATAGCGGCGCAGGATCTGTGAGGCCAAGAGGGATGGTGATGGCGAGAGGGAACCTGTGACCAGCTCGGGGTCACTGTCTTCCACCCATCTCCTGACCAAGCACCTTGACGTGGTGTTGAATGCAGTACCTCTGTATCTATCAGTGCCAGGGCAAACGCCCCCATGGAGAGCTCAGAGGGACCGTGGGGTGTGCCTGACACCCCATCTTGGACCCCACCAAGCCTTCATTTACCCAGGGCACTGGGTTGCCATCACATCCATGTCCATTCCCTGGCACAGGAGCCACATTTCAGGTCAAGTCCAGCACACAGCCTGTCCCACCATAGCACTGGTTGCACTCACATTGACGATGATGTTTGTCACTCCCTCGTTGGACATCTTGCTGTCACCAAATGCCTGAATGTTGAAGGCACCGATGCGCAGCGTGGCAGTGGCTGGGCACAGGAGAGCCAAAGCCAGCAGGGACAGTGCCAGTGTTACAGTCCCCATCCTGCTGTGAGCAATGTTGAATCTCAGAGATGCAGCAATAGGAGCCAGACTTGGAAAACTGCTTTGGATTTGGGGATAGAGAAAAAAAAGCACCATGTAGGTCATTCCTAAGTACTGGTGTGTGACAAGGTACCATAATGGGCCCTGCCTGAAGCAGCCCACCGAGCCAACACGGGATGTCTGCTGTCTCACTGGTCCCAGGGGAAGTTAAACCCCATCCTGCTGTGGTGAATGCACTCAGCGCTCCCGGGATCATCCAGCTCTACTCCCTGTCACCATGTCTCCAGCACCTGCTAGTCCCAGCCACCACCAGCACCCTGGGCTGCTCCACGTCCCTGATCAGTCCCCATTGCTGGGCTAAGGGAGCAGCTCCTCATCCCAACTCATCCTAACTCACCCCAGCTCATCTCAGTCCCTCCTGGTTCACGGCTGAAGCCGCAGAGCCCAGATCCACCCTTACCTTGCCGAGTGCGCAGCGCGTCTGCCGCGCCAGGGGCGGGATGGGCGGCTTTATTCCCAGTGGATGTGCCGGCAAAGCAGGATGAGTCGGACACCCCCGTGGGGGTTTTGTCATGGCTTCGGGTTCATTCCTACATTGGGAAACAAAAAGCCACGGGGTGGCAGGGCGGGGCTGGCATAGCCACCCCTGTGCCGAGGGGATAAGGGGTGGCCGCGGAGGTGTGGCAGTGCTGGGACATCCCAGCGGGGCTGGGTGGTAGTGTGGCACTCGGGCTGCTGCAGCTAGGGTGGCCCCCTAGGGCGTGGGTGACTCAGACGGGGTAATTAGAGGGGAGAGAAGGAAACGATGGGGTGTCCAGTGTCTGGGGCCGGCACTGCCAGCCTTGGCGAGAAGGGACAGCTGACAGCCCCTCCAGCAGCCCCAGCAGTCACCCAGAAAAGCCACTGGTGACACAAGGCAGCCCCAGCTGTCACCTAAAGCAGCCGTACTGGTGTCCTAAAGCAGCCCGAGCTGTCACCCAAAGTATTCCCACTAGCGACCCAAAGCAGCCCCGGCAAGGCTGGTGTCCCTCAGCCCAGCACATGAGGTCACGCCAGGACGTGGTGCCACCCCAGCTGAGTGATCGGTGGCTCTGGCGGGGAGCTGGCGGCAGGGCGGATGGGGAGGCGACGGCAGCTCGTGTCAGCACTCGCCAGGCTCCGGCGTGCGCTGCCGGGTTTGGCATGCCCGCACCAGTCACGGGATGACGCCGGTGTCCCTCAGTGCCCCGTCAGCACCGAAACCCCTCACAAGAGGCACGAACCCCCTGGAGCTGACTCACGTCCTCCAGCTCCCCCCACCCTCACCCTCAGCACCCTGTCAGCCACCCCGCAGGTAGGCAGGCTACGGCAGGATGCGGCCCCGTGAGCCACGGTCCTGCACCACAGAGAGGCAGCCAAATCCTGATCACAGATTCCTGGGCCCTTCTTAGTGTTCCTGCTTTTGCCACCGGCAGCTCAGGGGAGACCTGCCCTTTCCACCCCATGCGTCTGGTTCTCTTGGTGGAAGGGGACCTCTGGCCCCGGGGAATTCCCTGGTTCCAGCCCCAGTGGGACTGCCTCTGGTAGGGAAATCGGCGGCTTGGATGCAAGAGGTTGAAGGGACTCTCACTCCAGAGCTGCAAGGGCTGAAAGGGCTCGTTTTTAATGGAAGCAGAGGGCATGCCATGCCCACAGGACCCCAGAAAGAGGCTTCTTGCAGGAATGGCAGGCAGCTTGGCTGGCACTGGTAGTCTGTGGGCTCCCTGAAGGGATGCTGGTGTGTGCTGGGGTGTCCTGGTAGCCAGCAATACAGGGATGGGCTCAGCGGGCTTTCAGGGTCACTTCCACTGGGAAATGGTCACTGACGGCCAAAGCCTGAGTGTGAGGGAAAGCAGAGAAGTGGCTGAACTTGTCTGGATCCACCATCACTGTCATGGACCCCAATGCCTCACTCCCCAGAATTCACAAAGTGCCCCAAAATGCTCAAGCAGAAGGTTGCATCAGTGCAGGGGGTGAGGTCATGCCACCCTTGGGTACACTCTGGAGAGGAGGGAGCCCGCCCACACTCCCAGGAGAATAGTGCACTGGATCCCAGTGCCAATGGGCTCGTGTGCCCCAGCCCCTCACTCACATCCTTGTGCTGGAGGTGGAAAGTCTTCTGGAAGTTGTTGACGGTGGCAGAGCCGGGCACGATGTCCTGGAGCAGCGCCGTGCCACAGGCGACGATGCTGCCAGGGCATCACAGTGGTGTTAGTGTCCATCAGCGCCCCCCATGCCAGCCGCTGTGCCACCTCTGCAGTACCCACCGGTCATAGGCACAGTCGGTGGTGTCGGCGACGGTGGTGTCGGCGCTGTCGGGGATGAGCCACCTGCAGGCGTCCAGGGAGCGCAGGCGGATGGACGGCCACTGGGCGCTGGTCACGTAGGAGCAGTCGGCGTTGAAGTCTCCCAGGAGGATGATGTTCTGTGGAGCAGCACACACTGTGTCCCTGCCCATGGACCTTACAGGGCACCAAGGGTTCCCTAAAACTTTAGAGGGCAGCAGAACTGTCCGTCCCCCCCCCCCCCCCCCGGGGGCTCCTCAGCACAGGGATACAAGCCCCCAGTAATGGCAGAGGAGCCACCCAACAGCTCCCACCTGGACATTGCCGAGTTGGCAGCTACTCTGATGGGTACAAGAGGTTTTCTGTGGGTCATGTCCATGCGTGGTGGCCATACCCCACCCACCCAGCTTCCCTGGGGAGCAGTTGAGCTCTTCATCACCCCTTACATTAGTTGCCCACTTGTCGATGACATCGGTGTAGACATCGTAGAGCGCATCGATCTCTTCCACAGCATGGCTGGGCTCGGAGTGCAGGGGCACCAGCACAAACTCCTCCACCTCTGTCAAAGAGCTGGCTGTCAGCCCCTGGCTTGGGTGCAGGGCACTCAAAGGGAGCAGAAAGCCCAGGGAACCACCCCAGGCCAAGGCCTGCCTAGCAGCCAGGAAAAGCTACTGAAGGTGAAGGGTGAATTGATTTTCTGTGGTCTGCCTGTCCTCTGGGTTGGAATTTCTATCAGGGACCTGTGTCCCTCTGTGTGTGGTTTGGGGTTTGCTGCTTGTTTCCCATCAGTTTTTCCAAGCCACTGTGGTTTCAGAAAGGAGATAGGAGTGGGAGTGTGTGTGGCCTTAGGAGGTTCATAGGAGGTGATGGCATGGGGCAGGAGATGGAACAGGGTGGGAAATGGCAGGTGATGGGGGATGGTAGGTGATGAGAAGTGGCATGCAATGGGGTACAGCAGATGATGGAAGACTGTATATGAGAGGAGATGGAATATGATGTGACAGCAACCAACTGGAGGAAGCAGATAGTGGGATGTGGCACAAGAAGGTTGGTAGTAGGTGATAGGAAATGGGACACGATGGGAAACAGCTGGGAGTATGCCACTGGAGAGAACACATGGTGGGAGATGATAGAAGATGGGAGGCAATGGGAGAGGGTGGCAGATGTTACATGGTGGGAAACAGCAGGTGGCGCTGGCCACACTGGGCAGGTACACAGGACCCTCAGGAACCCATGGGTGGGAGAAGCCCTCACAGCAGTGAAGGACCCTGGTGGAGCCCCTGAGCTGGGTTCCAGGGTGTAACTTCCTCCCTATCAGGCACAGATCCAGGCTCAGCCCTGTGCAAAGGGGACCCTGTGCCAGATCTAGGCAGCTCCCGACACCAGCTCTGCTCACGTGTGGTGGGTGAGGAGAACTTCACAATGAAGGGCTCCCTGCTGAAGGTGTCAGTCCCACAGGGCTCACAGCCATCATCGTAGTAGTAGCTTCCCAGCACAGAGACCATGTCTGACCTGAGGGAGGAGAGCAGAGCAGCCCCACCACAGCCAGGGCCCTGACGGTACCCACCACCCTTTGGGAGCTACTAGGGTGACAGTAGGTGACACAGTGGATGATGGACCCTGGCAGAATCCCTTACCTGTAGATGAAGAGGTACTGCTCCTTGTAGCTGGTCCGACCCAGGGGGACACTGACCAAATAGTCGTATGGATGCGGGGATGCACTGGGAGTGAGATGCAGAAGGGCTGAGAGGAGGCTCCCTGTGCTCCCCAGCACCCATCAGGCTCTCTTTGGTGTCCCAGCCATGGCAAGATGCCAGCTGGGATTTGTCCCAACCTCCCATCTGAAGGTGCCTTGTGTCATAAAGGTCACCTGTTGAGCTTGGCCATGAGGTCCTTCACAGAGCTCAGGTCAGCATCCCGGACCTCCTGCACCAGGGCAATGTCATATCCTGACAGGATCTGGGGGAACAAGCTCAGAGCTGCTCACCTTTGGCCAGGAGCTGCTCACAGAGGTACACGCAGGTGCCTGGACTGTGAAGGCTCCCAAGGTGGCAACAGAAGGGCAGTAGGGACCTGAGAGCCCAGGGAGTTCCTCTGCTGATTCCAGTGCCCTCTGTCTTGAAAGGACCTTGGGGTGACACAGTGCCCTTTAACACCCATCTGTCTACCACCCACCATCCTAGCATCTCCTTACTTGCAGGCTGCTCTGAGTGAGGAACCTGGGCAGCACCAAGCATCACCCATCCTCAGCTGGGGATCAGCAAGAATGAAGGAGGTCCAGGTTAGAGATGGGGGAAGAGAGGATGGATGGATGGATAGGTGGGTGGGTGGAGGACAAGCAGGCATAGGTGGGTGGATGGGGTTGTGTGGACAAGTAGATTAATGGGTGGGTGGATGCGTGGATGGATAGAGGTCTGCAGAAAGTTAGTGTCCAACTACCCCAAGCTGGCTACATCCCAGAGACCAGAGTGACTGGGACTGCCCCTCAACCCCCAGCACTCACAGAGACGATGATATTTGCGATCGTCTGGTTGGACATCTTGGCATCTCCAAACGCCTTGATGTTGAAGGCACTGATCTTCAGTGTGGTGGCCACATGCAGCAGGAGAGCTGCAACCAGCACTGACAGCACAAGCTTCGAGGACACCATCCTGCACGCAGAGGGGCAGGGATGGACTCAGCACCCCCGGCTGGGGGTGGAATTCGGTGCAGAGGAGAAGGGTGACCAGTGTATTCCCACTGGCTGTACTGGTTTCACTGGAAGTCTGCATTTTCCAGCAAACGTCCAGGTCACAGGGATGGTGCTCTCCCATCCAGCCACCCAGCTCCTGCTGCCACAGGGCCTCATCACGCCTGCCCCTCCTGGAGGGAGGCCAGCCTGCCCGTGAGGCTGGAGCAGGTAGCTTGCTGGCAAAGGGTGACACAGAGCAGCTGCTTCCTCCTTCACCACGCTCAGCCCAGACACCTCTCCTGGCTCTGGCAGCAAGAACTAGCAGTGTGTCTCTCCCATGCTTCCCTGGGTCTGTGCCAGAGACCCAAAAGTCCCCACAACAGCCATACTGGGACAAAGCATGAACCCCTCTGATACCTGTCCCCACCTCCTTCCCTGCCTGAAGCATCCTCACCTGGGGCATCCTGCCCACCTATGCATACTCCAACCCCCCCCAGCACGATCCTTGCCCCATCCTCACCCAAGCTGGAGTCTCCTAGAGCTCCTCACCGAGGCAGCACAGCAGCTTCCACCACGGGGAAAGGCATTTGGGAAGTATTTCCCATGGCACTCAGCTGCCCGAGGTAATGTTTCACCAGCCGATGGGATCTGAGCCCTGCCCACACTAAACTCCTCTGAGTGTCCTGCCCCACTGTAAGCCAGGATGGGCTGAGAGGATCAGCAGACACACAGCTTTTGGCAACCCTGGAGCCTGGCCAGAGGAAGGACCTGCTGCCCCCAGGCTTACTTTTTCTCCGGGGACAGCTGCTCTAGATAAGTCCTTACCTTTTCCTACTTGCATCCTTGCTTCGGCTGCAAATGCTACCATCCAGAGTGCTGCTGCCCCTCCAGTGGGTGACATAGCAATTTGGTAATGTGATGATTTGGACATGCCAAAGATTGCCCAAAGCTCCACAGATCTTCCCTGTTCCCAGGACACAGCAGCCTAGAGGCTCCTATATCCACTATATCCTGGGTGATGTTCTGAGCTGCACCCTGAGCTAGCATAATGGCAAAATTAAGCCCAGATGGAGAAGGTAACATGGGAAAGGGGGGCTGCTGGGGTGCAGGAGGGGAAAGGGACGTACCTTTGTGTTGTCCAAGGTCTGTGGAAGGAGAGGGACGTGCACCTGCATTTATGGGGAGGGACAGACTCACCTTGCCAAGTGCTTGCGCAGCCAAGGACTGTGTGAGGCCGCAGGCTCCATATGGCATTTTTCACGGAAATAAAGGTCTGCTCAGTGCAAGAACCAACCCTTTCAGCCAGAGCAAACACCTCCTGCCACAGGTAAGGCCCAGAGGGTGCCTGAAGTAATGCAAATGCCAAGAGAGATCCGCGAGGTGCGGGGAATCCCAGAGACCGTGCGTGGGGAACAGCAGCTCTGCAGTCCGGGGCATGGGCAGCTCTCATACACCACCAGCTACTGTTTCTCTTAATAAGTCTTTATTTCACTGACAGATCATCCAGCACCCTGCAAATCCAACAAGCTGGGAGTGGTGGATGCCCAGTGCTGGGGACTGAGTGCAGTCTGTGAGTCCTGCTGCAGCCCCACCGGCTCTGAGCCTTGGATATGATGAGTCCTTGTCATGCTGCCTGTCCCTAGATCCTCCTCAGGAGGTCACCTGAGGCAGAACCCATCTGCAAGGGTGCTGAGGTGTGCTGCACCCCACACACACCCTACCTCTGCCCTGTGGCCTTTGCTGATGTCCTGCTGCTCTCCGAAGGCAGCTGCCGCGTTTCCCAGGAGGGCCATGCCAGGCCCCTGCAGTGTCAGCCGCAACTTAGGGGCTGAGTGGAACACGACCCTGGCAGCCCCCGCCCCGGGGCCAGGCGCCCCCTAGAGCAGAGCAAGGGCATTTACCGTACTCTGCACAGTGGGATCAGGACTGGGCCCAGACTCGCCGCTATAAAAGGGCTGAGGCTCTCCAGGTCAGACCCAGGGCTACGCTCCCCAAGATCCTGCCAACAGGCAGGTCCAGGCACCCCTTCCAAGGCCAAGATCCCCACAGGCCAGACTCCCACATCAGGTCGAGATGCACCCGGGCGCCTGGACCGCACTCTGCTCAGCCTCAGGGCCAGGCTTGCCCCAGGCCAAGACCCGCTATGTCAACCCCTAGACTAGCTCCCCAGGGACAATACCCCTCAGGGCCGGACTCCTTCCAGGCCAAGACCCTTTACGGCCCAACCCCCAGCTCCAAGCCATCGTCCTCCTCCCTCTCCGCCGTTGGATGTCCGCCAGGGGGCGCTGCCGGCAACGGAAGCGAGTGGATGTTTTTTGTCCTAGCGGGGCCGCTGTAGCGCAACCTCTTTCTGTGCCGCGGCGGCTGGGGGAGGCCGCGCCGAGCGTGGCCAGGCCGGGCCGGGCCGGCGGGGAGCGGAGAGGTCTCTTCTGGGTGGGTTTCGGAGCCATGAGCGATATCCGGCACTCGCTGCTGCGGCGAGACGCGCTGAGCGCCGCCAAGGAGGTGTTGTACCACTTAGACATCTACTTCAGCAGCCAGCTGCAGAACGCTCCGCTGCCCCTCGTCGATAAGGGCCCCACGGAGCTACTGGAGGAGTTCCTCTTCCAGGTGCCAAAAGAGCGTGGCGCTCCGCCCAAGGTGAGCCCCGGAGGCCGGGCGGTTGGAGGGGTGAGGCCTGGTGGGGCCCTCAGAGGCCGGAAAGTCCCCGCCGGGGATGGTGGAGGCCCAGGCCCGGGGAAAGCAGGGCAGGCCCTGGAGGCTACCTTAGACCAGCTGTGTAAGGCGCTGAGAGGCCGGGCGTAGCATCGGGGAGTGGCTATGGAAGTTGAGGCCCCAAGGGCTCAGGACAGGATCCCTGAGGGGGCTGTTGTTGGAGACCTTAGAACAGGATAGGATCCTTAGAATGCTGCTGGAGACTGAGAGAGAGCACAGAAGGGATGGGATGAGGTTCCTCGGGGAGCTGCTGCTGGAGACCGAGGCTCTAAGAGGACAGGATGAGATAGCTGGGCTGCTGGTTACTGAGGGTTTTTTTTGGCGAGAAGACTGGTTGGCAAGACCTCGATGGACTAACCAGAGCTCGGGAAGACGTAACAGGGTGCTGGGAAGTTGTGGTGGACTGCCAGCTGCCTCACAGTATTGTGTCTGTGCCCTGCCAGTGTTATTAGAGGGCTGTGTGTGGGTTGAAGCTGGAATGGAACCTCACCATGGCTGCTGATGAATGTCAGGGTGCATGGGCTTGGAGTCTACTGAGCTCAGCTGTGACCCACCTTAGCAACTCAACAGCAGTCCTAGGACCTCAAGGGTATCTGGTCCAACCTTTCTGGGTAATAGAGGGAGGAAATATTTTTCACCCTAGTATTACTGTTGATCTCATCTCAGTCCATGGGCAGCATGCACAGGTGCAGTAAGCACCCATCTTGGGTATCCAAGTATTCAAATACAACTTAGAGCTTTTCAGTTGTTCAGGAAGCTTTGAATATGTGTGCTGGGCAAAAAATCTGAGTTTCTAACACCTGAGGAAAACTTTCAGCCTTTCCTGTTCCTGTTTTTCACCAAAGCAGCTCTCAGTTCTTCAAAAGCCCCACTGTATTTTGCAGCTATACTTTTGTTTTCTTTCAGAGACTGAATTCATTTCAGGAACTTCAGCTCCTTGAGATCATGTGCAATTATTTCCAAGAGCAAACCAAGGATTCAGTCCGGCAGATCATTTTCTCATCTCTCTTCAGCCCTCAAGGAAACAAAGCAGATGACAGCAGGATGGCTTTGCTGGGAAAGCTGGTTTCCATGGCAGTGGCTGTGTGCAGGGTTCCTGTTCTGGAGTGTGCTGCCTTCTGGCTGCAGGTACAGCTTCTGTGCAGGCAGGGAGGAAGCAGGGGAGGGTGCCTTGATGGGTGAACGGGGGCGTAGTGTCACCTACTGGTTGGTGACAGCTGGTTGCAGTCAGCTGCTCTTTCCTGGCAGTTTCAGCTGATATAACACCTGGTTGCTGCAGCCAAGTTCACCTTGCTTTTGTGCTCAGGTCTTTTCCTTTATCACGAAGGAGAGCTTTTGCCAGTCCATTTACGTGCTGCACTGGCAAAAGAAAGTCTGGGGTTTCTCACCGTGGGTGAAGGGTGGTTTTTTACTTCTTATTTTAACATTTTTCCACCCAATCCCAACACAATGAAAGTTTGAAGTTTGAGGGGGATCACCAAGGTAGGGAACAAAACCAGGCTCGTTCATTGTCACATTACCCAGAGACGCCAACTTTGGAGTTTGGCAAATAACTTGTGTGCAAGTTTGGGCATGGCAGAAGAGACAAACCTCTTTTCTGAGATAGAGACATGAAATACCTGTGTCTGGTCTTCATAACTGTGGATGTGTATCAGGAGTCTTCTTTATCTCCTCCTTCCCCATTGAAATTCTCTACCTGGGAAGTACATCTTTGTCCTACTGCCTTGTGGGCTGTGCAGAAGGCACTTGCTTTACAGAAAGGGAAGAGCAGAAAGACTGCTGGGAGAAGAGTGGGAGAAGGCAGACCAGTATTGTTTCTGTGGGTTCCCTCTTTTCTCACCTGGTGGAGGAGGAAAGGATGTTACCTGAACAGCAGAAGATGATGCATATTTTTTTTTAGATCACAGCTTTTAAGTGTCATGAGGATTGCATAGAAATTTTCCCACACTAAAAATGTCAAGCACAGCTGAGAAGTTACTGAACTGATTGTTCTGATACTGAACTGGTTGAACTACTGAATGATGTTGCTGAAGTAGTACAAAAAAAGTAATCTGAGTAAGAATACTGATATGAAAGGTTTTAATATAAAATTACAGCTACTGTAAACACAAAATAATCAACATTTCCTCTAATACTATGAAATAGGAGTTGTGTTTCTGTCTGAGTGGGTCTTTGAGAGAGAGAAAACACGTGGTACTTTGAGAATACCTTTAAACAGCAAAGTAGGTGGGTGATACGGGCAGGCATGGTGCTTAGGCCATGCAAACTTTAAAGTCTGCTCTGTACAATTTTCTATGGCTGAGTTTAATCCACTTTTCCCTCTGTGCACCCCTGCAGCGAACCCCTGCTGTGTACTGCGTGAGGCTGGCCCAAGCCTTGGTGGATGACTACTGCAATTTGGTGCCAGGCTCCATCCAGACTCTGAAGCAGATATTCAGTGCCAGTCCTCGCTTCTGCTGCCAGTTCATTACATCTGTCACAGCTCTCTATGACCTCTCTTCAGGTAGGTGTTTCCAAGCCCTGTCTTTTGAAGTAAGAAGTGCAGTGTAATGCAGCACAAATTAACTGTGGCAAGCAGATTAACTGCTGAAATCCTGAAGGTGCTTGTTGCCCTGTAATTATGGCCAGAAGCAGCTAAGGGGTGTGGCAGTTGCTTCATCTGTCACCGTGAGGAGAATAAAAATAACCACTCAATGGCTGAATATTTGGTGGAGAAGCAGCATGGTAATGCCTGGCACAAAGGGTAGCATCCTCCACAGAGGGCATCTCCTATGAGGAGGTGATGCACCGTGACTGTGAAGTCAGTGTTTTAATTTGTCTGTGGCCAAGCTGCAGTTCATGGCTACCTTTTCACTTCTCACTTGAACCTTTAGAGAATCTTATACACCTTTACCTGTCATGCAAGTGTGTTGTGGCACTGGTTTTTTCCACTTGTTTAGGTAAGTGACAAAGAAAATGAGCTGAAGGATTAGGGTGAAGAGAAGAAAAGGGCCAACAGGTTTTTCCTGTTCCCTCACTTGTTGTACTGCCTCTGGCAAGGGATAAATGAAGACTGGAGAAAAAGTGAGGAGATAGTGGGTGGGAGAGAAGAAAATCAAAAGAAGCTTTACTGAGAAAGGGAATAAATGTTGGCATTTGGTGGTATATTTGTAGAATCATAGAATGGTTTAGGTTGGAAGGGACCTCAAAGATCATCTAATTCTGACAGCTGCCATAGGCAGGAACACCTCCCACCAAAACAGGTTGCTCAAGGCCTCATCCATCTTGGCCTTGAACACCTTCAGGGAGGGAGCATCCACAGCCTCCCTGGGCAACCTGTTCCAGTGTCTCACCACCTTCACTGTAAAGAAAGCATAGGAGGAGAAAGTGAAGTCAACAAAAACATGGTTGTGCCCTTCCTGGGACAAAGGAGTGTTTGCTGTGGTGTCTTGTGAGAACCAGCAGTGTTGGGAAAGTTCTGGAATCATGACAGTGCAGGAGGGGTGTGTGTGAGAGATCATAAAGATTAATCCCGTGCTGTGGTGCAAAGCTCAGCATACCCAGCAATAACTTTTCCTATCTTCAGATGACCTCATCCCTCCTTCAGATCTGCTGGAGTTGATTGTTTCCTGGATCTTTGAAGACCCTCGCTTGATCCTCATCACCTTCCTGAACACTCCTATTGCAGCCAACCTGCCAATAGGCTTTCTGGAGCTCACCCCACTGACTGGACTGATCCGTTGGTGCGTGAAGGCTCCCTTGGCTTACAAAAGGAAGAAGAAAGCCTCTCTCTCAAATGGACATCCCCCTGGCAAAACTGCCAAGGACTCTGCTGCAGGAGAAGACAGAGATTACCACCAGCTGTACTCAAAACTGCATCTAAGTGTCCTGCAGGTTCTCATGATGCTTCAGGGGCACTTAACGGAAAAGAACCTTTATGGGCGCCTGGGGCTAGTACCCTTTGACCACATAGTTCCACTCGTTGAGGAAATTAACAGACTATCTGATGAACTCAACCCTCTCAATGCATCCAAAGAGATTGAACTGGCTCTAGACAGACTGGCTCAGGCTTTGCAGGTGGCCATGGCATCAGGAGCACTCTTGTGCACCAGAGGTAAGTTGTCTATAGGGCGGGTGGAGTCCTTGGCATAGGATTCCTTTCTTCCAGCATATGGATGTCCTATGAGGGAGTTTTGAGGTAGGGAGAAAAAAATATCAATGTGTGGACTGCAGAAGTGGTAGTTTGCTGCTCTTAGGAAGTGATAGTGCAGGAAATAGCTCAGGGCAAATACCTGGATGGGGAGTAAGAAAGGAGAGATCACTGATGCAGAGCTGAAGATCTAATCCTGCAGCTATATCACATATATATGTAACAAGGGGGTTCTAACTGGTTATCTGACATGCAGACAAATGTGACCCCCTCAGAGCTGCTTGTAGCCATTGAAAAATCCCTGTTTAGTTGTGTTTCTCTGAGGCTGCCTGCTGGAGGAGAGTCCATGAAGCACATGAACATACAGCGTGGGTGTGCTAGACAAGGAATTTGAAAACAAACAAAAAATCTTCATCTGGAACTTCTGGGCCTTCAGATCTCCTATAATGAGACCTCATTTCAGTGTGTGCAGTTTCAGTTATACTTAGAAAAGGAGCTGTCTAACATGTCTTTTGTCTGTATTGTCTGTCTCTAAAAGTGGTCCTTGAAAAAAGAACTGCAGAGATGAAAAAGGGAAGTGCCTCACCAGCACAGTGTCAGCCAACCAGACTTTTCTCTTGAAAACAGGCCTAATTTTTAGGCAACAAGGTTTAAAGCTTCCTAACAGGTACAGAGTGGCCTCTGCCCAGACAGGCACCTGAGGCTTTTGCCCTGGTTAAACCGGTGCTGCTGGTCAAATCTCGGTGTTGTTCTTTCTGATCTTTCATAAAGTAGCTCTGGTTGTAACAAGAACAGGCAGAAAAGTGGAGTTCTTTGAGCTGCTGGCTGATTTGAGATGTGGTTTTTATTGATTTACCTGGTACTTTCTGAACACTTGTTCATCCTGTAGAAGTGGAAGGTAATTCAGTGCAAGCAGCTGCTGAAATACAGTTATTTCACTGTTTGGGGAGTGCATTTATCCACAAGTCAGGAATTTATTCTCAAGCTCTTCCCAAAAGGACTCTAGCAACAGAGTATGAAATACCTTGGTATTGCACATTCTACACTGAGGCTTGGTCTGCCTTGAAACAAAGCAGCACAGGTTCAATGAGGAACATACAGTAACATGGCTGGTGTGGAAAGCTCAGGTAGTGGCTGATCAGATGGATGAACATTTTTCTCTCCTGTGGAAGTTTTTGGCCTGAGAATGAGATTGGAGCTTTTTCAGTAGTCTCCTTTTCCTCGGAAGCAGAAGGAGAAGGTTCTGGGGAGACCTTATAGCTGCATTTTGTTATCTGAAGGGCACCTACAGTAAGGCTGGGGAGGAACTGTTTCCAGGAGCATAGGGCAGTGATTTGTAGATATAGGTAGAGTAGATGTAGACCGGACATGAGGAGGAAGTTCTTTACAATGAGGATATACTGGAACAGGTTGCCCAGATATGTGGAGGCTCCATCCTTGACCATAAAGGTCAAATCTAATGGGGCCCTGAGCAACCTGATCTAGTTGGAGGTATCCCTGCTGACTGCAGGGTGGGTTGCACAAGGTGACCTTTGAGGGTTCATTCCAACCAAATGCATTCTATAATTCTAAGGAGAGCAAAATTTCTCTAATTTTGGATTTACCCTTATTGTTATGTTTCCTGTCCTCTTTCAGATGACCTGAGAACTGTCTGCTCCAGGCTGCCACATAACAAGTAAGAGACCTTTCTGCTTCTGTGTGGGCTTTGAAGCATGTTGCAAGACACACACCTGAGGGCTGTTGAGATAACATCTCTAAAAGATTGTGTTTGCTTTTTGGAAATTTGCCCTCGTTCATTGCCATACTTCAGCACAAGGGTAATGGTGACAGTGCTGGCTATTCCTTCTCTTGCAAGCTGAAGTTCTGACTTCAGTGTCTCCCACATTAGAGGTCGTTTTGCCCAGCCTGTGTTAGAGCAAATGTACAGAAAGGGAAAGAGAAACCAGAAAGGCAGGGGAGAGGGAGAAGTGTTCCATAAGGCCAGATTGGATGAGGTGTTGAGCAGCTGAGCTGAGGCTAGTTGAGTGGCATCCCTGCCAGGGAGGTTGGTGTAGATGATCTCTAATGTCCCTTCCAACCTAAGCCAATCTGTGACTCAGAATTCAATCCCTTCCCTCTTGCCGCTCAGCAGTGCCATGTGTTGGTCATGAACTATCCTTGAAGCCAACCCCTCGTGGGCTGGCAAGAGCCACAACAAAAGCCTTCTCTAATCCTTACCCCTCTCTGAATTTCTCTCCACAGCCTGCTCCAGCTGGTGATTTCAGGTCCAGTGCAGCAACCAACTCACAGTGCTCTGCCACCAGGATTTTACCCTCACATCCATACCCCTCCTCTGGGTTACCCTGCTCACGCCGCACACCCGGCACTCCCAGCTCATCCGTCGCTCCCGGCTCACCCCGTACAGACGTTTATACCAGGAATGACATTCCCATACCGACCCATTCGCTGAAGTGCTAGGACTGTAGAGTGTCTCCAGTTCCCCCTTAGTTCAAGGAAGCCTTGCAGATGAAACCAAATGTCTCGGGAACCACATTTTCCTCTTTGGTGTAGAGCTGAGCAGTGCTTGCGTGAGGGATTGTCCCTTCAGCAGCAGAGAGGACACGGATGAGGACGAGCAGGCTGCAGCCAGTTTGGATGTGGGATGCAGATCCTAAGGCAGATGACAGGGACTAAAGGAGGGGCTGGGAAGAGGCAACAGAAACATGAAACCTCTGCAGCGTGTTGAAATCTTTTGGATCTGCGTTGTTTCATATCATCACCAAGGGTGTGCTCTTAGTCATGTTTTTTCAGCAGCCCTGATCTGTTTACAGCACAGGGATCCCAGCTGCTCTTGCTCCAGGAGGGTCAGAAAGAAAAGTGTGAGATTTCTCAAGCTACTCCACTCCAGCCTGCTCATTTCTTTGTAAATGTTTGTATCTATAGCTACAGAGTATGTGTACACTGTATATTTTTGGAACACAAATGTTCGTTTCAGAAGCACAAGGTAGAGTAAAAGCAGCACTTCCTATTAAAGGAAACAATTTAAGACACATAAAATATTCTGCCATTTTGTCTCAGAAAGTCCAACCTGTTAGGCCTCTGCCAGGGAGGGAACAAAACCCTTCATGGCTGTGCTGACTCACCATCCTCCAGGATGGGGAAATGCCCTCTTTATTTCCCTCAGTCAGTGATTCTTGAAAGATCTGGTGTGCTTAATTAATGCTCAGTGGAAACCTGGCCAGAAGCTGGCTGTGGTGTGCTGGCCCAGCTCTGTGGTGCAGGCCAGGTGCTGCTGATGCTACAGCAAAATAGTTCTTCTGCCTCCTTCAGCTGAGCTCTTCTCTGTCATCATCATGCAGTGATGCTCTGAGCCCCTGCTGCTGGGTGAAAAAAAAAAAAAAACAAGAAAAAAGTTCCTGCCTATATCTTAGTGAGTTTATTGAAGGCTTACACTGCTGGTGACTGTGGTTACCTGCCTGCCAAAATAGTGCAGATTAAGTGGAAGCTGGGCAAGTCTGATTTGAATGAAACAGCTAAGAAGGAAATGGTGCTTTCCCTTCTTGGAAAAGGAAGGTAAATAAAGCATATTACTACAATATCATTACTATCTTTTGGCCAGCCCTGAAGCAGTCAGGCAATTAGTTTGATGATCACTGTAGGTCCTTTCCAGATGAATTTTTCTTCTCTCTTGCTGTCGTCATCTCTATCACCTTTCTTCTCTTCTTCCTTTCTTCTTATTGTCCTCTCTTCTCTCCCTTCCTCTCTCTATGGCTCTGTACAGGTTCAGCAAGGCCAAATGCTTTAAAAAGCTAACTAGAGTCATTGCCAGCAGCGCGCCCCAGCAGTCCCACCAGCTGTCCCAGTGCCCTTGCAGTGCAGGACTAGGGGACGCTGCAGCAGAGGTGAGTGACCAGACAGCGCCCTCTCTCCGGAGCCCTTGCTGCCCAGGGGCGCCTGGTTAATTAGAGCTCCCGTTCATCAGCCGCGGCGATGCCCTGCGCTGCCCTGCCCCGGGCTGCCCGCCTGGCCCGGCGCTGGGCCGTGTGCGCCTGTGCGGCCCCGGTGACGTGCCCCCGGCTAGCCTATGAGACGGCTCCTTACTGCGGGGTGCCCGGGGAGCGGAAGCGGCCGCAGGTGTCCGTGCGCAGCCGGCCCGCCGCCCGCTCCCGCCGCCCGCTCCCGCCGCTCGGGATGCGCTGAGCCGACCCCGTCCGCCCCGCGGCGCGCCCGCCCGGCGCCCGCCGCCACTCCGAGGTGAGCGGAGAAGCGCGCTGGGACCTTCCGAGCTGAGCAGGGGCTCGGCATTGCCGTGGCCACTCCGGCCCCCCGGTTCTTAGGCCCGTCCCCTCGGGCTGCCCTGTCCCTTCGCCTAGTACGCTCCGAGCTGCGTTCGGTGGCTCAGCCCGAGCGCAGGAGAGGCTGCAGCGTTAGCTAATGCGCCCCTCTGTAGCAGAATGTCCCTCGGCGGGGCGGGAATGTGGCATACGCCGCGAGATGCAGCTCCTGGTCTTGCACAGGAGCTCTCCTGGCTGCTCTCCGGCCCCTGCCGGGCTGGGTCACGGCTCACAAACACCTTTGGCCTCCCCACCTTGGCTTTTCTGTGCTGTACAGAAGTCTCTGAACCAGCCTGTAGGGTTTTAGTGAAGAGAAAGTGGTTGCTCGACTTAGTATGGAAGTAACACAGGAGCTGAATCTCCGTCCAGCATGTGTCTTGGAATTTCTGATGGCTTTTGATCAAACTGGGCCTTAAATGTTGTCCCAGAAGCTTCATGGCACAGTGAATCTTGCTTGGCACGGTGGGAGCTGACTGTGCCAAAAGTGCTCCAGTTGGCTGTGCTCAGTTCCTTGGGCTGTGCAGTGTCTGTTTATGGTGTATCTATATGGTGAAAATAACATTTTCATTTCAGAGGCTGGTGAAGCTGCATGCTGAAATTGCTGCTTTTGTTTCCTCTCATGATAACTAGGGCTGGTGTCCTTGCCACAGGAATTACTGGGTCCAGCCATGAGCTCTTAGACATTCACCCTCGATTATAGGCATCAAGTTATTGTCAAGCTGTTTAAATATTTATGTTTACTCTGGAATTTGACCTCTGTTGGCCTCCTCTGTTGTAGTTTGTCCTGCCTTTGTTATGCTGTAGCACCTCCCAGTATCAGCCAGCCCCTGCTAGGTGACCATGGTGAGCTCCCCTGAACCTTGACCGTGAATTGCATTATTCTCTCCTCTCTTGAGAGCTGCCTGAATGCAGCTGAGTGTCTGACCTTTTATTGACAGATAAACAGAGGCATTAAATATCCAGAACTAGCTTAGAGCAAAGGCTTTTTAGATGTGTGTTTTTCCCCCTCTCTGTTTGTTCTGTTAATTCCCAGTATCCTGTTTTGACTGCAGCTGAGCAAATTGATGTTCTCAGGGAACTTGCTCTGAGAGTATCTTGGGTTTGGTTTTGTTTTGTGTTGCAGTGGGTAACACAAATGAGAAGTGGTTGCCTTTATCCAGCCTGCATTCCCTTTTTGTCTACCAACTTACAGACTTCCTCTGCCATTTTATTGGTCTTTTGGTATTGTTTGAGCTTTCTACAACTGTGAACAGCTTTAGATTTTCCTGTCTTGGAAATCTATGCCCTGTCCTAATGGATCAGCAGCCAATTTTGTTGCATATCTATTTCTCTTGTTTTCTATCTAGTTTTTGTGAATCTGATGAATGGTTTATAGCTGGAATCTCTTCTTACTATGGATTCATCCTAGACTTGCTTCCTCTTAGCTGCCATAGGCTGTCCTTAGTTCATCCTAGTTTCCCACAACAGCCTTTACTGGGAGAATAGTTCTAGTAGCTTTTGGGAGTCCTAGTGCCTGATGTTTTCCAACTAAACCAACTCCTTGTGTGAATTAAGCTCTCACAGCCCATAGCTCTCTCCCAAGCTCTTATAATTAGTGTGGACTCTTTGCTTACAAGATAACACTGGAGCAGCCTCCCATCAGCAGTGGTACTGGGTACTGCCTGATGCCAGGGTTTTGAGTAGATGGGTTTAACTTGCAGGTTATAAGAAGCAGTTCTGTTCTGCCTAGTAAAGTGGGCCTTGAATTAATCTTTGTATACCTGGTAGCAAATAAAGACCCATGCAGTACCAAGTATGCCTTGTTCTGACAGGCCTGTGAAGTTGCTGCTGCTGCTGTTCCTCTCAGCTGCTTGCTTGATGTGTTTAAAGCAAAACAACGTCTGAGTGATCACTGAGGGGCTGTCCTGTGACTACCCCTCAGAGCCTGTTGCATTCTTCATTTTCCTTTCTTTTCCTAAACCACAGTGGCCTCACATGTAACAAAACCTTGTGGGAACTGCCAGCAGAATGCAGAAAAATAGTCGTTTGTAGTCAGGAGCTCAAAGAGCCTTTAACACTCTGTATTTCTTTAGCTAAACATAGTCTGGTACTTCTTTGCTTTCTGTTACTTCTTTCCCAGTAAGGGTGGTCTTTATTTGCACGTGGGGGTATTTATTAATATTTACAAATGTCTGAAGGGTAGGGAACAAGAAGAAGGGAACAAGGTCTTTTCAGTGGTGCCCTGTGATAGGGCAGGGGGCAACTGACACGAGTGGAAACACAGAGGGTTCAGCTCAACATGAGGAAAAACTTCTTTGCTGTGCCGGTACAAAGCTCTGGAACAGGCTGCCCAGAGAGGATGAGGAGTCTGTTTCTCTCTTAGCTTTCAGAACTTGACTGGATGTGTTCCTGTATGGCCTGCTCTGGCTGGGGGGGGTTGGATTGGATGATCTCCAGAGGACCCTTCAAACTCCTACCATTTTATGTTTTCTTCTTGGATAGTTTGGTTTTTTTTAGTGGGGAGAGGGATGTATTGTGAATATGAGTGTTGGGTCAGTATAGTCTGATAAGTTAGTGTTAGTATCTTAGCCTGTCAGCTGGTGTGAAATGGTCTTCCTGCCCAGGAAGCCACCCCCTCTCTTCCTGTTTATTTTCCACCTCCCTATCCCCAACCCCAGCCACTCCTTCCATAATTCATGGAATGAGCAGGAACAGGTGAAACTGTGGTTGCAAAGGCTGACTCTAGATGACAGATACGTAAGGAGTTACAGGTACAACCCCGGTGACTTCCTCATGAGTGGCGTGCAGAGATGAATCAGAGCTCTTACAGCTCTGCCCCCCTGCTCATCACAGGCTTCTGGCCTGGAGGCAGTCTTTGATGATGAACAGTTCCCTTGGGTGAGTTGGTGCTATCCCTCTGCTGCTGTTAGTGCTTTGTTCCTCCGGTGTGAAAATGCTTTTAAAGGAACAGTTAGGCTAAGCTGGTCAGTGTAACCTCAAGGAAAGGTCTTAGCTGAGCATCTCTTCTACAAACTTGAGAGTTGAGCACTGTCTAAAATCTGTTTTAGAGAGGCATTGTCCTGCCTTCCTGTGTCTTTAACCAGTCGCAGCCTGTCTGATGGCTTCAGTGCAGGGTGTTGCCAAAAGCCCTAGAGTTTCTTGTCTCTTGCCTGGTCCTCCTACCAACACTTCCCTCCACGCACCGAGGTGGGAATGGGAGCTGCTCAGTTTGGCAGTTTCTCCTTTTCAGCGTACTGTTGTGGGTGCAAGAGCAGACATCTATACCAGAATCCATGTGAGGCGTTAGTAGCTTGAAACAGTAGCAGTGGAGGGGGGCAGGTGTTGAATGGAGCCTGCTGGAAAACACCATTCAGAAAGAAAATGAGAAGGAGCTATGTTGGCTCACAGTTTGAATTCAGCGCCTTGGAGAGGTGCAAGTTTGGGGCACTTCCCTGCCAAGGAAGGAAAGAAAGTTTGGGTTGGTTTTTTTTCAAGCTTTGTGTTTTTAAAGCACCTCATTTGCAACAGCCTCTAAAAAGTTGCTTGTCTCCCGTAGTGGTGTAGGTGGAGGCTTTATCAAGCTCGGTAATGAGGACAGTGTCTGGGAAATGGAGGCAGGGTGGATTCCCCCCTCCCGCTGTTTGTGCTACACAAAGCTGAATTCCTGGCAGGTTTTTTTTTAAGTCACTACATACATTTTCTGCGTAGCTGTTTGTTCTGACTCAGAAATGGCAGTGAGCCTGCATGTATGATGAGTCGTTTGGGGTGCTTTTGTTGTTTTCTGGAGGAGCAGCTGCCTATTGGAATCTTGCTGTATAAGGTACTGGAGCTCTCCTCTGACCGGCTCCTGGTTGTTAAATGTGCCTCTATTGTGACCCTTGGGTTTTAACTCCCTGCAGTGCTCCTGTCTCAAAGCAGATTTTCTCTTCTGCGTCTTAACAAGAAAAGATTTAACAGCGAAACCCTCTTAGAGATTCCTGTTGGCCATTCCCGGAGGAATCGCTGTATCTGGGGCAGCAGGAAGCTTCCTGCAGCCTGCTTGAGAGACGCTTCATTCTGGTACCGACTACCGACTCTTGCAAAAGCCACGGCTCCAGTGATGTATCAGGAGCTGTAGGGTAAAAGAACAGCTCAGGCGGCATCTCTTATGCAAAACATTGACATTCCGGCTGCTGGAAGGCTGACAAGACAAAGCCGAAGTGTGCAGAGGCTCAGGGATACCAGTATCAAAGGATTTCACTAACAGTAAGTGTTCTCATTTCAAGTAAATAAGCACTGCTTGCCGTGCAGGTAGAACTACATTTTGCCTTTTTAATATCCTTTTGGGGTCGGTTTCAAATCCTGATCCTTTGTGGCAGGTGGCCAAAGTGTTAATGGCTGTGATTCTGTGGTTTTTGCCTTCCAGGCTTTTAGTCCTGTGATGTTCATGAGTCGGTCTGGGTGTAATGGAAAGTGAATTGCAGAGCTGGGGATGAGGCTCGAGTGCGTTTCTTAGAATGATGTCAGGATTTCAGAGCTGAGGACAAATTGGCTGAGCAGCATGGGACGAGCCTTTTGGAGGTGGGCTCAGTGCCAGGATCGGTTTTCCCAGGTTGTGTGCCACAGTGTTGCCTTCTTGGCTGCCTGAGTCCAGTGTGCCCTGGCCAAGCTCTGAGGTAGTCCTCACAAGAAAGATTTACTATCAGATGGACTTGTTTGGTGTATTTGGTGTTCCATGGGGTTCGGATTTAGCAGGATGGTACACAACCCGCTGAAACCACAGCACAAGCATAACAAAGCAATTGCAGTGCACAGTGGAATCCAGACGTAGATGTGATGTCTGTTACTGGTCTCTACATGCTCAGCAGAATGGTGCTCAGCATGTGCAGTCACCAGAAAGGAACATGCAGGCTGAAGCCAGCTCAGACCCTTTCCTTTCTTCAAAGATTTATGCTTTATTTTTATACTTTGAGCTCAGCTTTCTCCATGTGGGCCTGGCTTGCTCAGAAAGACATTGTTCTTTGCTAATTGTCTGGGAGCACCTGACAGATCACTGCTGCAGCTGTTTTAGCTAAACTTAAGGTTACTCGTGAGCCTCCCTGCTATTGACATAAATTCAGCTTTCTTTGCACCACTTTCTTTCCCAAACTCAATGGTTTTTGCACTTCTCCACTGCAGAGGTGTACTGGTTTGGCACACTATCCTGGATTGATTTACTGGAAAAGAAAGTTCAGGCACTGTAAAAGTCCTTTCTCCAGAGCAGTGTCCTGGAGGGAAGTTTATTAAAGCTTGAGAGCTGTTTTGGAAGCAGAGGGGATGTACAGAGCAGGGCTGGGCTACTGTCACATCTTCAAGGTGTGGCAGCCTGGGAGATCATTAAGGAGGAAGGTGGTTGGAGAAGGCACTTTTTTTTGCACAGAAGTAACCTGCTGCTGAAGGAGTTTAAATAATGAGGAGCTCAGCCTTGTGCTAGTGCATGTCCCTGAGTGACCAGGAGACTGCGAGGGGCTCTGAGGTGCTGGTAAACATGACCAAAAAACCCACAGTGCCTGCCTCAAAAGGTGTGGTGGACTGTTGTGAAATGGCGTAGTCTAGTGTCAGACCCTGTTTCCAGCCATATTAGTACATTAGTTTCAGACCAAGACACAGAATCAGGCATTTTATCCTAGACTGCTCCTTAAGAGTCTCATTCACTCCAAACATCTGCTAATGCAGGGAATGAAGTGATGGCAGTGCTGGGCTACACTCCCGTGGGACGTGATTAATGGTACAGAAAGGGAGGTGAAACAATCTCCATTCTGCTCTGCACTCTGAACTCCAGGCTCTGCTGGTTTGAATGACACACAATGAATGAGGAGAATCATCTTCTGGGCTTTGTGTGTTGCTTTGTTGTCCGAAAGGAACCTCCATGGGATTCCTAGAAGGAGCAGGAGCATTACATGGGTTAACTGGAGTATAACAAATAGCACCTAGCGGTAAGCTTGTATCGCACACAGAGCAGAGATTGTGCCGGTGTAGGCAGCACATCTAGCACTCCAGCTTTACAGTTGCACTTTTGCACGCAAAAGAATTAGTCTGAGTCCAGGGGCAGTGCAGAGATTTGCTCCTCGCTGATGTTATGTGGGACTGTGGACCTGAGCAACCTGACCTAAGCTGTGGTGAACCCTGAAAGAGCTTTCCAACCTCTTTTTTTTTATCAGACCTTAAGTACTACCTAGGAGGTATCAAAGCAAGCATGTAAATACTTAAAAAACTGGCTCCTTTTGCTTTGATAGTGGTGCCCTAAGTCCTAGAAGCACCTCTCTGAGATTCTTAGTAATAAATTCATGATGTTTACAAATCCAGTGAAAATTTTGTTGTGTGAAATGAAAAGAACTTGCTAAAGGGTGTCTGTATGGAACATTCCCTGTGAGACCAGTAACCTAAAAACATAGTAAGCTCAAAATGAAGTGCAGAAGGGAAATCTTTACTGCTCTGTTGGAATTAGACCTTTGGCTGGTTCAGATTGAATGGTTTAATATAAATCAAATCCCCAGTGCCAGACAGCACAAGGTAGAGAGAGTCAGTGATGTGAAAACTCCTGCTGGCACTCCTGAAGTAACACGTCCCCTAGGCAATAACAGAGTTTGTGTCAGTTTTGGGGATGGTGGTGCTCAGTCACAGCCAATGTGTGCCTGTCCTGCATTTTGAGTAGCTCTGAAAATTCTCTCTAGGCTTTGTTTAATCTTATTTATTTACAAGTGGGAAAGAAGTCAGTAATTGTTGTGCTTTTTTTTTCCCTAGAAGCCTTGTTTTGCTGGGGTTTGAGAACTGTCTGGACAGAAGTCACAAACAAGGGTTTGGTGCTGACAGTGGAGCATTACCTTTGGTGAGGGTACCAGGAACATTGAAATCAGCCCTGGCCCACTCTGTGTGTGTGCAAATCTTCAGGGAATATCTGGCAGTCTGTGTTTGTGCTGGGCAGATGGGCTGCTCACGTCGAGTGAAATGCAGCCAGCTCCTCTGCATTGGTCCTTTGCTGGGCTGATGGGTACAAAGGTGTGGCCATAGGCAGAGGGATGTGGCCTGACAGCCAGAGGAAGGGTCAGCTCACATACTGCCTTTGTGCACTTGCTTAGCACCACTGCAGCTCCCCAGGCCTGCCCCACGTGCGGTGAGTTCTTGGGAGCTGTCTGGAAGAACTTAATCTTTTCCTTCTGTGGAATGGCAGCAGATAATCCTTAATAATCGAGCTGGAGTGTGCTTGAGGAAAATGCTTTCAGTTCCAGAAGGTGAAAATCTTCAGCCCAAGCAAATTAGGGTCTGCACAGTTGAATAGTGCTGGTGTCTGCCGTAGTGGGGTGGTTGGCACTGAATCTTTTGGGACAGTGCTTCATGAGTAGTAGGATCCAGGATCCAGCAGTGTGCCAGTGCTTGGTTTCCTTCATTCTTTCCTGCAGGCTTCTTTCTGTTCAGGGGAACTTGACTTTGATTAGCTCTGCAATTAGAAAGTGGAAGATTTTTATGAGCTTCCATCTAGCTTTGGTTCTGCAGGTGAAGAATATTCTTTCACAGTGGTTTTTGTGTGTGAACACTCAATTTGAAGCCCATACACCTGTTACTGGGAGTTATACATGTACATAATTCTAGTTAGTTCTCATTTAGCTTTAGTTTTAGATTAACTCTACCAGAAAACTCAGTGATATTGGTTGCTAGATTATACCTTTTTTACCTTTGAGATTTTCATTAGCTGGATGGAAATTGAAGTCCAAATAAAAATCCATAAATCCAGCATCTTGTGATGGTCCATTGCTGAAAACCAGCTCACTTTCACAGGATGCACAAGGCAGAAACATTGTCAGAATGTGTTTAAGAGTGCTAAACAAGGGAAATCTTAACTTGCTGAACTACTTGGCCAAGCTTTTCTATGTATGGAAGCACTCAAGAGATTTTCAAACACATTGAAGCAGCTGCCTGCCAAATTCTAGCAAGCATCAGGCTTTATATCTTGCAGTTGAACATCCTGTTGGGCTAAGAGTGCTGATTCTGTGTGGTGGACACAGTTTCTCTAGAAATAGGTCATTATGCAGATTGTATCTCTCTTTTTTATTACTAATTTTCTCTTTCTCAAATACAAGAGCTCTAAGAAAGAAAGAGAACTTCCTGCTCTTGAGAAAATCCCAAGTTGAGGTAGTTTTGGCTCTGAGACATCTAGATCAAGTAGAGGAACTGTCCCTGCGTCTGGTAGGTACCCTAAACTCGGAGCAAGAGCTGCTTTTGCACAGTAGGGCCTGGGAGTGCTGGTGGTAGGAGTGTGTCAGTAGCTGTACTGGGCTCACTGAGCTGAGTGAAGGCTGATCATTCATGGAGGCACAACCATTGCTTGGCCTCCTCTGCCTTCTAGACACAATTGTGAATTCATAGAATTGTTTAGGCTGGAAAAGACCTTTAAGATGGAGTCCAGACATTAACCCAGCACTGCCAAGTCCACTGCTAAACTATGTCCTTCAGTACCACATCTGGATGTCTTTTAAATACCTCCAGGGTGATGATTCCACCACTTCCCTGGGCTTAATCACTCTTTCAGTAAAGAGATTTTTCCTAATATCCAGCCTAAGCCTTCTTTCATACAACTTGAGGCCATTACCTCTTGTCCTATCACTTTTTCCCTGGGAGAAGAAACCAGCCTCCACCTGGCTCCAGCCTTCTTTCAGGGAATTGTAGAGGGCCAAAAGGTTTCCTCTCAGCCTCCTTTTCTGCAGGCTAAACAACTCCATTCCCTCAGCTGCTCCTCTCAAAACTTGTGCACTAGACCCTTCACAGTTTCACTGTATTTCTCTGAACCTGCTTCAGCACCTCAGTGTCCTTCTTAGAGTGAGAGCCCCCAAACTGATTATTTCTTTATGCCTCAAGACATTTATTGTGCCCTTCAAACCCAAGCTGACTGTAAAAGTGATGTTCTTGTCATTGTGCTACCTGGGACTTCTGTTCAGGACTCTGGCTCTGCTGATTGCAGCATTTCACAGGCTGTGCAGAGGACCCAAATCTTGGCTGTTCACCCAGATATCTGAAGAGCCAGAGGCTCTCACCTGGAAATGAAAAGAACTGACTTTTGTCTGGGATTTCTTTTCTCTTGGTCATAGCAGCCACCTTCTGCAGATGCTGCAGCAGCAGCTGCACCTAGCCAGGGAGGAAGATACACAGGGCTGCTCTCCTGAAACTTTGTGGCAGGACACAGTGGCAGAGGGGTGTCCTAAACGTTCTTTAGATGTGTAGCAGCACTCAGATTGGGTCACATAATGCAAAGCGAATGGAACAAGTCCCTGCAAACACAGCCCGTGCTGGGAAACTGCTGTCTGGATTTGAGGGGTGGGGAATTGTCCTGCTGAACAAAGCAATCATGGATTGCTTTTTTTAAGGCTGGCCTCAGCTGCAGGATAATGCATAATGCTTGCCTAGCTCTTTGAGAATATAGTGTTAAATAAACACGAGCTAATCCTCACAAGAATGCATCCAGTGCTGGCTCTGCCTCTCCTGCAGCAGCCGCTGGTTAAGTCTGTTCCTGGGCCTCTGCCTTTTCTACTCATTAGCAAAACCATGGCTCTGTAGTGGTCGTTTCATTTCCTGCTGATGTATTGATGCCTGGAGGAATGCTGTTGCCTTACAGGAGCATTGAAACTTCTGCAAAAGACTCAAATGTGTGAGAAAGAGCACTGCTGCTGCAAACCTGAGTGCTGCCTACTGCCCACTAATGAAGTGATGCAGCAGGACTTGGAGCTCTGCCATGACCAGAGCAGCTCTGGCTTCATGTGTCTGCTCCTCCCTCCTTTCCTCTCCCTGAAGCTGATCTTAGGCTACTCAAGGTTTTGACTCTGATCTGGAAACAATTTTGCCTTCATCTCATGAACTAGTGGGTCACTGCTCTGAAGTAGCTCAGCAAAGGGGCCAGCAAGGGTGGGAGGAGTGGGTGGGTGAGACTATGTATCAGCTAGCTCAGCCAGGAGCAGATCAGCTGCAGCAAGTGAAGGTTCTCTTGCTTCAGGGCCCCATGGGGTAAAGCTGAGGCATGATAAAAGGTCGCCAGGGGATGTTTGTGGGAAGCAGGCTCACTGCTGCCACTCAAAGTGTAGCCTCAGAGGGCTTGAGCCAGTTCTGAGAGCATAAAATTAGTTTTAAAAGCAGCAAGGAGCACTGACTGGTGGTGGGATTTCCAGGTGCTTAGGTTGTTTTGAAACCAGTGTCTGAACCAGCTGTGGGAGTTGTGGGCTGCTTGGTAGACATGCAGCCTCTGTCCTAGAACAGACTGAAATAGCTGTGGAACTTCTTTGGAGAAGAACAAGCAATTCAGTTCAATGTAAGGATCCCCTTGGGTGCCCTTCTCAGGAAAATGTGTAGGACCAGTCGCTGGGAGGGAGGTTGTGTCCAGGAAGGATCCCTTGCTTGACAAAACCCCTAGAACTGTTGGATGACATCCTTGGACCTCTGCTCTGTTAAAGCATTTTGCCATTCTTTCTGCCTGTGTGGGAGAAGGGCTGGCAAAAATTCTTCTAGATAATAGTGAGTCTTAGTTGTATCCCTTCTCCTGTTGGTCCATGGGCTGTTTGATGTGTTCCAAGTCACACAGACCAGTGGAAGAGTTCCTCTTTCCTCCCTGGGAGATCCAGGCTGATGAGCCTAGAGGCTTTATGCTGCTGTTCCTGTTAGCAGTGCTAATTTCTTCTCTTTCAGCCCTGATGTGGAGTTCCAACACCTGGGGACTCTGCTCTTTGACTATCACCATGGTGTGCCAACTGGGAGTTGCTCTCTACCACTTCATCATAGAGTGGTTTGGTTTAGAAAGGACCCTAAAAGATCACCTAGTTCCAGTGCTGCTGCTGCTGTCTGGGACACCTCCTAGACCAGGTTCCTCAAGGCCCCATTCAGCCTGACTTAGAACACTTCCAGGCTTGAAGCCTCCACAGCATCTCTGAGCAACCTGTTCCAGTGCCTGACCACCCTCCTGGGAAGAGTTTCTTCCTAATGTCTAATCTAAATCTGGCTTCTTCCAGTTTGAAGTCATTACCTCCTGTCCTATCACTCCATGTCCACCTAAAAACTCCCTCCCCAGCTGTCTTGTAGCCCCTTCAGGTACTGGAAAGCTGCTTTAAGTTCTCTCTGGAGCCGTCTCCAGGCTGAACAGCTCCAGCTCTCTCAGCCTGTCAAGGAACTGCAGAAAGAAGCTGGCTTATGGACTTGAAAAGAGGAGTTTAGAGGTGGAAAGTGGATTTGGTAGCTTAACCTGTTTTTTCCTTTGGGGTGCAGTGGGAGAAGATGTTTTCATATCCTTGGAACAGTCACACATGGCTGTGTACTGTCATGTGCCAAACTGTGATCTTCCTCCTTGTATGTGTCTGCCAGTCAGTGTATTAGAAAGGTGATAGGATTTCTACATTGAAACTGCTCAAATGGCACATCTGGCCCCAGAGACAGTGTCTTTAAATCTCTTGCTTGAGCTTCAAAGCCAGAGCAGTGGAGAGCTGAGCATCCCTTCCAGCAGGAGGGTGCATACAAGCACTGCTGCCTGCAGCTGGCCCTTGTCACTCAGAATTTCCAAGCCAAGGGTTTGGCCTCTTAAAACAGGGGAAATAAAGTACAAACATTTTTTTCTTCTTTTATTTTTGGAAGCCAAACACCTTTTTTATTTTGCATCTTTCTGTGGTTCTTTTACCTGGGATCAGGAGGGCTGGGGTGAGAGAGACACATCTGTGGACAGAGAACTGCAGGTACCCTCTGAAAGACAGAGGAGGCCTGCAGCTGACCTGTCTCTGGCTGCTTTGTTTGCTCTCTGAGTGCAGTCTCACAGGGACTTTGTTTTGCCTAAAGCCTGTTCTTCATTCATACCTCTGGGCTGCAAATGTTTTTACAACCACTTTAGTTATTGCTTGCTTCTTTCCTTCTGGTACCTTGTTAAAAGAGGCCAAAGAGATCAGGGTAAGCATCCTGTACATGGGTTATTTCCATCCTGCTTCAAAACTCGTCCTGCCAGTTTTGAGAAGAGATACTGATACTGGGAACCTGCTACTGCCTTTGTGCAGATGCCTGGTTGAATCTGAGAGTCAGGGTCTGTGCCTCATCATTCCTAATGTGTTCCAAATTCTTCTCTTGCAGGCGTGAATGACAGAGGAGGTGCCCCCGACTGCACTGACAGACGTAAACCTGCGTCTTCTCTGCCACGATGACATAGACAGGGTGAAACAGCTCTGTGGCGACTGGTTCCCAATAGAGTATGTAACTGGTGTTCTTTCAAGTCTTTATCAATGATCTGGATGAGTGCACCCTCAGCAAGTTTGCAGACAACACTAAGCTGGGAGGGAATATTGATTTGCTGGAGAGTCAGGAGGCTCTGCGGAGTGATCAGTGGGCTGAGGCTATTGGGATGAGATTCAACAAGGCCAAGTGCCAGATCCTGCACTTGGGTCACAACATCCCCATTAATGTTCCAGGCTTGGGGCAGAGTGGCTGGAAACTGCCCAGCAAAGACCTGGAAATGAGCCAGTGTGTGCCTAGATGGCCAAGAAGGCCAACAACATTCTGGCTTGGGTCAGCAGGAGTAGAGAAGTGACCATGTTTCTGTGCTCAACACTGGTAAGGTCACACTCTGAACAATAGGTTCAGTTTGGGGCCCTCACTCCCAAGAAGGACATTGAAGGGCTGGAGCAGGTCCAGAGAAGGGCAACAATTCTGTTGAAGGGTCTGGAGAACAGGGCTGGTGAAGAGCAGTTTAGGGAACTGGGGTTGTTCAGCCTGGAGAAGGGAAGGCTGAGGGAAGACCTCATTGCTCTATACAGGTCCCTGAAAAGAGATTGGAGCCAGGAGGGGGTTGATCTCTTCTCCCTAGTTACAACTGATAGGATGAGTGGAAATGGCCTCAAGTGGCACCAGGGGAGGTTTAGGTTGAGTATCAGAAAAAATTTCCTCACTGAAGAGGTTCTCAGTTACTGGACCAGGCTCCCCAGGGAAGTGGTTGAATTGCCCTTGGAGGTGTTCAAAAGCCACAGAGGTGTGATGCTGAGGGACATGGTTTAGCACCAGGGTGACATTAGGTAATGGTTGGACTCAATGATCTTAAAGGTCTTTTTGTGCAACCAAAACAATTTTATGGTGTGGAGTGTGAGGTGATGGGGATCTAGAAACAAGCAGTGTGTACCTGCACTGTGCTCCAGTTCAGAGCTGACACCAAAGGCTCTGCAATCATTGGTTCTGTTACTAAGATGGCTTGAAGATCCAAATTTTCTGTGCACCGTGGTGGTGTTCCTGGTAATGGCCCATTGCTGCCTGTCCTGCAGGGTCCTGAAGTCATCACAAAGTTCCTGTGTGCAGATTTTGGCAAGAAAATGGGCTTTGTAGTTAAGGGGTGGATCAGCTTTTTGGGAATGACTGTGTATGAGCTGGGGAAAGGAGCACAGCTCCAGGAGAAAGGACAAGAGCACTGTACTCTTGAAAGAAAGTGGTGAGAAAGCACCCTCAGAGCTGAGCCAAATGACCTCTGTCTGTCCCACATCAGTCCCCCAGACCCCCATTTGTGTCTGCACAGGACTAAGGAGCTTTCCTGAGGGACAGCCAGAGCCTTCTGCCTTAAAGCAGCCAGGGAAGCTACAGCTGTATCCTTAAAGGCCTTTTTTTCCCCCTTTCAGTTTTGTTGAGAGGTTTATAGAGGAGTTTAGTAGACAGTAATTAATATTGCATAAAATGTAATAAACCAGTAAAAAGCAGTCATAATATTTTGAATTTCTTTTGAACACAAGGTGTGCTGGAGTCTCATGTGGAAACAAATCAGTGTACCCTCATTTTCTTTTCACAGAAGAGGGAGGAGGGCTGAAGGCTGGCAATGTGATTTTTGGGTACAAACATGCAGCACAGAGTTGTTTTCACATACATATATCAGATTAATGAGATCCTCTTAGATGAGGGCAGATTGATCTTGCATTTAAAAATAACTTGCTAAAGATGGAAGTGGGAGCTCTGGGCAATGAGTGTAAAAGGGAAGGGTGGCTGTCTCAGCAAGGCAGGAGGCCTGCGTTGCTGATGGGATGCAGTTGAGAGAAACCCTGCTACCAGATGGGGTGCAGCAGCTGTTTGGTGTTCACTGGTGCCATTCAGGCAGGAAAGGGGTCGACTTCTTAACTTAGATTTCATGGAATAAGCTAAATTAGTAGCACAGAAAGAGCTTCAAATTGACCTGTGGCTGACCTCCTTGTCTGTGTGTCTTTGCCAAGACAGCCCTTCCAACTTCCCTCCCTTAGTCTTGGCTATGTTACATTGGGCTGTGGTTCCAATGGCTGAGATTTAAAGGCATTGCTGCCCGTTTCCAGTTGAACAGCACCTCAGCACAACGTTGACTGTGGCACTACCTGCTTCTGTGGGCTCTGTCCCACTAAATATCCTTGCTTTTTCTTCTCCCAGGTACCCTGACTCATGGTACCGAGATATCACTTCCAACAAGAAGTTCTTTTCCCTCGCGGCTACCTACAGAGGCTCCATTGTGGGCATGATAGTGGCAGAGATCAAGAGCAGAACAAAGGTGCATAAAGAGGTAATGCTACTAACCTGTGCTTCAGCAGGGGACAGGCCACCTTCTGGCATGGTTAGCTGTGATGAAACTTGTTCAGGGTGGTTTTCCCTCCTCCATCCAGACACTTGTAAGAGCAATCCTGAGTTAATTTTAGGACACCAAGAAGATTCTGATTTCCAGCTGATGGAGCGTGGGTGGTGGGAGGTCTGAACACAGGGCCTGCTCAGCAGCCTGGTACTAGAGTCTCTTGCTGCTGGAGCTAGGCAGCCATGCACTGATGGGAGCGATCAAATCATGCAGGCAGAATCCAGAAGTGACAGCATAGCAGGTCATTTAGCTGCTGCCTGGCTGGTTTTGTGTGCCTGGCTGTGGCTGAGGTATGTGAAGGTGTGGAAGAACCAACCTCTTCCTCTCTTAGGTAAGGCTTGAACTTCCTTAGCTGTGCTGGGCCTTCCTGCAGAAACTCCTTCATTTACAGGGTCACTGTCTCGACCACAAAGCAGAGGTAACTGGGCTGCAGAAAGCTCAAGCTGCAGGGATAGCAGAGCTTGGAGGCCAGGAGAGGCAACACAGTGCAGCAGAGAGGTGAGGAAGAGATGGTCACTGGAGACAGTAAGGGAAGAGAGAGCTGGGTCAGTGTAAGGAAAACAGCAGAGGCAAGGGGATGAAGAAAAGGAGGGGCAATGCCATGAGTGCAGGATTTGGAGAAGGTCGACAGCAATCAACTGAACGCTGGTAGGAACCAAGAGCTCTGGCTCTCTTCACTCTGTCTGCCTTCACCCCAGAGCTAGTCCAAGTCAGAAACTGCACCTTCAGCAGCTCTAACAAAGGGCTCTTGTTCCAGTCAAGCTGAAAGCCAGGGGCTCCTTCAGACACTGCTCCAGGCAACAGAGCCTGCAGAACATGCTCCTTGTCCTCTGCAGCACTGCAGAGATCTTGATCTGACTCTAAACTCAGCTGGAGCATGCAGGCAATGAATACTGTTGCTGGATTGGTCTAGGCACTGTTGGGTTACTCCAGAATAGACACTTTGAATCCTTCCTGGTAAAGAATGCAAACATATTCTCTGCCTAAGTCCACAAATAATGTATGTAGTAAGGAAGCTGAGTGGTTGAAGGGAACTGGGGTTGTTTAGCCTGGAGCAAAGGAGGCTCAGGGGAGACTTTTTGGCTCTCTAATTCTCTGAAATGAGGTTGGAGACAGGTAGGGGTTGGTCTCTTCTCCCTAGTAGTAAGAATGAGAAAAGATGGCCTGAAGTTGCAGCAGAGAAGGTTTAGGTTGAACATTAGAAGAAACTTCCTCACTGAAAGGGTTCTCAAACACTGGGACAGGTTCCCCAGGGAGGTGGTTGAATCCCTATCCTTAGGGGTGTTTAAAAGCCACGGAGATGGGATGCTGAGGGGCATGATTTAACACCAGGCTTGGTAGAGTTAAGTAATGGTTGGACTGGATGATCTTAGAAGTCGTTTCCAACCAAAACAACTCTATGATTCCATGAAACATCATGATTTGTGTTTGTGCCTGGGAAGGCAACTTGAAAGCAGGAGAAACCCCTGAGGCACTATGCTTGGATTTTTTTTTAACTCCCTGCATCCTTTCCAGAAGCTTCAACTGAGACTGTTCAGTGATGAAGTTTTCCTGCTGTATCCTTGCTTTCATATGTTCCACTCCAGGACTCCTACTTCCCCCTTTGCCTCCCCTACTAAATATCTTATATCTCTACTCAGGATGGAGACATCCTAGCTTCCAATTTTCCTGTGGACACTCAAGTTGCTTACATCCTAAGTCTTGGAGTGGTGAAGGAGTTCAGGAAACATGGAATAGGTAAGATGCTGCTTAAGGGATCTCTTTTGCTGTTGTTTGCCACATGTGGGTGGTGGGCATGCATGAAGGAGCTTCACTGTCTCACCACAGTGCCCTTTGAAACAAGCTTGTTGGTGACTTGTACGAGCAAGTGGGAAGGTGATGCCCTTGCATCCCCTTCTTGGTGTCCATGCAGCTGCACTGAGATGTTTTTACTGGTGTAGGCACAGTACAAGGTGAAGGTGTTTCTGAAGAGTGTGATGAGGTTTTGTCCATCTTGTCCCCAGGGGCCACCTGAGCACACCAAAACCTTTCACTCCTGCTGGTCAGGCTTACTGAGAGTGCTGGGACTTCACACTAGGAAATACTGCAGTCAGGAGGGCTGATCTTCCCTTAGAGCAGGATGGGCTTTGTCATCACATAAGTGCTCTCCTGCTGCAGTTTCAAGCCTGATCTATATCTTTGATCTGCAAAAGGAAACAACAGGTTTGGCAGCATGACACAGTGTGGCACAGATACAGGCATAACTCATCTTTTTCTAGTCCTCCCTTCTCCCCAAGGCACGTTTAGAGTGGTACAAGCTGGTAGGATCCCTAAAGACATGACCAGAAGGGTCCTCAGGGAGAGCTTAAAACTTGCATTGAAATTCTGCTGGGGAGATATTTCGTGTAGAGAGAAGATACCAGCACAGGTTGATGTTCAGAGAAGGTGGTAAAGAGGACTTCTCTCAAACTGTGGTGGTTTTGAGCCTTCTTTCAGTTTCCAAATCCTACTTTTTTCCCAGCTCCATCTTTCAGAGTCAGTGTTTCCTGTATCTGTTACATCTCTACAGCATGTTGCTGTGCTCTCTTAGAGTCTTTGGGCTTGTACCTGCAGCAAAATAACCTAAAAAGCTGCTGTCACTTTTGCTGCTTCTTTTTTTCATTTGAGACCTTTTCTCCTGAGAGTTTTGAGAGTTCTTCTGCTTTTGTTTGAAGCTGAAGTCTTTCATGCAGGAAGCCTTTCACTCCAGGCATACTTCTGAGCACTAAAGCTCTCATTTTTCTCTGGCAGACATAAAAGACTTTGGTTTCTAGATCTCTGCTATTCTTAAACCAGAGGGCAGCTGGGTTTCTGTGAGATGGAGGAGTGGAATATCTCATAGCAGAATTAAACTGCTCTCCTGTTGATGTCTCTCAGTGTCTTTTCATGCTTGGCTGATAGAAATTCTCACTAAATATCAAGGCACCATGAAGTCAGTGCTGGTGATTTCTGCTCCAAACTTCTGTGGGTCCTGCTGAGAGCTCTGTGTGCTCTGGGGACTGTGAAACAGCGGCAGAAATCTCGTCTGGGTGTTTGTGTTAACTGAGCTATTGTTACCACACCCGAGGGAAGAAGTTTCTCTGCAGGTTCTGCTGGGTCCTTCCTGCCATCCTGTGGTGGTTTGGATGAACCTTCAGGTCTTGTCTCTTCGAACTGCAGTACTCTCTCTGTCCTTCTCAGGTTTCTCCTGCTGAAAATCCGGGTTGCGTGAGAGACTATCTCAGCTCTCCTCCTTAGAAGGGACCGAAATCCTCCCAGATCTTAGATTTTCATTGGAGCTCAGGAGGCACAGTGCAGCAACCTGCTCCTGAACTCCTGTTTTGACATTGGGCTGTGCATAATGGCTTTGAAATAGAGAAATATGATGGAACTGATAGCACTGAAAATGAGTCACTGACCTCCCCCAGAGCCGAGAGCTGCTTGACTGCTATTGTCACAGTCTCCTGTCTGGCTCGTCACTGTGGTGACTGATCAAGAGTTTGTGTCTGGCTAGGATCTGTGTTGTGAAGCTGTGTTCACAGTGTAAAACCATGCAGTGTGAGCCTTTGAAGTCCCTCCAGAGGGTCTGTGAGAACTAGTGGGCTCTGGGGTCTTCGAGCATGTACAGCAATTGCTGCTTAGACCCTGAGGGCAAGAGATCTCAACTGGGACCTGCACACCCTTGTGCTGTCCCTAGAGGCAGCCGCAGCCCCCGAGCAGGCAGCTGCACTCCCCGAGCAGGCAGCTGCACTCCCCGAGCAGGCAGCTGCACTGTGTGATTCTTGCTCTTGCCTCCCACAGGTTCGCTCTTGCTTGAGAGTTTGAAAGACCACATATCAACGACTGCCCAAGACCACTGCAAAGCCATCTACCTGCACGTCCTCACCACTAACAACACAGCAATAAACTTCTATGAAAACAGAGACTTTAAACAGCACCACTATCTGCCCTATTATTATTCCATCAGAGGAGTCCTCAAAGATGGCTTCACCTACGTCCTGTACATCAACGGCGGCCACCCACCTTGGACAATCTTATATCCTTTACCTGCAGTCTGGTTAGGCATGGAGCACACTAAGCAGATACCAAGTGATGATTTGGCTTAGCAACAGCAACCCAGCAAAGCAGGACCTGGTTGGGTGTGGGGACTAATGCCTGCCTGGATGCAAGTTTAATCTGAGGCTGTAAGGAAGGCAGTGCTAGAGGGATGTGGCCCCATTCGTGCCCAGTGTCCCAGGAGGAGCTGAGAGAGGCAGTGTGGGGTGGTACATTGAATTCTAAGTTGGAGCAGGGTTGATGCCAGTGTTAGTGAGCGCTGGTGTTCAGCCAAAGTGTGAGATGTGCTGTGACTTGTGGAGTGCAGGCTGTGACAGGAGTGACAGGCTAACTGTGGGAGTTTGTCTCAGGTGGCTGGATCATGGAGAAGACGCTTGACCTATCCCAGCATAGCCAGTCAGCCCAGACACCTCCAGGCAGATGGGTAGATTGCTGTCCCCACAGGAACTGCTGTGCATGCCAAGGGAGCTAGCAGCTGCTTAGAGGAAGCATTTTCCACCTAAGCTGGAGCAGTGTTCCCAAACTGCCATCCTCTGCAGTGCAAAGCAGGCCTGCCTCTAGTAGAGGGGAGCAGGCAGTGGATAGAGGGAGCGGATCAGAGCAGATCTGGGCAGACAGTGTGTCCTGAGATCTCTTTGGGCAGTGCCAGTACACAGGGTATCTTTGGTTAGTTCTGAAGCTGCAGTGTGAATGGTGCTGCCCTTAACTGATGGCCACTGACTACCTGCAGCACATTGGGTCAACGCTGGCCAGCCTGAGTCCCTGCTCCATCCCCCAGCGGATCTACCGGCAAGCCCAGAGCCTCCTCTGCAGCCTCCTGCCCTGGTCTGGCATCTCTGCCAAGAGTGGCATCGAGTACAGCCGGACCATGTGACTGGGCCCAGGATGTACAAAGAGCAAAGGTGGGTACCTGAGGAGCTCCCTTTGCTACCTCCTTGACCATGCCCTACAGCCACTGTCCTGGGGCAGCAGCTGAGAGTGTTCTGCAGCACAGGCTGCTGAAGCTGCAGCTCTGCTGCTGTGTAAGGTGTCTGGGGCATTGCTCTGCTCTGGTCTCGGTGGTGACCAGGCTCCTACTGGTTCCATTTGAAGGGTATCTGAACTCTGTTCTTGTTTACTTGAGCCTGACAGCAGTTGAAATGTGCCTTTGCTGTCTCTCCTCTCCCCAGCTCTGTTAAAAGAGCTTGCAAGGGCCAGAACTACTGGCTCCTCCCACTTCCCCCAGCTCAGTGTCCCGGCACACTAACTGGTAGCACATTTGTCAGCAGCTGCATTGCATCCATCTGACAACAAGGTCTGCAGGACAGTGGCTTGAGGTGACCTGTGACACCTGGCTACCCCAAGACAGCTGCCTTCTTCTTTCCCTAGGATTGTTCTTCCTCCCATCTCCTGAACCATCCGGCTCTGCACGGATCCCACTGATGACAGCTCTTGGTCAGTGACCCAGCCCCAGGAAGAGACTCCTCGTGCCACAGGTTGACCAAGATTTGGCAGGCTCCACACCTGCAGGGCAGCAGCCCTGACTTACCCATGTGTCCTGGAGCCTACAAGCTGCCTGAGAAGGCCTGGCTGGTGTGCAAGGTGCCAGGCTGTGCCCTGGCTGAAGGCCCTTTGCCTCACCCCTCTGTGTGCATGTCGCACTGTCCTTGCCACGTCCCTCGCCTCCAGTTTGCTCCTACTTGCATATGTGACAGAGAGAGGTTCAGTTGCTGCTCCCACCCCACAGCTGCCGGAAGCAGTGCTGATGAGGTTAATGAATGTGCACTGACCGAGCATGAACACAAGCCCTGAGCGTCCTGACAGGCCACTGGCAGAATATTCAGCCTTGCCCTTGGTGCCAGGGAGGTGGGGAGCAAGGATCACATCTGGGTCCTGCCAGGTCAGCTGCTGGTGCTCCTTGCAGTTGCCTTCCAGAGAGGACAACTGCCTCGCATGAGAACCCACCCAGCCCACCAGCCCTCTGGAGTCACCTAAAAAGAAGCATCTAATTCAGGATGTATCAAGTAGAAGGCAGGGAATGAAATTGCTATTTCATAGTGAAATATATATCTATATTATACTGTATAGAGCTTTCTGCTTTTCTTCCAAGTTGGAATACAGCAGAGGAGGGAAGCTGAGGGGTGTAGAGCTGCTGCTGCAGCCAGATCCTTCTCCAGTGGGCTAGCCTCCTGCAGGAGTTTTAGGGATGCACAAATCATTGCAGCTTTTCCTTTGCAAAGGAAGGAAAAGCCTGTCAGGACTGTGCAGCCCAGGTGAGTGCATAGTGGGTCAGTGGCTCTCAGCCCTGAAGTGGGAGCTAAATAAAGGGTGCAAGAGGTGAGTGTGCTGTGGTACCATGCTGGCACCTCAGGACAGTCCCTGGGACTAGCCTCCCTTCTCTGCCTACTGCTGTGCAGGGCTGGCATTGCATGCCCTGGCACGAAAAGCTCTGGTGAGCACAGCACCTCCACAGCCCCACCTGCTGCAGCAGATTGCTCCAGCCCCAGGAACTGGCACAGGACATGCTGTGAACCAGCAGAAGGCTGTTCTGTGGCGAGCTGCTGGTCCCTCTTCCAGAGTTCAAAGGGCTCTGTCTAGCTCCATAACTATTTGCCACGAGGTACAAAGGTGTCTCCATGAGGATGGTCTGAAGCTGATGGAGTCTCTCCTTGGAGACCTGCAAAGCCAGAAGCATCTGGGGCTGTCCTCAGTGTTAGCCTTGCACTGAGGCTGTTGGAGCAGCGTGCTCCAGGGTCTCTTCCAACTAGCCTCTATGGCTTCTCTCCCCTCCATGCAGCAGGCTGGGTAAGGCTCAGGGCACACAGCCGGGTGACCAAGGCTGTGTTGAGGCAGGGAGCAGCAGGTTGAGCTGGTGCTGATGCTTGCAACCTAAGTGCCCCTTGGGATTTTAGCTGGCTCCAGAGCTGGGCACTGGGGTAGCCTGGTGAGTGTGCAAGCTGCTACCACCAAGTCCTCTCTGGGGGATGTGGTGGAGTCACGTGCACAAGAGCAGGGCAAGGCTGCTGAGCCTGGGGGCTCCCTGTGCATCCCCCTCCTGTGCTGTGCAGCCAACTGTGGCTTTTGGCCAGGCTCTGGCTGCTACCACCTCACCGAGATGACTCATCTGCCTCCATCCTGGCCTTGCTGGCTCAGCCACTGCCCTCGTGTGCTCCTCTGCCCACTGCAAACCCATGCCTGTTTGCTGAGCCACTGATGGGGAGGACATCATCCCTGATGCTCCTCTCAGCCCAGCTGGCCCTCACTGTCAGGGAGGGTAGGCCAGGACCGTGACGCTTTTCTATCCCCAGCACTTTGCCAGGGGAGACCTGAAGCACCATTCCAGCTTCCTGAGTTAACACGTTCTGGGTTGGGGTTTCCTTTGCTTACCCAGTTTTTCACTTAACGTTTGCTGGTTGATTTGAGCTTCTTCGGTACCTCCAGCCCTTGGGTTTCCGCAGCACCTGCTGTCCTTGGACCAGAGCGAATCCCTCTTGCTCTCCTGATTGCCTGGGACTGATGTTCCCCCCACTTCCCATCCTGGCCGTTATACAACCAAACTCCACTGCTGCAGCACTTGAGCATGTCCAGAGGGCAGCTGTCTTCTGAGGTGGCCCCACCTCACAGGCTGTTACTTATTGCAGAGCCTTGTGCTGCTGCCATCAGCCTTCCTCTAAACATCTTCAATTAAACCAGACCTCTTCCCCGAGTTGTCACTGCACAGCAGATTGCCTTCAGCACCTTTACCTGACCTTCTGCTCTGGGAGGTGGGGTGACTGCAGGCCCCCTGCACCAGGGCAAGGGGTGGCCCTGGTTGCAAACAGCTTGGAGCAGGGCGGAGGGAGGCACAGGGTAGGGCCAGAGTCTGTGGAGCCATTCTTCCAGTACAGAACCTGCCCTGTTCCAGTAGGGCTGCTGAAGGAAAAGAATTTTATGGATGGTTAGCTGAAATGTTTCCCCCTAGCAGTGACCTGGGGTAGAAGCTGCAGCTGTGCAGGCTTCAGGAGGGCTCCACAGCCAGGACTCAGGGGGTGCTCTGGCACCCACAGCAGTGCAGCTTCTCCACACAGCCCTGCCTGATCCACTTGGGTGCAGGCGCTGTTCTGCAGTAACTCGCCAATAAAGGCTGTGGTGGTGCTGTCCTCTGTGCCAGCTCCTTCTGCCCCAGTTACCCCCAGCCAAGAGGGGCTGCCAGCATCAGCTCTGGGCCCTGCCCTTTCCTTCTAGTTTCTCACCCTGCCACAGTCCTATAAGGAACAGGGTAGGGGGCAAAGCTCTGAGGCAAAAGGAACTTCCGCCCAACCCCCTGCCACCCCCTCAAAGCTGCGGTCACCACAGGCTCTGCACCAGTGGTCAAGAACAACCCCCAACTGCAGAGCGGTCAGCAAAGCCATTTATTCCACTTTCCTGCTCTCCCAGATCTCCAAGTAGAAACCCACACAAGCGCTCCCCAACACCTCAGAGGGAGTTCACGGCACACCCAGAGCAGGAGCCTGGCTGCCCTGGCACCACCAGCAGAGGTGCCTGAACAGCAGCCCTGTCCCTCAGCTGCATCACTACAGACACAGCCGCGTCCAAGTCGCCGGGGGGCATTTACAACAAAAACAAAAGACATTTTGTTCCTTAAAAATGGAATCCAGGGACCTGGCGGCAGCGGCGCATCCCTGAACTCCAAAGGTAACTCTAAGGCTTGGGCGCCTTGCCGTAAGCACATGAACTCTCTGCAGGGGGCTGTGCAGGTAGATCTGGGAAGCTCGCTAGAGTTTAATGGCCATAAAAATACATCACTTTCCCCTGCTTCAAACCCGCACCCCGGGCTGGGCAGTGGGATCGCGTGGGCAGCGACTGCAGCCAGCCACGGGTCGGAAAGTTAGAAGAAAGTCTCTAGACTCACCCACTGTTACTCAAGCGCAAAGGCCGCGGCGTCACTCCATCGCCTCAGCCACCACGTGCTCTGCCACCGCGTTTGCCCCCAGCCCTGCTGGCTGCTCCACTGCCTCGGCCACCAGCTGCTCTGCCATGACCCCGCTCTCCAGCCCGACCACTGCCTGCTCGGCTGCCTGGTTCTCTGCCCTATCTGCCAACTCATCACCCGTTTTGGTCGATGCCATCAGCTCGTTCCCCTGCCTAGCTGCAGCTGGGTTTCCCATCACCCCAGCTGCGTGATCGATGGGCGGCTTCTTCGGCTTCTGCGTGGCAGCCACTGCCTCGGCCAGCTTCTCTTCCGGCACCATGTTCAAGATTTTCAGGGCAAAGAGCAGCTGGAATTTGGCGGTCCCAACAAAGGAGTTAGCCAGGAAGTTGGGCAGCCCACCCATGCGGTCCTTCTGGGTGTAGAGTGGGACACGAACCATGCCCATCACCTGCAACAGCATAGAGCACAGCTTAGCATAGGTCAGTGGCACTGGCCCCCCCGCCACCACCCTCTGCCCTCACACCCTTACCCCAGCACCCCTCCAGCCCACGTCCCAGACCCATCCTGCCAGATCCTGCTCCTCCCTCCCACACCAAACCCGGCCCTCACCTCCTGCCCTCGCCTGCCTGCCCTCAGCCCGGCTGAAGCCCCTGTACTGCCCCTGCCCAAGCTCACCCTTGCTCTCTCTTCCCAGTACAGCCCAGTCCAGTTCAGCCCTGGCTCTGTTCCCCCTCCTGCCCCTTTGAGGGGATCCCACTGCCCCAGGCCACTACAGGGCACCCACTTCCCACACACACACACCCTGCCCTATGCGCCCCTCAACGACGCCACAACCCAGGGCCAAATGCCCTCTTGTTTGTACAGCTGCTGGAACCTGCCGAGCGCCCGGGGGGCGCCCGGGGGAGACCCTCGTCCTCACTCTTCACCCTGGGGCGTCAGCCGGACTCAGCTACCCAGGAGGAAGGCTGCCTCCTCCCGCCCTGCCTCCGTGCAAGCTGGGGAAAACTCGGGTTAAAGCATCACATCAGCACACCAAGGGTCGCGATTCCGGTCCAGGTTGCCCAGCCTAGGGTAGGGGGAGATGCCCCCCCAGATGTGAAACGGCTCTCACCCACACCGTGAGGCTGAGCAGGTCAGTGGGGCTCCTCCCTACGCAAGCAGTCACCAGAAAAGGCCTGAGCTTGAGCTCGCTACGTTCTGGAGCTGGAGACACGACCCCAGCCAAGTGCCAGAGCTCCTAACGCCGGCGCTACGAGGCGGTGCAGGGCACTCGCCGTTGGTAGCTCTACATGCGGTGCATTCCCCCGCTGGGCTGCGGCAGCCCAGCAGACACTTAAGCAGGGAAGCAGTATCTTCCCTGGGCCTAACCGATAGAGCTCTACACACACCCTCCCTGGATATCCCACCTCCAGCCCGTGGTCTCGGGAATGCACCGCGCTGATCTCGATGGTATGCAGCTCCTCCAGGGTCAGCTGCCTGGCGTAGAAGTGTGCCACCACGCGATGTGGCCCCTCTGTCAGGTGCGAGCACAGATAGTCAGCTTCCGTCAGGCGCACACAGCCCAAACCCAAGCCCAGCACCCGATTCAGACCGTCCTCCAAGGACCAGTAACGGCGATCCACGAACCCCCCGGGAAAGCCCAGTAGTCCGTCAAATCGCATCTGCATCTGCAATAGAGGCGCATGGTGTTAATGGGGCACCGCGGAGCCCCCCGGCGGGGGGAGAGGGGAGGCGCGGGCGCCCGAGCCCGGCGCCACGGAAGCCTCCGCAGCGGCGGAGTAGAGCGGGGAAGGCTCCTGGCTGCTTCAGCACGGCCCTACCATCTCCAGCGCATCCAGAACCGTTCACCGACACCATCTCCGAGAGCTCGCCGCGGCTCTGGGCCGGGGCGCCGAAGCGTTCCCGCCCCGGCGCACATCCGGGGGTCCCGGGGCCTTTGCCCCGGGCTCGGGCCCGCCGCTGCCCCGGTCAAGCCCGATTATAACATCAGTTACTCTGCACAGTAACTACCGGGCAGACGGAGCCGCCGCACCGCCCGGCCAGGACCACCCGCCTGCCCGCAGCCCGCCTCCCACAGATCCCGCGGCCCGACCCAGCCTGAGCGCCCGCCCGCCCCGCCCCACAGCCCCATCCCTGGCTGGTCCCCGTCTCGTTGCCGGTCCCGATCCCGATCCCGATCCCGGTCCCTCACCTCCCGCGCCCGGTCCCCCTCCCCCGCCCGCCCCCTCACCAGCACGGCGTAGCGCAGCGGGATGCGGCCGAAGAGCATGCCCGGATTGGGCGCGTACAGCATGGCGTGGCACGAGTGGCTCCAGCCCGGGCCCAGCCGCATCGCCTCGTACCGCGTCAGCGGCTTCAGCTCGGGTACGCCCGGCACCCCCAGCGTCGGCAGCGGCGGCAACGCGCCCGCCGGCAGGGCCCCCATGGCCGCCATCGCCCCCATGGCCGCCATCGTCTCGCCGCCCGCCCCGTGAGCCCGCTCTGCGCACGCGCGGCCGCGACGAAGACGAAGGGGCTGGATCAGTCCCTGCAGGAGCCAGTGGGAGCAGGGCGCTCTCCGCGGAGCCAACGGGGGCTCGGTGTTCCCCGCCAATCCCCGCGCCCTCCGCGGGCGGGGCGGCCGCTGGCGACAAGCCGCCAATGGGCTGGGGCGGCGCTGCCCGCGGCGCTCGCCATGTTAGGCAGGCGGCGGCAGGGGCCGGCGGGAGTGCGCCAATGAGACGCACGCCGAGGGGCGGGCGCCGCGCAGTGCGCGCCGGGAAGGCTGCGGGCGCGGGCAGAGGCACCCGGCCCCGCCCCCCCGCTCGCCCGGCACGCGGAGCCAGCCCAGGCCCCGCCCCCCCGCTGGCCCCGCCCCTCAAGCCTCGCCGCCGGGAGCGGTCCCCGCTCCGAGCCCCCGTTCGCCCCAGCTCGCCCCCTTCCTCCCTCCCGAAGCACGGACTCGCGTGACTGCTCCACGGGTTTATTCCTACAAACATAGAGAGGGAAGAGAGAGGGGCTCGCCCCAGGACCCGCCGCAGAAGCAGAACAAGGCACACGGCGTGGGCAGCGCCGAGTTCCGCGGAGAGGGGAAGGAGGCGTGGTGCTCAGCCCGGGCCCGTTAGGCGTGGGCTGAGGCTGAACCCCCGCCTTCCCCTAACTCGGCGGAGCCCCGTGCCCCGGCAAGGCTCACCCCAGCACCCAGGGCAGGCAGCTATGTACAGGGGCAGTGACAGCAAAGGGCTGTGCTTGGTGTGTACAAAATATACAACTGTAGTGTCCTTCATCTGCTGATTTTAACCCCAAAAATCCCCCTTCATACCCCCCCAGGTGAAAACGGGACGCTGGCCCCTACCCGCCGTCAGGAAGCATGCAGTCTTTAAAAACCACTGGGCTGTGCCGAAAGCGTGCCAATGGGACACGCCAACCATGCTGGTGGGACACGCTGCATCCCCGGGGTGGTGAGCTTGGGCCAGCCCCACTGGGGAGGGGGAGAAGAGGTTGTGCGTGGGGTCTGGGGTCCAGCGGCTGGGGCAGTGGGTGGTCCAGCCCCGCTCACAAGAGGCTCTGCTCGTCCTCCAGGTGAAGACGTGTCTGCTTGAAGAGAAGGGGCTGCGTAGGACTGCCAGTGCCGCGGCTGGGGAGCATCTTGGTGAAGTCGGATGAGCCTGAGTGAGGAAAAGGGGAGTTCAGTCCCGATAATGCCAGCTTTGGGGTCAGAAGAAGTATCCAGGCAGGGTGCTCGACCCCGGGGAAAGGACAGTGTGGATCAAGGAGACCATCGCTCCCACCCTCTCCTACCCTGCACTGACCACAGGAGACAAGGTTGGAACCCACCAGCTCCATGGCTTCTGCCCCTGCTAAGCACCCAGGGGTGAGACACGGGACATTAAGGGAACACACTATCTGCCACCAGCCTGGGAGACGCTCATAAATATTCATGGTGCCCATTAGGCAGCAGAGTCCTCACCCAGGCGCCTAGCAGAACCCAGTGGGGAAAACTAGAGTCCTGGCACTGGGGGACAGCCAGTGTCAGGAATGGAAATGGAGCCAAATCAGGGCCAGCAGCACAGCCTGGTCTGTTTGCTGCTCCCTCCTTCCCTACCCCAATGGCCAAGATCAGCCCCATTCCCGCTCTTGCCCAGCTGCCAGCTGTCCCAGGAGGGCTCCTGCTGCCCCACACAACAGCAATGCGTAAGAAGAACAAGACGACGTACCAGCTTACTCCTCTATACCAATAGAGCAGGAATCGGGACCCAGTGCTGCCCAAGACAGGAGGGAGGAAGGCAGACAGAGAGGGAAGGAGACATTAGAGAGGTACTCAGAACAGATTGCCGCTCTGCAGAAGAAAACAGGCTGCAACAAGAAGTCGGGAGGCCAGCAAAACACGGCCCCACTGCCACACCACCCTGCAGCAGAGGGGTGTCTGCTGCCCCCCACACCAGCTCAATCTTCCAGAAGCTGGCCCAGATGGTTCCCCTCCTTCAGCCGAATATGAGAGCATGGTTTGGCGCAGGCACAGGAAGCCACTGCCACCAACTGTGCCACTGAGCGGCCATAGCCCAGAGAGGAAAAAAAGGAGGGGACGGACAGAGACAAAAGGGCGAGGGAGGAAGAAAAAGAAGGGGGAGACAATTTACCTCTGCACTACCCCCCCTCGCCCCAGGCAGGTGCATTCCTGTCCCATACCGAGGCTGCAGCCCTCTACCCCAGCTGGGGAGGCTGCCTGTGGTCAGGCACACCAGCCACAGACCCCCAGGCCCCTTGGTGACTTGAATCCCAAGAGTGCAGAAGGTCCAACCCCAACAGCAGGGCCATTACCTGGCAGGTAGACATCTACCGGAGGGTCACTCTCTGACTGTGTCAGGCTTCTGTGCTCACTGCAGCTGCCATCCTGCAGGACATCTTCAACTGAGGGAGGGCGGCTACCTAGAACCAGCCAAGAGCACAGCTACTCAGAACCAGCCCAGCTCTGCAAAGCACTTGGCCAGGAGGATGAGTTGAGATCTTCCACTTGAGGAAACTCTCTGCCCTCCTCAGCCTCACTGAGGTCACAGCAGAGCCAGGCAGACTGGCCCAGGTCACAGTGGAAAAGGGCCAGCTCTGTTCACATGCCCTCTCAAGCCCCAAAATGCACCCAGCACTCTCCTTCCACCCTGTCTTTGTGCCTTCTGGATGCTGACTGTGGACCAGAGACCCACCCCAAAGACATGGGGTGTATCTTGTATGGCTGGTACTGCAGCCACGGTCTCATCAAGACCACACTGGGGCAGACAGACATCTCCTCCCTCAGCCATGTGAGGAGACAGCCCACTGTGTGGACATTCTGCTTGTGCAGAGCTCACAGCAATGAGAGATGCTCAGAAACAAACCAGGGAGCTCTGCTGACTTTTCCCCCATGCTTTCCATCAGAGATGGGTGAAGTACAGAGACCTGGTGAAGCACAGCAGCTAGGAGATGAGATTTCAGGGACTGGATATCTCTGAACAGATGTCTGCTCCCCAGCTGTTCCTGCCCCACCACAGCGGAGCTGCACACCACGATGAGGTCTGGCTGCCCCCAGGGCTGAGCGCACACTCACCCTGCTGCAAGGACGAGGCCTCCTCGATCTCCTCCCCTGTCACACTCTGTAAAGAGGAAAAGGCAGGAGTTACTTCTGCAGACTGCAGGCCCTCATTGTACTTGTCTCCTGCTCTGGTGGCTCTCCACAGAGCTGCACTCGGGGCCAGGACTTGTTTCCCAGAAGGAACAAGGGGCCACCCACCAGGGCTTAAAGGCAAGAGCAGTGAGTGTCGAAAGCCCAGCAGGGTCCAACTCCCACCTCAAATACTGCTGGGCCCCTCCAGGAAGCTGAGGGAAGGTCAGCCCTGACATGCCTGTAGCCAAGAGGCTTTTCAACTCTCCCAGCTCCCAGAGATGTGTTAGGGGCACACGGAGCAGCTATGTCCTTCCCTATGGGTAAATAAATGCATCCAAGACTGGTGGCTCCACACTATGCTAAGATCATCTTTACCCTGTCACTGAGAAAGCTGATGGTCCTTCACAAGGCACCACTCATATTCCAGAAGCAGCACCCTCTAGAAGAGCTCTGAGTCACAGCAGCTCCCCAGTAGAGGAGACTTACTTCTGGAGGGCTGGTCTCTCCCAGGACCAGCTCACCACCACTCAGTGCTGGCGGCGCGTCAGAGTCCTCAGAGAGCTTCTCTTCATCCTCCTCGTGGATTGGAGATGAGGGAGACCGTAGTGTGCTGCAACAAGAGCAACTCAATTTGCAAGCAGCCACAGTGCTGCCAGCACCATGGGCAATGGCAGATTTGTTGGCAGCAGCTTAAGTTGTCACCACCCCTGCCCCGTCCCTCCACCAGCAACATAAGCCAATGTGCCTGAGCAGGAGCTCAAATTATTGAGCTGAATTCACCAGTGCCCTCCAGTACCAGCTTCAAGGAGAGCAGCAGCAGCAGCAGCATTGCTGGGGCAGAACCTGGCAATGCAGAGCTCCAACAGAGTCACACAACTCAGACAAATCTGTCTTTCACAGAAAGAGCAGCAGACCCCAGGCTGCTCCTCACACTTTTTCAGAGCTCTCTTCCAAAGGGGAAATTTGGGATGGAGCACAATGAGAAGTGCCAGGAACAAACCCCATCGGACCCAATCTGTATGGCCCTGCAAGGGACACATGAAGGACACCTGCAGTGGGCTGCCTGCTCCATACCTACATCTTCTACCACAATGCCACTAGAGGAGGCTTCAGACAACAGCTAAAGAATCTTGTTCAGCATTTTGTGCTCTGAAATTCAAGCCACTCCTCTCCCCATTCTTTTGCTCCACAGAAAGCTGAAATCCAAGAAAGCTTTTGAATGTCTAATGCAAATTGAGGGACTAAGTGCTTTGGAAAGGAGATGTTTCCATCCAAAGTCTGGACTCAATTCTCCTTGATAAAAATCCTCTTTCTTTTGGTGATAAAGTCAGTCTCCCTTAGGAGACATAAGTTGGTCATCTCGGGCTGAATGCAGGGGTGATGTCCCAGCTCTCTCACTGGCAGGAGTACCTTCTGGCCTCCTAAAATTCTGGGTTAGCAGTGCTACCAGTGCTGGGAGCAGGCAGAGCCCTCTCCTGGTCCCAGTGCATGTGGCCACAAGCCCCAGGGCCTGCCAGAGGCGTGGACCCCTCCATCCCCATGCTGACCTATCTGGAGACTTGCTCCTCTTGCCCTTTTGGTGACTGCTCTCCACAGCTCTGTCCATCCCAACGAGGGGTCGGCTCGCTGGTGGCATCCCATCCACCACTCCAGAGTAGCTGATTTCCTCATACAGAGGAGCTGAGGGGATGGAGGGGGAAACTGAGCGGAGGCCGTTCAAAGCTTCCAGCAAGGAAATGGGCTCATAGCCTGGAGGGATGTTATCAGAGCTCTGTAGGTGAGAAAGAGAGGGGCACCATTAAGAAACCCTCATCAGGCTGAAAGCTCCCCTAGAAAGGGAAGGGAGGCTTCCCCAGTGCAGCTCGGCCCAGCCCTGCACCTCCCACCCTGTGCTCCCACAGCCAACTCTCCAGAGAGCCTCAGCTTCCTTCCCCTACAACAGCCACACACTTCCCTTTGGGCTGTGATGGTGATGATGCTCCAGGAAACTTTCAGGAGCAATGCTGGAGGGTATCTCAGAAAGCCTGAACATGGCTGAACACCCCCTCTGCCAGATTTTCAAGAGCTGGACGAGGAGGGTGAGAAAGCAGGTTCCTAACAAAGCTGCTATGAAATGCAGGTGCATTTTTTTTCCCCCAGAATTTCCTCCAATGTTTCAGAGACCCTTCCAGCTCAATAACCACCCTACTTGTGCTTCCAGCCCAATAACCACCTTACTTGTGCTTCCAGCCCTACTACATGCAGCTGTTTCACAGCAGCACCAGTTAGAAAGAGTCAGAGGAAAGGAGCATGTGTGCACTAGATGAAAGCTCGTCTTTGGAGCCTACTTGTGCACTCTTGGTCCTCTCAACTGCTAGCATTGCCTCCCTGCACAGTCACCTCTGCTAAAAGGTAGGAAAGGGATCACAGAACCGCTGGCCCCAAAAAGGGAGGAGGGTGAAACTCATTAAGCTGGCAGCCAAAGGGAGCTTTGCAAAGTCATCAAATCAACATTGGTTTAACTCCAAAAATCGTCTTGATTATAAAGATCTTGTGGACTCAGAGGCAAATAGGGTTTATGCTGAATCCCAGCAGGCCATAGGCAGCTCAGCCCACACCACTGCAAACAAAGAGACACGACTGCAGCAGTCTAGACTTAGAATAAATTGAGCTGTTTCACCTCTGTATCCTCAGGGAGGTGGCTCTGTGTTGCACCTAAAATGGTGTGTTGCTGCTAAGCCTGGCCATAAACTCCTGTAGCTTCTCTGTGCCTGATCTCAGCACACAGCTACAGATGAACTTGCCCAGCAACTTGTCCACACACAGCCATCGACTTGGTGTGAGCCTGTTGCTGAATCGACTCATATGTGGTCACACAAGGAGACAGATCTGATGGGAAGGAAACAATCAGTGGCACCTGGGGTCAAGCATCAACACACATCCCCTAAGTATCGGTCCTATTATGGGCTTTCTCTGAAGACCACAGCTGGTAACTGCAGATAACCAAGTCAAACAGGAATCGCTGCAGAGCTGCTGCCACCTGTAGGTGTGGAGCCAAAAGCCACCTCCACAAAAGCATTTTATTTCCAGACACCAGCTTGGAGGTGCTATTTTGTGGACAGGCAGACAAACCTCTCTGGCTAGTCCCTCTGGGACATTTTCTGCTGACTGTAGATCAAGGCGTGAGGGTTCACAGGCTGCTCACTTTAGTCTGCTGTGGTGAGACCTCGAAAGCTATGGCTTAGCTCAGAGGCTGGAGGAGGATTTCTCAACGGCAACAACACCCTCATTGCAACCTACTGAGTTTTCATACAACCCTAGGAGACTCTGCTCTCTCCTGGGACACTACCCCAACCACAGAGCACCCAGCTCCAGCAGCAGTACTGCTAGTTGCTATAAGAGGCCTGCAGACAGCCAGGGTCATGGCAAGCTTCCAACAGTCCCATCACCCAAACCCAGCCTCAGGTGTTCTCCAGGCTCAAGCAAATCAAAGCCACATCCCTCCTAAGGCTAAGCACCCAGGCCTACTTGAGCAAAAGAAAAGGGCAGCCTCCCTGACACCACTGAGAGCTGCAGCTGCATTTGATGGGAATACAGAGACCCCTGCTGGCCTGGAGAACTCCCTTGCCTTTCCCCTTCCTACCTCCTGGTCCCCCACAGTTCCATTCATGCTGACCCCAGCACAGCATTGCAGTTACACACCCTCACACCAGCTCAGACAGTCCCCAACAAAACAAGCTCCAGCCTCCCTGTTTCTGCAAAAGCTAGTGCTCCTGAATGCAAGACCTGGTCCAGCAGTGCCTGTTTGTCCCCCTCTACATCACAGCACCAAGGTGGAAACCACAACAAGATATGCCCACAGCAAAATGCCAAAGGGATGAGACAAATGCAAGGAAGCTTTTGAGTGAGCCAAGGGGACAGCAGCTTGCCCGCAGACTTAAAAGCTACTAAAACATCCTGACCAGAAACTACCAAGCAGCCAGACTCAGGACCTGAGGACAGTCCCTGAGTGTCAGCAGGAGACCTCTGTGGCAAGCTGCTTCCATCTTGTTTACTCCTTTGCAGGCAACCCAGAGGTTAGTGACTGTCTGTGCAGAGTGTGAGTGTCTCACCGCTGACGTGGAGTGTGGCAGCCTGTGCCAAGGCACAACTCAAACCAGCTTGTTAGCAAAGCCTTCACATGTGGGACACTTCCATGTGCTAGTGACATAGAACTGCCACGGGAGCCAAACACAATCAGATCCACTTACTGTTTCCCTTCTAGGTTTCCTGCTGGGCAGGGAGACAGTGCTGACTTTAAGGACTTTAAAGGAACACTGTCAAGAGAAAATCACGTTTTAAAGAAGTTGTTTCTTGAGGTTAGTGACACAAACAGACACACAGCACGTCCTCACCTGGCTCCAGGTGACAGCACCTGCTTCCTCTACACACTCTGCTCTGCTTCACAACAGCCCACAGGGTTTCCCCCCTGTCCTATTTCTTAGCCCCAGCTGAAGGTGGCAGGGCTACAGCGTTGCAGAGGACAGATGGATAAACCCAGGCTTTTCCAGTGATAGTATCTTTCTGTTCCCATGAAAGCTTGTAAGATGGCCTAGATGCAGATCTTCTCCTCACTCTGATCTCATATGTCTCACCAGAGCCAGCTGTGCAACAGCAGTGCTTAGTCAATGAGCTGCTGCCCTCACTGCACTGGGGACATAAGACCAGGCCCTGAGGCCACCAACACCACACTTTTCATCCCATGCTCCATCAGCTGCATGCCAAGACTCTGATCATTCAGGGACGCTGGCACTAAGAGGCCTTCCTGCTATCACACAAAGGGCATTTCATCAAAGCATGCTGCCACACAGACGTGCATGTAAGTCAGACTGAACCCTTCACTACCTCCCAGTTCCCATCCTGGCATGGGCCAGAGTGTGCTACAGGCCCCATCCTGGCTTCTCATACTGAGCTTTCTGTGGATCTGTTTCCTTCAAAGGAGAGGAAGGCACCTGGCTAGAACCAGCCGTACTACTAATCCATGAGAAGAGAGATCCTGGCTGTCTAGCAGGGTTGACAAGAGAGCTTCATTTGTTAACTGCTCAGAAAGGCCTCACTCCAAGGCCTGAGCACACCTCCTGAGGTCCCAGGGACACCAGCCACTAGGCCGAGCAACTTGTGAACACACGAGCTGCCCACTCAGGCTGAGACCAGCACCCAGGCTCAGCAGATGTGGCTGTGAGGTACTTACAGAGTGCTCGTCATGGTCAACACTCTGCGCCAAGACAGGGCTGAACGACACTGGTGACAGAGCTCCTGGCTTCTTCCTCACAGCACGGATCTGCAGCAGGGCACGGAAGGCTAGGAGAGAACAGCAGGCAGGTGACTGCATGGTCAAACAGGATCAGGTCATGCCAGATGCCTGCCAGAGCTCCTTGGCTTACTGCAAACACGGTCCGCACGAGGGAGCTCCCCATGCCCATGGGGAGCAGGGCCATGGAGCACATCAAAGCCAAGTGCTGTGGCTTCTGGTCAGTTGATCTAGTGAGGAAAGAGATCTGCTGACTGAAAACATCTGGGTATAAGCAGCCCTTGCAGAGAGCAGGCGCTGCCTGTCCTACTACAGTCACATACAGAGGTACTTCAAGTCTGACACTGCAACACGGTAAGCAAACCAGGAGCTTGGTCTTGGGACAGTGCACTGCAAGCTACAAGATGGGGGGGGCTCATGTAAAACCATTTTGGGATCATTCAGACCCCACAAGGCTCAGCTCTGGGGTCCAGTTGGCACTAGAAGCATTGTTCCTGCTCATCAGCTGCCTGATCAGCCACCACAGCCAGTGCTATGGTGATGACACGCTCTGCAATAGCTGCAGACGCAGTGGGAGGGTGCGTGGATACACTGCTGTCTCCAGCACAGCCATTCCTTGGTCTTAACCATCACTAAAGCTTTGATCTCCACTCCCTGCCCACAGTCCTAATTTTCATCTGCAGATCTTTAATATCATTAGTTCCTCTGTGCCAAGGGTGCCTATGAACGAGCGAGACCTCTGTTCTGATGCAGCTGTAAGAGCTTGCTGGTACTGAAGGAAAAGCCCAGTCATTTCCCTAGCTCTTGCTGCTTCCACCTGTTTGCAAGACCAGCCTAGAGATAGAGGACAGAGGTGCAGATCTGTCCTTGCTGCCTCTGCAGCAGATTCCCAGGAAGCTGGATGTGGGGACACTTTCCAAATAAACAGAACCTTCTCTGCTGTGGCACGCAGATGAGATAAGGCAGTTCCTGTGTCCTGTGTTGTGCTATTCACAGTCAAGGCTGTCTGGCCCTTCCTCTGATAAGATCTTGCTTTCAGTTACTGCATCTTTGCCAAGTTTGAACTGTTTAGACTTAATTTCTCAGGCCAAACGTCTCTCTTAGGCTCTTTTTTCTCTTTCTGAGAAGTATCAAATATAAACAATCAAACCCCTCAGAGCTCAAGCACAGAGGAAAACATGAGCTGTGTGTCCAGGACAAACACCAGCCCTTTCTCAAGAGCCTGCATGCCTCTGGAATGCTGTGAGTGCTGCTCGGTGCCAGGAGCGGTATTTCAGTTCTCCCTTCTTTTGGGAAATGCAAGGGTTAAGCAGACAAAAGTAAAAGACTCCAAACTGATCCTTATCTCATCTCCACCTCCCTGGTGAAGTCAAAGGAAGGTTGTCAAGGGAAAAGAAGTACTTGGACAGCTCTCTGGTGGGGCTGGCTGCTGTCTCGGACAGATAATTTCAGGATAATACTTCTATGTCCCCGTCTTTGGGCGATTTTTCCATCACCTTCACCAAAACACAAGAACTGCCTAAATGGCATGGTTCGGGGCACCTGCACCTTCAGATCCATTCCTGGGAGAGGGCAAGTGGCAAAGAAGGTTTGGACAAAGGGCCATTCTCTCATATGCTCCTCCTTCCCTGTTCAAGAACAGTACGTTTAGGTGCCAGGAACCTCCAGGAGCCAGGGGAGCAGCAGTGTGTTTGACGCTGAGCCTTAGGGTGGTATGTGTAAATCATGCTCCCTCTCACAGCCTGTACTGGCTGAGCAGGAGCCCGTGAAGGAGAAGATGCCCTGGGTTCCTGGGCACAGACTCACGCAGCCTGCAGATGGGGCAGTTGTTGGCCTGGTAGCGCAGGGTGTCGGCGCAGGAATTGCAGAGGCAGAGGTGTCTGCAGGGCAGAATGAGGGTGTCACGGAGGTCAGACAGGCAAACCACACACTCGTTGCTGTTGTCACTGTTCTCATCATCTGAAGGCTGCAATGAAAGGCAAGATGCTGTGAATGGAAAGGGCCACGCTGGAGTGCCAAGGAACTCTGAAGCCTGGGGAGATTTCCCACCCAAAAGCCTGTGAGACAGCTGGCATCCAAGCTCCAACCCACCCAGCCTGCCACAGACACTCCTTCCTCTCGGCCTGTGCTCAGAGCTCACAACATGCCAGAGACTAGGGCACTGTCTTGGGAATTCAGGTGTAGCTGTCCCTCCTAGAGCCAGGCTGTGTGCAGAGGGGAGCTCCTCTGGGCTAGGGACTTCCTTAGCTAAAGGGGACCAAGAATAAGTTCCTGCATGCCAGCCTGGTGGCTCCCAGGGTCCACAGAGAAGCAGTCTCTTCAGCAGTCCAACCCTTCTGCCCCACAGCCACAGAGAGAGAGCAGCCCCAAAATATGCTGTATGCTGACCATGGCACTTAGTGCCACGGTCTAGTTGACTGGATAGGGCTGCGTGCTAGGTTGGACTGGACCATCTTGGAGGTCTCTTCCAACCTCGTTGATTCTATGATTCTATGATTGGCAGGCAGTAGGTCAGGCTGCACCTGGGCTGGACAAAAGGAGGCATTCCAGCCATGTCTAGCCCAGTTTCCATAGGTCCTCTGACATGATGAAGTGAGTGGTTCTCCTGCCACAGCATCTTCACCAGCCTCCTGTGTTGACACAAGCTTTGATGGAGCTGCGGAACACTCAGCCTGGGATGCTCACTTGCTTACAGCCACCCTGGTAAAAAGGTCGGTGTGGACCCATTCAACAGGAATGTGTGATACACTCATCTTTCAGTCCCTTGGAGCTCCACAGACCGGATTACAGGGATAGAGCAAGCTGTTGCTGGCAGGAGAAACCCACCCTCCAACCACAACTCTCTCCACTGACCCCTGAGAACCCAACCACAGAAGTTATGCTGAAGGCCACCAAATTGATGACCCAGCATAGGCCACCATTTGCGGGGTCCAACGTCATGAGGCCTTTGTGGTCAGCTGGGTTAACACAGGCCAGGCCAAGGGCAACCTTGGTGTAAAGAGCAATACGCAGCATCTGCTGGCGCTGCATCCACACCCAGCCCACTGACTGTGACAGCAAAGGGCTGCAAGCCTGTCTGTTCTGTCACATGCACTTCTCCTCTATTTTGGGAGGTAAGAAGGGCAGGCTTTTGCCTTTCTCATTCATACAGTTTGCTAAGCATACTGGGAAGAACAAAAATGGCCCCAGGCCACTTGTCTGATGGCTCACAAATGCATGATTGCTGGATGAAGAGAATCATCACAAGACCCTGGAGGACCCAAACAAAAGCCTTCAATCCTCTGTGCAAGAAAAAACCTTTGAAAAGACTTCTCCTTCCTGCCTTTGCAGGAGCTGCCTCTTGGAACAGGCAGATAGAGATCACAGAATGCTTTGGGCAGGACACTGTAGATGCTTGGAGACGAAATCCTGCTTGTCTTGCTCTGTGACTACTCCTTTGTTTGCAAATCGCGCAGTGCGAGGTCAGGCCTTGGTGCGCTCTGCAGCCCAGGTGGCAGCAAAGGGCAGCTTTACATCGGGCTGAGTGCACAGAGCAGTCACACAATCTGCGTGGCGCTGTGCAGAGAGCTGGGATTCAGCAGCAGCTCCTGCCTAAAGATGGGCAATGTTTCTGGTTTTGGCATTTGCACATACATCCTTTTGTGATGCTCTGCTCCCTCTTGCTGGGGAACGCAGGCTGCTCTCTGCATGCTGGCAAGCCCTAGAGAGCTCAGCTCCCTGCAGAACTACAGGAACGTGCAGTCTCATAAAGAAGCCAGAGGAGCAAAGCACAGACACCAGCCATGACTGCCTTGACTATGGAGAGGCAGCAACGCTGACCCATGGCTATCTCTACAGCCCTAAAAATCAGTGCTCTGATCCACGAGGCTCTTCCAGCAATGCCATTCCATGGGAACATCCTCAAGAGTTTCAAGCTATCAAAATTATCTCAGCACAACTCCACTGCCTGTCTGAATCTTACAGTGACTTACAGAAATCTGAATCTTACAGGACTCAGGTCTTCTTGAGTGCCTGCAGAAATGACACAGGCTTGACAGTCATTCTGTGAAGCCTCTCTGCATTGCCCTGGCAAGCCCCATAGTTACATTCAAAAGCAGAAAGTGCAGGCTGGAGAGCCACACCTGAGGGAGCAGAAGCCTGCTGAGTACCTTTACCTTGGTCTCTTGGTTGTTTTTGTTCTCAATGCCATAGATCTCCTGAAGCAGATAGCTCACCCGGTCCACCTAGGGAAGAAGACAACAGGTGAGTGCCAGCTGCTCTGTCATTGCTGTTTTGTGACCACCCTCCCTCCCTGCCTGTGTCAAAATGTCCGTGTTACATCCACCACATCCAGCTCCCCTATAGCTACAAGAAAAAAACAACAAAACAAGTATCACAAAGGACAGCTGGGAGAATAAGCCTCTCCTTGCTCCAAAAGTGGTGCCCATCCTGTCTGGTCTGAGCAGGGTGTCCAAAAGGACACTTCTGTCTCTGCCAAAACCATCTAAGAAACAAGAACTCTACTTGTCTCAGAGATCAGGAGGGAACATACTCCCATAGCTCAAACAAGCCTGAGGCAATTGGCCTTCTACTGTCCTTCCCTTCCCTGAAGGGCTGCTTAACTTGAATCAAGACGAACTTCCCCCCATCTTTGTAAACCTCAGCAAGGTGCTGTGCCCACAGCTTGTTACTGGCAGCTTATTACAGCCACCAACAGCTGCACATCACTACCCTGCCCATCACCTAGGAGCACAACATCAAGCTACTGCAGATAGACAAACCATGAGAAGCACCTGAAGGACAAGCCTACATTAGTGCAGTGTCCTTTACCATCATCCTCAGGCCCTGGTGGCACCTCGAAATTGGAATGCATGGTGGCAGAAAGTGCCCTAAGGCAAGGCAGCAGTTACTCACAGTCCCAGTCCTGGGGCACACTTTAATGCAAACGCTGGCAGCTGCCTGCAAACTGTCCCAAGAAGCAAAGCAGTGAGGCAAGAAAAGCTGATGGTTCAAGTCCTAGCAAGACAAGCCCCTCTGCACTGGAGGGTGCTCTCCCCATGGCCCTAGATATTAGCCAGCAAGCACAGCAACAAGGCTTACAGCTGGGAGAGGCCTTTACAAGAATGCACAAAGATAGCAGTCCCCTGATATATGCTGCTACACAGCAGCTTCTCCAGAGCAGGGTGTGCTCCTCTGCTCCAAACCCCACCACAGACAAAACACTGAAGAGGCTGCAAAGTATCAAACTGACACATCTCACAGAGGGGTGGAAATGCTTCTTTGCCATCTCCACTAACTGGTCAGTTATCATCATGCAGTGAAGCCAAGCCACTGGGAACCCAAGGCTTCAACAGCTCACTAATCACAGGGCTTTTCACCTTGTCATTGGACATTCTCCCCTCCTCTTACCAATCCAGGTTCCCTGAACAGCAATGACTTAGCCATGGGATTTCAGTGCTGCAGAGGATGGGGCAGGAGCTTGCCAAGAGAGCCAGTGGCATCCTGGCCTGGCTCAGGAACAGTGTGGCCAGTAGAACAAGGGAAGTTACTCTTCCCCTGTACTCAGCACTGGCCAGGCCACACCTTGAGTACTGTGTTCAGCTCTGGGCTCCTCAATTCAAGAGAGATGCTGACATACTGGAACGTGTCCAGAGAAGGGTGATGAAGCTGGTGAGGGGCCTGGAGCACAGCCCTGTGAGGAGAGGCTGAGGGAGCTGGGGGTGTTTAACCTAGAGAAGAGGAGGCTCAGGGGTGACCTCATTGCTCTCTACAACTACCTGAAGGGAGGCTGTAGCCAGGTGGGGTTGGGCTCTCCTGCCAAGCAACCAGCAACAGAACAAGGGGACACAGTCTCAAGATGTGCCAGGGTAGGTCTAGGCTGGATGTTAGGAGGAAGTTGTTGCCAGAGAGAGTGATTGGCATTGGAATGGGCTGCCCAGGGAAGTGGTGGAGTCACTGTCCCTGGAGGTGTTCAAAAAAGACTGGATGAGGCATTTAGTGCCATGGTCTAGTTGATTTGATAGGGCTGGGTGCTAGGTTGGACTGGATGATCTTGGAGGTCTCTTCCAACCTGGTTGATTCTATGATTCTATATCCAGCCTGTTTGCCAGTTCAGAGATGCTCTGAGCTGGGACACAGCAGCTTTAACAAACCAGTTCCAGAGTCTCCCTGTCAAACTCAGCATGCAGCTTACAGTATGCTCTGGGCCTGCATTTCACAGCAATGAGGTCAGTAGTTAGGCTGCTGAGCAAAATCCTCTGCAGCTGCTCACAACTCACCCAGGAAGTTTGGGAACAATTATGTGGGAGATGTCCTTTTGGAACTTGATATTACAAAGAGAGTCTTGTTACAGCATCCTGAATCCTTGGAGAATCACGATGAGCAACACTGAGTGCAGAATTGGTCAGCTCAAAGCAAAGAAGAGGTCAGGAAGGAGGAGATGAAAGCCTCTGCAGGAGTCTGCATTCATTTTAACTGCTTGCCTCTGAAAACCCTGAGAAGCTCCTGTATCAGTAGAAAGGTAAGCAGTGTAATATGCCTCTTACTACAAAGATCTCTAGGGTTTAAAAGAGTAGGAATAAATAAGAAGTAGGAGACTGTACACAATGCAGTCCTTCACACTGATGCTTCTCCAACCCATCCTGTACCATGTCATCCTTTCAACAGCTTCTGTTGCTATATACAGCCTCAGCTAATGCACACAGGAGTCACCAGCCAAGTCCAGGTCATGTTTTTCTGCTGATCCATCTGTTTGTATCCATCCAGGCTGAATTTCTTTGAACAGGTTGGTACATACATTATAACTGATCTCAGCCAGAGAACAAAGCAGGGAACAAAGCAGTTCAGCTCATTAGCTACTGCTTCCTGCTCCTAAAGAGCTTTAGAGATCACTGCACACAAAAGGAACCTGGCAATAGCATGGAGAAGGCAGAAGAAAAGCAGTGATGAGGAAGAATGTACAATGTTATATAGATGGTTTACTCCAGACTTACACTCTACACCTCTGCACTAAGCTTTTGTGGGTGCAGATGCTAGCTCAGTTTCAGTGGTACTGTGTGTTCTTCTAGCAAGAGCCTCCTTCTTTTCTAAAAGCCATAGGAGAGAACATACAAGCATTGCACTTCACAATCTGCCAAGGGAAAAAAAAGGACCCACAACCAAAGGCTGAGTGGGAAGGTTACATGCTCTGCCAGTAAAGGCAGACAAGCACACACTGTTTCACTGCAGGAGCTGGCTGTGGCAAGGTGGAAACTTCCCTGGAGAGCACTTCCAGCACGCAGCCCTCCTTTTAGGGTGCCCAGAGTGGTAAATGGAGAACGGCACACACGCTGTGTCAGTGTGCACAGCAACTCAACAGCAGATGGGAGAGCTCGTGGTCCTGTAAGCACTGTTTAAAACAGGTGGGAAAAAAAAGTAATAAAATCTCTCCCCCAGCACCCATAAGGAAGATAAATGAGCAGCTTTTAATCAACTCAGAAATGGTCTTCTCCCATCAGAAGAATAGATGAGGAAGAGGCACCCCTGGCATCGCACTGCTCTGCTCCCTCAGCACCTGGGCAGCCTCTTCCATCACAGCACACACATGCTCTCTCTTCAGGGCATGGCTTTTCTCTATGTTCCCACTACAAACCTGCTTTTGCAAGCTCCATAGACTCCCTTCTAAAACAGTCTTCAGCTCTCTGTTTTAAAAATACTTGTGGGACCTAGATCAAGCACCTGGTCAGGAGGTCAGGCTGCAACACAGCCAGGGGAAGCACCAAGGAAGGGAGGGGAGCCAGGCTGGGACACACAAGACACAGAACAAATGTCAGGCTGGAGCAGCAACTCACTCACCACTAACAGTGGGATAAAGCTCTGGAAGTGAGGACTAACATTGCTGTCACTAGGCATGAGTAAGTCTGAAGGACAGGCCATGAGTCTCTGCACAGCACTGGTGAAGCAGACAGGGAATTACCAAATGCCATTTTGATCTGTGATTAACTGATACTATTTAGTGGCTTTTGTCCTTTTGGAAGGAACATCATGGAACAAGATGAGTCTAATCAAGTAAATCAGATCAGAAAACTGTATCCATCAATCACAAGCAAAACCAAAGCAGGAATACAGCACACATGTAAAGGTGAAGGGGTCAACAACCAAATCTCTCTCTTTGTCTAAGACACTTCACACTGAGCCTTGCAAGAGGACCCCTACCAGATTTCCCTTCAGAGGCTGAAATTCTCACCAATCTTAGCAGGGTGCAGTTGTTTGTTTATTTCTCTCTACACAAGATTGGATATAATTACAATGTCATTAAGGAGCTACACAGCTTTGCCTCATCACAGCACACTGGGATGGGCTAAAAAAGGGCTACGGACCCCTGATGACTCCCTGTTTGCCACTCTCCCTCCTTCCCTTCCTCTTATATTCTGTACAGTCTGGTATATAAAAACAGCTTCAAAGCAAGGCCACATCTGTGACTGCCCAAGCCAGGGTACTTATAGGGGATAGGCAAAATGAGTCAAAATGTATCAGGCTCTGGGGCTGCTCCTGAGATACCATGAGCACAAGGAAGTCTGTGGAGGAAGAAAACAATCTCCTGATAGCTTCGCACACACGTGGAAAGCAAACAGTTTTCAGCCTCCAAACACAACACTTGGAGTCTGCAAAGAGATCCTTCCACACCACAAAAGACAGAACCCAGGGAGATCAGGCAGTGACAAAGAACAGATGTGCTCCACATCCTGAACACAGAGAGCACTGGGGCTCACTGATGCACACCTGATGTACTTATACCTATACAGACATGGAAGCATTCAGCACTGTGCTTCGACAGTGTTGTATCCAAGCTCCAGTGACACAGGAACACACAGGATATAACTGGATCTATACAAAGTGCTTGCATCCCAGAGGAGCACTGAGGCCTGCACCATTGCTCTGGCAGTCCAACGCTGCTGTCTTTGTCGCCCCACCACACATCTGTCTGTGCAATAACCAACCCAATGTTCAGGGCTGCCAGGAGCTTGCTGCCTTTGCTTGCGACACCTGAGCTAAGCAAGGGAGATCTCAGGATCTTAGTGAATTAAGAAACTTCCCAGTGGGGACAGTCAAGCTCCTGAGGGATACCAGCAGATGTCTAACCAAGCAGTAGACAGAAAATGGGTACTCACGATCTGCTTCTGCTTTAACGGCTTCACGGAATAACTGCCATCGACGTGCTAGGAAGAAAGGAAATGCATTAGACAGCTGTGGTGTATAAATGAAGAGTAAAACAGGCTGAAGATCAGGGCTGGTGTCTGTTACCTAAGGGGAGACAGACATGGGTATAAGTGTGCCAGCCTCAATGGCAGCAAATCCCAGCAGAGTCAGCAGAACAGGTCACTGGAGTGCTCCCTGTCTGCTCTAGTGCAGAGATGAATGGGCTTGGATCAAGTGAGTCAGAGCACACACAAAAAATGCCCTGGTATGCTGGATGTCTTCAGCTTGCAAGCATTCCAAGCAAGTGCAAACACTTCAGCCAGTCCAGCAAGACTTGGTAGGGGCTATTTAAAATCAGAATCATAGAATTGCTCTGGTTGGAAAAGACCTTTAACATCATTGAGTCCAACCATTCCCTAACTTTACCAGGTCTGCTGCTAAGTCATATCCCTCAGCACCACATCTCTGCCTCTTTTAATCATCTCCACAGGGATTCAATCACCTCTCTGGGAAGCCTTGTTATAGTGAAGAAGTTTCTTCTAATATCCAACCTAAACTTCCCCTGGTTCAACTTGAGGCCATTTCCTCTCACCCTATCACTTGTTACTGAGGTGAAGAGACTGATCCCCAGCTGGCTCCAACCTCGTTTTAGTCGTAACCTCCTTTATTTGTTAACAACCTAAATAACATCTGGTTACAGAGCCACTCAAGAGAGCAGGAGACTGGCATGAAGGTGAGGGCAAGGCCTGTCCACTGGATGGAATCAGGAACAACTCACACATGCTCCACATTGCCATCTTCAGAGCTGCGTGGCCACCTCCAGGCTTTCATTTGCTCAGTGGCAGCAGGCATGGCTACAACACTTCTGTGCACACCCAGTGTCAGAACTCCTGGAGGGAATTAGTGTGCTACTCCTATTTTCTCCATCATGCACAAAGGCCAGTAAAACCAAAAGAAACCAATTCTGCCACACTCTAGACAGCTGGAAAGGAGACTCTGGGGATGCTCAGCAGGCTCTGCTGCTGCAAACAGCTGCAGACATGCAGCTGTTTGCTGAAGGAGTTTAAGGAGGGAGGGTGAACAACAGGGCACCAAGAGACAAAGCAGTCCTAGTTTCCAGGCAAACACTAAGTGCCAAGTTTCTGCCTTTGCCTTCTGCTATGCCTTCTGCTTAGGCATAGCATCAAGGTTACTATTCTGATCTTAAAGATGCACAGAAATATGAAGTTACCAAGGCCTGATGCCCTCTGAGCATTCTCTGGTGATCAGCAGCATTGCTCATTAGCAAGGACCTCCTCTGGATTTATGGACCTACATTTCAAAAGCTCCAATTATTCTAAGGATAGGCAGCGTATTTTAATCAAACAGGTAGGAGAAAGAACTCCACCAGCATTTTGCCCTGTGACCTTTTAATAAAAAAAAGGTTTTGATCTTGCTTTAAAGCATTCAGTGGAAGATGAGAAGTAAAGAAGTGGCTCCACCAGACAGTATCTCCCTCTCACAGCACATATGGAATAGAAAAAGAAGGGAAGCACTTGGAATTCTTGAGGTCAGACCTGGACACAGGACACAATCCAGCCTTGATGGAACAGCCTGACCAGCTTCAGTTGGTTCCCAGTTTTGCCGCACACCTCGCTCCCCTCGCTGAATATTCCAGGGCCTTTTGCCATTACCTTTGTACACCCAAAGAACTCAGAGATTCTGCACAGGGGGTGGAATTAACCTACAGCCCTTGAAAACCTCCTTCCAAAGCTGCTGCAGTTGAAGCCACTTTCCAGTCTCATGAGACAGAAATTTCCAAAGCTTCACTCCTGCCCTCATGCTTACACCTACCCAATATGTATTTCCATGTATTTTCTAGAAGGACATGCTGGACATGGTATGCTAGACCAGGAAGCTGGGACAAATCTAGCTCCAAGCACGAGCTCTGTTCCCTGACCACAGAGGCTGGGCTCCCTTCAACAGCACTGTTTGAACACTTGGAGGAAAGCAGCTCCTTTTTAATTAAAACTCATACTCACGTTATCAGATCCAAAGCCTAAACTGAACCTAGCTACAACCAAACAGCCATGAAGGCAATAGCCAGCAGAGTACAGGAGAGGCTTGAAGATGGGAAGGGCAAATGTTTCAAGTACTTCAAAACCAGGCTGTAATGTGCAGGAAGCTGATGGCCTCATCTTTTTTTCTCTCCTCACAAATGGCTGAAGAACCACTTTGCAAGGCTAAGGGGTCTTCACCTCCATCACTTGGCCACCAAGATGACAGCTCCAAACACGACAGCCTTCCCCAAGGACCCACTGCCCACACTCTCCCAGTTCTACTGAACCATGACTGAGGGATTCCAGTGCGGTTTGTTTTTTCAGATCAGCTGGAAGAGAACACTAGAAGAGAAGCCCTGCCCTGGTTCCAGGGGTGCTGCAGCTGTTCACCTCTCTTCTGAAAGATGGGAGTAGTGAACTACCTATAGAGCCAGTGCTCAGGAACACTGTGCTTCTAACACAGGAAAACTCATTTTCTTCATATACTAAATCCAACAAAAAAGCAACCTAGTACACTTAGAGCATCTTCCAGCCACAGAGCTTCCTTTGGACTGACTCTACTTCCCATGCCCTCTGGCTCAGCTTGTCACCATCCACATTATCCACCTAGGAGGAACAGAGTAAGACCTGGCAACTTTGAAAACAGAAGTCAGCCATGTGCCAACCTGAAAGTGAGGAATTCCAACAGCACAGCACTGATGCTGCTCCCCTCTAAGTATCCAGCTTTGCTCCAGCATCTCTCGCCTTGTCTTAGCATGTCACTTACACAGGCTATGTGTCTGCAGTATTACCACAATCAGACACAAACGTGGATCTTGCAACTGGTTTCAGGGCCCAGTTATTGTAGGAAGAGACTTTGTTATCAAGGCTTGTGCACACAGCTTGGTTTAGCCTTTTGCTGTAGGCAGTAGTCAGCTACATCAAACATACCACTGAGAGGTAGTGGAGCTCAAGGTCTTTCCACAGGATGTATCCTAATTCCTTCAAAGGGTTTGGTCCCACTTGTAAACTAAGGCAAACCAGTGGTGCAACAAGGTCTGGACACAGCAGATCCTCAAAGATCATTGCCACCAAGACACACCTTCTCTCCACACAGGAAGCACCAGCTACAATTAGCTGAGTGACCAGCTTGGGTACAAATGATAATTAAAGGCTGCAGGGTAGTTGCTGCTGCGAGCAATTATTTGTACTACGATAGCACCCAGGAGCCCCATCCACAGGCCAGGACTCCAATGTACTAAGTGTTATATAAGTACAAACTAATGACCCATGGAAATATTCACATATACACAAGGATAGGGACAGAGGGGGAAAAAAAGAACTCACCTTTTCAAATGCAGCCAGAAGAACATGGGCATGACCTGTCACCTCAACCACCACTGTAAAAAGAGAAAGAGCAGTCCTGGTTAAACCTTGAAAACAACCCAAGCATAAAACTGCCTGCAGCTGAATTTGAGTCCATTCACAGTTCCTAAAGTGCCACCACTTCTATTTTCACCCTCTTTTGCAGTTTAAGCATTCTAGAATACATTGTCCTCAGGCTGGTTCATCTCATACTCCTGCAGAGCTAGTACAACACACTGCTGGGCTCTGTGGTGGACCCTACACAGACATGCCTTCAAATAGTGTGGGTGCCCTAAACTATCCCACTTTGTTTTCAGACGTTGGAAAGAGAAAATAAAACAAAGTGTTCGGTGTGGTTCTGCTTCCCCCCTCAAACTCCTGCTTTTAATTACCTGAATTTATCACAGAGATTAATAAATCCATCTGGTTTAACAGCAATTGGCAGCACTTCCAGCCCTCCCACAGGGTTTCTGTACCTTAGCCTGAGAGTAATCTTACTGGCAGGAATGGGAAAGGGCTAACTGCAAGCTCACATTCCTCAAGGCAGGCAAACATCTCCTGGCAGAATTCATTCCTGACTGCTAGTTTAATTTGCCATTTCATTTTATTTAACACCAGCAGTTACAGGCCAGCTGTAATTTTCCAGGTGCTCCAAACACACCAGGCCAGCTCCTTCCAGTCCCATCAGTTAAAGAAGAACCAAAACACACAACAATTTCCTCACATTTTGCTCAAGTGCTGCATATTTTTGTGCTGGTGTTCTTGCCAGGAGAGGATTTAAAAGCAGTTGTCTTTCCAGATTATTAAAATAGATGACAGTACACTATTGGCCTAGACAGGGCATGGTATGTGCATAAATGTATGCTTCCCATGCTGCCTGCTGTTCTATTTTTGGTCATTCTAGGCATGCCCAACATCAGAAAGTACAAATGTTTTGCCAAAAGCTCCATAAACAGAGGAAGGTGTTTTATATTTATGGTCAAGAAACAGACATAAAAGTCACTCTTACTAACAGTGCCTGTAATCACTAAAAATAGATGCACTTTAGAAGTAGTCTCCTTCATGTTGCACTGTGCTTGGTTAGTCAGACTTTCAATTGGTTCATCCAGTTCTATTTCAATTCTTTCAGTTCTATTTCAGTTTTATTTCAATTCTTTCAACTGAGCCCTCAATATAGGAAGGATATGCACCTAGTGGAGTGGGTCCAGAGGAGGGCCATGAAATGACTGGGGGGTTGAAGCATCTCTGCTATGAGGACAGGCTGAGAGAGCGGGGGTTGTTCAGCCTGGAAAAGAGAAGGCTTCAGGGAGACCTAACAGCAGCCTGCCAGTACCTGAAGGGGGCTACAAGAAGGATGAAGAGGGACTGTTTACAAAGGCCTGTGGTGATAGGACAAGGGGCAAAGGCTTCAGACTAGAGAAAAGCAGATTTAGACTGGATGTTAGGAACTGGTTCTTTACTATGAGGGTGGTGGAACAGGTTGCCCAAGGAGATGGTTGGGGCCCCACCCCTAAAGGCATTCAAAGTGAAGCTCGACAGGGCAGTCTGCTCTAGCTGAGGATGTTCCTGCTTGCTGCAGAGGGAGCTGGACTAGATGACCTTTGGAGGATCCTTGGATTTTCCTCTTCCAAATGGCCAGAGGATTTGGAAATAATCAATACTATTTCTCAAAGAGAAGTAACTGTTCAGCACCTTTCAGAAAAAGCAGGAGAACGTGACACTGCTGAATGAACCTGTGTTTCATGAACAGTGGCCTGAGCATCTCAAAGCCATTTTCTCTGACCACTCCTGGGAGAAGGTCCACCCTACAGCTTAGCTATAGATTTTGTGAAGACAACTTAGCCCTCCAAGAAGGGGAAAAAACAACTCTTCCCCCTTACTTCACATATTTTAAATGCAAAACACAAAGAGAAAGGAATTTTGTTCCAGTTTGTACCTGGCACTGGTGGCAAAGGCAGGAGTTCTCCCAAACACTGTTGCAGTACTAAACACCTAGCCATTTTTCCTGTTTAAAAATGGAGGCTGCTTTTAAAAGGGTGCTGTTATGCAAGAACCCACAGCTAGCTGGGCCCTTTACATACAGGCAAGTCGAGGTGAACTCATGAAACATTTTTACTTTGGAAAGGCTTCCCAGGGCTTTTCTACAAGTAAAATATTTTCATCATTGCAAAAGGAGGCTTGCCCTGAAGGAGTCACACAAACTCAGAGAGAGTTAAAGGAAGACCAAGGGAGCAGAGCACCATGCTTACCATCCCCTTCATCCACCACCGCCCGGATGACCACAGGGAACACACCACGATCCAAGTCAAAGTTCAGCTGAGGGAAAGAAAACGAGATGAGGTTAGACAGTTCACACCAGCCCTGCCTGGAGACAACACTCAAGACAGTGTTAACATCAGAGCAATGAAGGTCCTTCTGACAGGCCTCCAGCCCCTTGTCTCAAAAGGACACAACAGAGCAGAAAGACTGAAAACCTGAGACACCAACTTTCAAAGGGAGTCAGCCAGAATAACGGCAACATAGACACGTTGCCATGGCACTGAACACCAGCTATGGCCAGCAAAGCAAAGCAAAGCACCTCCCTTCCAATTTCATGTGGCATTTAATTCTCACTAATCCTGAGTGCTTTGCAGTAGGAAAAGTCTCTCAAAATATATCTAGTGCCATAGTGTTGGTTGCATGTGGTAGGATATACTGCTTATAGCACAGCAGTAGGCATTGTGCTCCCTATATCACCAAAGAAAACCAAACTCACTCTTCTATGGAACTCCAGAGGATGGAGAAAAAACTGTAAGCTCACACAAGACTGTAAGGAAACAGCAGACTGATTTCCATCTCTTGGCATGTTATGAAATTCAGGTCCTTGACCTTCTAATTGGTGAGAGTGAAATTTTAATATCTTGCTTGAGTGCAAGGAAAACAGACTGAATTTCTTCCTTCACCCTGCACTTCATTACAGCACTTCAAAAGCTCCACCATCTTACAAACACAAGAAAAATGCAACCTTACAAACACTGCCTTATGCCAGGAACGGAACTGGCTCAGAGACTGGATTTCTGGTGGGTTTTGTTAATTACTGATGGGGATTTTTGTCTTATCTCTTGCCAAAGGAGAAAAAGATGTCACTTCACCATGGTGCTCCAGGTAGCCTGTTTTCAGTTTTCTGCTGAAAACTGAGACCTCTTTTAAAGAGCTGCAGCATCATTCATAGAGTGCTTTGGGGCTTCTTTCACTTCTCTGCAGCCCCAAAATCATTTGCAGCATAATTTTCTCCAGCCAGTCCCCCAAAAGATAAACTATCAAGACAGCTATCAGCATCAGCACACATGGCAACCCAAAACATCCAGGGTGGAGGGCAAGTGGCTGTCACTGGGAGCCTTAACATGGCTGAAACTGGTTTCTCCTCAAATGAATTGCAACCTAAATTTTATAATCCTAGAATAGTTTGGGTTGGAAGGGATATTAAAGATGATCTAGTTTCAACCCTGCTGCAACAGGCTGGGACACCTTCCACCAGACCAGGTTGTTCAAAGCCTCATCCAGCCTGGCCTTGATGTTCACCCTGATAAACATCACGATGACTGATGTTTGTACAGATCATACCTGGTCAGCCACTAGCCAGCTGTGCTGTAGCCCATTAGCCACACTGCTCTGGCTCTGCCAAGAGCTGCAGGCACAAACCTCAGGCTGCAACAGCTCACTAAGCTTCCAATGGAAGGGTGTGGAGGGAAAAAGGAACTGCAAGTCTGCTGCCTTATTCGTCCCTAGCTGCACTCTCCTCATGCAGGCTCTGCATGCCTTTGGGGCTGCTCAGCTTCACAAAGACTTTCTGGAAGCAACTCTTAGCAGCATAATAAAGCTTCAGGCACACACATATGTCCATACCTGATTCCAAATAGAAAGCATGTGCTGGAAGACCTTATGATTTGACCTGGTCTGCAGACCTGAAGGATACTGATTTTCAACCTCTGTATGATGGTTTTACACTTTTATCATACCTTTAAACTATCAGAATTTGGTCTTTTTTCCAAAACAGCAGAGTAACAGAGTGAACACAAAAATCTCATTTAGCCTCTCAGTGTCTGTTGTAGAAGAGACTCATTCAGTCACTACTACTCCAGCTTGCAGTTTTGAACCATGATGGTATGCCACAGAGGGAAACTTCATCCAGGACAATTGATTAAAATTGCTGAAAGAACCTTAATGGTTTTGCTCTGCTTCCTGCTCTGATTTATTACTGTATGACAATTATTATGGTTTGTTCATCTGAAAGGAAAGCCATATCACAGAATTGTGGCTGCTTTTATGACACAAACCTCAGGGTTTTCTGAAAGGGGCCTACAGGAAAGCTGGGGAGGGACTTTTTATAAGGGGTTGTAGTGATAGGACAAGAGGGAATAGATTGAAGCTGGAAGAGGGGAGATTTAAGCTGGATATTAGGAAGAAATTCTTTGCAGTGAGGGTGGTGAGACACTGGAACAGGTTGCCCAGGGAGGTTGTGGATGCCCCCTTCCTGGAGGTTGGATGAGGCACTGAACAACCTGGTCTAGTGGGGGGTGTTCCTGCCCATAGCAGGGGCTTGGAACTGAGTGATCTTTAAGGTCCCTCCCAACGCAAACCATTCTATAATTCTATCTCAAAATGCCTCTTTAAGGGTCCATTCCACGATCATTTTAGGGAGCTGAAAGCAGCTGACCCAACAGAAGCCACACTGCAACGTGCCAGCAAACCAGCATGTTACAAAGACAAAGGAAAGTTTCTTGAAGCTTTCCACATAACAACCTGCCATAACATTCTTTTCTCTTCTGCTGGACAGCCAAGAACCACATCAGATGTGAGTGTTAGGCTGAGCATAAACATGAAGTAAATTAGGAGGGTTAGGACAGCTTCAATGGTGCACAGCTGAGTGGTAACACTGCTAGCTGACCCAGACAACCACAGAATTGGTTTGGTTGGAAAAGACCTCTAAGATCATTGAGTCCAACCATCAACCTAAGACCACCATGGGCATGAAATCATGTCCTGAAATGTCATGTCCACATGTTTCTTGAACAACTCTGGGGACAATGGTGCTGCATTTTGGTGGTCAGTTAAGGTTTAGCCACATTATTTTTACTGGACATGAGAGGATAAGGACCAATGTATACAAAGAGCTGAAACAGAAGGGACTTCCAAACCACAGTGCATGTTCCACTTTTGCTCTACTGACAGAGCTCCCAGCAACATCAATGACAACAGAGATGTATCAGAATCAAGCAAAAGCAGCTAGAAGATCATTTTTCCACAGCACCTCTCCTTTTAAGCTATGGAAGGAACATGACTTTAGTACTCAAGTTGGAACCTTGCTGGCAGGAACAAACGTGAAAATTAAGCTTCTCAATTCTTGAAGAAGAAAGCGACCTGAGCTCCTACTTCCCAGATCCCTCAGACAACAGAAGGGACTGAAAAGCAGCTCTTCCAGGCTTTTGTAGGCTGAACTTGTGAAATCATATCTTGGCAGAGAAGCCAAGACATCAGGAGACCAGACTGCAGGCTCTTGGAAACCACCAAGGCATTTGCTAAGGCACAAGACTGATTATAACAGTAACTTCAAGACAATAGCTATTCAATCTTTTCAAGATACAAGAGAGATTACTTCTCCCCCCTCTTTCTTTCTTTTTTTTTTTCCTTCTCTCCTTTGTTTCTTTTAGTTTTTAAAAAAGGTTCTACAAAGGTTCACATACACTACACTCATAGACAACTTGTGGTGAGGAAATGAGCACTGCCTAAGTGCAGACCTGGGAAAGGAGTGCACAAGATCAATTAGTAGTAGTTACAGACCAACTCCTCTGCATCACAAATCTCTTAAGGCAGCTCCGAACAGAGCAGAGGAAAGACCAAGGACTCCCTGCCTTGCACCACATGCAAGAGATGCCCTTGGGCCAAAGCTCAGAGGCTTAAGAAGCAGAGAACTACCCCCTGGGTTGGAATTTTGCAAAGAATCCACAATCAATGGGACTCTACAGATCTTGTCATGTAGGAAAATCCACAGAGCTTAATTAAAACCAGCCCCTCGTCTGGCTGCAGATAGGTGTTAAACTAAAAGAAGCAAGGCATCCCCTTATCCAGCATTAATGCACCAGCATGAATCTGCCCCAGGGAGGAGAGTATCTCCCCACAACATTGTGCTGCTGCAGTTAATAATGCATGATGTGGCCTTTAAATAGGACTCTTCTAGAGCAGAGGTCTCCAAAACATTTTGACCATTCAACTCATCAGTAAACAATCTTGAGCATGCACTGCCAACACAAGTACAGTTACTATTTACACAAGTACTACTGAAGTTTTTCCCACATCCCAGTGAGTTGTCCTGCATGTACCTCGATGTTGGAGACCACCGTTCTAGAGGAACAGCCAAAAAATCAAACACGAGACACACAAAAAACTTCAAACCAAAAAGATCAAGAGACATCTGCTCCCACAAGCTCGTTGGCTGGCAGGAAGCAGAAGGCTGAGGTGTGGCAGGTTCTTCCAGGAAGATCTCCAGTGCCAATCTCTGCACTCTCCCTCCTACACCAGATGAGATACTAGCTGAGAGACAGCAGAAGTTGCCTCTTCGGGTTTCTTGTCTGTCTGATCTACCTGCCAAGCTCCCAGGTAGTGTTCATACCTGCTCCTCCCAGGGCCCCATTCATCTCACACCCACAAAACATGCCATGGCAGCTGGGAGAGGGCACCTTCCAACCATAAGCTCATAGCACTAAATGTGAGTCCAGTGCTTCTCGGACAACAGGGCAGTGGAAAGAAGGGGACACTGAGGAGACACTTACCTCATCATCCTTCCAGTCTGAGAAATCAATCTTGAAGGAAGGCAGAGAGAACTGCTGGCTTACCCCTCTCTTGTAATGAACTGTCTCTGACTGCAGAGAGGGGTTCTTTGTGCTGTATCTGAAGACAAAGGGAGGAAAAGAAAACTTGCTGTGACAAATGATGGCGTTTTGCTAGGCTCTTGTTCATTCACACCTCTTCACCCTTCTGGAATCACAAGTGGCAGCTCTACAGGGCAGAGCTGAAGCTGGCACGGGGTGGCAGCCATTCAAAGGGGATGCAAAAAAGGAAAGGAAAGGTCAAGGTGAAAAGGTGAGCACAGGGAAGGGAAGGGAAAGCAGCACAGACAGGCAAGGTCTGATTGAATCCATACTGACCTGCCTGGAAACACTGAGTGTCAGAGGAGTACAATGGGGTGGATCAGCCTGGCAAAGGCCAGATCACTAAATCCAGGGCCTAGGCAATGTTTTCAAGCTTGGCACACAGTCTGCTTTTCTGCAGGAAACCCAGGAAGAACAAGCAATAATCTAACAGTGCTACACACAACCCAATGCAGCACTGGAACCTCCCTCATGCCTCCCCAGCACAGCTCTGCAGTGAGGAACACTGCTTGGCTACCATAATCCTGGTAAACAAGAGTCATTCCCATTCACATCTCTGTTCCATATGTGCTTCCCCAGACATGTTGCAGGAACACCCCAACACCACTGCAGAGACATCAACCACTCCTCCATGTCAGTCTCCTTCTTCCACTGTTCAAGGTCCAGCACTTGAAGCATGAGGAAGAATTTTTTCACTCTGAGGGTGACAGAACACTGGAACAGGCTGCCCAGGGGTGTTGTGGAGCCTCTCTGGAGATATGCAAAACCCAGTTGTGTGCATTCCTGTGTGATCTGGTATAGGTGATCCTGCTCTGCAGGCAGGTTGGACTGGATGATCTTTTCAGGTCCCTTCCAGCCCCTAACATCCTGTGATTCTGTAAAATGTCAGCACTGCCACACTGGGTTGAACATCTCTGGGACAGGACCACAGCTACCACCCACCATCCCCTGCACCCAGAGCCCACGCAGACTATCTGCCCACTGACTGTCACTATGGATGCTGTGATTCACAGTGAGCTTCAGTGGCAAAGCAGGACTGAATTTTCACCCCTTTCTGAAGAGTGGTATCTGAGTTGGATGTGCACAGCCTCTTGCAGTGCCAACTCTGGCACAGGAGAGAAGGCAAGGTGGGAACATCTGAAGCTGTTTTTACTACCAAAGCCTTCATTGTTGAGCTACCAACTGCATGTTCAGAGCACACTGACAAACTGGAGAGAAAGTGAGAGATCCCTTGCCCACGAGGCTTACACTACAGAAACAGCAACCTCCCCTGGCACAAGGACGAGCCAGATCAGCTCCAGCTCTACAAGAAAGACTTTAGCAGCTGGTCACAGCAATGGGATGTTCTCTCTCGTGCACACTAACCATCACTTCCTAAGTGGAGCTTCACATGGTGAAGAAAGTGCTGGCCTCCAGCCACTGCACAATGAACTTGAAGAAGCTTGAAGCCTTGTTGAAAGTTGATTGTCACTCCTCTTGATCAACCAGACAGCCTGGGGATAGGCTTCAGGGACAGATGTCACATTAGCACCAGGAATTCTAGTCTGAGTTCTTCCTTAATTCAGCCTGGGATATCACACAGGATGCTCTGACAAGCAGCTCCTCAGATTTTGCTGATTCTGTTTCTCAAAGAATAATATGAGTGGCACTGCTGCCAGCCCCAAGGAGACACCACCAGAGGACATGGAGGCATCTGTTGTGGCTGACTGAGTTCAGAGTCCTGTCAAGCAGAGCAGTTAACAGAGTGCACAGTGGCAAAATAAAGAGCATCCTTGCTCCAAAACCCCAGGACTCTGTCCTTTTGAGGACATTCTGCTGCTCTGGAGCATAGACAAAAGCTACAAATCATTAAGTACAGAAGCAAAAGTTGGAAAGCTCCAAGTTCCTTCAGTCTAACTACACCTTGTGAAGGAGCAGAGCACATCAGAAGGAGATGGCAACACAAAGCTTTTCTACACCCAAAGTAATGTCTTCTGGCTTCTGCAAGCAAGAGACTAGAGAAGGTCAGGCAGCTCCCTTCCAGAGGGAGTCAAAACAAAAGAACGTGGGAAAATCCCCTGGGGCCGAGTCGACCAGGAACTGCAAAACTGAATGTCACACCAGAGATAGGAAAACTGGGCTGGACGATGGCAGAGGTGATTAGAGGGGACACACCTGAACCTTAGAAATTTGCATTAAGCAATGCTTTGGAAACTTTACACTCAAAATCTGCAGCTCTGGCAGGTACCTGCTGCCTGAGTGCAGGAGTCCACAGACACAGCAGGCAGCAGGCTGCCCTCCAGGGCCAGGCCAGCCAGCACTGTAACACAGAGCCAGAAAACACCATCATTAGGATGCATTTTGCAGCCAAGGGTATAAGGACCTGGATGCCAGAAGATGATGAGAAATTCTCAATTCCTCTCAAACCCAAGGAGAAAAAGTCAGGCTCCCCACTGCTGCTGCTTTTGTCTGGAAAGCCAGCATAGCTCCTGCACCCTCTGAGGAACCAGAAAGCTTATCGAGTGGCACAACATCCATGCTGAATTCTGGAAGGCCATGACAAAGACCAAGCAGACCACACGCACTCCGCTCTTCCTACTAAGGCAGGTGCACTGTGTTACTTATGACAACAGCTTACCCTCAAAGACCATTCTGTACTGTGCTGAAATTGTGCTGCTTTACTAGAAGGTCCCACTCCATCCTTTGCATTTAAAGCACAGTGTGGGAAGAGATCAGAATGACAGGTCTTTTATGTGTGAATTACAGAGCGAGCAAGTGAGTGAGGTTTTATTTACTGAGTTGTCAAGCACAATGAATAGAGCAAGCCTGTATCTAGCTCCTTTTGTGGTGCTCTTGAAGCTTCCCAGCTCTGCAGCTCTACAGCTGGGAAAGCTGGGGATGGAAGAGTGACTTATCCAAGGTGACAGCAAGTCAGGAACCTATGAGAAATAAAGTGCAAAGAGTGGAAGGTCAGAGTCTGCCTGGATGGCATGCACCACAGCAGCACTGGGGAAGGGGTGTAAACATGCTGATGATGAGTGTCAGAAAGGCTGGAGGACCTGCACTTACAGCACCAGAAGCCCAAACCAGTCTACAACAGGAAAACAAGTAACGTTGTTCCAAGGAGGACAGGCTTGCAGCTCTCACTGCCCCTGAGAAAAGAAATAAACCAGGTACAAAGATTTTCTGAGCTGAAGAGCACGACAAAAAACTCAGGGAGGCTTTTCCAAGAGAGCTTTATGCCTTGAGCTGTGTGACCCTGACTGTCCTCATTGCAAAATGCCTGTAAGACTTGGATCTGGACATCCTGACAACACTGGAGACCTCCAGTCAGCAGCCAGCACTGAGGCTGCAGCGCACCAGGAGGCCAGACCCTGGTGAATGCCCTCGCAAGTGCTGGTGACCCCAGACTGTCACAAAGATCGATCATCCTCCTAAGGTGATGCACAGGATCCACAGCACAAGTAGAGACTCCTTGTGTTGCTCGGGAGGACAACCTGACAAGCATGCTGCATATTAGTGTCTGAGTGATTTCTGCCCAAGCCCAGCCCTTTTGGTTGGCATCTGCTGCATTCATTAAGTCTTGCATTCCCTGCCTGTGGTGCTGTGGGCTTACAGCAACAGTAGTGGAGAAGCTCTAAGAATGAGAACCAATTCTGCCAGTGCTGCAGGTTGTGTATGCCTGGCAAAGCCCCATGTCCTCTCACAGCAGGGAGTGAGCCAGTCATGGAAGCAGAAAGGTTTGGATTGGAAGGGCCCTTAAAGATCATTGAGATCTAACCCTCCTGCCATGGGCAGGGACACCTCCCACTAGACCAGGTTGCTCAAGGCCCTGTTCAACCGGGCCCTGAACACTTGCAGGGATTGAGGGCATCCACAGCCTCTCTGGGCAACCTGTTCCAGTGTCTCACCACCCTTACTGTAAAGAATTTCTTCCTAATCTCCAGTCTAAATCTCCCATCTTCCAGCATAAAGCCATTTCCCCTTGTCCTGTCACTACAAGTCCTTGTAAAAAGTCCCTCCCCAGCTTTCTTGAATGTTTCATGTTCTTGTTCTGCTAGTGTTCAAAGGGGACAGTATTTGATGTGGAGCAAGCACACTGGCCACCTCTCTCATCCGCATACTCACCCCCCTTTCATTTTGGGACAGATCAAACAGCTCCTGAGGAAGAGAGAAGCTCAACAAGTGCTTCAACTTAAGTGATTTTCTTTAATAAAAGATACATTACTCAAATGTAAGAAGGCCCAAGCCCTGGGAGTCAGTCACAGTTAGGCAAGACCCAGCCCTAAGACACTTCCATACAGAGTTTGGAGAATATCTGGGTGCTAACCTGGTGCACTGCAGTCCTGCCAGTCTTCTCCTCACAAGACTGAATTTCCACTTCAGGCCAGCAGAAAACAAACACCTTACCCTGGAAGCTGAAACCCGGCTGCCCATATCCTGCTCCAGCACCTGCAGAGTCTGCCTTCAGCTGCTGAACCTACTGGTGAGAGTATCACACTCACAACACTAACCAGGCTTCAAAGCTGGTGGCTTACACAACAGCTACAGAGAGAGGCACAAAGGCCAGAGCTCCCATTAAAGACAGAGGGTTTTTCTGCTTGCTGCAAACTACAGAATTCAGCTCTCCAGCCTCTGAACTCTGCACGTTGCAGCATTCCCTTGGGGGACTGCTGTCTGCCTGGATCAAAGCAGGCTTCAGCTGGAGAGGCTTGTGCCTAGCAAAGACCAGCACTCACCTCTGATTTCTTCACACAGACAAAATCTCTCTGCACAAAGAATTCCTATTAATCACCACAGCTCACAGCCAAAAGCAGCCAGAGCACCTTTCAGAGGCCGTGAATAGACAGAGGTTATTAACTAACCAAAGGAATCTCTGAGTGTCTCTGGCTCTCCTAGGCAAGCTTGAGTGAGAACAGCCATGCGCCGAGCTGCTCATTCCAGCTGGATTTCATTTTGTGAACCAACTCTACCCCAAGCTCCACACGCAGACAGAACAGCTCATCGCTGCAGTGGCACGTCCGCCGGCAGCTCACGGCACCGCGCCAGGCCGCCTGCCACGAGTGGAGCAGGCATTGCACAACTAACAAGGAAATGAGATGGGGGAAAAAAATAAATACATATACCCACTACACCCCTGTGTGCATCAGCAACACAACCAGCACAGCCTTGGGAAAGGGCAAAGACTGCAGAGCTGGACTGGCCTATTTTTGTGGTGTTTTCTCTTTCTAACAAGAAAACACAGATCAGCAACACTACCAGGATACAGAAGAGAATCTTTTCTGCCAAAGGAGAAGATTCATAGAATGGAAGGGACCTTAAAGATCATCTAGTATCCCCTCCTGCCAGGGGCACCTTCCGCTAGACCAGGCTACTCAAGGCCTCATACAATCTAGCCAGGGAAGGGGCATCCACAATAAATGGGTTGCAAAACTCAAACCTCTCATGTCATAGTTAACACCAGCTCCTGATCTGCATGCTTTGCTCATGTCTTTGGAGTTGGCTGTTTTAAGTGCTTCCAGCTACGGGGCTGGTTTGACTCCTTACCCTGAGGAAACAACTGCTGCTGTTGTGTTTTAACTACACAATCCTTCCTGCCAGTCAGCAGGATAGCTACATCTGGAAAAGTCCCGGGGGCCCTCCCAGGAACAGGCTAATACTGTGCACATCAAGGCTTTTGCCTGAAAAGGAAAGGATGCATTCACAGAGCACACATAAAAAGAGAGTATGAAGATCTCTACAGGCTGTTCCAAATAGCATAGCTGTCTCCTAAATCAAAGACATCTAAGGGTACGAATACCTGAGCCAGTTCCTGCAGGAGAAAGCAGGCTACAAACTGGGTGTTCTTCAGCTATTCATAGAATCACAGAATCATAGAACTGTTTCAGATGGAAAAGAACTCTAAGATCATTGAGTCCAACCACTGACCTAACACTACCATGGCCACTAAACCATGTCCCAGAGTGGCACACCTACATGTTTTTTGAACACCTCCAGGAACTGAGACTCCACCAACTCCCTAGGCAGCCAGTTTCAATGCCTGACCACTCTTGCAGGAAAGAATTTTTTTCCTAATCTCCAGCCTAAACCTCCCCCAGCACAGTTTGAGGCCATTTCCTCTTGTCCTATCACTTGTTTCTGCACTTTCACTACACATTTCCTCTTGTCCTATCACCCGTTACTACATCTACACCACCATGAGGAAGTGCTGGGTACCATCCCCAGGGGATGGGGCTGCAGAGGTGATGAAACCTCTGCTGCCCCATGAACCACACATTTGCCTTCTCCAGACTTTGCTGGTCAGCTGAAGACCCACAGAGGTGAAGATGGCAGCTCCTCATGAAACTCAAGAGTTCAACAGTTCAGGACAAGAGGTAGGCAGCAGTCAGGAACTATGTGTTCCCAAGATCTTGGCTGGGAAATGGTATAGCTGAGTGCAATGGTACAGCTGAGCACGTCTCCCAGCAGAATTACATGGGAAAGTCTGTTGAATGCTTCTCTGAGACAGGTTAGGACAGGCAGCACACACTGATAGAGCCACTGGCTTTTAAACGCAGCCCAAACAACTCCAGGAGGAAGCTTCCTGGCTTGCAGAGAGCAATGGCTGCCTTTGGTCATGGAGATCAGCTAATCCTGAAGGCAGGCCCGTGACACACCAAGCACTGTGGCTCTCAGGCGAGCAGAGGCTCTATGACAAGCTATGCCTCTGCTCATAGCCAGCCAGCCAGCTACCCTCCCTCTTTCCTCTCACCCCAATCTGTATGAACACAACCACCTTCCTAGCAGGAGCTTCGCAGTAGCAGAAGCAGCGATACTATCAGGCTCAGTGGCTGTGTCAGCAGAGAAGCCAGAATAACCTGTTTAGCACTTCTAGGGAGCCATGCTGCAAGCTGGAGACCAGAAGAAAATTCCTGCCTTTGACAAGGGTCCAGAAAGTTTCTCCCATTTTAGGATTTTAGGAGAGTGAAGGGAAAAAAGTGTTAAGTTTTAAAGAGCATCCTCTTCCCAATCAAATGCTGGCTACAGCAAGAGACATGTTTTGGATTTATACAGAATGCAGTTTTTGCAGGTACTTGTTCCTCGAATGCAGCTGTTAGAAGGAAAGGAATAGCAAAAAAAGGCAAAGCTAGCCCCACCCAGGCAGGGGGAAGCTGCGTTCCTAATGGTGCACTAAACATGCACTGGCTCCTTCAGAGCTCTAAGAATGCAGCCCCAATTCTTTTCTGCTTTTTTTTCCCCCACTAGAATTTCAAAAGAATAAATCAAAGTAATTATAGCACTGCCCTTTCAGAATTGCTTTGTAAAGCAGAAATCAGAGCTTCAAAAGGTTTTACTAGCAGCCAGGAAATCCAGAGAAGCAGAGATGCCTACTTTGGGCAGCTGCACTAGCCCCAAGACGTGCTTTGTGAGCCACTTCCACGTGGAAGAATAGCCTGGGTTGAATTAAAGCAGCTTATACAGTCTATATTTGTACCTCACTTCCCTCAGATTTTATTACCTACACATCGGCACGAAATCAGAGTCTTGCCTTCCAAGATGCTCCCTGGCTTCTGGTGCAGCCCTCTCTTCCCCACACTTCCATAACATTTACTGTCCAGGAACTCCAGAGACAGACAGTTCATCACTCCTATACTACAGGGAAATTAAAGGATCATTTATTAACTAAAAGGCCAGCAGTGGACACAAGATCTGGATCTGAGTGCTTTGGATTTTGACGTAAAGCTTTAGTTCAGAGGGACCTGCTGCCGCCCTAGCAGGGCAGCACTGTATCAGCAGCTGCATTTTGTTGACGAGGTAATGACTGCTGACTGCTGGTTTCATGCAGAGGCAGGTAGGGCTCGTGAACAAAGGCTTCTCCTCTGCCAGCTGAACAGAGACCTGTGTCTCAGTGAACCATAGACAGGGTGGATTAAAAATATCTTTTTTTTCCCCTTTGAAGTTGACAGTTGTGATAACTTTTAGAAACTCTACCTAGGAATTGTTCACAGGCAATTTAAAAAGCAGTTAAGTGGTTCAAATTTGCTGCATAAGCTATAAAGAACAGACAGCAGCACTGGTGACAGTCACTCGCTTAGTGCACAGCACTGAATTTCACTAAATTTCAGCTCTTCTCCCAGACAACTTGTGAGCAGACAAGAGGCCATGGCCTGAAGATGCACCAGGGGAAGTTTAGGTTGGATTTTAGGAAGCACTTTCTCATGGAAAGGTAATTAGACACTGGAACAGATAGCCCAAGAAGGTGGTGAAGTCACTGTCCCTGGAGGAGTTTAAGGAAAGACTGGATGTGGCACTTAGTGACACAGTCTAGTTGATGTGGTGGTGTTAGGTCATAGGCTGGACTTGTTGATCTCATAAGTCTATTCCACCCTCAGTAATTCTGTGATTCTGTGAAAATGTGTTCTTAAGCAAACCAGAAACTGCATTTTCCTCCTCCAACCAACCAAGAGAGTTCTGAAAGGAAAGCTGCCAGATACATAAGACTGAAACACTGCCCAAAGACACTCTGCCCAGAAACAGTTGGTTATATTCAGTAACTATAAGACTTCCATTAAGCAATTAATATTCAAGGCAGAACTTGACAAGACAGTCCCTGAAGAGTCCCAGGTGGAGCAGTTTAAGCAACAAGAATGCTACACTCTGAGTCTCAGGGGATTCAGTTGCACTTCCAGCGCAATGCAGCTTGGTTCAAGACAGAGGTTAAATGAAAAGTGCAGGATTTTTTGTTACAGAATGACTTTCTTTTTGCCACTTTGTCACAACAAAGTGCCAAATGGTAAGTCTGCAAAAGAACATTTTAAACTCTAGGTATATCCTTCACAGGCTTAAGCTCTTTGTACAACACAGCACAAAATTTGATAGGAAGCTTACACTGAGCTGTAAGTGCAGATGACTTATTGCTCCTGACCAGTGACAAATTCTTCTTTGAGGTAAACCAACAAGTTTCAAAATCAAGAGGTAAATCAAGATCTGCTGACTTAACCAATGGCTGAAGTCTGAAAACGTAAATACATCCACCCTGGACACAGAGGCTCTCAGCTCTCCTCATTAGCCCATAGATGGTTTCCTTCTTAGGTCAAAACCCAAAGAACACTGCAGGGCAGTACAAGGGACACTGGCCACGTCTCCACCTTGTACCTGTGATGTGAGAAGAGGACTTCAGTCTCCAAGACTGCCATTCCAGCACCTTCACTAGTACTAAACTCACAGGAAACCTAATTGCCTAAGAGACAGAACAGGGAAACTTTATCAGGATTTCTAAGGCATCCCTCACTTCTGTGTTGTAGGGAAAAGACTGTAGCAAACTAGCACAGCAACCTGGGCCAGTGTCTCATCACCCTCACTGCAAAAATTCCTTCCTTGTATCCAGTCTGAATCTCCCTCTTTTAGTTTCAAACTATCACCCCTAGTACTGTCACAACAGGCCCTGCTAAAAACTCTATCCCTATCTTTCTTATCAGCCCCTTTAAGCGCTGAAAGGCTGCAATAAGGCCTTCCTGGATCCTTCTCTTCTCCAGGCTGAACAACCTTAACACTCTCAGCCTGTCCTCACAGCAAAGGTCCTTTGACCCTCAAGTCATTTTTGTGGCCTACTCTGGACCCACCCTGACAAGTTAATGTCCTTCTTGTGCTGAGGGCTCCAGACCTAGACACAGCACTCCAGCTCATTTAGACAAAAGCATTTTGAAACCTGTAGGGCTGCTCTACCGGGATACGAGGAAGACACCATAGAGGATGTTTTGGCCATCCCTTTGACAGCTAGCCAAAGACCAATACATCTGCCTGGCAGGAGACACACAGGGATTCAGGTGGTAAATCCTCCTGACAAACAGTTTCACATCAGTCTGTGTATAAGTGGTCACTTATTCCAAAAGGGACTTTAGGTGGGCCTCCATTCCATGGAGGTTAAGTGTCAGATTTAACTTTACTTTGGTGGCCCAGGTGTTCCTGTCATGGGGAACACAGAAGTCCAGAGGGTTAGGTGATCTGGAAAAAGAACAGGTAGTAATTGAAGGGAAGGGTGGCTGTTTTAAATTCCTAGAACATCCTGTTGATAAAGGATACAGCTTTAGGTTCCTCTCCCTTGTTCCTCACAGAATGGTTTCCCCACACCCCAAAAAACAAACCAAAAGGGTAAGAAGAGAAGGTATTTGCTACATGGGGGAAGGAAGTGAAAGTAATATTCAACACTATCAGAATAAACAAAACAAACAAACAAAAGATGATATTTCCCTCCCCACCGCCCACGGTAGCACTGCCCTTGGAGGTGATTAACGGGACATGTTTGACAGGCTCATCACCCAGCAGCTCCTGTCTCACTCCACACACCCACAAACCCAGGACTTACACTGCCATCCCACCAACAAACTCTTCTGTAGCCTGGCAGTAGATTGTGATGGCAACACGAGCATCTGCATCAAAGGTGAACTCCAGGCTGTACAGGACTTTCTGCTTCCCATTCTCCTCGGTAGGGCTGTCAACATCATCTTTATACCTGAAAGACAACGCCGGAGGATTAGAATGTGTGTTTAGGAGATAACATCAAGATCACTCTGAAGATCAGGACATGAGTACTCCAGTCTAGGTGCTCTGGGCAGTCAAGCACCATGGGCTTCCACCTGGGACTTTTTAGGGGATTTCCATTCTTTTTTCCATGGTTCTTCCAAGAGCTGACTGAAGTTATTGAAGTTGTTAATGGTGTTGAGGGATCTCACCCAGCCTTACAGTGCCAAGACACAGAATGAGACAGAAAAGTGAACTCTTGCACATGAAACCCTTAGGAGAACATTCCCTTTCCTTTTAAGTCTTCACATTAGATGCAGTAATTGGGCTAAAGAAATTCTGTGTGGGCCTGAGAGGTCTAAACTCTAATTCTTTTAATTCTGCAAATTAAATGGTTCATGACAGCAAAAAAACCAAAGTTTGTGACACAGACAACTTCCAAAACTCAAAAGTACCTCAAGTATCACAGAGAAGAGGATATTCAGATCAGAAACTTTAAAGATCTTTAAATGTACAACTCATCAGCCAGACCTTGGATGCTGCTAATGACTGAAGTTTATACATACTGCTTGCATTAAAAAAAATTGAACACACTTAACTGCATAAGAGATGCAGGATAACCAATATGCATTTAGAATTTAATTCAATTAGCATAAAGATGATTAATAACTTAGCTATAGGTTACCCTATAGTTGCGCTGCACTATGTGATCACCATTGCCCAGTACTACTCCTCCTCCCTGCTGCTGGAAAACGCAGGTAACAAACCCAGTGAAGACAGTGGTATGAAGCAAGCTCCAGAGCAGCAAGCTATGATCATGGAAGAACAGTGAGTTACGATGTGCCAGGAGTGGCCAGGAGAGAGAAACATGGAATCACAGAATGGCTGGAAGGGGCTTTTAAAGGCCACATAGTCCAACCCCTTCTGCAGTGAGCAGAAGCATCTTCAACTAGATCAGGTTTCTCAGAGCTCCAAACAACCTGACCTGGAACGTTTCCAGGGATGGGGCATCTACCACCTCTCTAGGCAACCCAGGCCAGGGTCTCACCACCTCAGTATAAAAATTAGCTTCCTTATATCTAGCCTTAAATCTACCCTCTTTTACAGAATCACAGACCAGTGAGGGTTGAAAGGGACCTCTGGGGATCAGCTGGTCCAACTCCCATGCTAAAGCAAGGTCACCCACAGCAGCTTGCTCAGGATCACAATGTCCATGCAAGTTTGGAAGCTCTCCAAAGAAAGAGACTCCACAATCTCTCTCTCAGCAGCCTGTTCCAGGGCTCCAGCACCCTCACACCAAACAAGTTTTTCCTTATGTTTAGGTGGGAATTCCTGGGTTCCGGTTTGTGTTAATTGCACTATCACTGGGCCCCACTGAAAAGAGTCTGGCCCCATCTTCTTGACACTCACCCTTTAGATACTCCACAAATTGATAAGATCACTGATAAGATGGTTTCAAATCAAGACCTTACCCTTGGTCCTGTCACAATAGGAGCTGCTAAGACGTCTGTTCACATCTTTCTGTTTAGCCCCTTTAAGTACTGAAAGAACCCAATACAACCTACCGCGAAGATCTCCCCTACTTTGAAGCACAACGTGACAGACAGAAGGGAGGAGACTCATTGGCAGAGCAGAAGCAGATTCTCACCCGCAAATTCCCATCCCACTGTAACCCCAGGACTGCAAGCACCACCCTTAGCTCAGGCACTGAGTAGGACTGGTGAGTGCAAGCAGGCTGCCTTTGGGAGGTGCATAGCCTCACTTGTCTATCACAGTGTTACCTTAACTGCCAGGGTGCCTGGGTTAAAGCCAGCATCTAAACCATTCAGGAAAAGCTTGGCTCTAACTTCACACCATCAGTTGGCCTCTTCCTTCATGAAAGAGCCTCGATGAATACACTGCAGTGTGGAAAACACTCAGGAATGGGCTCGGCAAACCTCCATAATTCAAGCTAAAAATGTCAAGGGGAATCCTTATTTACTGAGTACACTGGGATGCAGTAACTGCTGCCTAATTAAGAGGGTTCCACTACATTGAACAAGAATGGAATGTTCAGTTTCAGTATTTCAATACAGAAGGTGTAAAACAAAACTTAAGAGCAGTATAATCAAATACCTCACACACATCCTAATGGAATCCTAATGAATCACTACAGCATACACTTGCATTCTTCTCTGAAGGACTTTAAGAGCTCCAAACAAGACTAGGCCAGAGCAGCAATTCAAACTAGAATCCACCCAAAATGTTAGTATAAAAAAAGACAGATCCCAGGAACTGAGAGCCTGGACATTTACAGCAGCCTGCATACAACATCCTGGATGGGATTTTCACACAAGCTGGTTGTAGTCAAAGAATAAAATCATGGCACTTGAAGACTGTAAACAAGAAACACCTTAGTCAGCAGGGCAGGTTTGCCTGAAAACACAGGGGTAGTACCAACATTCTGTGCTGGACTGACCCAAAACCACAAATGGCAACCATCTGCTCACACAAGTGAGCTGCGTGTGGGCAACACACAGAGCACAGCTTCTGCAAATTGTCCCTCACTGCATAGCCTTCCACTGATCCAAGGTCAGCAGGCTGATATCCTTGCCACTTCTAGAACTAGGCTTGAGAAAAACCATTATCCCTTCCTGACAAGCGCTGATGTGAAGGCTACTTCACAGATCTATACTCACTGCATATACAGGTAGGTATTAAAACAGAGATGCTTGGTACATACATGAGTTACAGGTGGCAACACCAATCTAAGTACCTCTGGCAGCCCCAAGTAACAGGGTGGGAGACCTGGGCTGGGAGCAGATCACACAAAAGCAACCTATCATTAGTAAAACCATTGCATGTTTTGTCTCCTCAGTGAAGTCACACAAAGCACAGGGGTTCCCAGATCACCCTTCTGCTCCCAGCTCCGTCCCTGCACCTCACTGTCAGGAGTCAGAAATGTGCTTCCAATCTTTCAAGAAGAAAAGGAGTTAAACCCAGAACAGAATAGAGCTGTTGCTCTGGGAAACCACTGAAGGGCCACTACCAACTGCAGTGCCTGGAGAAAAGGTTTCTGGAGGATGTATCTGCTGGGAGACTTAAAGCCCTGCCTGCCTGGAACAGCATCACTGGAGAAGAGAGTGAGGGATACGTACCAAAGGGATACAGTCACAGCAAGGCACTATACACAGCTTGCAGTTGCAACATACCTGGTGCTGGAGGTTAAGAAAACCATCTGCCACAAAGTAAGGAGCTCAGATGAGAAAGGACTGCAGAACCAGCTATGGCAGCTGATGGATAGATCAAAGAACAAGCAAGGACAGTGGTGGTAGAGGCTTTGAGAGATAGAGACACCTCATGTTCCACCCTAAGGTGCAGGAATGGGCTGTAACTTCAAGGAAATAACAAGACAAAGGGACATTCCTTTGCGTTCCGTGGCAGACAAGGAGGTGGTTCAGGAGTGCTTCAGGTGGTTCACAAGCTCTTCTGTCTCCACCTGCACTTGAAGTTTACAGCGTACATTTAAGTAAAGCACTACAGACAGTGCAGGTATGAGGTGGCCACAGATGCATGCAGAGATTTCTAAAGCAGTGACATAGCCTTCGTGACCATGGGGATGGAGCAGAAGAGACTGACCACCGTTGAGAACAAAGAGCTGATCCAACTTTAGGATGAAAAAGGCAAAACAGGATGACCAAGGAATCTGAGGCCACCTGGTCTGACATCCCTTCAGGATAAAACAATGGAAATGCTGGAACCTTTTGTTTGTCTGTTAAAGAATTAAAAGACAAAAACATAATGAAGAGCAGCCATGATAATTTTGTAGAAACAGGCTGAGTTGAACCCAGTTTCATCCCTTGAGGAGACTGAAACGTTTGACTAACAACTTAGTAGACACACAGGACAAATCGCTATTGCTCGACTCAGTACTGTGAAATGAGCAATACAACAGTGTTAGAGCAGGCCTGAAATGAAGGTGACACCTCTGTCAGCATTTGCTTTCCTGTTCAGGGTTCTGCAGGGATCTGCACACAGTTTAACACTACCCAGGGCTGCAGAGCAAGCAGTTCCAGCACCTTCACCATCACCATCTCCACCCTGGGATGAACAGCTCCGTGGATCGAGGTTAGACACTGTCATAGGATGCAACTTCTCCATGAAAAACATTGCCTCATGAGGTGATCTTCCTCCTGCTTTCAAGGTAAGACTAAGCAGCCAATACCAGCCCATCAGGTACTTCAGCTCTCAAATACAACTACTGCAGCACCAAAACAGGGACACAAGACAGACATGAGCCAATCTTTTTCTCTTAGTGTTTTACAGCAAAACTGATGCTACCTTTCTCTGAGGTTCACCAAGTCTCATCCTGCTAGAAATAAAGCACTCACACAAGATGTCAGACTCAGGACTTCAACACCAATAATCCACAGATTTACTGTTTCTCCTCAGAGCTGCTGTAGATAGCCAGGATTTAGCAAAGCTCAGAATTTTGTCTGGTCAGTGCTAGGCAGGAAGCCCAGAGTGGACATTTCCTCCTATTCCAAATTTTGGATCAACGTTGTCTTCACAGGTGAACAATGAACTGTCAACTCAATACAAGGAAAAGGAAGAAGCTTGTGAGGACTTTACCATCAGAACCTACTTTACACCTAAACACTCGGCTCAATAGCATTTTATTTGGTGGAGGAGGTGATAAATTAAGCTTCCCTAGTTCTGGAAAAAATGTGAAAGCCTTAACCACTGGTTGTGAATAAGCCAAGCTTGAGAGGGCACAAAGTGTCCTTACATGTAGAGAGGGAGGGAAAAAAAGCCTCTATTCCAGAATAGTAGAGAAGCACAAGACAGAATGTGCCCTTGGAGAGCAGCAATTAAAACCTCATTTGGGGTCTACATCAGTACAAAATTACACAGAGTAACGCTGGTGGTGGTGTTGCCAGCACTAACACAGCAGCAGCAGCAGCACAAAGCCTGTGAGAGAGCTCACGAGGCAGAGAAAGAACTGATGGCACCAGGAATTAGATGCAAACCACTGTCAAGATGCACAGACACCTCTTTTCAAATAGTCCAGAGCTGTAGCTCTGCTTGTGGAGACAGGACCTGCAACTAGAGAAAGCAGAATGACAGAAGTACACACACAAAACCCTAACAAGTCTTCCACTCACAGCAAGACCTCTCCCAGTGGAAAAGCCACTTCCTATTTGGCTTCTGAGGGATATTATGCTGTTCAGTTTACAATGGATGCCTGCAAGGAGAACAAAATACCCTTTCCACAGCAAGTGTGACAGGAAAGCAAGACTTTTGCCTAGAGAAGTACTTCACCTTTTAGCTGAAAAAAACAATCAGCATTCAGAGCAATTTACCAATGGCTGCTTATCCACAAATTCTTCCCTCTTTTCCTGCTCAATCAGCTTGAAAATCACAGGTATTGCTCATTTAAAAGCAAAATAAAACCAAACCAAGAACAAAACAAACAAAATACAAACACACACAAATCCAAGCAAACAAATTTTGGATTTCACAGAAAAACAAACTGGGTTGTGTGGTTAGGACACAAATTACTCAGGTTACGCCACGCTCTCAGAACCACCTTGGCTGAGAGCTGAAGCTGGCCCCCAGCCAGTCCTCCTGCCCTGCGCCTGAAATGCACAGTTCAGAGCAACTCCAGGATCTCTGAGAAATGCTCTGCCTGGACATCTGCCCAGTGGCTCAGACCAAAACAAAGCACTGAATGCTGGGCCCCTGTACTTCAGCCATCTGTTTTAAAGAGGGCAGCTGCAGGCCAAAGTGTTGGCTAGTGTGTTTAATCCAGCTAGTGGTAGTTTAGATGCCAGTGTAGAGCAGTTATAGGTAACAGATTTCTGATTATCCAGATCTCCTTCCACCCTGCATGGGACACAAGCCATCTAAACAAATAGATAACACTAGGACCAATCTTTGTCTTGGCAGCAGAAGAAACCTGAGGAAGTTTCACTCAAGATCATTCAGCCTTCTTAGCCTGTGACTTGCACCAGAATCAGCTGCTTTCTGGCTTCTCCTTGCACAAGAATGCAGAAAGGAATCTGTCTGCATGGTTTATTGACCTGACTAATATCTTCCATTCGTGTTAATGATTTCATATTTTTGTTTATCACTCTGGCCTGTCCTGTAGAGACACTGCATATTGCTGTGTCTAGAGATATTGCTAAGTCTAGAGATAAGAAGCATAAAAACCACATAAAAGCTCTGATCACAAGGAAATAATAGAACCATTTCAGTTGGCAAAGAGCTTTAAGATCACTGACTCCAACCTTTATCTAAATCCACCAAGTCTGTTGCTAAACCATGTCCCTCAGCACCACATCTCTGCCTCTTTGAAACACTTCCAGGGATGGGGATTCAACCATCTCCCTGGGCAGGCTGTTTCAGTGGCAGAGAACCCTTTCAGTGAAGAAGTTTCTTCTAATACCCAACCTAAACCTCCCTTGGTGCAACTTGAGGCCATTTGCTCTCATCCTATCACTTGTTACTAGGGAGAAGAGATCAACCCCTACCTGGCTCCAACCTTCTTTGAGTTGTAGAAAGCAAAAAGCAACACAGAAACCTCTGGACATACCTAGCAAGAAGGATGTAGAACCCAGCTGTTTCTCCAAAACTTTAGCATATGCAGTGTGGCTCTGGACATCACAGATCACTGGGCTGAATAAATGAAAGTTTTATCCAAGTACCTGACAAGACGGAGAGAGTCTTTGCGGATATTCACCAAACTTCTCAGTGTCTTCACTGGCTCATGTGGAGCTGGAGTTACATATGGAAACTGAAATACAAAAGCAAATAATTCTCCTGTTATTATACTGTAAAAGGTAGCAGCATGTTACCTGCCATACAGTTTACCCAAAGCAAGAATCACCTACTTCTAAGGATACTCAGTACAACAGCCATAAAGAACACTAAGAGAAAATTCTATTTACAGATAAATCAAGCATGTTTCAGGGTGAAAATCCTGCTCAGCAGGATAGCTCATTTTGGGAGTACATGCTTTAAGAAAGGGCATTTTCACAAGCTGTTTTTCTGCACCCTGAATTCTCAGTTTGGAAAGCCTTGCTGTCATGAGCCTTTCTTTCCATTAAAGAAACCACCTCCAGCTTGAGCAAAAGAAATGCAGCTCTTTCATGTGTGTTACAGCATGCAAACAGTGACTTGACTGCTAATCAGCCTGCTGAAACCCTGGATTACTAGAGGAAACTCTTTTTTACTCTGAAACAATGGGGCAAATGTTCTGGAAAACACAAGGAGACAGGGATAGGGGGCCTCATTCTACTCTCCAGTCAAGAAACCTTCTCTCATAGATTGGCCCTTAAATAAAGGGATAAAGTTTCAAAATGGATTTCTCCTTACTGGTCACAGAATCCCCAGCAGGAAATGCAAAAAAACCTGCTTGCTATGGTGAACACAACCTGTACTGCTGCAGACCTGCCTGCTGGATCTTCATCTGCTCAGCAAAGCCTGATCTACTCACACAGTTGCTGACTTTGAAAGGTGCTCAGAGTGGAGATACAGCCATGCTCCAAGTAACAGCAACAGCACAACACAACACAGAGAGCTACAGAACAGGCTTTGAGGCAGAAGGGGTACTCTGAACATACCCAAAACAGTGTCACCACACAGCCTCTTTAGAGTTGGGATCCCTCACACACACATGCTGCTCTGTGCTCAAGTGGTTTTTGCCTTGAAGATTAATCGGAGCTGCCAAAGGGCATTAACTTTACATAGGCAAAATATATACCACGACAACCTCCCTCTCTTAAACCTATTTGGCAAACATCCCACTGTGTTAGCAGCACTCTCACCCACCCCTCTGAAGAAGTGATGAAATTCAGTGCTGGGATGTCTGCAAGGAAACCCAAGCTGAGACATGCAGGCAATTTAACTCTGCCAGGTTAGTCCCTACAGCCACAGGCATAGGAGATGCTTAGTTAACAGTTGTGTCTTCTGCTTCATTTGGAGCAGCGTGCAGCTGATAGCCACAGAGCAAAGGAGAATCCACTGCCCTGCAGAGGTTCCCTGTGCAGATATGGTGTAGAGTATGTGGTCAGCATCCTCCTGTGCATTGCACTGTTATATCCAGAACAATTTCCATCTAAAGTCTCACTTTCCTCATTGTGTTGCTCGTCAAGCCCTTTCTGCTGGAATGAGGGCTTTCCAGACACTCCCTTGTCCTACCCTGCAGAGTCCTGTTAAGTAACTGTGGTGCTGAGAAGACCAACAGGCAGCTCAGAAAGCAGAATGTCCTTGTCACTGCTCCAAATCAAACACTGAGTCATCTTGCCTCAGTTTCCCCCACTTACAAAACATGAGTGATCCTGAACTGCTTCTGAGGGTGAATTAACAATAGTCACAGCTTTTATGAGGATGACAACCACATCAATTTTTCATTTCCAGGTTTTGAAGCTGCAGAAACAACTAGGAAAATAGCTGGCAAAGCAAACAGTTCTTCTCCATTTCCTCTGCAGCACTTTGAAACCATCTCTAAATGGGTCCTATGCTGTTATCTTTTGATTCTTTGTAAGCAGTTTTGAGATGGAAGAGAAATCCAAACCATAACACTTGCACAAAATTCCCTCACAGCAGTGCTATACCCTGGTCACAACAAAAGAAGAAACCAATCACTCAAGCAGGTAGCTTTTCATAGTCTCAGGAAACACCCAGAAAGAACTCCTTGTTCCAGTTGGGAAAATTTAAGGAGAGACTTTCCGGGCAGCCTATCTAATTTAAAAAGCAAACAAAAATCACCAAGTATCAAGACCTGTCTCAACACTGAGCAGTCAGACCTCTCCTTTACACAGAAAACCATGTGCTGAACAGTGGCTGGAATCCATCCTAGGTGTCCAGGAGCCCTGTAAAGTTAAGGCTCTGCAAGTGGACCTGCTTCCCAAAGGAAGAGAGAAGTGGGGCTGTTTAGTCTGGAGAAGAGAAGGCTGAGGTGGGATCTTATTAATATCTATAAACATCTGAGGAGTGAGGAGCAAGACAAAGATGTCAGGGCTCTTTTCAGTGGGGCCCAGTAATGGGATAAGAAACATCAGGTGTATGTAAGCTAGAACACAACAGGTTCCACCTCAACACAAGCAGAAACTTCTCTACTGTGAAGGTGATGGAGCACTGGATCAGGCTGCCCAGAGAATCACAGAATCAACCAGGTTGGGAGAGACCTCCAAGATCATACAGGCCAACCTAGCACCCAGCCCTAGCCAATCAATTAGACTATGGCACTAAGTGCCTCATCCAATCTTTTCTCGAACACCTCCAGGGACAGCAACTCCACCACCTCCCTGGGCAGCCCATTCCAATGCCAATCACTCTCTCTGCCAACAACTTCCTCCTAACATCCAGCCTAGACCTCCCCCAGCACAACTTGAGACTGCATCCCCTTGTTCTGTTGCTGGTTGCTTGGGAGAAGAGACCAACCCCCAGCTGGCTACAGCCTCCCTTCAAGTAATTGTAGACAGTAATGAGATCACCCTCAAGCCTCCTCTTCTCCAGGCTAAAAGGTTGTGAAGTCTCTTTCTCTGGACACTTTCAAACCTTCCTGGATGTGCTCCTGTATGACCTGCCACAGGTGATCCTGCTTTGGCAGGGGAGTTGGAATGGATGATCTCTGGAGGTCACTTCCAACCCCTAACATTCTATGATTCTCCTCTCTGTGACATGCTTTACATTCACTCAGGCAGGCAGGCAGAATTAGCCCCAATATTTGCACTCCTGAGTCCCTGTCCTTCACTCACTACTTCTTCCTTCTGTTCTCTGTGAAAATAACCCTAGAAGGTGAACATTGCTTCTTTGAGAAACTCTACATCTCAACAGCTATGACAGTTGGCAGGCTGGAGGAATGTACTTGCAACCCAGACTGGCATGACACTCCCCAAGCAGCAAGGGTCTCTGGTATCTGTTCTGTCCTACTCTACACAAAGATGCAGAAAACAAAAGGGTACAAAACAGACAGCAAACAGGAACTTGCCTGAACAGGTCTGTTCCCGAGGAAGTTTAAATCCATGTTCTCGCCAAAAAGGTAGCCCTCGGGGTGAGGGGTGTCGAACTTCTCACCTCCCATAAAGAAGTGACTTGCAAAGTAGTTTCCTAGGACAAAAAAAAAAAAAAAACAGCATAAGGGAATAAAAAACTAACTCTAAACAAGTGCCTCCCTGAGACCAGCTGGTCTGTGCAGTTTTGAATTCAGCACTATAAAAGAACATAGACTCAGACAGCAAGGCACAGAAATACTTACTGGTTCACTCCTTCCCTGGACCACTGATGGCCACTGCCAACGGTAGAAGCAGGAAAGGGGGAAAACCAAACCAGAATAAATCCTTACAGTGGAGATAATTCCATTTTAACTTGTTTTCCAGAGAAGGTATAGAGAGCAGTAAGTCAGCTCTTTCCAATATTGCTCAATTTTGATGGATTCCTCCTCTCTTCTCCACATTCCAGTGTAGAGTCCCACAAACACCATAGATCTGCTTAGAAAAGAAAGAGGCTTCCTCATCTGCAAAGCCCTGCATGGCAGATGTGTTCCTGCTGAGCAAAGTCTGCCTTTCATCTCCTCTTTCATCACCAAGCTCCAGGGTGAGCGCCATACAAAACCCTTACTGTTCTAGAGACTATATCCCTGGATGCTGAATGTCATTATTAACAGAGAGAGTTCTAAATGCAGAAACATGGATGTCTGGAGGAGATACACCCTGGGCCTGACCCAACTGAACTTCAGCTCTGAAAGCTTCACCACAGAGTTGTTTTATCCTTCTGTATGGTGAGGCACTACAATAACAACGTCAGGAGATGATGCATGACAGAGGTCAGTGAGATTCTGGAACACTGCGTTAACTGCAACCAAAGCAATTCACGTGTGTGAGAGCATCACAAATGCCACCTCCTCCTAGAAAGACACTCTCAAGTATGAACTTCACTGAGTTACAATTTCAGAGAACTAAGTATCAGGAGAATTATGGCTCCACCCAAGCCATTTCCCTTGAAGTTTCAGAGTGGGGGCTTTTCATGCGTGTGATGAAAGGACTGAGTCAAAGCCATATTTGCTTCCCTAGAAGCAATGCACAGACAGCATAAAATTTGTTTTAAAATGAGTCATTACTGAAGCAGTAACATCTGAATGGTTATGGAGGCATTATGGAAGGCTTTGCAATCCCTCCAGCTAGAAGCAAGCATGATTTACTCTGAAATGGAAGGGTTTTCCTGAATGGTTCTGGTTTTTCCATTAAGGCTTTTTTCCTTTATGCTTCAAGAACGGCTCTTCATTCTCTGCACAGATGGCAGAGCTTTAATGATGATGGCAGTGCTCAGCTATTGCTCAGCTTACAAGCATCCTTCTTTCCAGATATAACACTCAGCTCTACCACAGGTCCACAGAAGCAGCAAAACAAAATGTAAGTGCTCCAAATGACAAGCAACCTTCGCCCATAAGCTAATTTGCTTATAACCTCCAAGCACAGTAAGCTTGATACAGCCTCTCCAACTCCAACACTCTGTGGTGGTTTATGCTTACACTAAGGTTCAGAAAAGCATGACCAACACTGGGCTTTGCATTCCAGGTGCATGGAGCAGGATTGTGGGTTTGGAGTCTTTTAACTAACAGTGAAGACAACCCTCGTGCAGTAGCACAGCAGCTGATTATCTGAGATCAGTCACACGGCTGCCTTGCATCTCATGGACAAAACATACTGGGCCTTGACTCAGCTCTGTGGATCTGTACTCCACAAATTCAGAGCAGGGATTTTTTTCAGAAGTCCTGCATCCCACATGGACTGCTCACCATCAGTGAAATGCCACGGCTCTGAGCACCAGCTGCCAGGCAACCTTTCACAGCATCCCAGCACAGTGAGGGTTGGAAGGGCCCTCTGGATATCACCTAGTCCAATCCCCCTGCTAAAGCAGGCTCACCTAAATCAGGTTGCACAGGAACACATCCAGGTGGGTTTTGAAATTCACCAGAGAAAGACTCCACAACCTCTGGTCCAGTGTTCCAGCACCCTCACAGCAAAGAAATCGTTCCTTATGTTTAAGTGAAACTTCCTGGGTTCCAGTTTGTGCCTGTTGCCCCTTGTCCTTGTCACTGGGCACCACTGAAAAGAGCCCTGCTGCATCCCCTTGACTGCCCTCTTCTAGCTATTGATCAGCATTGAGAAGATGCCCTCTCAGGCTGCTCTTCTCCAGGCCAAACAGCCCCAGGTCTCAGTCCCTCCTCATACAACAGATGCTCCAGGCCCCTCAGCATTTCTCTGATCCTGTTGGACTCTCTCCAGCAGTTGTCTGTCTCTCTTGAACTGGGAAGCCCAGAACTGGACACTTTGGGATGAACAAGCACACCTGGAACAACGCTGAGCATAACTACCATGTTCAAGGCACCTGCTATGCTGTCTTTGCTTCATTAAGAACTATTTTAGAGATCTCTTAACAAATTGTTAGAGTTTCTCACAAACACACACTATCCTCTGCACCAGCACTGATCTAACTGGAAAGCACAGCTTTCAATTCCACATTCAGGCTGAAGGCTCCCTTCATCTTCCTGCCAAGTGAGGCACCTTCTGTAAGGCGAAGGAGAGTAGTTTTCACCCAGAGGCACCTCCTTCAGAAACAAACAAAAAGCACAGATAGTGCCAGTCACAAAGAGCACGAGGAAAATGACCTTGAGGATGTCAGAGGAGAATACACCAGTGTGCAGAGCACTCCTTGGGTTCTGCCAGCGCTGCTATAGAGAGGCTGCCACACAGGGAAGGTCTCAACAGCCAACCCAGCAAACAAGGATGGAAGCAAACTGTCCTCACGTATTTGTAACACAGCAGCTAAAAATAAAAGATATTCTGCTGGAAGCTTTCAGAAACCAGTTGCTACAACAACACATGAAGTTCAAAGCTCTCAAGGTAAGACCAGAGTCTTGTACTATTCCTCTCAACCACTGTCACAAGCAGCTCAAGAGTTTTCCCACATTGGAGACAAAATACTATAAGAAAAAACTAAGACAACTAAAAAATCACTAGAAGGAAAAAATCAGATATCCTCTTTGCTGGTCACTGTGATGTCCACAAATCCAGCACAAGACTAAGCAGGGGTTTGCGTCCTTAAAAGGCCTGTAGATATGTTCAATGCATTAAAATCCTGTTGCAGCTCTACCTTTAGGTTGTATTTCCAAGTCCATTACAAGGACAGTGTTAGGCTTTTGGCCAGACCACCATGTCTCTTAAACCCTGTTCCTGCATGTCCCCTCAACCTATAAACCAACCTTGACCCACCTTACATAGATGTTGCAAGGCCAGGTCTACCCAGAGCTCCATAGCTACAGACACAAGAGGCATGCCAAGCACCATCCTCTTTGGCAGGCAAAGTCAAAAAAAGTCTTTGGGTTGACCATCTATGAACTGTTACAAACAGAGACCCTTCACTAAAATGCAGCATCAAGGGAAGAATCATACACAGCCAGCATCCTCTCTTGGAGCAGCAACAGTGTGCTCAGCAGGACTAGGGTGAGGATCATCACCTTGGACGGGGTACTGGTGAGACTGGGTTCAGTTTTGGGCCACTCACTCCAAGAAGGACATTGAAGGGCTGGAGCAGGGTCAGAGAAGGGAAATGAAGCTGGTGAAGGGTCTGGAGAAAAGGGCTGGTGAGGAATAGCTGAGGGAACTGCAGTTGTTCAGCGTGGAGAAAAGGAGGCTGAGGGGAGACCTTCTGGCTCTCCCTGAAAGGAGGTTGGAGCCAGGTGGGAGTTGGTCTCTTCTCCCAAGGAACAAGTGACAAGAGGAAATGGCCTCAAGTTGCACTAGGGAAGGTTTTTCCCCAAAAGGATGGTCAAGGCCTAGAACAAGCTGCCCAGGGCCGTGGTGGAGTCCTCGTTCCTGAAGGGATTTAAAGACTATGCAGACATGATGCTAAGGGACATGGTGGTGGGCTTGGCAATGCTGGGTTAAAAATTGGATTTTATGACCTGAAGGTCTTTTCCAACCTTCATGATTTTGTGATTCTACGAAATAATCAGGGATAGAATCTGAGAAAAAAGTCAGAGGAAAGAAAAACTGCGGCTTCAGATCCTCAGAGTAAATCAGCACAAAACACAGAAGAGCATTAGATAAAAGAGAGTACAGATGTGTGACACTATTAAAGTAGATGAAGGACAAGCAATGGTTGGAAGAGAAAATGTTGAAGTGAACAGCTTTACAGTGGCTGGAAAAACAACACTGGGACACCCAGAAAGACCAAGTCTGACTCATTAGTTTGTCTCACAAAAAACAAACCGGAACTCAAGGCTTCTCCAAGGCATCAAGTGACAAAATAACATCATTCACATTTAGTCCAACCCAGTGGACGTAATTACTTCTAAGTAAGCCCAATGCAGTGTCCTAATGCCATGACCAAACAAACCCAGCATATGGATGTGATGCATGAGTGCCATGCTGGCAGGGGACACAATCCCAGGAACAAAGAGCCAACATCACAACTGTAGCTCCATCAGAACAAGAGCTGTGTCATACAGTGTTCATTAACAGAAAGTAATTGGATGCCATTAGGACTGATGGTGAAGTGATAGAAATTGAGTCATTTTTAATTACTCAACCAGACACTCACCACCACAGCCTGCCAAAGGATGGACTGAGAGCATAGTCCTAGACACAGCCTGAGCCTGAACCAGCACCATGGCTGCATGAGGCCATCTTGCCTCCCTCATCACTCATCCCTGCTGGGCCACCAAAAGCAGTTATGTGGCAAACAGGAATGTGGCTCTGAGCTGAGTTAAATATAATCCACAAACAAACAAGTAACAAAAGCAACCCTGTGAGTGCTTCAGTCTGGTGCCCACAAGTAGCTGGGGAGAAGGCAGGAACGGAATGCTCTGGTCAATAGCAGAGGGTGGTGACTATCACCAACAGGGCTGGGCTGAAACCCCTGCAGAACTACAGCAGCAGTAAGGGAGACAACCACTCCATTGTGCTTTGCAGAGCAGGTGAGGAACAAAAGCTCAGTGTGAAATACAAGAACGTATATCTGCCTTGACGCTGTCACAGTACACATGGCTTGAGAGCTGAGAACGAGGTGATGGATTGGGTACAACTCTGGGTACTCTTCTCTCGAAAATTGCTCTTCCTTTGATTAAAGCATCATTTCTCAAACAACAAAGCAGCTCGGTTTCAGAGAGAAGTAATCTGCCTCTTTTTTTTTTTTCCCTTCAAAAAACGTCCAGGGAAATCTTTCAAGAGCCTAGTCCAGAGGAGAGAAGCCATCTCAAGGGCATGTGCTCCCTGCCCTGCTCGGCACTGCAAATGAGCTCATTGGAATAAGACAGGAGCTGACGAAGGAGCTGCAGAAAACACTGGTGCGTTGCTCACTGGTTGCTAAAGCAATAGGGGCATCGTAAGACTGCATGCAACAACACAGCTTGCTGGACTGCTTCAAGCACAGAAGCACACCGATGGTCATGACTGTTCCTTGCAAAGACCCATTTTTAGCCCCTTTCATGGGGGCACCAATCCTGCAGTGCAAGGTGGGTCCTTCTCCAGCCTTGCTCCAGCTGGTGAGGCATCTGCAACACCAGCAGGTCCCCAGAATGCAAGCAAGAAAAGGTACTAGCAAAGAGAGATCAGAGAAGGGAATCAGGTGTCAGCTTACAGCATTTCGGCAGTCTCAGCCCCCCACATGCAGGAGGGGAAATGCAGATGATCCATACCCAGAGCCCTGCAGGAATAAGCAGGGCATTCCCAGTAGATTTTTAACTATGAACTAAACATCAGTTGCAACAAACCATCTGTGGATGCTTCATTAGGGACTCTGGCATATAAAGACTAAGGTGGATTCCACAGCAACCTGCTCAGTCCCTGTCAGTGAGCCAGCAATCACCACATCAAAAGTCAATCATGAGAACTGAATATTCACCACTGCATTTGTGGCCAGTGGTGACTTCACAAAGGCTGTCACTGAGTAGGACCAGGCAAAGTAATCAAGTCCCTTTTCACTGACAAACTGCTGAAATTGCATTCAGAACACTTGCACTTTGCTTTTATTTCCTCACATAACATATCTCTCTTGTGAGGTAGTGTATTTGCTCCAGAAGGTAAACCTGCATTCTTCAAATCAATGCTGAGAAGGGGCAACAGCTGCCAAGAGCCACAGCAGCTTGTCCAGACACTTGCAGTGAGTCAAGATCTGCTTAAGCTGGAGACTGGGAGGGAAAGAATCTAAAAGGTGATGGACAGCCCTCAGTGCTGCATAAGACTCCAGTGGATGGGTGACCTCAGGGGACACTCCCTAACCACATCTCCCAGCCTTTCGGGGCAATCTCTGAGCAGCCAAGAGACTGCCTGTGTGCCAAGCTAACACTCCAGTGCACACATCCAAACAGCTAACACAGATAATGGAAAATGGGCTTCTCCCAGGAAGGCAGGAGCAGTACAGGACTCACAGGGACAGCATCAAGTTGGAAATAATTAGGAATCATTTAGCCCAAGAACTTTCTGTACTACTTCCACTGCACTTCCTGAAATCAAATAAAACCACATACACTCACTTCCACTCATCTTCACTGTCAGCTGTTCTACCATCAATCTTTCCAGCCCTACGACAAACACACTCAGGATTGTAGGACCAGAAGAAGCAACATCCTTCTAAGCATGCTCCACCTGAAGAAGGAAGGAGGGGTTGCCATCCTAGCAGCCCTTACTGTCCTGATGTTTAATAACCACCTTTCAGTCTCCAACATTGAAGTATTCGTGACCTCTTCTTCTGCCTAGAATGATATTGAGCTCGAACAGCTCTTTTCCCTTCCTTAAGTCAAAATGATCCCTGTTAGATAAACCTGAAGAAGGCAGAGAAAGGTCTATCCCAAAGCAACTATGGTTTAAAAAACATCACAAGTATAACAGAAAATAGCAAGCATCTAATTGTATCCAAAACCTTTAAGGAAATGCCAATATTTTCCTTTAATCAGCTGCCTGAAGGGACTAGCTCTTCAGTTTTACAAGGGAGGTACCAGGTAAAGAACAGAAGAACAGTCTTTGGCAACATACTGGTCAACAGTCCCCTCCCAGGGTATGTGTGAACATACAAACTCAACCCCATGTGTGGTATGGTAGTTACCTTGCTGAGCATGCTGGCTGAAACATACCACAGCTAAATTCTGCTCCAGGTAATTATAACAGTAGAGAAACAACAAGATGAAGGTTTGAAAGAAGCAGTTTAATGTTCATTGCATATGGTGGTTATAATTAATCCAATCCCTATCTAAAATCCTATCTAAGCATCAGCAGAAATCAGGTGCAACCTCTAGGCAGTAAGAAAACTGACAGTACAATCCATAGAACCATTGCTACAGCTTAGGAGGCATCTCACATCCTCACTGGAAAAGCCCTCCAACCACTCAAGGGACATGCAGAACCCTGCTGTAACCTAATAGTGACATTTACCTTTCCCAGCAGTCCAGGAAACTAGATCCTCTCTAAAAAAACAGGTTTTCTAAGAGAACTAACAAAGATGACGATTTTTCTCTGGAAAAGTCTCCCCCTTCCACCTCCTCCCCACCACCCTTCCTGCTGAAGGTCAACCTGCAACAAGACAAGATGCAATGATGGCAGGATCTATTTGAGAAGACCTTGTGTCCCCTCCAAACAAAATGAGACCAAGCTCCCTCCATCAGAGAGCCCTGAGGATGTCACAACCAGCAAGTCATTAGGCACAGGCAGAACTCATGTCTGAACAAAAAGGCTACGTTGTACCTGTACTTGAGTGAGGGAACCCAAACTGCAGCTCTGCAAACTCTTTACCCTGCCTGGAAAAGCGCCAGCAGAACAGAAACTTAGAAGGGACGCTGCACAGAAAAGAGCATCTGGATTTCCCTGATGACTTGGTTTGTGAGAATAAACAAAACTCTTTAAACAAGTTAAACCAGGCCAATCTCAACAGCCCAAGACAAGGTGAGTCACCAGCTCATCCCAACTTTACAGAAGTGGCACTGCTGACAACACTCTGAGTTGTCAGAACATTTCCCTTTGGAAGACAAACGTGCAGGTAGGCCATGTCAGTCCAACAGCTCCTAGCTGGGAACCACTGCCATTTTAAGGAGTTAAAGAAGGTTGTCATGGGAGAATTTTTCCATCCTACTTTCCACCAGATGAGGTTTCCCTTCCGCATCCCCACAAAACACCATCATCGCTTCTTCTTTACCAGCAGGAGATGTCCCGCTTGCCACACACTCACGACTTGCTGCATTCACGTTTCCAGAACCAAGAAGCAAAGCCCTGCTCACCTTCCGGGACCAGTCCGCAACGACTGAGCTGGGTGGCCGTGGTAACTGACAGAGGAACGGACCAGCGCCTTGAGCGTCAGCTTCCGGACATACATCCTCCTGCACCCTGACACTTAAGCCAAACAGGGCACCGAGACGGTTTTCTGCTATTGATCTGGTCCAAGAAGGCACCTCCATCGGCTCTCTACACCAGGGAGGCTCCGAGGCCGGGCAAGCAGGGCCCGAACAGAGCCAAAGCCCGGCCGATGACAGGCGCTCCTTCAGCCCCTTCCCCCGAGGAGCCCACGGCCCATTCGCACCCCGCTACGCCGGTCCCCCTCGGAGCACGCCAGTGAACAGCGGGCCCGGCCGAGGCCCGTCCTCGTCCCCCTCCCCCGCCCCCGCCGCTGAGGGGAGCGGCCCCGCGGCCCTCACCGGACTTAGGCGGGTAGCGGTAGGCTGAGTTGGCCTGGATGTCGATGTCCTCCACGCCCGCGATACGCCGGCTGAGCAGGGAGCCCATGGCGGCAGGGCGGGCGGGCCGGGGGACGCAGCAGAGCGCGGCTGCAGCAGCGGCGAGCGGCCCGCACCGGCACCCACGGCGGCGGCGGCGCGGGGCACGCCGGGAAAGCGAGTCCGGCCGCCCCGCGACTGCAGCTCCCGGCAAGCACCGCGGCGGCGGCGACCGACCGGGGCGGGGGAGGGAGGGGAGGGGGCTCTGCCGGCGACGGAGCCTGACAGGCGGGGGCGGGACCGAGCCCCGGCACCGGGAGAGGGCGGCGGGCGCGGGCATGGGGCTGCTCCCTGCTAAGCGGTGGGGGGGGCACCCTGAATTGGTAGGGAACACTGTACCGGGAGGGAGCAGCCTGCACCGGCAAGGAGCACTCTGCACGAGGCTGATGACCGAGGATGCCCAAGGGATGTGCACGGAGGATATTCAGGGACACACTTTGGGTGGGGAAGTCCTTAGGAGCTGACACAGGGATGCCCAGGGACATCTTCTCCACAGGAGATATGCCCAGGGGCACACGATGCACAGGGAGGGTGCACAGGGGCATACTCTGCACAGGAGATATGCCCAGGGGCACACGATGCACAGGGAGGGTGCACAGGGGCATACTCTGCACAGGGATGCTCAGAAGGCATGCCCAAGGACATCTGCAAAAAGATGCACCTTGCAAAAGGTGCAAAGGCAAAGCAGGGAGAAGGAATTCCACGGAGGGTGCCTGGCCAGGCTGTTTTGTTTAGTCCAGGCAACGATTAACCCGTTGGTAGCTGTTCTGCAGGGAAGCTTCGTACAGCAACACTGAAATCGTGCCCACCAGCCTCTTTTCCCATGCTGGTGGAGATTGAGATGTGGCACTCTGGCAGGGCTGGTCCATGCAGGGATAGAGGTTGGCGGGGGGGGTGGGAGGGGAAACCTGCAGACCATCTGGGGTAGCCATGCAAATCCTGGGTAGTTTGGCATGGGGATTTTGTTATCTGAGTCAGTTCTCAGCTCCTGGCTCCAAGGCTCACTACTAGCAGGAGAGAAACACAACTGGTCTCGTCAGCTGCAGGCATGTGTGATGTCTATATAGGGAAACCTCTCTTGGCAGATAGTCACAAGGTCACAGGATGTTAGGAGTTGGAAATGACCTCTGGAGATTTTCCAAGTCCAACTCCCCTGCCAGAGGACTACATAATCTAGTGCAGGCCACACAGGAATGCATACAGACAGGAAAGTGAACAGAGATGTCTGAGGTTCACACATCAGAGCAGAGAATAACTGAGGGCTGTCTTGCACACATAACACAACAGCCAGGAAGATGGCTTGAAAGAGGAAGCACAAAAGAGCCCCCACCAATGTCCCAACACTAAGTCCTACCCCTTCTGGCCCCAAGACCTTGCAACGACTCAGGGAAGAGTGGAGGCATCTTCCTGCACACATGCTACAGACAGGCCCATGCTGCAAAAGACTCAAATCTCCATCGGTGGGAGCTGGAGATCCCCAGCAGACATGAGGGAGCTGAGGTGGAACATCCAAAATCTCTTAAATTGCCCTCAGGAGTAGAGGACTGGCAAGCAAAGAGGGCTGGGGCACAGGGAGTCAGGACATGGCAGAGAGCTGAGCCTGCCAGCACAGGAGGGTTTTGTGACAGTGAGTGGGCAGTGGGTGGAATTTGCTGGTTTAAAACAGACTAAAACACAGGCAGCAGGAGCAGGCAAACAAACCTCCTGAGAAACATGTTCCTGGCTAGGTATTGCCCTGACAGTTGCTGTGGCCACCCTGAACATAGCCGCTCTGGATTGGTGAGGCCATTAGGGGCATGGGCTGCAGCAGGAAGAGGTACTAGGAGTGAGGGCAAAGCAGGACTGGACCTTGCTTTACTTTGTCCTGTGCTGCATAGTGCTGGGAGCAACAGAGGAAAGGCAGGGAACAAGCCATAGCCACATCCTGCTGGCAAACCATGAGAGCTGGCGTCCTGAACCCAGCACAGGGAAGAACTGGGCTGTGCCATGGCAATATAGGTTCTTGGGCACTGCCTGCTGTGTCCCTGTGGTGGTTTGGCTCTGGTTTGGTCTCACCTGGAGCTGTGGTGCCTCTTGCTCAACCAGCCTCTCCATGCAAGAGTTTCTTGTGACAGAAACTGCACCAAAAGGGAGGAATGAAGTCTGCTGACCAGCAAGCAGTACCCGGCTCTGTGTGCTGTCCCAGAACACATCCTGGCTGCTCCCTGCCTGCACAGGCAGCTCCCAGACACTCCTCGGCGCTTGGAACAAGCACTTGGACAGCGTCCTGGCAGCAGCATTGGGCTGATGTTAACAGTTCGTGTGCCACCAGCAACCCCAAACCGAGCAGTGTGAACCCATGGCTTCACCCTGCACACCGGCAGCTAAGGTGGGGCTCGGCGCAGGAGCAAACCCCGCACAGCAAGGGTCAGCAGCTCCATCTGCCCATGATGTGCCAAGAATCAGTTGCCAGCCATCTGGCTGTGAGCACGGGGGCAAAGCAGAGCCATGTTCACACCAGGCAAGAGGGCAAGGAAGAGAATCAGCACAAGGACAGAAGGCACAGGGGGCTCCTGATCCTTTTCCTCCTGCAACCTGGGCACCTGCCCTTCTCCTGCCCAAGGTGATGCCCAGGCTCTGTCCCTTCTTGGCAGGCAACTGACCCAAAGCTGTTTCTTGATCTTTTTTGGGGACAAAAGCAGCCACCTTACCCCTGCAGCTGCCTGTGCTGTTCACCAGGAGCTTAGTGCCATATGGGATAAGCAAAGAAGCCAGCAGCTGGGGGTTTGGCAAGCAGCAGGGCCCTGGCACTGCCGAGCATCGGGGCCACTGTGGGAGGTTTTTGTTCGTGCAAAACCTCCACCAGTAAGAAGGTCCCTCCCGGGTCGCGCAGCTCTCCAGAGCCTGGAGGAAGCAGTCGGCCCCTCGAGGAGGTTATTGTCATCTGGGAGGGCAGGGGCCTTTGCTGGAGAATAACTCCCTCGGGGCCCTGCTCGGTAAGACGTCTGTGAAAGACAACTACAATAGCAGCAGCAGCATGCCAGGGACCGGCTCAGCCCTTCTGCTCCAAACTCCAGGGCCCAAAGCGAGTGGCAGAGCTGAAGGGCAGCACCTCCAGTGGACCACAGCTCCTTCATCCGCCCAGCCCAGGAGACACTGGTGCTGGCACACACAAAAGCAGGATATTGCACCACTCGTCTCTGCTGTCCCTCACAGAAGCCACTGCCAGCAACTTGGGCAAAGGAAAATGAGTGACTCAAGGCTGGAGCTACTGCCAGCGGTGGGGCAGGGGCCAGTGTTAGGTGCAAGAAGTGGTGATAGCCCCACAAACCCTGTCAGTGTCTCCAGGCATGGGGTTTGCACCTTCACCTCTGGTCTCCCTGAGACTATTGTCTTTCAGTGTGGTCCTGCCAGCCCTGCGCCCTGCCTGCACCATGCTGAGGATGGAGAGGGAGGAAGGCCACAAAGATGGGAGGCCCTCTCTAACACTCCCACAAGGTACAGGGGAGCCTGAGACCCCAGGTGCCATTGTTGTGCAGAGTGAGTGCAACCAAGCTAGGGAGGATCAGGGCAAAACTGGGTCAGGACTTCTGCCCACAGGACCTTGCAGAGCCCCAAGAGTGATGAGGAGGCCTCAGCTCCAGCACTGCCTCCCAGCTTTTTCCTAGACAAAAACCATCCAGGAAAAGGAGGGCCTGGAGCCATTCTCCAGTACAACCCAGAGAAGAACAGCAGGATAGATCATTAAGCAGAGTCCACCTCCTCTGCCAACTCCTGGGACTCCCTATTCCTCCACTGCATGCTTGCCATCACCCAGGGTCATGTCACAATGTTCCAGACCCATCTGACATCCACTACATCACTCCTTCCTGCAAAACATGGATTAAAAAGGGGTTCTGAAGCTGTACTGCAGTTACCAGAGCAAATCCCTGGGGAGAACAATTCAACAAGGCTTCAGCCTGGTGACAAGACAGGCAGATCAGAACAACACCTGCCCTCCTGCTGCCACACACAGTTCTTCAGCTACCACAAACTGCCCTTCAGGAGTCTCCTTGGACATTTTGCCAGGAAGGCAGCAATGAGCATACTCATGTAAACAAGGAATTATGTTTGCCTGCAAACCTTCTACTTACCAGAGCAGCTCATCCAAAGTCCAGCTGCTCAGGGGTTTATTACCCAGCGAAGCAAGTTGTTTTGTCTCAGTTGTTCCTACCCCACTGCTGTCATTTGCTTTCTTTGTCAGGTACATGTAGAATAACAAGGTTCAGAAGCCCTGGAGACCACACGTAGCATTATTCCTCACTGGAAGGAGTGGGAAGCCCATGAACTTTGCCTCTTTAAACACTGCCCTTCTCCAAAGGGCTTACAGCCCTCCCCAAAAGCCTCACTTGGCCAGAGCCAGCCCTTCTCCCTTCAAACATCAAGCTGCAAGGTTTCTAAAAAGCATCTGTTTCTCTCAGATTAAAATAATCCTTATGGAGATTTGCTATTCCAGCTGTACTTACACCTTGCTGGCTGCCAGACCACTTCCCTCTTTGGGTTGTCTTGACCTTGTAAACCAGACTGGTCACCTCTTGATGCGTCCTGTTGCCACCACTGTACAGTTGCGCTCTCACTTTGATTTATGCAGCGACATACATAGAAGGTGGAGAGAAACTCCTTGGCCCTGGCATCTTCCAAGGCCTGGAGTACTTTGTGCTGTTACCAAAGCAGATGTGAAAGCTTCTTAACCAGCTTTGGACAATACTGGGGCAACTTGTGTTCAAGCAGCAGATTGCAAACCCCTCAGGTCAAACGCATGACCTGCCTGAGCTTCATCCGCTAATCCTCACGGCTCAGAAATATCTGCAGCCATGTGTGAAATGATGCTGGCCAGGGTCAGAAGCGCTGCTCAACAAATTGCTTGCAGCAAGGCTAAGCCCAGACACGAATTGCAGGAAAGAGAACAGAATCACTCAGAAAAGGAGGTGGAGGCTTGGAGGCCTTCACAAGACTTACACAGAGCCAGCAGATCCCTTCATCTCACCCTGTTTTTCCCCTTATTACCCCCGGCCACTCAACGGCATGTCCCTGCCTGCTTATCGCTTCCTCGTACTTAGCAACACCACTGTGGTCCCCTCCAGGCATTACAGCGGGGACCTGCAGCACCTGCCTGGCTGCCTGATTTCACCTGCCATGGCAATGCCCTGCGCTCAACAGATCCTTTCATGTTGCCAGGAGCCCCTCATGCCTTCCAGAACCTTCCCCTGCTGCCACCTCTCATTTTACACCTTGGAAACCATGTCAGTGGGGCAGTAACATACAAGTTATGCAAGTAGGCCTGCAGAAGGGCACAAACACCCCACCACCACCATTTATCGGCTCTGTCAAAGTGTCCCGGGCCAAGCCCGGGGCCTATAGGCCTTCACCTCAAGTCTCAGGACTGTGGCGGAGAGGGCATCAGCAGCAGCTCTGGCTTGAGGCAGCTGCAAGCCGAGGGGCCCTCGTCCTCAAAGGGTCGCACAGGCTGGCGGGCATCGCAGGGCCTGCAAGGACCTCCCACCCCGCCGTTGCCCAGCTAAAAGTTACCCGCGGGGCCAAAGGGCAACGGCAGCCCCGCCGCAACCGTTTCCCGCTCCCCCGCCCCCGCACGTCAACAGGAAACCGCATGCGGCCGACTGTAAACACCGCCCGCCGGCCCACGTGACCCGCCCGGGCCCGGCTTGCCCCCGCCGCCCTCTGATTGGGGGCAGCGGCGTTGTTGACCATATACGGTCAGGTACTGCCAAGGTCCGCACGGTGATTGGCCACCTGGAAACGTCACTCAGCGAACGCCGGTGCCCAGCTCCCGCTCCGCAAACAAAGCGGGCGCTGCCGGGAGTTCTAGTCCACGCACCGCGGAGGCGGCGTGGCGGAAGGGTGGGCGGGAACTACATCTCCCAGCGGCCCCCGCCGCGCCCCGCCCCTCCCCGCCTCTGGCGGCCGTCGGCGGGGCTCGCCGGGTGCCGTGAGTCAGTGCCCAGTAAACATTGGCGTGAGCCGCGCCGGCTCCGCCATGGTGGCGGCGCCGTGAGGGCGGGGGGCGGCGCGGCAGGCTGGGCGCGGCGGCGGCTGGCGGGCGGGCGGCGGGGGGCCGGGGCCATGGACGAGCTCAAGCACCAAGTGATGATCAACCAGTTCGTGCTGGCGGCCGGCTGTGCCGCAGACCAGGCCAAGCAGCTGCTGCAGGCGGCCCACTGGCAGTTCGAGGTGAGGCCGCCGCCCCGGCATCGGCTGCCGGCACCGGTTACCCCGCCGAGCGCTCGGGTCTGGGTGGGTTTGGGTAGCTCGGTTTGAGTGGGGCGCGCCCGGCCCGGCCCTGCTCGTTCACACCCCCCCCCACCGCTTTCCTCCTCCGCCTCTCTTCGCGTCGGCGTGGGCTGCTCTGTGCCCCCGCGCTGGGCGGGGAGCGCGGAGCTGGCGTGGGCCCCGTGCGGGGAGACGGGGAGGCACGGGGCGTGGGTGATTGCCAAGCCGGGGCCAGCAGCCCGCCGGGACTCCTCTCCGGTCGGCGGAAGGGCTGGAGGCAACGAGCCCACCTCCTGACAGCGCACCTTCCCGCGTGGCCGTGGGCTAAAAGACCCCCAACGCGACCTTTCCCACGTCCCTGCCGTGGAGAGTTTCAGTCCGCGAGCGGCCGTGGGAGAGAAGACTGTAGGTCAAAGCTTTTCCGCCTCCAGACTCCTTTTCCTCTTACTCGCGGGCAGGATGCTCCGTGACATCGGCGGGAGGGAGCGTCACGCGTGGGACAGGGGTGGCGGTAAAATTCCCCCCGCGGCAGCCTCTGGGTGCTCTGTTGCTCTGTAGCTTCCCGGAGTCGCAGCGCACGGAGCAAAGCTAGGACCGTGACGGCTGCATCCGGCAAAGCTCCTGCAGAACAGAGAGTTTTTGTTCTTTCACCTCTGCAGCCCCAGCAGCTCTCAAGGCTGGAACTGATGGATCTGACGCTAGTGGCACCTTTGTCACTGAAGTCTGTTTTGCGATGCACGAGGAGGTGTGAGTCGGGCTGGAGAGCAGGAGGTGCGGTTCGCGTTCCTCCCTGTGGACAGGGCACCGCTCGCTCAGCACACAGCACTGCCCGAATGGGTGCGAGCGCCGCTGGCACCTTCCTGTCCGTTATTCCGTAGCCGTTCGTTAACGTGATGGCTGTTGGATGGATCAGGCACGGCGGTGGCTCAGCAGCGTGCAGCTACAGCGTCTGCAGATGCTAAACCAGAGGCCACGAGGTGTTCAAAGCCAAGCCATGCGTGTCTAGGGAGCGAGTGGGTGGAGGTGTGGGGGTGGTTGGAAAGCCGTAGCGCTGTCCCCTGCTGCCGTGCCCGTTTAACGCCACGTCCCGCTGCCTGGAGCACTGGTGGCCGTGTCGCACGTGTAACGTGAGCTGGGATTTGTTTACTAATACGGTTTGACAGTGGCCCTCTGGGACGCGCAGGATCTGCTGCCATCACCTCCGCGCCCGTTGCAACAGAGCCGGGAGCAGATGACAAAAAGTTGGAGCTTTTCTCTCGGAAGACTTTTTATTTTTGTTATTATTATTATTCTTTCGCAGAACTTTGCCACCGTTTGCCGAGTTGCACAAGTACAAACAGCCGTCTGCTGCCGGCTCGGCACTCACATGACTCAGAGGAAGCTGGGCTGTAAACAAACGCGTGGCGATGAGCAGTTACCATGTTCCCACTCGCTTTTGGTGCAACGGTCAGCTAATTCCCTCTGCAAAATGGCCGCTGGGCACGGCTGCTTTGGGGAGCCGTGCTGGGGAGGTGGCACCTCCTGACTCCAGCGTGCCCTCCCTTCTTGCCTGTCCTGCTCTGGAGCTTTTGTTCGTTGTACCCATCCGGTGTCTGCCCCTCTATAAATTGGTGTAGTTCAGGGTAATTTGCACCACTTTCACGCTTGGTCTCCTCGAATTCAAAGTGCTGCTTTTGGATGCAGTGTGAGTCAGAGCAGCGTGCTTTGCACCCTGAAACCCTGTAAGACCACCATGGGGAGGTGTCTGCACAATGCAGCCAAAACAGTCTGGATGTTTAGTTAACCAGGCTCATCCCAAAATCCATCTGCCACACCCAGAACTTTTCCCACCTGGGCTGCTGCCTGTGGTGGGAAGCAGGAGCCTGGGGTGTTAGGTCACCAGCAGGAGGGAGTGGGATGCCACTGTGAAACACAGTCAATTTCAGGCTGGTGGGATGCTGGTGATTTGGAACCAATTTATAGGCTTGTGCTGCTCTGAGGCTGTTCTTCAGCAGTTGTGGGTAGTGGGGGCTGCAGAGAAGGTTTGCTGTGCATGGTTACCTGCCAACCCAGGACACCTGGAATTTGTCCAGTGGGACAGTGAGCAGGGGCAGGAGGTCAGGAAACTCTTGGGCGTAGAGCTGCCTTTGATTCAGCATGAGCTGATCAGAGCCTGTATCATACTTGGGAAGTCGACAAGGAAGCCATTTATTTTGCACCCCTCCATGCCCAGGGAATGGGGCAGCTCGTGGGAAGGCTGTGGATTGCCTCTTGTGGACACAGTGACACTGCTTCTGTTTCATAGAGACTCAGGTCAGGCATTCTCATGATGTAGCTTGCTGCTCTCATAGCACTGTGAGCTGTACTGTACTGCCAGGGACAGCTGTGGTGAGTGCCAGCAGGAATGGCCGTGCCAGCCCAGCCCTCCAGCAGCTGGAACAGTGCCATGGCTGATGGAAGGGGGAGGTTTACAGGCCGAAGAAAGCAGCTTGGCATGTGTCTGGGTGAAGTCTGGCACTCGATCCCAGAGCCGCAGGTGCTGGCTTTTTGGGAGAAGCCAGAGAGAATAGCAGGTACCTCCACCAGGGCTGGAACCCAGCAGGCTGTCAAGGAGACTCTTCAGAGTTTGCAGAGTCTCATGGCTGAGTGGTGGATCAAGCTCCTTCCCAGGTAGGAAAGTATTATTCAGTTCTGTTACATGCCAGTTGTCCCTGGGGCTGCTTGAGAAGGGTAATAAGAGATCAGCTTTGAGAAAAACAGCCAATTCCTTCCTTCTTCCTGATGCAAAGCGGCCTGTCCCTGCCGAGTGTAGTGAGCTGGTGTGTGGGAAGCAAGAGAAGAAGCAGGTGTCTGGCTCCAGTTGCTGTGTCCAGGGTTGGATTCCTACTTCCTCTTCTCATGTATTTATGTCTTATTGAGCTGCTTTCCCCTTCCTTTGTGGCCCAAGGACAGGGTTCTCCCAGGGTGGCTCTAGCACCAGAAGCTCACTGACAGCAGCTCTAGTTCACACACACAGTCGAGATGGAGCTGGGTGCAAGTGCAGCTTGGGCAGTGATGGGCAGGGGACCAAATGGTGCCCAGAATCCCTTCCAAGTGGTTGCAGAGGGCTGGGTGTGGCCCCTCCTCCAGGCTGAGCTTGTTCTGCTCAGTGTCCAGGTCTCCTTGCATTCATTTTCTACCTGCCCCCTGCAGCCACACTCTCTCTGGGCCACCACAGATACTTCTTGGCACTCTGGCAGAGTCTCTGTGATCTACCTCCTGGTTTTGCATCTGCAGGGGGGAACATGGTTGCCTGTTTGGGTGTTAAGCTTGGCCCTCACACCCAGGGTGACATGAGCAATGGGCCTTTGGTCCAGGGTCAGGGCTGAACGGTAGCTCAGGCTCCTCAATCCAAGGAACATTAATTAGCTGTGCCGTTGCCCCCAGCGCTTGTGACGCTGTCTGGAGACCAGGTGGCATCGCAGCAATCATTACATGCGTGACCCTGGTACACCATACCACTAAGGACTGCGGTGTGTGGGTCTCTCACCTGCGTGTCTTGGGGCTGCTGCAAGTCCTGGCGCCTTTGGGAGGTGTCAGCCATTCTCCACAGGTGGCAGGCATTGTGGTGGGCAGAGGGGCTGCTTCTGCCGTGCTTGTAAAGGGGCAGATGGAGAGGAGGAGATGCAGTGTTCTAGACAGAGGAGTCTGTGATGAAGTGCTTGTTCACAGAGATCACAGCTTTCATCCCAGCTCTAGCAGGGATCAGTGGGCAGCTCAGGGGGACAGCAGAGACTTTTTCTGCCCCTGTCTACCAAAGGCGTAGTCCTAGTCAGGCAGCTACTTGGAAAGCGGGAACACAGAGCAGATATAATCTGCTTATGGTATCTGGCTGTGCCCACACCTCTGCCTATGCTTCCCATTTGCTGTAACCCCCTTCCTTATCACAATCCTTTCTGCCTGAGTGATAAGGCCTGTGGGTGCTGACATCAGACCTCACCCAGGACGAAGGGTAGTGTGGGGATGGCAGTGGCGCCGTCTTTGGGATGTCTGTATCTCCGTCGGCCATTTCCTTCATTCATAGATGTGTGCTGGCCTGTTTGGAGCTGGCCTCTGGGACCACAGACCCTCTTCCTGATCTGGGCCGTCACTGAAATCCTGCAAGTCCTGCCTGTGGGTGCCAAGGGCTTTCAGGTTGCAGCCTGGCTGCTGTGGAGTTCAGGTGCTGGGTTATTAGACACAGCAAGAGTAATGCAGGTATTGCAGGGAAGGGCCTGGCCAGCCCAGCTATCACATGCTGCCCTGAAGCTCTGGAAGCTGCCAGACTCTGCTTCCCCACCCAGGTCTGGATGATTATTTTATTTGCAGGTAACACTCCAGGCTGCCACCTGCGCTGGCACCTGCCCTCCAGCTCCCTGCTGGTACAATCACAGCCCCTTCTCCTTTCCAGTGGAGTCACTGCCCCGGAGGTATTTAAGAAGTGTGTGGCCATGTCACTGTGGGACATGGTTTCATGGCCATGGTGGTGTTAGGTCGAAGGTTGTACTTGATCTTTGAGGTCTCTTCCAACTGAAACAATTCTATGATTCTATTACCAGCTTGCAGGAAGGGAGCAAAGTCTTGGGTCATAAGGCTGCAGGCCTGTGCTCTGCACCCTGGCTTTAGACCTGCAGGCCAGACTTCATCTGAGGAGAGGGTTGAGTGGGGCTTAATCAGGGCTTTTGCTCCAACCAGAACTGAATCCAAACCAATTCTCTTAACATTTTTGTCGAGTCTGATCTGCAGTTGAATCAAAACTTTGTTTTCTAGCCCAGACTCAGTTAAAGCCTGGCACAGAACAAGAGTCAGCTTCACCTTTGCCCATCCTCATCAGCCCAGTTCCATGTGTCCCCAAAGCTGCTGTTGCCTCCCTCCTCCCAGATCTGGGCTGGGTGTCTGCCCTCCTGGCCAGTCCATGCTCCCAGTGTTCCCTCCCTGCAACCCCTGCCTTGTACTCTCACATGTCTGGCATGTGACACATTTACTAGATTATGACTGGTCTAAACTGGAAGCTAACCAACGTTGTCAGTCACCAGCATAATACCCTGCCTGCAATTGAAATGGAAATGCCCTGGTGTATAGGGTGGGCTGCCTATGGCCACTGCAGCCCTGGGCATCTCCCAGCACGAGAGACCATCGCTGTGGTAAGCATGGTCTTGTTCTGTTAAGGACACACACCAAAGTAGTTCCTGCAGGGTTTGGATTTGGTTTCCCTGCTTTCCCTGCACACAGCAGTTGTAGAGCATTGCCATGAGTTCTGAAATGTCTGCCAGGGTCTACTCCAGCAACAGCCACATTGGTGGTCCCAAAAACACCTGCACTGGTGCAAGCAGATGGCAGGCGCAGGTCCTGCCTGAGGACATGGGAGCAGCCATGCATGCCCCAGCCTATGTGGGTACCAGCTGTGGGCACAGTCCTGCCCCCTGAGGCTTGTTTTGGGTTCATTATTGGGGTCTTGCACAGCCCTGCCCTTGTGTGCAGGGATGAGGAAGGTGCCTGGTTTCATGCTAGTGATAACATCAGCTTCCTGATTTCATTTTTTTCAGACTGCTCTCAGTGCTTTTTTCCAAGAAACAAACATCCCCTACAGCCACCACCATCAGATGGTAAGTGCATTGCCACCTCTCCAGCACTCGCCTGGGGCACAGCACCAGCTGGCAGGTGCTTCGGGATGGTGCTGATGCCCAGCTCAGTGCTTCACAGCTCTCAGGAGTGCTGGCAGAGAGGTCTGCCCAGGCACTGCCAGAGCTGCCTGCCAAGGAAGGTTTTCTTGGAGATCGACTGTGGGTGGTGTAGTGAGTGGGACAGCAGGTCTGGGAGCATCCTCAAAACCATGCAAAGGGGTTGGGGCTGCTTCTCGGAGAGGAAATAGTCCGACAAGGTGCTTTGGACATGGCCAGTGGTCTAGATCACCCTCAGCATTGCAGAGAGAGGCTGTGTAGGCACAGCCACATATATGTCCTCGTGTACCTGCTGGTGTAACTGAGCGTGTGAAGCTCTGCAATGCCCCTGGCACAATGTGTGCAGTGTCTGTTGTGTGTAAACACGAGAGCATGCCCATGTGTGGGTGCTGCCTGTCTCCAGCTGTCCCCAGTCTGGATCCCTTTGCTTTCATGCCCTGGCAGCCCCTAATCTGCGTGGCCAGATGTATATTAGGGACTTGCTGGCTGATGTGGCCTCATCTGACTCTCTGGGATAGTTGGGGATTTGAAACATGCAGAGCAAGTGGTTGGTGGGGTCCAAGTGTGGGGTGAGAGCTGAGCCAGAAAGCTGCAGACCCAGGGTGGAACCAGCAGGTCATGGAGCAGAGATCACCGACTTGGCCAGGTGCAGGAGCAGGCACCTGTAGTATCTGGGCCCTCTGAGAGGAGCTCTCCACAGCACTGGTCTGCTGAGCCTTGGTCAACTGCTGCTTGCAGGCAGCATCAGCAGCAGAGGGCAGGTCCAGGAGTTGCATGTACCACAGCGATGGAGGCAAAGGGGCCTTGTGCTGGGCCCTGGTGGGAGGCAGAAGGTGGAGACCACCCCTCACACCTTACTCTGTGTCTGTCTCCTTCCCGCAGATGTGCACTCCTGCAAACACGCCGGCCACGCCGCCCAACTTCCCCGACGCCCTCACCATGTTCTCCCGCCTCAAGGCCTCCGAGAGCTTCAACAGCAGTAGCCCTGTGGCATCCATGGCGACTTCCCCACCACCCCCGGCCCCACCACTGCCCCAGCACGGGGCCTTCAACCCCACCTGGCCTGCAGCTTCACCCCCTGGCCAGCAGCAGAGCATGTGGACTCCGGCAGCCTCAGCGCAGCCTGCGGGCTGGCCAGCCGCCGTCTCCCAGCAAGCCACAGCAGAACAGAAGGCCAACGTGACCATGGAGGCAGAGAGATGAGGCTGCGGCAGGGACCCCTGCATATAAATAAATACATTTTTTTCTTTCCCCCTGCCCCCAGAGAGGAGAGGAACTCTGCTGCCAGGGTATCTGGCAGCCACCGAGACACACGAGCAAATAGCTGCCTTGCATGGGTTTGGTTTGAAGTAGTTTTTACTTGTCCTCAAGCTCAACAGAGCTGCTCAGAGACAGCAGGAGGCTGCGTGGGACATGGGACCGGTGCTGGTCTCTGCCTGAGACCCCTGCCGCTGCCAGGCTTTTGAGGAGGGAGCACCCCCTCCTCTTTTGGGACACTGGAGTTTGCATGTGAGTGACATTTACAGAGGAGGTCCTTTCTTCAAGGTCCCCTGGGCCACCCTACTGGGCAGAGTGGGTTGTGGCTGTTTCCCCCCCATACCTTGGCCCCGCTTTACTGGGTGGGAGGTACACAGGCTATGCGGAAAGAGCAAGGTCTGTGCCTGCTTGGCCATAACCTCCACCCAGCATGCTCCATGCTTGCTGGTGAGCAGGGCCGGGGGATGTCTGGCCCTTCACTAGTCGCAGCAATGGTGGCCAGGGTGGCCCAGCTGGGCCTGCACACCCTCCTGGGGTGGGGCTTGCCCCGGGGCCGTTTGCATGACACAGTGTAACCCTAGAGACTGGGATCATTTTTAACCCCTCTGTTCTTTTCTCCCGGCGGCTGAAGTCTGGTGAGACGCGCGGCAGCCGCTTGCAATACACGCTCTGCTTTCAACCCCGTGTCCTTGCTTCGTTCGCGGCAGCGATGGGACTTGGGCAAGGCTGGCTTGGGCTGGGTGTGTCTCAGGAGCCCCTTTCTGAGTGGCTCAGTGCGTGCCATGCCTCCAAGCTGGCACTGGCCAGATCTCCGCTGTGTGTACAGTGCCAAACACCCCAGCCCAGCTGTTCAGTGATTGCCTTTGGCCACGTCCATGCCAGGGCTCAGCCCCAGCAGAAGCCAGCCCACCTCTACCTTGCATCAGCTGTGGGTGTAAGTCCCTGCTGGGAGCAGGAATAGGCTAATGGCAGAGCTGCAGGGAAACCTCAGGCTCCCTGCATGGCAATCAGAAGTCTAGGTGTCTTGTGACTGGACTGCTATCCCACCTTCAGCTGATGAGGGGCAGTTCCCCTGGAGGTCACCATCCCTGCAGAGCCTGTGCCCCTGTCTCCCTGTGCTCACCAGTCAATAATTAATTTTAATCTCTTATTTGTGTTGCTAAAATAAACATTGTAGGAACAGTGGCTTCACCCTGGCTCCCACTTGTACAGCCTCAGCAGAGGCTGGGAGCAAGGGCTGGAGCTGGTCCTGGCCCTCATGAACTTCCCTGTACAGGGTTGTGCCAGAGCTGCATGCCTCAGTCCTGCACCACTGAGGTGAACTGGGCTGAGATGGTGGCATCTGGAGTGAGCTGGGATCGTGAACCTCAGCTGCACTGGCTCAGAGCATGTCAAGTACAGCCGAGTCCTGCTGGGAATGGAATGGTCCATGAGGCAGAGAATGTGCAGCACAAAGCCCACCCAGGGGAGGCAGAGAAGGAATCTGTCCCTAGCCTTGGAGGGAGGCCTGTGAAACGGGTAAAACCACGTGGAGACCTGGATGGTGGGGAGAAGAACCTGTCTATGACCCAGGGCCACCAAAGCCACAGGATTGAAAAATCCAAGGCCAGAGCACAGACCTGAACATCTGACTTATAAGAGAGCTCACAGAGATGTGGCACACCTCCAAAATGTCAGGTGCTGGCCACTGAGTTCTCAAGGACATCCTGTGTGCCCTCCTGAGCCCAAGGACTGCATGGGAGTGGCAACAGAGGAGGAAGCAACTTTATTCATGTTACATACCCCACTGCAGTGAGCAACTGCCAGGGCAGTGTGGCCCCACCAGTCCCCTGAGGCGGGGCAGCAGAGCCCTGGGTGCACCTGCCCCCTCCCCAGATCCCCACGCCATTCCAGAGCTCTGGCCAGCTCAGACTCCTGCCACCCACGGCAGCCTGCTGCTGGCTCCATGAGGAGCCTATCCTTGTCCTTGTGGCAGCACCTGCAATGCAGAAGGACAAACAGCCTTGCAGGAGGCACAGCATCCTCAGCGGCACTCCCAGGAGTTCCCCAGGCTGCAGGCTGGTGGTCCAGGGAACACCTCACATGAGTATGGGGACATGTACTGGCTGCTGTACTTGGGGACTCTGCCCATCTTCTCTGTGGGATGCTGGGAGTGGGGCTGGGAAGGCTTTTTTGCTTGAACGTGAGAAGCAGAGACATTTTTAGCATAGGGAGATGCAAAGTTGCTGGTGGCTTGGCTCCAGCAGGGCACTGAGCTGCCCCAGGCTCTAACAGTGGGACATGGGGGTTGAGGTTGCTGCACAGCCCGGCCAGAGCTAACATAGTGTCGTGGGGCTGCTGCCCTACCTTTGAAGTCTTTGCCTGTGGTCCCATTGGCGTCTGGCAAGCTCACCCTGCCTTTGTAGACAGCCCCATTTATGCCCAGAATACCCACTTCTCTCTTAGAGGAAAGAGCAGCTGGTGAGGTTGGAAGTGCCTTTAGAGTGCACCCAGCCTGCAGCACTCCCACCAGTTTGGCCCAGGTGGGTTCAGCAGGTGTCCAGAGCATGGGGACACACAGGGATAGAGGCTTACACTCTTGCAGACAAACTAAAGGGTCTCAGCAGGGACAGAAGTTGATGAGGGAGCTGGAGGAGGACAGTGATCCAGAAGGACTTGTGGAGCCCCGGCTGGCTCTGCCTCTCCCTTTGCTTTCCCTGGGTAAGGAGCACCTTTGTTATCCCTCCTGTGGCTTGGGGGCCCAAATGGGATGAGCCTAGTATCAACTAGTCCTGGCAAAGGTCTGGTGGCACAACTCAACATGGTGGCCTGGCATGATGGGGATATCAGTGCTCACCATGCTGCTGGAGCTGGCTCTCATGGTGGCTGATGTGGGTGCCCACAGCCTCATGCTGCTCCAGAAGCCATTTCAGCCTGCAAGAGGCTTCATGAGCCAGCTCCTGCAAGGCCTCAGGACTGAACTCGTTGGAGAGCTTCTGAAATTAAACAGACCCTGAGGTTTTGGAGAGAGAGGTGCCCCAAGCCAGCCCCCAGTAAAGGAGTCAGGCCCTTGGGAGTCTGCACACACCTCACCAGCAGTCACCCCACAGAGAGAGCTCAGCATCACAACATGTGAGATGGGGATGGCCTGAGGCTGCCAGGTCTCATGAGGGATGAAGAAGTGTTGAGTTTGCTGTGGCCCAGGGCCATGCTGCCTGTGGAGACAACACCAGGGCAGAAGGCCCCACAACTCAATAGGACAAGGGGCAGTTGACACCAACTGTAACACAGGAGGTTCTACATAAACATAAGGATAAAAATCTACACTTTTGAGGGTGGCAGAGCTCTGGAACAGGCTGCCCAGAGACTTTGGAGTCTCCTTCTCTGGAGGAATTTGAAACCTGCCTAGACATGTTCCTGGGTGATTCACTCCAGGTGATCCTGCTTCAGCAGGGGGATTGGACTAGATGATCTTCAGAGGTCCCTTCCAGCTTCCACCACTTTGTGATTCTGTAACTCATCCTCATGCTGCAACGAGTGACTGGAGCAAGGAGGGTCTCTGATGTTCCAGGATGTGTTTCCCATTCAGAATCTAAATGCAAGCAGCCAAGTACCTTGAACTTGTGCCACAGCAATGCCTCCTACGGGATCCTTTCTCAGCGTGGGGACAGCCTGCCAAGGAGGCAGCACAACCATCAGCCACTGGCTGTGCCATGGGGAAGAGAGAAGAAGCAGAACCTGATAGGGATGCTGCTGTGAGAGCTGTGTGCTTCAGCCCAGGGGTTACCAGGCAAAGCTGCCAGAGCAGGATGGGACCCAACAGACCTGAGCAAAAGCCCCAGGGGCACATGAGAAGTGATGGAAAGACACTTTGGCTGGTGGCTCTGTTAAAATACTGCCCTTTAATTATTCCCCACAGTGGAGATGGGGCCACTGGAGTCAGGAAGATGACTCCACACTTTTGCTGGGCTCTCTGGTCCTGAGACAGCAGGAGTCATGACATGGCAGGACACTGCAGATGGCAGAAGCCTGCATAGGGCAGGACACTGTGTAGGGTAGGATGTCAGTCAGAGCAGTACATTGCATAGGACAGGGTTGTATGGCATAAGCCAGGACAGTAGAGAGGGCAAGGTGCTTGTGTAGGCAGGACATTGTGTGGGGCAGAACACTGTTAAGCAAGGTGTCACACTGGGCAGAGCAGAACACAGCACAGGGCTGGACTCCATAGAGGGCAGGCCCTTGTGTTGGGCAGGATGTGGCACAGGTCACACCCCACTGTGAGACCCTACAGGGCAAGACCAGCAAGATCCAGAGAATGTTTTCTCATTTTCATCATCCCCTTCCTCAGCCTCTTCAATCCTCTTCAGTTGCAGCATTTGCCACTCCCTGGTGGCTGCCTGACCCGGGGCTGGCAGCTCTTTGCTGCCCGGGGGCCTGCTGGGGTGGCTCGGCTGCCTCTCTGCCTTCCTGAGCCAGGGCTGCTTACGGACTGAGCCAAGGCTCCCCCTGGCCACACTGTCAGAGGCCCCAAGAGACCTCTCTCGTTCACTCCAATCTGTGCTGTCACCTCCTGCGGGTGGAAGTGCTCTAGGAAGCCTCACGGGAGGACGTGGAGGGCACCGACCCGGGACTCTGTCGGTCAGACGTCCCCACAGCCTTGTCCCTCATCTCTGCCAGCGAGATGGTGACACTCATGCTGGCTTCGCCCACCCCAGGGGCACCCCCGGCGGAGTGACGAGGCAGGACACTGCGGCTGAGGTCAGAGGGGACGTTACTTGGAGACGTGTCCGGGGGTTCTGCCCTGGCTCCTGCCCCGGTGCAGCCCAGCTGGGGAGACCGGGACCAGGCCCTGACCCGGCCTGGTGTGGCCCGGTGGAGAGGATTAGGCCTCTCCTCAGCTTGGAGCGCGGTGCAAACCCAGAGCTCAACCTGCAGCTACGCAGCTCGGTTAGCAGACCCCAGCCCGAGAGGCCGTCCCGGGCCCGCCCCGCCGCGGCGCCGCCCGCCCCTCGGCCCGCCCCGCCTCGGAGCTGGCAGGGGCCGCAGCTGCCGCCGGGAGCCGGTAGGTGTCTTTTGTCGAGGCAGAGGTAGGGGTCGCGCCCAGGCTCCGGCTGGGTTATGGGGAGCCGTGGGGAGCCGGGGGAGGGAGGTGGCTGCGGTGGGTAGGGCGGGAGGCTCGGCGGGGGCGGTGTTCCCCCGGTCCCGGGCAGGCCGCGGCGGCCTCCTGGTAGCGAGAGCAGCTGGAGGAGTGGAGACATCCAGCACGGCCGAGGGAACGCAGAAGTCTGGCACGATCGGCCGCTGATAAGAAAAAGAGGGATGCCGCTGTCCTCTGTTAACTCTTTGAGGAAGGAGCTCGTGTCTCCAGGCAGAGGGAAGGGACCTCCGTCTGCTGCGGAGCTGCGTCCCGCAAGAAGAGGTCTGCGGAGATGGGGATATGGGCCAGGAGGGAAGAAGGCAGCCCGGGCCTGGGACTGATTCTGCATGCTGTCCGTAGCCCACAGAGAGCTGCATTTCAAAATCTTAGAAAGCTTTAGCCCTCTGTTCTCGGCAGTGCAGGGAAGGGTTGAGTCGGATGGGTTGGAGGGCCGGAGCTGCAGGCACAGGCTGAAATTTAATCGGGTGGAAAGCGAGGTCATGTACTTGGGAAAAGACTTTCCGCTGTAAGGGGAGAGCTCCAGCCCGACTCGGGTCGTGCCAGCTTGCAGGGAGCTGCAGGCAGAGCACAGCTGTGCGAAGAGCAGCGATGATCTATTACCCAAACAGATCCCCGAGAGAGGAGGGAGCCCAGCGGAGGTACAGGTGTGTGTTTCCAGTTATCCCTGATCAGGAGAGGTGAGCTTGGGCTGGAACTGCCTGTTCAGTCATCAGGAATGATGGGCCCATTTTAGAGGAGCTGGAAGAGGCTCAGATGTCTTGACAAGCAGGATGAGAAATTATGATGATGGGGACACTGTTGTCCATCAGCACTTTGTCCGTGTGAACCCTCTGAAATGAGGAGAGCTCATTCAGTTAATAGGTAGCACAGTGCAACAGCAATTGCCAATTAATAAATGTTAGTGGGGGGTCTGTCTTGTACTATTAGAGTGGTCTTGGTTCTGCCACCCAAGTGGACTGGAGAGGCAAAAGCATAGGAGCTGTTAGGACAGCGTTCAGTTGGTTAATGAGAAGCACAGGGGATTGGAATTGCTGCTACATGAAGGAATAAGGCTTTGGACTCTTGGGAGGAGCTGTAGGGGCATGCAGTTGAGCAGGAACAGCAAGGCTGGGATGAACATGCTCATGCCAGTGTCCTCTGGATTGTCCACAGGAATCATGCTCAAGGGTAAACTTCACCAAGTTTCTGCAAGCTTCTGTGTGTGCCCTTTGGCCCAAGGTGTCACTGGAAAAAGCTGCTCAGAGATGGCCTCCTTGCACCAGTGAGAACTGGTGAGGAGGCTGGTTGTCACATTCAAGGCTAAGCCTAAAATATCAAGTGGTAGACTATGTGGGAATGTTTTAAATTATAATTATAGTGCTTTGAGGATGCATGGAGAACTTGTTGAGAAACTCTTCTGTGGATATGCAAGATGCCCCTCTGCTTGTTCCCTTTCAACCAACATGCCTGACATGGGGCTTTTGTTTCAGCAGAGGCCCTACTGCTTTCTGGAGTGTGTGACTGGAGTAGGCAGTAGGGGAAACTGGAGTATTGTGTAGTGTGATAAACAGCTTTACTATGTCATTCATTCATTCATTTTTAGGAACTAAACTTACTCAAGTTGGCATGCAAAGTGCAGGATGAAATTCTATTTCCCAAAGGCGGTGTCCCTCAGAAATCCCCTGGTAAGGCTGCACCTTTAATACTGGGTTCAGTTTTGGACTCCTCACTCCAAGAAGGATGTTGTGTTGCTTAAGCATGTCCACAAAAGGGCAAAAAAGCTGGTGAAGGGTCTGGAGAACTGGGTCTGGAGAACCGGGTCTGGTGAGCAGCAGCTGAGGGAACTGGAGTTGTTAAGTCTGGAGGAAAGGAGGCTGAGGGGAGACCTCATCGCTGTCTACAACTTCCTGACAGGAGGTTGCAGTGAGGTCGGGGTCAGTCTCTTCTCTCTAGTATCAGGTGATAGAATGAGAGGGAATGGCCTGAAATTGTGCCAAGAGAGGATTAGGTGGAGATTAGGAAAAATTTCTTTGCTGCAAGAGTGGTCAAGCATTGGAACAGGCTGCCTAGGAAGGTGGTGAGTCACCATCCCTGGAGGTGTTCAATAAAGGTGTGGCCATGAGACTTTAGGATGTGGTTTAATGGCCACAGAGGTGTTGAGCTGATGATTTGGCTCGATGATCTTGGAGGTCTTTTCCAACCAAAATGATTCTGTGATTCTGTGGAAGTGTTCAACTCTGTTCTCCTTAGATAAGGAGGAATTCCTGCTTGGAGTCAGGGAGTCAATGACTTTAGGAACTGATGATGAGATTGTCCAGTGGAGTGGCTTGAGCACAGATAGGTGATGAGGCTGTAATAAGAGGAGGGTGCCCCCTGAATGACGCCAGGTGGAGCAAGCATGCTCAGCCTACCCAGGTGTGGCTGCAGGAGTGATGAGGCTGCAGTGGCTGCATCTGCTCAAGGTTGCACTCAGGGAGAGGGAATGTGCTTGTTTATATGCTGACTAACAAAAGATCTTGCCAGGCTTGGCTGGCACAGTAAAGGTGAGGAAGCTTCTGTTTCAGAACCTGAGCCCTTCCTAGGAAGATGCAAGACCCTTATGAGTTTCTTGTTGTGTTGCCTCAACAGCTCCTATACCTGCAATTTACTTCCTCGTGTTTCTGTTTTGACTGGAGCTCAGCCTGAGCTACTGGTAGGGAAGGAGTGAGGGTGTGTCCACCAGGACCTTGTTGTGTTTGAGAAGGGTGTTTGCAAAGCTCACTTCATAACCAGCCATTTTTTCTGTGCCTGGGAAATCAAAGTGATGCAAAGTGTGGTGAATGCTTTCCTTCTGGGTGAAGCACAACGGGTGGAGGCACTCTAGGAGCACAGCTAATGCACTCCTGTAGCTGAAGTGCGTTAGCCAGGGATGAGAAAAGAGCCTGTCCAACACCCACACTGTCTGTGCTTCAGAGGGGCAACCTTGTGTCCTTGGCACAGTGTTGTCATCTGCAGGAGTGTCTCCATTGCCAGTGTTACTCACCAATGTAGCAGAGAAGGGATGAAAACAACTTTGTTATGTCAAAGATTATATATATTTTTTTTTCTCCTCCAGATGGAAATCTAGCAACTAATGCTTGTACTTAAAAGATGTGGCTGATGCAGAGCTCTTCAAGTATGAGGATTAGTGGTTTTGGAAGGAGATACACAGGTTTCTACTGTCTGCTCTGATCCAAGACCAGGGTTTTGTTCATGGGTAAAGAGAATTATTAAATTAGCTGTGGTATGTCTATTTGTGGTGCTGTTGTAAAGCCCTGCATTTGGTTTCTTAGAGAGTATCCTAGAAGGAAAGAAGTCAAGTTTTTAAAACTCTTAATTTTTATATGTTTATTTTTGTAGAGGCTGTGCATCACTTTTGCTGGTGCTGCCACAGCTCCGTGCCTGTAGTGAACAAACCATGGGTACTGACAGAGTTTTTCTGTGTGCAGACTCATGTTTACACAGCTTTGCACCTAGCCAAGAAGATTGTTGCCTGCCAGGAGACACAAGGAGGAAATTGTTTGTGCACAATATGGAGGTTAAAATAATAGCAAAAGCAGCAGGACTGACTGTACCTTGAAGCTTCTATTCAGGTATTTCAGCTTCTCATCAAACAGCAGGAAGAAGGTCTTCTCCCAGGCTAATCTGTGCAAAGCTGCTGGAAATAGGGAGGACAGCAGACAGATGGTGATTTGCCTCATGGCTCTTAGCAACAGTCAGTGATGCTCTAGGCAGAAAGATTGTAGCTGTACAGTGCTCTTCTCTCTTCCCCAATGCAGTCAAAGTGGTGGCTTGCAGTGGGAGCTTCAGTTGTCCTGCAGATAGTTGGAGTTTCGTTGGTTTTGCTTCAAGGACCTGATTTTACTGCTGTTTTGCAGGCAAAGTTCTCTAGCCTGAATCCAGCTGACCTGAAGTTTTCAGAGTGAGGCACCAGGGCACACAAGTTTGCAGATACAGATGTGTGTGTACCTTTTTTCCTTCATAAAACATATGATGAGCGACTTCTGCCTTGGGATGTGATTGTCACCTGGCTGCTTCCCTGTTGTTTCTCTCACAACTGGGGAGGAGCAGTGTGATCTTCATAGGCATTGTCAGATCTTGGCATGCTCTGCAAGAGGCAGATCTCCTGCTCTGATCAAAGGCATCACAATTAGAACAGATGCTGTAGGAAACCACAGTCCCATTTTCTCAACAGTGCAAAGTCTCTGAGGCAGGGAAGCTCAATTTTTATTTCTAGCACGAATCACTTAGGGAAACTTTCAGCTGCTGTTACAGTTTGGCTTTGGGCTTGTTCATTGTGAGCTGCTTCATGGCTGCAACCTTAAATGTGTTGAATTTGTGGTGAAAACAGGCTGTTTGAGAGCCCAGAGAGCTCAGATGGATCATAGGATAATGGCAGGAAGGAAGCTGCTTCACACCACACATCTCCTGTGTGAGGCTCTGCTTTAGTGCAGCTATCTTTAATGTGGACTCTCTTATCAGCCTCTGGAGACAGCTGTGTTCAGCTGGGCTCTGAGGGTTTTCCCACTTGTACCTTTGCATCTCTAACCTTCCAGGACCAAACACAGCACAGTGAAATGGAGAGTTTTTTCAAACCTGTTTTGAAGTGCAGTTACTTGGCTGCAAAGACATAGCCTCCTCCTGAGTGTGTGAGGGCTCACTGAAGAACTGTATTAAAATTAAGCCCCTGCTGCTCCCAAATCCTTTGTGCTTCCCTACAGCTGGAGAGCAGGTATAATCTAGATTATGGCTGAGTGAAAAAGATTACTGTCCTGGGGAGAATTATTGTCAAATAGATTCAATTTAGGTCACAGGACAAAGATTGTCACATGGGAAAACTTGAGAAGAACTGAACCTTAGCCTGGCCTTTTCTGGGAGCTAGTTGGGCAGTGCTGTGAGGTGGGGACACTTGTCTTCTGCTCAGCCCTTCACAGAGAGTTGTAGGAAACCCTTCAAGTAGTGCTTTATCTCATGGCCTTCCAGTATGGGCAAGGGAAATGGCTCCTTGCCCTCTGTTAATGCATCCTTGAAGTAAACTGCACTTCTGGAAAGCTTTTGTCCAGCATGTAAGTCTTTGTGACACTGAGATGCCAATGCTGTAGAGGAACAAAGAAAGGCAAAGATCAGGGTGTGAAGGGGGAGCAGCTTGTGTCCTGGCAGCCGTGCAGGGCTGGGTGTGTGTGTTGTTTTAAGAGGCTGGTGTCAGGAGCCCCACAAGCTTTACTTGAGCCAACCAGAGCTAAATTTGCCTCCCTGGAGCTGAGGGAGGGTCGTCTGTTTTTTTATGGCAGCACCACACATTTGCAGAGCTTGAAAAAACAAAGACTGGCTAATATGTTTGGGATTGGCTTGCTCATATCTCCAAGCCCCAGCACAGCTGCTGTCCATGTTTTCTCTCCTTCTCTTTTGGGTTGTTTTGTTGTGTGGGTTTTTTCTTTTTCATTTTTTCTTTCCAAGTGGCCATGACTCAGCCCTTCCCTGCTGCTCTCTGAGTTTCCTGGTTTCTGAATAGGCTATTCTTGGGCTAGCAGTTCCTGACAGATAGGAACAAGAGGAGTGTTGTGTTTTGGTTTTTTTTTTTTTCCTCCTCTGGCTTCTCTTAAAGCCCTCTCTGATTTTTTTCCCTTGCTCTTAAATTACTAAACTGTTGGACACTATTTGGGGGTGTGTTCTTGGCCTCGAACCAAAGGAGCTCTCTCAGGCATGGTTCATGCTGTAGTCCTTGCACAGTGCCAGGTTTTCTTTTGCAGCAGAATAGCGGTGACACTCCTAAGAGTAGAGGGTGAGATTCATACAGCTATATCTGTTATAAAGCTAAAAACAGTAGCCTGGAGAAGAGCAGCCTGAGAGGAGTTCGTAATGCACAGCAGGAACTGAAGAGTGGAGGGGTTAGAGGAAGGGGCCTGGTTCTTTTAGTAGTACCCAGTGACAGGACAAGGGACAACAGGCATAAACTGGAACTGGAACCCAGGAGGCTACATCTGAGCAGGAGAAGAAACTTCTTTGGTGTGAAGGTGCTGGAGCCCTGGAGCAGGCTGCCCAGAGAGGTTGTGGAGTCTCCTCTGAAGAGATTCCAAACCAGCCCTGGATATTGTAGTCCTAAGCAGCCTGCTGTGGGTTACCCTGCTTTAGCAGGGGGACTGGAATAGATTATCTCCAGAGGTCCCCTCCAAACCCCATCATGGTGTGATTCTGTGATCCCCCTTGTTTTAGCCAAGTCCAAGGGGCTTGTTTCTCCTGTGATCTGCCTTGTACGAGGTAGATCCACATGAGGACCAATTCTTTGTGCTGTGTCTATATGACACAGGTGATATGGTGACTGTTGTTGCAGAGCTAAGAGGCTGCACACTCTGGTTCAGATAACTAAAAGCATGACCGTGGGTACATTACCCCTTGCAAATAAGGGGGAAATAAGAAAGAGAATTTAAAAGCACCAAATAAAAGTTTTCTGTTTGCTTAATTAGTTGTTGCCCCTACCCTTCCATGGATGGCAGAGATTGAAATCTGAAGACCACTGTCCCTAGAGCATTTCACGGTGTCGTTACACAGCTTCTTAATGCAGAGAGCTTTTGAATGTCTTCTGAAGTTTATTACTCTGTTGTGTGGGCTGGAAGAGTCACCTTCCAGGGGCAGGTAGCACAGCCTGGGCCAGACGTGCTGAGCACCATGCCTGCTGTGCAGATACGTGGTTGGAAGTAAATGTGGCGTCTAACACTAAGCAACCTTTGCTGGATTCTAGTTTTATTAGCAGCACAGCTCTCTCTGTCAAGACAGTTGTATGTGAGGGGGGGAGTAGCCTGAGCCTGTTGTATATTTTGTCTTGAAAATACAGTTGGGCTTTTAAACCCAACAGAGGCACTTTATATTTTCTCCAAGCCTGTGGTTACCAAGAGAAACTTCTCAGACAAAAGTACCAGAGGACTCCAAACACAAGGGCAGTGTTCTTCTTTAGCATCCTTCCACGTTTTTGGATATGCTGTATTGTTGTTAAGCCAACCAAAAGAAAAGCTTTTCTGTGTGAGGAGGCTTGGAGAACATTCCCTGCCAGATTAAATTAGCCTTTCTGAGAATAAATGAGTTGCTGTGATGCAGGCAGCCCTGCTCACCACAGCTGTGAGATCCACGCGTGCTGCTACCCGCAGCACCTAACTTAGATGATAGATTCAAGGTAGTTGTACTCAGGGTAGTACTGATAACTGAGATTAGATTTCTGGCTGGTGATGAAGGAAAATCAGTCCTGTAAGTTTTATTGTTTATTTCTCTAAATCAAAAGCAAATCACTCATCTAAGAGGGAGAGGAACCCCTGAGGTTCAGCACAACTTAATTTGGGGAGAAAACTATGGACTAGAGCCAGTACCATGGAACTACAGAGTGATTTGAGTTGGAGTGGACTTTACAGAGCATGGGCAGGGACACTTTCCACTAGACCAGGTTGCTTGAGGCTCCATCCAGCCTGGTTATCCAGCCAACTCTTCCAGGGAAGGGGCATCCACAGCCTCCCTGGGCAACCTGTTCCAGTGTCTCATCACAGAATTAACCAGGTTGAAAAAGACCTTTGAGATCATCAAGTCCAACCTATCACCTAAAACTTTCTAATTACCTAAACCATGGCACTAAGTCCTGCATCTGGGGAGGAATAATAAACTGGACCAGTACAGGCTGGGAGGTGATCTGCTGGAAAGCAGTCCTGTGGAGAGTGACCTGGGGGTCCTGGTGGATGACAAGTTACCCATGGCACAGCAATGTGCCCTTGTGGCCAAGAAGGCTGATGGGATCCTGGGGTGTATTAGGAGGAGTGTGTCCAGCAGATCAAGGGAGATTCTCCTCCCCCTCTACTCTGCCCTGGTGAGACCTCATCTTGAATACTGTATTCAGTTTTGGGCTTCCCAGTTGAAGAGGGGCAGGGATCTACTGGAGAGGGTCCAGTGGAGGGCTATGAGGATGATTAGGGGACTGGAAGGCATGGCTTATGAGGAGAGGCTGAGAGACCTGGGGCTTTTTAGTCTGGAGAAAAGAAGACTTAGAGGGGATTTGATAAATGTTTATAAGTATCTGAAGGCTGCCAGGATAGGGGGAACAGGCTCTGCTCACTGCTCCCTGGGATAGGACAAGGAGCAATGGGTGTAAGCTTCAGCCAAAGAGGTTCTGCCTCAACACAAGGGGGAACTTCTTTACTGTAAGGGTCATAGAGCACTGGAATAGGCTTCCCAGAGAGGTTGTGGAGTCTCCCTCTCTGGAGACATTCAAGGCCTGTCTGGATTTGTTTCTCTTTGATCTGTGTTAGATAGGATTGTCCTGCTCTGGTGGGGGGCTTGGACTCGATGATCTCCTTGGGTCCCTTCCAACCCCTAATATCCTGTGATCCTGTGAAGTGCCTCATCCAGTCTCCTTTAAAACACCTCCAGGGACAGTGACTCCACCACCTCTCTGGGCAGCCTATTCCAATGCCAGTCACTCTTTCTGTGAAGAACTTCTTCCTAACGTCCAGCCTAAACCTGCCCTGGCACAGCTTCAGAATGTGTCCTCTTGTTCTGTCACTGATTGACCTCACTGGAAAGAATTTGATCCTAATACCCACTTGGAATCTGCCCTTTTCCAGCTCAAAGCCATCATCCCTCCCCCTATCACTACAAGCCCTTGTAAGAAGTCCCTCCTAAGCTTTGTTGTAGCCCCCTTCAGGTACTGGAAGGCTGCTGTAAGATCTCCCTGGAGCCTTCTCTTCTCGAGGCTGAACAGCCCCAACTCTTTCAGCTGTGCCCGTATGGGAAGTGCTCCATGCCCATGTTGCAGTGACTTTCCAACCTGGGGTGCTAGTGCATGGCCGAGGGGAGTGTTGGAGCCTTGTGTTGGAGGAGAGGACAAAGACTGGAACACAGAATGGAGGAGAGCAGTTGTGGTGAGATTTCTGTGCTGCTGCCAATTTCTTCGGGCTTGCCTTTTTAGCTGACCACTGGATCAACAGCTGCCACATGTGTGCCTGCTGCCTCCTCCTTGAAAACGAGTTCAGTTTGTTTTCTAATTAACTTGTTGCCTTTATTCTGTGTAACCATGTAAAGAAGTGCTTGCAGGAGGCACGGGTTATGTGCTGAGGGCTCAGCTTGCTTTCCCACCTGCTCTGCTGTGACCATTCAGCTCCTCCAAAATCGTAATGTAGAGAGCAAAGCTGGGACTAGATACTGTTTCCAAATCAGCTCTTGGGCTTGTGGTAGCTGTTTCACATTTGCATATTGGGAGCAGAGGTTCCTCCAGTCTTTGAGGCTTCAAGTTACAGATGTGGTTACTTCAGCCTTTCAGCCTCCCTCTTGGGTGCCATGGTTCAGGATGCATTAGCGTGGTGGGAGCTCCCTTTTGAGCTGGCTGCTGAGCTATTCTGACAAGAGAGTACCCAGCTTGTTCAGTGCTGTAGCTGTTGGAGCTGCTTATCTCCGTTAGATTTGGGAGAGGATTCCAGTCCTGAGTCCTCCAGAGCAGCTGAGCTATTTTCCTGCCCTGAGGGTATCTTGGTGTCATGTGCTTGAATTTTCCCTAGCCTCATCCCCTGCTGGGAGCAGTGACCCAGCCTGAGGACTGTCTGAAACGCAGCAGTGTTTCTGCTTTCACGGTGGAGCTCTGAGGTGTTGCCTCGACCAAGAGGCAGAGAAGTGGGTTAGAAAAGCTCAGCACAGGGACTGGAAGAGGCGTTGGTTATGCTGTGAATCCAGCTACTGTAGACACAGTGTCTTTTCAGCAAGAAGTCTTCTGCTTGCTTTGTCTGCAGTTCAACACAGCTTTTAACCAGATGACGTCCCACCCATGCCAAAGGTAGGATGATGCCTGGAGCTGTGGCCTGGAGAGGTATGAGGACACCATCTGTCTTCCATTGCCCTTGTTTTCAGAGGCAATACATCTCTGTGTCCGACGGCAGATCTTGCTGAACTTGGGCAGTGCTCTTGCCAGATCTGCTTATGTTTACGGCTTTGCATGTCTTCGTGGTCCCTCCCCGCACGACTGCTGTGTGTGGCCTCTGAGCAAACAGCAGCAGCAAAGTAGATTGATGGGGAAGCAGCTTTTGGTGTGTTCAGAGGGACAGCTATGTAGCAGCTCAATAGGTGGCTTTGTTCAGCAGATAACAGAATTTTAGGGAAGGGGTTATGAAGGAAGCTTGGTGTTGAAAACTGAAATCAAAGTAACAAAAAAAAATTTGGGGAAAAAATATTTCCCTGGACTGGGAAGTCAGTGCAGACTACCCAGATCTAGCTGGAGCTGGAGGGAGAAATGTGAGTGGCAGAACCTGTGTGTGACTCAGGAGGGTGTCCCAGTACTCCCTCTGGAGGTGACCCAGCCTGGGCACACTCAGTGGTAGCTGATCAACCCAGAGGTTTCCCTTTCTGTGAGCTAGGACACTGCCGTCTGTCTTTGAACAGCCCAGAGCATCTGGGCTTGGGATCAGGGAAGGGCAGGATACTCTCCTTCTGTCAAAATGCCTTGGGATGAGCGAGTCCCAAGCTAGCAGGGCATTGGGCCACCTTGAGAGAGGTCCTGGTCTGGAAACAGGTAAGTGTGGTCATGCTGTGTCAGAAACAAGGTGAGTGTGACAACACAAGTGGCCTCAGCATGGAGTGCCTCCAGTGCACATATCTCTGGCTGTGCATGGGTCATCTTGGTTGGCAGTGGGACTCGGGAGCAATTTCCTCCTTAATCCCAAACCATGCTTCTTTGCCAAGAGCAAGCCATAGCCTTACGACATAGAGCACTTCTGACAAGTCCTCAGGAAAAAAAAATTAGCAAGGTGACACTGTACTTGTTAAATCTGAATGTCAGCAGCTTCTCTGGTGCCAAAGCTGGGCTCTGAGGACAGCAAATGCTAGTCCTGGAGACTGGAGTCGGGCTCTGTAGCAGGCTGGTGCTGTGCCTCAGATGAGAAAACATCAGCACCATGACATGGATTTTGTGCATCTTTTGGAAAGAAAAAGGATCTGGAATCACCACCACTGTATTCAGAAGCACTTCATCACTTAATTGTGTTACAAAATCTGCAAGGGAATTCTGAATACAGGCTCTTGGGCTCTGATTAATTCTGAAGACAAATTGAGGCTACATCTCCACAAAAGTGCTGATCCTCTATGACTCTAATTTCCTCCCCACTTAGAGCTTACTGAATTAGCGAAGTCACACAGCTAATTAGTTTGATTCAGCAATGACGTCACTGTAATATTTGACTTCCTCTTTAATAATTCTTTGGGAAGGAAAACTACAAAATCCTGACTTGTGCTTTGAGGTGTTGTGGGTAATCACCTTGCATTCATCTTTATGCCAGAGCTAGGAGCTGCTGTTGAAATGGACAGGCAGCAAACTGTGACAGCAGGAGAGACCTTTTGCTGTAGGTAACTGAAGAGCAGAACTTGCTCCTGCTGTCTGTGACAGAGCTCAGTGGGATGGTGGGCTCTAAAGGAATTCGAGTAGTCCGTGGAGAAACTCCGGGCCACCTAATCCCTAAAACTCTTGAGCGTTGGGAGTGGAAGGGACTGACAAGAGGGTCCTTCTGCCTTTGTTTGCTTCCTGACTCATCCTTAAGCATCAGTTAAGGGCTGCCATCAGAGGTGAGCGACAGAGCTGTTACTGCCTTTAATGCTGTGGAGCTCCTGCTCCATCTCCTTTGGGACTTGTGCTCACTGTTAAGCTTCTCAAGCTGGAGTTTTTTTTGTCGGTTTATTTTAATGAACAGCTAGTCTTGTGGCACAGTTAAGTTTGGTGTTACATTAACCACTAGTACTGGAGTAGATCTTGGTGTTAGTTGCTCTAGATTGTTGCAGGTTGTGTTATTAACATTATTAACTGGCTATCAGATGGATGATGTCATGCAGGATCCAGCCTCTCGGGGGAAAACTGAGCAGACGCACAGGGCTCCAGGCAGCAGCTGCTGATACCTCTGGTGCTTTCCCATGGATGTTATCAGGTGTCAGCCTGGGCTGTTGGTGAACTTCAGTCAAAGTCTCATGGAACAGCAATCTGCTTCTCTGGAGATCTGGCTTGTGGCACCTTCCTTTTCTCTGCTGAGCAGATTGCTAAGGTGCAGAGGAACTCAGGTTGGTAACCTGAGCTAAGGTGAGGTGTCCCTACCCATGGAAGTGGGGTTTGATCTTAGGTCCCTTCCAACCCAACCCATTCTGTGAGTCTTTAATGTTTCTTTTCAATGGCTTATTTGAATCCTTGAGAACTCCCAGAGTGTTGCAGTCCATCTTCTCTCCTGAGGCCAGATCACCGGCTGGTAGTGCCTCCTGAGTGGAAAGGGAATGTTTTCCAGAGACAGAAGCAGCCTGGCTGCATCTTGCTCTGTGTTCAGAAAACCGTCTTGGGAGTTGAGTCCAGCTGCCTTGTGATCCAGAGAGCTCTGGGCCTAACTGAGCCTTTCCCAATGACCTTAAGTGTGCAAGGGCTGGGGTTCAGTTTTGAAGTGTGCGGTAGTGGCCTCTCCTCGTTGGCCACTCACTGTCTTCCCCTTGGCTTTTGCTGGATGTCGCTGCTGTCATAGCAAGCTGTGCAGGTGCATGCTGCTTCCCACAGCTGTGCACTGCAGCCTAGGAGCCCACGACGGAGAGCAAAGAGCTACCCCAGTGTGTTCTCTTCGTTTTGGCTGTTTCTTCTTTAAGCGTTCCAGTTAACCAGATCCTGCTAATGCAGCGTGGTGTGGAGAGCCAGCAAGCACCGGGGCAGTCCATCTGGAGGTGAATACCACTGGAGAGAATCCCAGAGGCAGCAGCAGGTCCTGACAGAGGCTCCTCCTGCACATAACCCTTTGTGGGTGTCACAGATATCCCAGGGATGTGTTAAACAGGAGGTTTTGTGTCCAGTTTTCCTGCAGGAGGGCTGCACAGAGCAATACATTGAGTCTGTGGCTGGGGGCAGCTGAGCCTGGGCTGTGCCGTGGAGATGGTCTGATTGCTGTTGTATTTAATGCCCGGCTTTGGGTGCTGAACCTGGCTTCCAGCGGTGTCCTGCTCGTAGCTGATTGCCTGTTGGGTGACAGTGGTACCCAGAAGGTCAAACAACATGTCCGAGGTCCCAAGGTAAACGACTGCAATGGGGATACTCCTCCAGCGATTTGCATACTGTAGAGAAGAGCAGGGGGAAGCTTTGTGTCTGCCATAGCTGAATTGAATGGTGAATAACCTTCTGCCCTGGCAGACGTGTTTTAAGGGACTCCCTCCGTCCTGCTTTGCCAGCAGAGCTCTCCAACCCCGTGCCGAAGGAAGAGCCTGACCTCTCTGGAAGCAGCAATTTTCCACAGCTGAGATCTGCCTGCAGAAGCGTGGCAGAAAGCCGCTGCTCTGCGAGCAGCCTGGCTGCTCCTGCACGGTGGGTTTGTGCTCCCTGGCAGCGGTGCTGGGAGGGAAAATGCAGCCGAGTGGCTGGGAATAGGACAGAGGAAAGCACAGAGCTTTCCCTCAGCCCTTGGGTTTCCGCCGGCGCTGGTGCGGTGTCTGGTAGGCATGCGCCCTCTGCCTGCCTCGCCCGGGGAGCGGGCGCAGCTGGGGTTAACAGCGGGCTAGAGGAGGGGGTGCGTGTCCCTGGCCGAGGACTGCCGGACCGTCCCCTTTCTGAAGGAGGCTGCAGCGCTGCTTGCGGTTGATTCCTTCCCTCCCGGCTCGGGGAGGCGGTGTGCGGGCTGGAGGCCGCAGATGCGCATGGGAAGAGGCAAGGCTGAGGGGGAAGTTTGGCTCGCTGGCAGGGAAAACATCGCTGCACTGCTGCTGCGCGTAGGGCCCGGGTAGAAGTAACCAGACACTGCTTTTCCAGCAGGCATTCCTGCTGCCTTTCCTTTCAAGGTAAGAGCTGTCTGCAGTGGATCGCGCGTGGGGCTCTGGGGAGCAGCGAGAGCTGAGCCATATCCCTGCGAGCTGCGTGGGAGCGGGCACGGGAGCGGGCATGCGCAGCGCCCTGGGCCACGCTCGCTGCCTGCCACGACTGCAGCGCGCAGAGCACACTGCAGGGCAGGGCAGGCTGCCGAGATGCTGCTTGTAAATGCCTCGGTGGAGGAGGGCATTTGTATTTGCCACGGTCAGGGTATGGCTCTGTCCACCTCTCACTGGCACTGCTTGGTTCAGAATCTTCTTGCCTCCCTTAAAGTCTTTTTGTTCAGGTGACACTGTGCCAGCATCTGATCGGCCTCTGCGCTCATCACTACGGCGTTTGTCTGCCTTCCTGATTTCAGTGTTTCCCTCTTTCTGGAGCAGGTGGAAGCTGGTGGCACACAGGCGGTGTTCCTGCATTCAGGAGAGCTGGGCTGGTGTTGTGCGTAAGGCTGGTCCTTTCCCAGGAGGAAAGAGGCTGGCCTCAGTGAGGAGGCCCAGACTTCTTTGGCGTTCTTAACTTCTGAAGATCTAGCTACAAAAGTCTGGAAGCTGAAATTTGTGTGTATTTGATGTGCAACAAAGCTGGAAGTGGTTTCATTCTATCCTCTTGCTAACTTAGTTCTAGTCTAGCTTTTAAATTCTTTTTATGTAACAGAAAATATTTTTTATGGAGGAAGTGCCCAAAAAATGTGCAGTAGCAGCTTAATGCCCTCAAGCTGCAGCTGAGGAGCTTTAGGTTGGATGTTAGGAACAATTTCTTTCCTCCAGAAGTAGTCGGGCATTGGAACAGGCTGCCCAGAGAGGTGGTAGAGTCACCATCCCTGGGGGTGTTCAAAAAACAAGCAGATGTGGCACCTCAGGACGTGGTCTAGTGGTCATAGAAGTGTTGGGTAGAAGGTTGGACTTGATCTTAGAGGTCTTTTCCAGCTTTAATGATCCTAGGATTCTGTGATTTTTGAAGTGCAAACATCACTGAATGTGCCTGAGTGTGAACAAATGCTGCCTCTTCTGCTTTGGTGGCCGGAGCCCCTGCTCACCTAGGCAAAACGAAGCCAAGTGGCTGTGGGTCTCCTGATGTCAAATGCAGGAGGAGCAAGGACAGCGCAAACTGTGCTTCTGCTGGTGGGAGTGCATCTCAGCTGCGCTGGGAGGCTGACTCAGAGCGCACGGGGCCAGCGCTGCACCATCAGGGTTTGCACGTGAGTTAGGCTTACCAGTGACCTGCTCCATCTGTCTCAGCTGTGTTTCACACTTGGTGGTTTCGTCCAGGAGGAAGCAGCCTGAAGTGCTCATGGCTGCTGCCTGGCAAAATGGTGTGAGCTGACCACATCTTGGGTCTCTGAGCAGTGCGGGAATTACCTGTGACTGTCCTCCTCGTGACTTTCTCTGGTTTACAGTGTGCTAGCATGTGTTCATCTGGGACCTGTTCTGCTGGTGTGATGTTCTCTGGACCTGCTGTACACCATGGCTCAGTTGCTTCTGACCTGTTTGGAACACAGGTTAGATGGACAGATCTTTCCTCTTCCCATGTTTGCATCGCAAACTATTTCCGTGGTGATCCTGTGTGATGTAGCAGGGAAAAATACAGCCAGCAGGGAAGATAGGACTGAAACACATTGTCTGCTTCTGTGGCTGCTGTAAGCAGCTGGGAGAGCTTTTTGGTCACCACTTTTGGATGTGTCCATAGTGAGAACTGTGGACTTTGAATTATTGATCCTTAATGAACTGGAGCTGGGGTTGCTGAGCACAAGAACGAGATGGATTGGGAAGCCACGTGTGGGCTGTGTGCTGCCCTGCTGTCTCTGCTCACTGATATAGGGAAACCTCACACAGACCTCTCAAGACTGGGACTCGTGTCCTAATCTGGGTGGTTTATTCTCCTTGGCCGAAAGCTGCCTGGAAGAGACCCTGGGTAACCAGGGAGCATAGAGCCAGCAGTGGGGAAGGACACATGGACTGGAGCCATAGCCAGAAACAGTAAGGCTATCAGAGCAGCAGGGCTGGAGCAGGCTTGCGATGGGAATAGCAGCAGGACAGCCAGCACACAGCTGGCATGCGAAGGGAAGTGTTGGGCTGTAGTCCTCAGAGAGGCAAAGAAGAAGAGGCTGATCCAGTGGGTACCCTCTATCCTCTGGTCCTTGGTTTGTCATGCTGCCAGCCCATGGGAGCCCTTCAGTTGTCTCCTGCCTGTTTGCAACCAGTGTGTGCTGGGTTCCTCTTCAGTAGGTAGTTGAAATTGGAGGAGCCAGTTGAAGCTGTTCTGGCCGTTGAGAAGGACTAACCTACTCTTTTTTTTTTCCTCTTCTGGAAACAGCATCTCCTCTCCCCATCCTTTTACTGGTGACTGACTCCTTTTGAGTCTTCTGTGGGTCCTTCTCCCAAAGGACATGTTCTTGACATTGGTGATCCCATCAGCTCTTAAGCCTGGTAAACTTGGCCAAAGAGATTTGTGAAGTTTTTGGGTTTTTCCCTTCAGTGTGCAACTGTTCTGTCAATGTGGTTATTCCAGCATGGAGTTCTTCCTATGGGAGAGCAGCTGCTTTTAGCTAAGCTGTTTCATTGGCACAGCAATGCACTGGTGGTTCAGCTTTATTAAACCAACATGGTTAATGTTTGGAGTGTGCTGGCAGAATGGCTCATCCTGCTGGTGTGGGTGGCTGGAGATCTCTGGGAAGGCTGCAGCAGACTGTGTGTGCTGTGAAGTCTCTGCTGTGAGCTGCCACTGGACTCCAAGTCCACCTACCCATGGGCAGAAGCCTTGTTTCTCTTTTGCAGGACAGACAGCTTCACAGAAATGTGGTGGATAAAACTGGAAGTGACCAGCAGCAGGAGTCCTTGTGCTGTGCTCCTGGGAATTGTGTTTTGATGCAAAATGCTGATATGGCTTTATTTAGTGGCGCTCACCTGCCTGTGCCCAGGTAGCACTGACCTGCTCCAGGCCCTCAGGATTCTCCTGACTCCTCTCTCTCCAGCTCAGGGAAGCTCAGCCTATCTGCAGGGGTGCTGCTGGCACCATCCTGAGAAGGTGTCCTCTCTGTGCCGCCTGGGTGTATGAGGGGGAGGATCTGTCTTGCTTTGCTTTGTCCATGCTGCTTTTGGGAGAGAACACTGCGAGGCTGTTTGTGCCAAGACAGTGATGTTCTGGGGCAGCTCCCATCCATGTGCCCTCCGGCTCCTCTCGGAGCATTCTGGCGGAAATGGGCTGAGGTAGGTTTTCTGCTTCTCACATTAAGATAAAAGAAAGCCCGGGAGAAACAGCTTCTAAGAGGCTTAAAAGCAACAGGCTTTCTTTTCCTCCTGGGAAGGGCACACAGCCAACATCCTGCTCTTTACAGATCTCTCTTAATAAGCAGAATATTGCATTAAGAGTGGTGGAGTCTGCCAAGTAGCAGCAAAACAGCTCTGCAGCCCCTGTGGCTTCCTTCATTCCAGTGCATGTGTGTGGCTCTGAGATCCACTGGCTGTGGCCTTGTGGCTGCCTCGTCCTGCTGGCCAGGGTGGCAGGATTAGTTGCTGGCTTAGGCTGAGGCTGTTGCTTCATCTGAGGGATGTTTCTGGAGCGGCTGGTGGAGCACGTGGGTGGAGCTGCCTCTTGGTTTTCTCTCTTGAGTTTTCTCACCAGCTGCTTTGATGGGGGTGGGGAGTAAGGCCAGGGAGTGCTAAAAGATGTTACCTCATAGAAGGCAGCATCTGAGCGGGAATGGGAGGAGATCTCTTAAAGTAGAAAAGCTGTGGGCTCAGCCGACTTTCAGGGACATGGAGAGCTGCCCTGCAGGCTGCTGTCTCCAGGTAGGGACTTGGGAATGCTCCAGTTGGATTGGGCTCATCCATGAGCCTGGCCTGCAGGTGTGGGGACAGGAAGGTCCGAGAAGCCTGGGAGTGCAGGGTGGGTCTGCTGCGTTCAGCAGAGTAAGTTCTCCTTTCCTGTCCATCCCCAGTGGAGCTAAAAGGAGCACGGCCCAGTTTGTAGCTTTGTAGGTCACTGAAGGAGAAGGAGGGCTCTGCAGTGTGCTGCGCTTTGGGTGCTTTGCCTGGAAGGACTCTGTGTGTGACACCTGTGCCGTGGGGCTGGCTCTCCTGCCCCTGGCTGCCAAGGAAGAAACTGGAGAGAAAAGCAGGAGGAAGATGACCTCCAGCTGTCCTGGAATTGTATTTTGAAGCTGTGTCTCTGCAGCATCCCACTGCAGGTATCTGGGGAGAAATATTAGAAAACACAGCCAGCCCATGGAGAGCCTGTCCCTGTTGGGGGTTTGTTCAGCTCCTGGAGACCAGGAACAGGTAATGGTGCTCCTTGGAATTGGAAGTGGGTACTGGTGCTCCTCCACGATCAGCAATGGGGAATAGTTCTCCATGGACCTGAGACCTGATTAGATTCCCTGCCACCTTGCAGGAAGAGCACCAGTACTCACTTCCAGCCAGAAAAGAAGAGTGGAATAAAGCAAAGCCACCAGGTAAAGGAGGGATGGATCTTCCTTCCCATGCTTGCCAAGGCCTTGACGTGGCTTGCCCCAGCAGCTGCAGGTGGAGATGGCTGAACCCCAGAGCCGTTTCTGCAGGGACACCTGCAATGCAGGCAGGGCTGGGCCAGAGCTTGCTGCTTGTCCTGGTGCCTTTGGAAGCTTGTGCAGTGCCATGGAGGTTGGCATGCCTGAGTTGGTTGCTCAGCGCTCTGGCCTTGGCCAGTTGTTGGGGCCCAAATCCACCCTGGTTGTACGTATGGGATTTATTTCAGGCTGGTTGCAGCCTGGGAGCATTTTTTCAGCTTGGTGGGGAGCTGCTGGAGTGGGACCACCTGAGACCAGCAGCATCTTTACAGCATGCCGACCTGTCTCGAGGAGAGCAGGAGACCAAGGGCAACGAGACAAGCAGGATCATCAAATTTGCTCCTGGCCCACTGGGGCCACAAAGAGTGGTCTGGGGAGCAGCACAATGTCACAGTGTCCCATGCACAGTGGCAGCCTTCCCAAGCACACAGTGAGCAGCCTTTCATTTGTGCTTCCCAATTTAGTCACGCCCTACCAGATGTAGCTGAGCCAGAGTAAACAGGGCACTCGGGTTTCTTGATGCCGTCACACTTCCTCCATGCGTGGCTTTTCCGTGGGCCAAGGATGGGGAAGCTTCATGCCTCTCATTAAGGGATCACATATGGGGAGGTCCCTGCCCAGAGCTGCTCTCCCCATGCCTTCACTGGGGAGAGGAAGGGGTTTGGTGTGGTGGCCAAGGCTGTGCTGGAGCAGAGGTTCTTCTCCACCTCTGTAACTAACTTGCTTGCTGTCTTCTTCCACGCAGGGCTGGTGGGGTAAGCTGGCTTCCAGCCTGTGCTGCTCAGAGTTGTTTTTCTCAGCCCCTGAGAAACCAGGGGCCTCTGAGCTCCCTGGGGCAAGGGAGAGCACAGGGCAAGCTTACCCCAGGTAAAATGTCATCTGCAGCTATTAAAGATGGGCTTGCCTTCACTGCAGCACTCTGCACCTGGGTGGTATAGGGGAAGCCCTGCAGAGCCAGCAGAGAGCTGTTAGACCTGGGATTCAGTGCCTGGGGAAAAGTCTTGGGACTCAGCCTGGCTGAGATGCTGAGGCCATTGTCAGCGATGGCAGCAGCCCTGGATCCTTCTGTCACCTGCCACCTCCTTCCCTAGGCACCACACAGCTGCAGTGGGTGTCTGTGAGCTGCCAAACGCTGGCATCGCTTCTAAAGGCTTCTGTGCTTGCAGGACCACCCTGAGCCATGTCCAACGACCCACCACCGCCTTACCCGGGAGGGCCCTCGGCACCGCTGATCGAGGAGAAGCACGGCCCCCCTCCCGCCACAGGTACTGGAGGTGGCCCCAGCTCTGGGGTGCTGGGGGTGACATTGCTGGGCAGGCAGGAGCAGGGTGAGCGCAGTCTGCCTGGAAGTATCCTGGCTGTGGCCTCCTCACAGCCCTGCCCTGCGGTGTGCAGTGTGCCGGGGGGTGGTGTGAAGTCTGGCTCCATCTGCCGTCCTCCGGAGAGGCAGGAGGGCCCAAGGGCACTCACAAGAGCAGAAGGCCCTCCTCACTCCAGGCCCAGCTCCAGTTGCTGCTGTGGTAACACGGAGTGAGTCTGGGCTTCTGCGGGGGGTGTGTGGTGTGTCCTTGCTCCCCTCTCCCCCACAATGTTGTGTCCCACGTCCCTGCTGGGGCCAACTCCCAGCCCACTCAGCCAAGCTTCCTCCTCAGCTCTCCTGCTCTGGCTGCTAACTTTGTGTTTCCTTTCAGATGGTGTTGCCCCTGTCGTGGGGCAGCCTCAGGGGGTTCCCATTCCCCCTCCTGAATTTGGGCCACCCCCATATGAGCCGCCCTCACAGCCAGGATTTGTGCCCCCACACATGCCCACAGACAGCTCTGCCCCCTATGTGCCACCTGGTGAGTACTGAGGGGCTGTGTGAAGCAGGAATGGTACTGGGCAAGGACCACGTCCTCACCTCCATACCTGTGTCTCCCAGTAGTACCCCAGGGAGTTGGGGGGGGGGGGGGGGCGGTGTGTGTGTGACAATAGGGTGATGGAGGCTGCCTAGGGCCTTGCACTGAAGGCTGCTTGGGCCGAGGGCAGCCTGGAGCAGGGTGTGCTGCCTCTCCCACCCCCATAAAGATCTCTGTTCTCCTTCTGCATCTGAAGATGCTCACTTGTGCATGTTTCTCGTTCCCAGCAGGTTATTACCCACCTCCAGGCCCTCATCCCCCCATGGGCTACTACCCTCCCCCAGGCCACTACCCCCCTCCCAGCGGCCACACGGCAACTGTGCTTGTCCCATCTGGCGCTGCCACCACAGTGACAGTGCTGCAGGGAGAGATCTTCCAGGGTGCCCCTGTGCAGACGGTGTGTCCCCACTGCCAGCAAGCCATCACCACCAAGATCACCTACGAGATTGGGCTCATGAGCTTCCTTCTTGGCTTCTTCTGCTGCTTCGTGGGGTAGGTGCCGCATTCAGAGCTGGAGGTTTCCTGCCACCAGCAGCCCCACAGTGGTGGTGATTGCTCAGCCTTGCTCCTGGTGGCCTTGGCTGAGCTGTTGGGCATGGTGGGGGGCCTTGGCACTGGGGTGTTACTGGGACAGCAGATGGGTTTCTGGGGTGACAGTGCTTGGACACCTGGGCTTTTGCCAAGGGAAGGGGCCACTTCCAGAACTCTGTTGAAGAACCAGGAGTCATCTATCCCTCAAGAGCTGGCAGCAATGGAGGGGGGTGGCTGCAAGCAGGGATGAGGTGCTTGTCTCAGCCCCTGTCCCAGGGCTGGGGGTAGGTCAGGCCTTGTCACTTTTGAGTGGCCAGCCTGTGCCTTTCCTCCTCCCTAGTGCAGTTCTCACTCTTTCAGCAATAGCATACCCCGAGGGGCAGGGAGCTTTTTGCTGCCCTTCACACAGCAGCTCATGCGCCAGCTCATGGTTGGCTCCCTACAAACCCCACTGGTGCTCAGAGGCTGTGCCCAGGGGCTGCTGAAGCTCACCACGCTCTGCCTCCTCCTGTGCTCCAGGTGTGATCTGTGCTGCTGCTTGATCCCCTGCCTGTTTGATGACTTCAAGGACGTGACACACACATGTCCCAACTGCAAGGCCTACATCTACACCTACAAGCGCATGTGCTAACGGCACCCCGGGAGCCCGCGCTACTGCCATGACGTCAGCCTCTCTCCTGCTGCCGTGCCCATCTGTCTGCGCCTGCAACACCCCTTTGCTTACCCTCCAGTGCTGTCCGTCTGTCCGTGTCCCTGGCTCCTGCCTGCTCAGAGCTGTGACCACCTGCCCCCGGCTCTGGTCCTCACTGTGAATGGTTTGATTGGTGACATTGGTGCAGGTACACAGGGGAGGTGGGGGCCATGCCTCCAGATACTGTATGTGGGGCTGCCCCCCACAGGAGCTAGGGGAGGGACAGACCCTCTGCACCCCAGTATTCCCCAGGCCCCTCTCACCTAGAGCAGCAGAGGTACCTCTCTGCAGGAGTTGCTGCATGCTGGGGTGGGGCATCTGTCATCCAGGCGGGGAAGAGGGCATGAAGCAGCCCACAGAGCAAGCAGCACAGTTCCCTGTACCACTTTTAGGAAGGGGTTGGGTGGTGGCTCGGACAGAGTAGTACCACATATGCCAGGTGTCTGTGTGGCTCACAGCCCTCTCCAGCCTGCAGGCGAAGCCCCTTCCTGAGGAGTGTCAGGCAGAGCAGTCTTCGAGGCACAGTGAGGGCACCAGCAGCAACGCTGCACCCTTGATCAGCACCTCCGTCCTGCCCAAGCAGTCCTGGATGCTCCAGCTGCATGCACCTTCTCCCAGCCTCTGCTGTGGCTCTTTGCAGGAGGGAAGGCCCCTGGCATTTCCTCACCTGCCTGGCAAACTGTTAGCAGAAATGCCCCTGACATGCAGCTGCCTGCCTGGTGCTGTAGAGTAGAGGGGTTTGTTACCAGGCACAGACAGCTCTCAGCTCTGGAACAAACCCATGCCCACCTGCTGCAGAGCCACAGCCTGAGCCTGGCAGGGTCTGTGGGCACCCACGCTGCAGCCCCTGGGTCTTCCTCCTTGCATGTGGATGTAAGGGTTTGTTTTTAGCTCACCTGAAATGGAGCAGAAGGAAGGGAGCAAACCAGGCAGCACCAGGAGCTGCCAGCAGCACTGTGACGGATGAGAGCAAGAGGACCTGGGAGCTTCTTCCCCAGCCCTTTTGTGGCTGCTCCTTCCTGCCTTGGTCCCCAGGCCGTGCAGCCAGGGCTGCTGGAGCATGCAGTTCCCAGAGCAAAGCTGGGGTCCCAGTGCACAGGTCTGCAAACAGCGTGGCCTGCCCCAGAGCTGCTGTTTGCTCAGAGGTGGAACTGTGGCACTAGGCAGTGTTTTTATGTAAATAAATAACAGACCCTGAACTCTTATGTACCTCTTTTCTTCTCCCCTGCTTCAGCCCTCTAGGGGAGCTGAGGATGAGGAGGAATGTGACACAGCAGTGCCATGCCCTGGATAAAGGATCAACAGCTCCCCTACCCCCAGCCTGGGGTTGGTCAGTAGAGACCCTAGAAAGGTTAACTGGAGCTTTTCCTGCTCATTCCTCAGCTGCACCTGGGGCTTCCCTAGCTCTGCCCATGGGGAAGCTCTTCTCCTTGTCCCCAAGCACTCCGCTGAAAAGCAGAAAAGCATCCCAAGCCTGGGATCAAGGGAGGCAGAGGGGTACCTCTGGTATCAAGCCCAGGGACTGAGGCAGCTGTGTGCCCCAGAGCACCTCCCCTGCTCCAGGGAAGCCTTGTCTCGGCTGGGCCCCTTCACCTAGCATGAGGGCACTGGGTCACCTCCTGCCAGCAGCTGGCTAAAGCCAAAGGCAGGCAGCAGGGACAGGGTGAGGTGTAAGGGCAGGAGAAGCCCAGGGAGTGCATGAGTCAGAACGAGACAAAGACAACAGCATGGGAATCTGTACCCTTCTGCATCACCCCTTTAACCTCCTCCCCAGCGTGCCTACCTACCCCAGTTGCACACCTCACAGTAACGTTCACTCTCTCCGAGTGAAGTGCTTTTGGCTGTCCTCAGCTACAGCATTGCAACTTTTTATTAGAACAAAACCTACCCCACACCCCCAGAGTTGCACAATACATATTGGTCAGTTTGATGCCTCAACCCACACACATGATCCTGTCTCCAGCCCCGGGGAACCTTCTCCAGCCCCAGTCAGACCTGGTTGCTAGGGCACCACACCAAGCAGGACACTCCTTTGGGCTAACAGCCCCACAGCACAGCCATGCAGCACGGCTGGGGCCTCAAGTTTTTCCAGGCAGCACACAGTCTGTCCCCTGAAAAGACCAATGCCACATTCGCAATGTTAGGCTTGGGCAGGAAACTCCCTCCAGCGGCTGCTCCCAGCAGGAAACGAAAAGCCAAGCATGTGAAGCCTTTGGCAGCACAGGACAAGACATCTCTAGCCTTAAAAAGCTGCCCCAGCCTGGGCAGGGCAGTGCTGAAGTGGCATCCTGACGCCACACCAGTCCCGTGCAGCAGTCGGCTAGAGACATTACATGACAGTGCTTGAGCTATTGGTGCACAGAGTCTTCAATGACCCCGGAGTCCTGCCTCCTTTCTTACTCCCACCTCGCAGCCAACTCACCACCACCAAGAGACCAGTCTGAAGGACACTGGGCACGTGCCTCTCCCCTTGCCACCCCTCGGAGCCACGCGCCGCTGCCCCCATCACATCAGGTACCAGGCGGCAGCTCCTGCTGCCACCGCGACGCAGGCTGCCAGGATCAGCTGCATCAGGGGTTGCTTTGCCAGGGCTGCAGCAGTGTGGTAGGGGCAGCTGGATCCAGCCTTACCTGCCAGGACACAGAGAGCAGCGTCAGTGCTGTGGGTGCCGTGCCAGGCGCGCGGGGCAGCTCTGCTGCTGCCCACACCTACCCAGCTTGTCTGCATAGTAGGGGCATTTGCGCACGTCTCCCTTCCCATCGTGCACTGGAAAGCCTCCGTCCTGGGCTGCTTCTGGCAGCGACCTGCCAATCTTGTCCAGCTCATCGAATACCTGCAAGTGGTTATAGTGAGCACAGGAAGAAGCAGAGCCTGATAGCTTTCAGCCTCACCCTGGAAAGGTCTGGAGAACAGGCAAGAATCATGGGATCAGGGAACAATTTAGGTTGGAAATGAACTTTAAGCTCATTCAGTCCAACTGTTACCCCAGCACTGCCACATCACCACTGAACCACAACCCTCACCACCACATCTCCACAGCTTTGAAACCCCTCCAGGGATGGGGACTGCCCTGAGCAGCCTGGGCCTGATCTTGACAATCCTGTTGGGGAAGGAGTTTTAACTAATATCCACCCTACATCTCCCCATTTCTGCCTCCCTGCCCCCAGAGACAGAATGTGCTGTCCATTTCAGAGCCCCTTGCAGATGGACCTGTGCTGACACCAGGCACAGCCCAGTCCAACAGCGTCAAGTCAGACCCATGAGCAAGACAAACACAGCATCACCCTGCTGCTGTTCACCTCCCAGCCTGATGTGGAGGGAGTACAAGGGCAACAGCCTCTTCCCTTCTGGCTGCAGAGCCTCTCTGGGCTCACTGCTTCACTCTGTGCACAATGCAATTTTCGTAAGGATCCTGACATAGGAGCCAACCTTATCCCACCACATTTCTGACCATCTTAAGCCACACAGACCTGCTAAAGGTACAGATTAAAGCCTCCATTCAGTGGCTAAATTTAATAACTTAGTAGTAGTGGTGGGATTGTGAGCTTGCAGTGACCAACTGGACTTAGGATCACAAAGACCTCTTCTGCCCTCAACAGTTCTGTGACTCTGTTCAAGCCCCTGGGGCAAGCAGCAGTCCAGCCAGATTTCGTGAAAGGGGAAGGAACAAAAGGCTACAGATGCTTTTTGGCCATTAAGCAACATGTCAGACATGAGACTGAATGTGAGCAGTGTGGTGCAAGATCTCCAACTGTTTGAGGCTGTCTCTGCTTCCATCACTGCTTGAGCCACACAGCCCACAGGAATCTTGTAATGAAGTCATCTCAGTTCTGCCCTAACCAAAGGCATGGCTGTGTGCTGGAGCAGAGAAAGAATTCCTGCCCCACACCAGTTTTGTCTCCCAAAGAACTGTTCAAACTAGAATCCCACCTCCTCAAGAAGGGGCTCTGGTGGTCTCTGACCCAAACCAATTCCAGGATGAACAGTTGGACTGAATTAACCTGATCCAGACCCAAAAGCAGCATCCCCTACACATCTAAGGGCTGGAGTACTTTAGTACCTGCATGTTAAACCTGAAGGCTCGATTGGCCTCTTCCACAATCCTTTCCTTGGTGTTCTTGTCCAAGTCTAGGGCATTCATCCTGGCTCTGTAGAGCTGCTTGAACTGCTGTGCATTGGAAATGCTGTCAAACGTGTAGAACTGGATCCCCTCCTCAGTACTGGGCAACTTCAGGGCCCTCTGGGCTACTTTCTTCAGCACTTGGCCACCAGAGAGGTCTCCCATGTAGCGTGTGTAAGCATGAGCCACTAGCAGCTCTGGCTCATGTTGTCCCACATGATGGATTCTGTCCACATAGTGCTGAGTTGCCTCAGAGCACTTCACCTTCTCCTCCCAGTCTTCTCCATAGAAATATTTCAGGTCTTTGGCCAAGGCTTCTCTCCGATGAAGCTCTAGGGGGAAATACAGAGGAGCAAAGACTGGGCTGTCCTTGTTGCGATCCATTTCCTCTTCCAGAGCAGAGTAGGTGAAGTAAAGGGCCACAGTGGCCAGCTAGGGACAAAGCACAGCTCATGTGAGAAGCTATTGACAGGACTGGCATGTTAACCTTGTGACTACTCCCCATGTATGGGTGTGGGGTCAGCACAGAAGCAGCCACCTAGGCTTGACAAAAGCAGCTTGGATAACCTGTATCAGGCATGTGTCACTTGAAAGATCAGAGGCTCCTCTCTGCTTATGCTCCAACTAAACAGTGCCTACAGAGCAGGAGTTTAGAATTAGTCTGATGTTACCAGCTGTCTGCTTTGGGTCTTCTGTCATCTTGTGGCCCATCTCTAGACACACTCCAACAGCTCTGTGTCCTTCTGCTAGAGACACCAGAACTGGATGCAGTATTTGAGAGGAGGTCTCACAAGAGCAAAGGGGCAGAATTTCCTCTCTTGCCCTGCTGCCCACACTCCTCTTGCTGCAGCCCAGCACACAGGTGCCTTATGGGCTGCATGAGGGCACTGCTGGCTCATGGTGAGCTTCTCAGCAACCAACACCCCCACGTCTCTTTCTTCCAGGCTGCTCTCAACTCACTCTGCACACAGCCTGGATTTTTGTCTGGGGTTGGCTCAACCCAGATGAGGACCTTGCACTTTGACTTGCTGGCCCACTTTTCAGCCATTCCATGAACTAGCATCAACAGCCTTCTGCTAAAGCAGACCACTGTATGTGCCAAGACCTTCAGGATCAGACAGTGCTGCTCAGATCCAAAAGAAAGGAGAAAGCAACCCAGTCAGAAGTCCATGCAGAGCAGCCATCTCCAGAGGAGTGATTGTAGTAATTCTATCAGGGTTTCACTCCTGAACAGCTTATGTCACCAGTACCTGTGCTGCAGCCATGCCTGCCTTGAGCCCAGCACCTAAGCCAAGCTGTGCTGAGTCAGTGTGCTCCCCACCCCCTTGGTCCCAGCAGTAGGGATACACCAAGCAGGAGCCACAGGCAGAGGCCTACCCACAGTTCTGACTCTTCAGTATGAATTCCCCCCATGTCCTATGGAGAGCTGTGGGGCTCTGCATCAGTCCTTGGGTACACTGAAGAGCTGCCACAGGAGCTGAGCAGCACTCACCTTGAAGAGCTCCTTCTTGATGCGTCCTTTCAGGAAGTCTTTGACAAACTGGGTGTTCTCAGCACGGTCATGGGACTCCTTGGTCCCCTCCTTCAACAGCTCTGAAAGGTCGGTGGGACTGTGGGCAGACAGAGAGAGCTCCTCTCACTCCATGTCCATATGCAGTAATGACTTCGTGTCTGCTGTGTTTGGAGGAATCTCCCCACTCCCTACCATCTCAGGCCCACTTTGGAGAAGATACAAGGTGGGATCCCTCAGGCCAGTCCTATCATGAAGCAGCAGGGGGCCAGCAGACAGAGGTTCCTTCCACAGATGCAGGCACCCATGTGCCACCCAGACTTACAGTTCTGGGAGAGCTGGGGCTTCCAAGGGCCTCAGAGCCATGATACTGAAACAACTGTACCCTGATTTTTGTGTCTCAGTCCATGTAAATCCCAACAATACTAGCAAAGAAGGTATACGAACAGCAGCTAACAGGGCATGCTAAAGGGCACAGGAGCCTTGGTGGTATCCTTCCAGTCACTCTGGAGAAGGAGAAAGGCCCAGGTAAGGATAGATGTGTGCATATGCAGGACCCTAAGCTTCTCAAATTTGAGTATCAGCTGCAGGAGAGGAGATGAGAGCCAAAGGAGGGCAAGAAGATCCTTACAAAGTTTGCATCCCAAATGTGTTGGCAGCTTTCTGCAGGTTGCCCTTCTAAACAGCCTGGGGCTTTAGGTTACAGCTGCTGCATCTGCCTGGAGCTTGGTGCAGAGCCATCATTCAGCACCACAGAACAGCACTGGTTGGAAAAGCCCTCTAAGATCAACCCCAGCTGTCAGCTTACCAGCACACAGTCACTCAGTGGGTCACCCACCTTTATCAGCACACAGCCACTCAGTGGGTTACCTTGTTGCAGAAGGAGTTAAATTGGTCAAACAGGGCCTGCTCTTCATGAACCCATGCTGACTGGGCCTGCTCACAGGGTTGCCCTGCACATGCCGCATAATGTCCCTCAAGATAATGCCAAAGGGCACCTTACAGGCTTGATGACTACTTTGCTCCAGGCAGCATGTACATGTTAGCTGTAAGAGACAAACTCTGACTGCTCCAGTCCTACATGAGTAGCTGAACACTGTAGCCGATAAGTTAGACAAGGCCTGGATATGCCAGCAGAGCCTCTCATGAACCTGAGCCTGCCAAGTCAGTGAGAAGCCAACCAACCTATCTAGGTACTCCTGGAAGCATGCTATCCACCCTTCTCATGTTCCAAATCTGAAGCCTTAGCTTTCAGAGCACGTGTGAATGACTTTCAAACTAACCTCCACAGAAAGCTCCTTGCCTAGACCAGCAGGTATACTGCAAAGGCAGAAGAGGCAGCTGACTGAGGCAGAGTTCCACTCTAGAGTCATCTTTCAAAACAAGGAGCTGCTATCACATGAGGCTGCTGAACAAGCCATGGAAAACTGGCTCACTGTGGCTAGGAAGGCACAAAGGCAAGTGCCAAGTGGTCAAAGCGTTTCAGAAGTGCCAGTCTGATAGCAGAGACTGAAAACATAACCGCTCGTTGGCAGCCTTCAGCAGGTTGCTCCTTCCCATCCCTTCCACTCTTCCAGGGTAGTTTTTACTGCATATATATTGGATTGATCACCTAATGGGAGTTCCTCACTCCTTTCTAGATGAGGAGAAAGGTCACTGCTTTACCTGGAAGGTCTCCTGCCTTGCCCAAGGTTGTGTCTGTGCCACGTCGTGAGACAGGGCTCACCTGACACTGTCATCTTCTATTTCCTCATAGCGCAAGATTTCACCCTCTTCTCCCCCCTCGGGGCTCTCCGTGGCAGATGGCATTGCTGGTCAGTGCTGCAGATCAGACAAGCTGAAAGGCAAAATGAGAGAGGAGTTTGAGGGAAGCTGCCTCAGCAAAGGGATGGCACAAACTGCTGAGCAGTCCACTAAAGAGCTCAGAACTGCCCTCCCATGCAGGGTGGTGAGGAGCAGCTGCTGGTCACTTCCACTGCACACCAGATGCTTTCAAGGAAGCAGAGTTGCTTGCTCAGTTCAACTACCTCAGGTGAACCTCAACACTAGTCCAGTTCACGAAGCATCCTCAGAGGAGACCTACAGCACAGCAAGCACCCTACGTTAAGTTTCCCACTTCAGGATGGCCTCTGGCTGAAGATGATCACAGACTTACATAGCAACAACCTGCACCGAAATGGTGAGCAAGCTGCTTTCCTCTGGTGCTACCAAATGTCATCCAATGTTAGACTCCAAGCAGAATATATGGGAAAAGGAAGCACTTCTCCATTCAGAAGGAAGCAGCAGCTACTTGTTTCCTACAGCAGTACAGAGCCTCCTCCCCCCAAAACAAGCAGCAGTAAATGAGGCCAGCTAAACTCTGAAGTTAGGCAGCCCAGAGGGAAACAAGGACCTTGCCTGAAACAGAGTATATGAGGGGGAGCTTCCAAAGCAGGGGCAGATTTCCCTGCTCTGCCTCCCTTGGGCTGTACAACATGAGAAGCCAAAGCAGCTGCCCTCTAAACAGAGCGAGCTGCATGTGCTCCTGCTACCATTCTCCTCTTCTGCCTAGCAGAGTTTACTTCAAACCCCAGCAGTTACTGGGCTCTCCCTCTGTATCTGCAAAAGGGAAAAGCCCTCCTTGGACAGGAGGCAGGACACAAAACTAAGCCAGAAGCAGGAGTAAGACACTTGGCCTACATTAGCTGAGCACTCCAGCTAAGCCTCAAATCCAGCCATCTAATTTATACAATGGACAAGTAATCAGCTTCATGCAAAGCATCACCTTGCCAGAGAAGCAAGGAAGCTGCTTGCTGGCTCTTTAGAAAGCATTCTCGGTGACAGAGGCATCCCTCATGCTCTCCCCTCTTCAGAGGGGTGTCCCTTGGTGGGCTGCCTCTCCAGGCTTGCTGCTGGAATTGTGTCTAGGGGCTGGGAGCTCATCAGGTTGCTGGCTACCCACCCACTCACATGAAGCACACAGCAGTTACAAATTAACAGCCCTCTGGTTTCTCACACCCGACTTTCCAAGCCCTGCTTTACAGCCACTTTCTCTGCCCTTCACACTCCACCCAGGAACACTGTGAGCAGGGTCTGAGCACCCATCTCTGGGTGCAGCACAGCAAGGCCTCCCACTCAGGCATGGTGCTCAGTCTGGGGGACATCATCAGGATGAAGGTTTCTGCTGGCATCACAAACGGCTCACTGGAACAGAGCCTGCCCAAGGGGAGGAATGACCCCAAAACATCACTTTGCGATGCCAGCTGGCCCAGCACAGCAGGAGTCATCATCGGGGTGCCAGCCCCACACTCCTATTGCCCCAATCCACAGCAAAGTGCACAGAACAATCCCCCCACCCACCCCAGTAGAGAAATCTGAGCAGGATGACACAGCTGAGACAGTTAAAGACAACACAAGGGCTCAGGTGAGAAGGAATCAGGTTCAGGTGCTGTATTGTCCATTTCACCTTCATGCCAATTCAGCACACAGTACCTACCTTTGCTCCTCACACAGCTGCAGCTTCAAACACCCAGTGCCCATTAAGGAGAAAGAAAATTAAGGCAAAGGGGAAAAACCTGCTCAGGCTCAGCCAGGAGCCTGCCATGGAACAGCCTGCTTGCCTTGCAGCACATTTAGCCTCTTGCCAGTACAGACACACCACTCCTGATGACACCCTGGCCTCCTGCTCAGCTTACTTCAGACCAGGCAAGAAATGCAGATTCAAAAATTAAGCTAGACAAACTGGTTCCAATTTATGTGCCAGATATGCCAGAGTCCTGGAAGCAGGGTGTGCACACTGCCAGGCCTGCTGCTGCCACCACCTAACAAAGCACTAAGTGAGAGAAGAACTGCAAAGAGCACTTCAGGCCTCTTCCAAGGGCCAAGAGGTGCTGAAGAGCCTCCATGTGGCTCCTAAGGTCATTACCGTACAAGACTTGGCTGCTAACTTGCTCATTAGAACTCCACACTCACCCCTTGCAGCACACTCATGCTCAGCAGCATTCACCACCATGGAACTTTGCTCTCCATGCTACACTGGGGACATCTGATGGGGTCTCAGAAGCCTTCAGCCTTGGCATTGCAGGAGCACAGCTGGTCACAACAGTGAACTATGTCTGCTGTTGGAAGGAGGGTTAGCACACAGAGAGTCACCTAAGGACTTTGGTGCACTCTCAGCCTTGTATCTCCCAGAGCTTTTTCTGCAGACTCGATCAGATATGATTGTCTCTATAGTGACAGGCAGGGCAGTGACGACACCACACCAGTCCCTTTAGCCTGAGGTGAGGACAGTTCACTAACTGGAAAATACAGAAGCTTAGATTTTTCCTGATACTATCTCTAGTATAAGCACATCCCTGGTGACCCACAAATTCAGGAAACAAAACAGACCCCTGTCCTTTTTGGCATGAGAATATCCATGGGAACAAGGAAGTCACAATGATTTTCTCTCTTGCCACCACACATCATTGCTCCAATCCAAAAACTGGCAGCTCAAATCCTGCAACATGATCACTGTTCAGAGCTCTGCTTTCTCAGAGCATCCTGCTCCTCTGAAAGTAGCAGTGTCCTGCCCACTCAGAGGGAGGTTCAAACCTCCTCCCTCCACTGCAGCAGCTGGAACATTCATTCACTTGCTATGAGGAGCTCTGCTCATCAGAATCCTGGCTGATGTTCACAGTCAGCACATACTTCCTCAGTGTCCTGGAGCAGCCTGCTTGGGAGAAATTCAACAGCTACAGGAGTTGGGACAGCAGGACTGAAGAGCAGAGACAAGGTTTGCTACACAATCCCTCAGCACACCAAACATTTCTTTCCCCATTAATGGTGTTCAAACCTTCCAAGAAAACATCTGTATCTCACCAGCAATTACTCTGCCCACATACACATTTCCACAGCAAGCTCCACACTCAAGATGCACAGCTGTTGTTCTCAAAGCAGGTAGGCAATTAATCCAAATAATCTCATGCCTTCCGAGGAATGAGGACTCTGATACTGCAGGAAAGTAGGACTGGAAGTCCTAGCTTTGCTTAGACACCATTAGGAGAAGTTCTCCAATTCAGAGGCACCCAGTACAGAGCCTGTGTCTGCTGTTCAACCAGCATGCAGCTTGAGGTGTATCCCCACACACAGAGCTGACATCCCTGCTTCAGCAAGCAGTGGAGCGAGGCTGGGCCTATCCAAGCTTCACTGCAGCTGACAAGCTCCAGAACTCACAGACCTGGCAGCTTGAAGAATCAAAGATTTAACATCACGACAGCTTCACATCTTCCCCACCCTCTGGGGAAGTATTTTGCAGTGGTTGCTGCTGGAAACAGAGCCTCACAGAATAAGCTACTACATTACCTGAGCTCAGCTAAGTTTAAGACTTCAACTGTACATAGTCCAAATGTAGGCAATGATTAAAATCTAAGACACTTCTAGCAGTGCCCATGCAAACACTGCTTCTGTCCCCCAGGACTGTGCTCCAGCATGTCAACAAATTGCTCAAGGAGTAAAACTTCTTGGTGCGTTTACAGATCTCATCCAGTTCTGCACTTTAGCCCTTGTGTCAGGCATCAGGTATTCATTTTCTCACACTACTTAGAACAATGCAAAGGGCAACTGAGTCAGAATTAGCTCTGGGGAGAGAGCACAGAGAGACAGGCACCTATGAATATATGGAACTGCCTTTGCTGTGGAGAGAGACAGTGCTTGTTCTACCTGCCCCAGCACGGCCAGTGACAGGCACTTAGAGCTGATGTATGCGATGCAGCACTGCGTACAAGTGCTAGGCACAGCGAGGCTTGAATAAGACATCTGTTTCACCCAACAATGGAGAAGTAGGGACAGCAAGACAGCTCAGTGGCTTTTGTCCTCCACTAAGCCCAGCTGAGTCCAGAAAAGTCAAATGTCCCCACACCACAGCAAGAACTCAGCACTGGGCTCCTGTCCCGACACTCTGGTATCCTTCAAAGGCTGCACGCAGGAACCACTGCAGGGATGAGGCAACTGTTCTGGCACACTTCCTCAGCTGCTGTGCAGGCGCTCGGCCACAGGAGCAGAAGGAGATTAGAAGACCTGACAATTGCCGCCCGGCACACTGCCAGAGCTCAGCTAGTCACAAGCACACCGTTCGCGGGCAGGCGCTGCGGACGCGGGACGACACCGGCACACCAGGAAGCCTGAGGCAAGGCGGCCGAGACAGCCCTCCCCGGGGTTGGGAGGGCAAGAGGCCGAGCAGAGCCAGACGAGAACCATGGGCCCGGCTCTGCTTCCAGGCCCCTGCCTAGCTCTAACGGCTCGAAAGGTGCACAGACGCGGCCCTGAAATGCAGCAGGCTTCCCGGCCACAGGGTACCGGGCCCACCAGGAGCAGGGCGACCGCGGCTGCTGCGGGGAGGTCACGGCAGCTCCGGAGAAGCCCGGCCTCCTATGCCCCCGTCGGGAAAACGGCAAGGGACGGACTGGAGCAGGCTGAGCAGTGACCCACGGGGAAAGACTCACGGCGTGAGGAAGTCCTGGGAAGTCACAGTAAGTGCCCCGGGCCTCAACCCGGCTCCGGCCCCGTTACCTCCGGAGCGGCCGCGGTCGGGTCTGGTCCGGCCCGCCGGTGCCCGTGCCCCCCCCGCGCTGCCATGGAGACGCGCGGCGCGCACTCACCTCACCGCACCGCTCCGCACCCTCCGCCCCGCGGCGCCAGACAAAGGCCCGGCCCGGCCGCCTCGCATTTATGGACCGGCGAGGAGGGGGGCCACGGCGTGGCCAATCAGCAGCCAGGGACGGCCGGGGCGGGCGCCGCCGATTGGCAGAGGCGGGCGCCGCGACGCCACTCAGCGGCTCTGGCCCTCCCCTCGCCTCGCCCTCAGCCAACGGCCGCCGCGGTGCGGCCGCGCAGGCGCAGGCGGTGCGGTGCCGGTCCGGGGGGAAGGAAGCTGTGGCAGCGCAGGCCTGCAGCGGTGCTTTTATTCGGCAGCTTCATAGAAATGCATCGCTCGGCTCCCACCGGGACCAGGGGGGCGCTTAGTGCTACACGGTCCCGCAACGACTAGCACCAGCGCAACTGAGCTCTGTGCCCCACTCGGCACCCCACCAGGCACTCACTGGACACCCCCTAGCATGGACAGCCTGGAGCACAGCCCACCCTGGGACAGCACAGTGGGCATCAGGCTTTTGGCTCCTCTGTACCACAGGCCCAGACCCCCAGACTGAGAGAGGTAACTCAGAGCCTCCGATTAAGTCAGCAGCAGGGAAGGAAAGCAAGAACCTTTGTTTGTCTAGTCAGAGGGCTGCACGGTGCAAGGCTGTCCATCTGGTTCACTCTACAAATGGTCCCAAAGATGCATGCACTGAGAAAAGATGAGGAATTGACCTTCCTCCAGAATACAGCACCAAGCACACTCCAGTTTTTTCAAACTACTTCCTTCACCTCCCAAGCACCATCCCACTGGACACCACCTCCTTTCCCTGGAGTGTCACTTGGGTGTTCCTCAGATTCAGCTCCTTGCTTCAACTCTTCACCTCTCTCTTCTAGGACTTGTTCTCCTAAAAAGAAATTGCTTTCACCTGTCTCAGAGTGGTCAATAAAGCAAAAGGAGAGATGCAGGGTTCTGCTCCTCAGGGAGCTCCTCACGCTCACCTCTCCTAGAGCTTTCCACCTCTGTGGATCTGCTGGTGCCGGAGTAGCGCTGAGCGGACAGCGAAGCCCCTGCCGCAGTCGGCACAGGTGTAGGGCCGCTCCCCGGTGTGGGTGCGGCGGTGCTGGATGAGGTGACTGCTCTGCCGAAAGCTGTCCCCGCAGTCAGCGCAGGCGTAGGGCCTCTCCCCGGTGTGGACCCGCTGGTGCCGGAGCAGGGCTGATCTCCAGAGGAAGCTCTTACCACACTCGGTGCACGCAAAGGGACGCTCCTCAGTGTGGAAGCGGCGATGCTGGATGAGATGGGAGCTCACGGTGAAGGCCTTTCCACACTCGGTACACCTATAAGGACGCTCACCCATGTGGAACCGCCGGTGCTGGATGAGGGCTGAGCTGACGGTGAAGCCCTTCCCACACTCGGAGCATCCATACGGCTTCTCGCCGGTGTGGACTCGCTGGTGTTTCATAAGCTCAGAGCTCTGGCTGAAGCTCTTCCCGCACTCTGTGCACTTGTAGGGTTTCTCGCCGCTGTGGACCCGCTGGTGTCGCGTCAGGGCTGAGCTGACGCTGAAGCTCTTCCCGCAGTTGCTGCACTCGTAAGGCTTCTCCCCAGTGTGCACTCGCTGGTGCTGGACCAGCTGTGAGCTCCCAGAGAAGCTCTTCCCACACTCAGCACACTTGTAGGGCTTTTCCCCAGTGTGGGTTACCTGGTGCCGGATCAGCTTTGAGCTCATGCTGAAGCCCTTTCCACACTCTGAGCACTTGTAGGGCCTCTCCCCGGTGTGGATTCTCTGGTGCTGGATGAGATGCGAGCGCTGCCGGAAACTGTCTCCACACTCAGTGCAAGCAAAGGGCTTCTCGCCAGTGTGAATTCTCTGGTGCTGGATCAGGTTGGAGCTCACCTGGAAGCTCTTCCCACACTCCCCACATATCATCAGTTTCCTCACAGAAGGATTTCTCTGCTGGATAATATCTGGAAGCCTCCTGAAACTCTTTCCGCATAGCATCACTCGGCATTGCCTGTTCCCCAAAGGTCTCTGAAGCCTTTCTGACCTGTGTGGGAGGACTGGGTCCTGTGCAGGACTCTGGACATTTTTCTCCTTGGAGAATGCTGAGGCTAAACCCTCAGGCTCTGCTGGTCCAGGAATGCCTTGGTAAGCATTTTCCTCCTTGTGGGTCACAATCCCATCTTTAGCTGCAATAAAATGAGAATCCAGAGAGAAATCATAGGCAGGACAGAAAACTTCAGACAGGGGAAATCAGAAGGGGTCAAAATCTAAAAATCCAGGGCTGACTTCAGGTATTAAAAGTTCTGATGTTTCCCTCCACACTACACAGTGGATTTCTCAGAGTGTTTGCAGGAACAAACCCTAGCAATAGCTCTGCATGCTCTGCCAGAACCTGGATTTACAGAAGTTACTGGCATACCAGAAGTTTACTCCAGGAATGGGAAAGGTGGCTGCTCTTCAAGGATGCGGCATCTGGAGAAGCAGAACTGATAGTCAGAGGAGAGCCATGAGGACCTGCCTTGTGCAGCTGAATGTTACTTGGTTTGCAGCAGAAGGGGCCTCCTTGATCTTGTACTGCTAGTACTGCAGAGAGATATGTACAGAGGATCTTATCAATGCTTATTAATATCTGAAGGACAGGAGGCAAGAGGGTGGGACGAGGCTCTTGCCATTTGTGCTCAGTAACAGGACAAGGGGCAACAGGCACAAACTGGAACCCGGGAGGTTCCAGCTGAACTGGTGGAGAAACTAGCTTGGTGTGAAGGTGCTGAGCCCTGGAGCAGCATGCCCAGAGAGGCTGTGGAGTCTCCTTCTCTGGAGAGATTCCAAACTCACCTGGATGTTGTGTTCCTGGGCAAGTCACTGTGGGTGACTGTTTTAGTAGGGGGGATTGGACTGGATAATCTTCAGAGGTCCCTTCCAACTCCCTCTGTGGTGGAATTTGTGAAAGAAGACACTGGCCCTAAGGCATGACAGAGAGCCCACATGGAGCCTGGCTTATGCCAGTCTTAAGAGCAGAAGAAATGTAACTTCATGCTTCTGTTAGTGCAGAACAAATCCACTGTGAAAGGTGGCTGGTGAACAAGCAAGAGGGACAGTGTGATTCTTCCACGTCCCCTGCCAGTTTGGGTTGATGTTAACATCACTACATGGCCAAAGAGGACAGACTGGGGAAGAGCTGGCATGGCTTTTGGAAGAGATGTCTCATCTTACAAATCACTTGGAGTTCTTCAGAGATGTCACACGCTTTAGCAAAAGGGAGATCTGGAGTCCAAAGGCATTAACAAAAGACAGTCACACTTCACCAAAACTGATCAAGAAACTAAGCTGTCATGGGATGAATGACCCTCAGAAGGAAAAGGGAGGTGGAAACATCTGCTGATGGTTCTGTGTTATTCCGACTTAAGGACACAAAGTCCGATTGTAAACTATGAGCCTTACAATACCAAGCAAGAAAGTGACAGGGGAATGAGAGGGGGAAACATCAAGAACTGCAGAGAGGAACAGCACCTTAGAGTTTGAGCAGATGGATGAAAACTGCAGCTCCTAGGCAGGGAAAACGTCAGTGACTGTTGGGCAAAACATGAAGATTAAAAGAGCACAGAATTCTGCCTTGCTGCTCAAAGCCCACATCCTGGCTGCGTGCAAGGGGCAGGACAGATCTCCTATTTCAAAGAAACTCTAACAAGCTGAGGAAGATGCAGAGGAATGACATGAATGATCACAGGCACAGAACAGCTCTGTATGGGAGATAACTCAACAGCCCATTCTGCTGGGCTGATAGCAGATATCAGAGAGGACTACAAAAACACTAGTGGCCTGTGGTGTGGGTAGGGATTCATCCTACACTGTCTGTTCTAAATTAAGAACTCCTGGCATCAAGTGAACTACTATAAGGCAGCTTCGAAGCAAAGCAAACAAGGCAGCAACTCATAAACCAGGTCAATTAGATGTGGAGCTCCTTGCTGCAAGCTGTCACAAGCCCTACAGCCCCTGCCGCTTCAGAAAACACCCAGAGAGCCGCAAGGCACTGAGACATCACACATCTAGTGCAGGGCTTTGGGAAGACCCAGGGTGCTTGGGCCTGGGAAAGCAGCCAGGGACGCACCACTGCCGGTCTGCTCTTCTCTGGGTCTCCAGTACCAGCCTCTGCCAGAGGCAGCAGCAAAGCTGGAAGGTCTGACCCAGTGCCGCCTCTCCCGCTCGTTCCGGTGGGATGTGAGGATGCTGAAGCCGTTCTTCCCGGCCAGGCTGAGAGCTGACGGCACCGGCCCCTTACCTGCGCAGGTGCGGCTCGCAGCGCTCTCCCCGCGGCCGGCGCGCAGGTGGCAGAACCACTGCTCCTCCTCCTGACGCATGTGCGCCATCAGCTCCAACTGCGCTTCTGCCGGTCCGCTCCGGGAACGGACGGGCAGGGGCAGACGAGCTAGGCTCCAGCCTACGGCGAATTGCAGCGGGGTTTCAGCCGCCGAGGACCGGCCGTCCCGCACTGGGCGAGGACCCCAGCTCCACGACGGGGAACACCGGGCTCGCCAGCACCGCCGCGACCCCGAGGGCACCGCTGCAGCCGCAGGGCTGGGAGAGGGGCGGGCCGGGAGCTCCAGGACAGGGCTCTGCTACCTGCGCGGTGCCCGGCCCGGCCCCGCCGGCAGCGGCCAATCCCGCGGCTCCGTCATGTGACGGCGGCGGCGGCCATGGGGGGCGGCGCCCCCGGTGCGGAGGGTGAGGGAAATGGCGGCGCCGGGGCCGCGGTGGTGCAGGGTCCGGCTCTGTCCCGCGGCTGAGCTCCGCCGCTCCAGGCCCTTCCCGCAGGCAGGCCAGGGCCAGCGCCCGCCGCGGGTGGGTTACCTGCTGCCGGAACCGCTCCCAGCTCACGCCGAAGCTCTCCACGCACTCGCGGGGCCTCTCCCGGGTGGGTGATGCGGTGCTGGATGAGACACCATCGCTGCGGCACCGAGCAGCTTCTCCCGGGGTACCTGTGGACAGCAGGGCTCCAGTGCTGCTTGTCTGGGCAGGCCGATCCACGTTAGGAGAACAGAAAAGTCACTTTGGGCTCCTCAGTCAAATGGCATTGAGGGTCTGTAAGGCGGCCAGAGAAGCGTGGCGAAGCCAGGGAGGGTCTGGAGAACAGGGATGATGAGGAGCACCTGAGGGAACTGGGGTACTTCAGTCTGGAGGAAGGGAAGCTTAGGGGAGACCTTCTGGCTTTCTGCAGCTCCCTGAAAGGAGGCTGGAACCAGGTGGGGGTTCTTCTCCCAGGAAACAAGCAACAAGTGGAAATGGTCTTAAGTTGTGCCATGGGAAGTTTAATTTGGACATGAGGAGTAATTTCTTTACTGAAAGAGTTGCCAAGCCCTGGAACTGATGCAGTGGTGGAGTCCCCAGCCCTGGAAGGGTTTCAGAGCTGTGCAGAGGTGGTGCTGAGGGACATGGTTTAGTGGTGACAGCAATCTTGAGGTAGCAGTTGGACTCCAGGAGCCTAAAGGTCTCTTTCAACCAAAACAATTCTGTGGTTCTAAATGCCACCTCAGGGAGCATCACAAACCCTTTGTTGTAGAAAGCATGGTAGCAGCCAGCACCTTGTAAGGAGAAGAAAGTATCTAGAGGACAGCAAAGGAGAGCTCTGGAAATTCACCCCTGGGTCAGTATTATTCCAAAAAATGAAGACCTGCTGAGGCACTGTCAGGGTGGTGGAGCTTCTTTGGTCCTGAGAGTGGAGATGTAGTCTTCAGTGTTGGGAAGAGATCTTAGGTTTAAGATTAAATCCTTAGCAGTCACTTAAATCCTTACTAAGAACTCATCTGTTGGTAGTGTACGCTCCAAGACAACCAGCAGAGCAGCTGGAGAGGTGAGGAACCTGGGCACAGAAACCACAAGTACCTCTGAAGCCCTCTTCTGGAGGAAAGCAACTGAATCAGTCTTTGCTGAAGGCTGTGTCACCTTTAGACACTTTTAAAACTAAGCAGCTTAAATGCAATGCCTCTGAAGAAAATGTTTGCTGGAACAATCTGAGACGCAAGCCACACCATTTGAAATGCTCATCCCAAAGAGCTCCAGTCCTCTGGGAAAACTGCAGAAAGGATTGCTCTTGGGTTTATTCCTTTGACATCTAAATGCTGACACTGTAAGCATACCTGGCTCTTTTCCCTCGTAAAAAGGTAAGGCTTAGCAGTCCCCACTCTGCTTCACAGCATTCTCCTGTTTTGTAGTTGAACTGGATCCTCCATGGGTCCTGGCCATGGCAGACACCACGATGATGTATCACATCCAGTCAAGAAATGCCATTAGACATGGAGATTTCTAGAACGAGTGGAGACACAGGCCTGTGCCTGTGCTAGAACTCAGCTCTCCTCGCACAGAAGGTGATTATAGAAACACCTGCAGCAGAGCTTTTTGGAATAAACCTGCCGAGGCAGGAACGTGACAGCACACAAACCAACAGGGTGGTGGCTGCAAAGGAGTGTCCATAATCAGTCCCACAGGTGATCTGATTGTCAGTGGGAATTCTGAAGCAGTGTTTTCCACGTGGTGCACCCTGGTAAGACAGCAGCTTTGCGCAGTGCCACTAACACACCTGCTCCTTTCTTTAACTTCAAACCAGCAAATGCCTTAATTGAAGTACCAAAATAGTATTGATAGCTGTTACTACACAGCTGGAAATAAAAAGTTATGACAATGTATTTTCCAAGACAAAGGAGGCTGTGGGAGGAAGGCAAGAAAAGAGAGAAATATGGACAAATGGGAAGTGTTTGGCAACAGGTTGGCAGTGGCAGATGGCACCAGCAGTGCTAGCCTGGGGAGGCACGCTTTGCTTACGGGCTAATGAAGCAGGAGGATGAGTAACTGCTTTCAGATGATGTGCTGTGTGTGTCAGATCTGTCCTTGTGGTCTTGGGGGTTGTAAAAGGTTTTAAGTCCTTTTCTCATCATCTAATGATCATCATCTCATTGTGTCAGCTTCACCAACAAGGATGCACCAATGCAAGCCTCTCCAAAGCCTGATGACACAGATGCATTTAAAATCATCTTTGTGTGTTAGACAAAGACTGCCCTGTTGCAGAGTTTAGAGATGGCAAAGACAGGAAGATGGAGATGCTGTCGGTGACTACAATTCTAATGAGCTTTCATTGCATGCTAAATAGTTTTTTTATGACTGTTAGAATGTTGTGATTTATACCCACTGAACTGTGACACTGCATTCACTGATGGTTAAGATGTAATAAACAACTGATTATAAAATAATCTTTGATTATTATAAATTTAAGTCTTATGTAAAAACAGAACAAAAAAGCTGGGAAGGAATCTTACATTAGGAATGGTAAGCAGGATTGACACTTCTGTGTATGAGGAAGGTGTGTACTTTCAGAGAGAAATACCTCATACAGTGAGGGAAACAACCTTTCCTAGAATGCCAGTTAGGCAAGCCTTGTACTTTGCACACAACAAAGTCATCTGGCAGCTCTTGCACAAGGTGGGGGAGGAAAATTATTCCAAATTCCTGGAAATCCAGCAGGTATGCCAGAAGGCTTTTCTAGGAGGTCCCCTCAACATTATATATGCCACAGGCTCCTCTGAAAACAGAGAGGGCTCAAAAGTGGTCCCCCATTTCCCCATTCCCAGCAGCCCAGCCCTTCCCCACAGCCCACCCTCCCAGCAGACTTTCCTCCCAGGTCTCCCCTACTATAGAATCAACCAGGTTGGAAGAGACCTCCAAGATCATCCAGTCCAACCTAGCACCCAGCCCTAGCCAATCAACTAGACCATGGCACTAAGTGCCTCATCCAGTCTTGTCTTGAACACCTCCAGGGATGGTGACTCCACCACCTCCCTGGGCAGCCCATTCCAATGGCAGTCATTCTGTGAAGAACTTCCTCCTAACATCCAGCCTAGACCTCCCCCAGCACAACTTGAGACTGTGTCCCCTTCTTCTGTTGCTGCTTGCCTGGGAAAAGAGACCAACCTCACCTGGCTACAGCCTCCCTTCAGGTAGTTGTAGACAGCAATGAGGTCTGCCCTGAGCCTCCTCTTCTCCAGGCTAAACACCCCCAGCTCCCTCAGCCTCTCCTCATAGGATTTATGTTCCAGGCCCCTCACCAGCTTTGTTGCCCTTCTCTGGACGTGTTCCAGCACCTCAACATCTCTCTTGAATTGAGGAGCCCAGAACTGGACACAGTACTCAAGGTGTGGCCTGACCAGTGCTGAGTACAGGGGCAGAATAACCTCCTTTGTCCTACTGGCCACACTGTTCCCGAGCCAGGCCAGGATGCCATTGGCTCTCTTGGCCACCTGGGCACACTGCTGGCTCATCTTCAGCTACTATCTATCAGTACCCCCAGGTCCCTTTCTTCGTGGCTGCTCTTCAGCCACTCTGTCCCCAGCCTGTAGCACTGCTTGGGGTTGTTGTGGCCAAAATATAGAACCCTGCACTTGGCCTTGTTAAATCTCACCCCATTGACCTCTGCCCACCTATCCAGCCTGTCTAGGTCCCTCTGCAGGGCTCTCCTATCTTCCAACAGATCAACACCTGCTCCTAGCTTGGTGTCATCTGCAAACTTACTGATGCTGGACTCAATCCCCTCATCCAGATCATCAATAAAGATATTAAACAGGACTGGGCCCAGCACTGATCCGTGGGGAACACCACTAGTGACAGCTGCCAATTGGATGTGGCACTATTCACCACCACTCCCTGGGCCTGGCCTTCAGCCAGTTCTTGACCCATATCACAGTGAATCTGTCCAAGCCACAAGCTGCCAGCTTTGCTAGGAGCTTGTGGCAGACTGTGTCAAAGGCTTTGCTGAAGTCCAGGTAGACTACATCCACAGCCTTCCCTACATTCACCAGGCGGGTAACCTGATCATAAAAGGAGATCAGGTTGGTGAGGCAGGACCTGCCCTTCCTAAACCCGTGCTGGCTGGGCCTGATTCCTTGGCTATGCTGTAGGTGCTTTGTGATGGCACCCAAGATTACCTGTTCCATCACCTTGCCTGGCACTGAAGTCAGGCTGACAGGTCTGTAGTTTTCTGGCTCCTCCTTCTGGCCCTTCTTGTGGATGGGCATCACACTGGCCAGCTTCCAGTCTTCGGGGACCTCTCCAGTGAGCCAGGACTGTTGATATATGATGGAGAGTGGCTTGGCCAGCTCAGCTGCCAGCTCTCTCAGCACCCTAGGATGGATCCCATCCAGCCCCATGGACTTGTGAGGATCCAAGTGACTCAGCAGGTACCTTACTGCTTCCTCCTGGATTACAGAGGACTATACTGGCCCCTGGCTCCATCTTTCAGCTCAGGAGTCCAGTTGTCCTGGAGACAACCTGTCCCACTAGTGAAGATTGAGGCAAAGGTGTTACGCACCTCTGCCTTTTCCTCATCCTTTGTCACTGTATTCCCCTCTCTGTCTAATAAGGACTGGAGGTTGTTCTTGCCCCTTCTCTTGCCTTTCATATGTTTACAGAAACATTTTATTCTCCTAACAGCAGTGGCAGCCTAAGTTCTAAATGGGCTTTTCCCTCTCTATTTTTTTTCCTACAAGACCTAGCAACATCCTTGAGCTCTTCCTGGGAAACCTCCCATTTTTTCCAAGGGCAATACACTCTCTTTTTTATCTTTAATTCCTTCAGCAGCTTCCTGCCCATCCAGCCTGGCTGCTTCCCTTGTCGACTCATCTTCCGGTACAACGGCACAGCTGCTCCTGTGCCTTCAGGAGTTCTTTCTTGAAGTAGGTCCAACTTTCCTGGACCCCTTTGTTTTTAAGAGCTGTTTCCCAAGGAACTTTCTGAGTTAGTTCCTCAAATAGGCTGCAGTCTGCCCTTCGGAAGTCCAGTGTGGAGGTTCTGTTGATACCTTTGGGCTGCAACCCAGAGGAACTGGGCAGCTTCTCTTGCCAGGTAGTAAATCCATTTGCCACTGCTGGATGACATCTCCTATTCCATCTCTCCTTGCTGCTGGGTGCTGTGACAACTCTTTCTCCAGTTCTCTACTTGGATTTCAGCCAGTATGGGTGCAATCTGTCGATTCTACTGCTTTCAGCTAGACCCATCACAGGATCACAGGATGTTAGGGGCTGGAAAGGACCTCTGGAGATCATCAAGTCCAACCTCCCTGCCAGAGCAGGAACATTACCTAGTGCAGGTCACACAGGAACACATCCAAACAAGTCTTGAAAGTCTCCAGAGAAGGAGACTCCACAACTTCTCTGGGGAGCCTGTTCTAGTGCTCTGTGACCCTTACAGTAAAGAAGCTACTCCTCATGTTGACATGGAACTTCCTGTGCTGTAGTTCATATCCATTGTCCTATCACAGGGTGCATCAGTACTGCTTAGAACCCCTTCCAAGTCCCTCATGTTACTTACAGTTTGTCTTTAGTCTCTTACCAATTGTTCATTGCATGTAACAAACCAAATAAACCCCAGGAGATCTGTATCAAAAATAGAGAGACTCTTTATATGTTCCAAATACATAAATACTTTTAGAATTCTGGCTGACTTTTTTAAAGTCTTGGGTCCATTTTCTTGAGCAAGACTCTCTGCAGATTCAAAAGTGCCAGGACAGACAGAAGTCAGAAGATGCAAGAATAAATATATAAAAGATGACAGTTTAGGGCCCAGACTTCCCCAAGAGTCCCAGACAATTTGCAACCCAAGATCAGCCCAGTTTGGAAGTGAGACTGCTCAGAGAAGTGGGTTTAGAGCTGGAGATAAAGAAGTGCTGAAGAGATCCAGTAGCCACTGCAACACTTTTTAAAACATCTTTGTCAAGGGCACAATCCATCTACACTGACAAGGCAAAATAGTGCTCAGACAATGGAGCAGATGGGACCTTTAACACAGATCCAGCATGTGAGCAGCCACACACAATTGAATGTTTGGATCTAAGAGGCTTTCCTGTGACATCTGTTACCAGAAGGTACTTTTGGGAGGCATCACAGAGACTTCAAAACCACTTCTGCAGCCATTTAAGAAACACAGATTGAAGAGTTTTCTCCAGAGAATGCAAACTGAACCAAGGACAGAAGGAAGGCTTTGTTCTTCCACACTGCTCCCTGCCTTAACCATCAGCAGGGCAAACTGTGTGCTGAAGAAATGAAGATGGAAGTCACTGGGATCTAAACAGAGTCATCTACACAAGGGAAAGGACAATGGTTCCTTGCAGGTGGCTTATCCTTGAAAGTTAAAGTGTTTCACAGCCCAAGGCCAGGGAAAAGCTTTTGGCAAGCGTCCCTGGGGGAAACACCTGCCGCTAGAAGCACCAACACGAAGAAAAGTCGGGCACTTAAAACCTGTATTAGAAAAATGGAGAGAAAAGAAAAGGCAGGGGAAGAAAACTGAGGGAGGAAAGAGGCCCCAAGTGACCCCGTGCTGAAGACAGGACAGCGACTGGAGGAGTTTGTGCAATTGGGAGCAGAGGGCTGGCAGCAGCTCCGTTCAGATGGTTCTGCAGCATGTCGTCGGGACGGCAGTCCACCAGGAGGAGCACCTCACCCACCCGTCACAGCACCGCTGCTAGCACCAGCCTGCAGTGGGGCTTCCAGCTTGTCAGGAAAGCCTCCGTGCAGGAAAGAGTGGGCTCCACTCAGTATCGTCTTCTGTGTTTTTTTCTCCCCTTTCTTTTCTGTTCCTTCTCTTTCCGGGCTTTGGCTGTAGTGAAGGTGATGCACTGAGCATCCAAGAAGTCCAGCAGCTTTGCCTTGGAAATTTTAATGCCGTTCTGCTTCAGTTCTGTGTGCAGCTCAGCCAGCTCGATCGGCTCATAGAAGAGAACCTTGTGGTACAGGGCTGTGTTTGAACGGATGTAGCACCTCACTGCCTCCAGCTTTTCTTCTTCCCGAGCAGCTGCCTGAGAGGCTGGAAACTCCTCTTCCTCTTCCTCCTCTGATGCAAAAGCACAGGCTTCAATTCCATTCATCCAAGAACTAAAAGTGAGATCAAGTAGACCAGGCCATCAAGGACAGGACCAGAGCTCCCCAAATGCCAGGTGACCAACACCTGTGACTACCTCCTATGGGATCACAGGCCCTACAATACTGACTCCCACAAAATGAGTGAAGTGAATAATAGAATCAACCAGGTTGGAAGAGACCTCCAAGATCATCCAGCCCAAGCCAATCAACTACATCACGGCATTAAGTGCCTCATCCAGTCTTGTCTTGAACACCTCCAGGGACAGTAACTCCACCACCTCCCTGGGCAGCCCATTCCAATGCCAATCACTCTCTCTGTGAAGAACTTCTTCCTAATATCCAGCCTAGACCTCCCCCAGCACAACTTGAGACTGTGTCCCCTTCTTCT